>NC_139626.1:33200322-33337822 GCF_964638095.1 Poromitra crassiceps | reverse complement strand
CACTCATGTAGAACTATTTTGACCCCAGAGGTCGAGCGTTCTCGGCCACATCTGGACCAGCAAGGATACCTGGCCTCCCAGCGTGTGTCGCGACTTCATCGTGGAATGGGCCGCCGTGCTAGAGAAGAGAGTACAGGTACGTCTTCTCAAAGTCAACCCACAGTACCTTTGACTTTCTAGCTACTACATGTACATGTACACATTCTCCCTCCCTGTGTCCTTCTGCAGCCCAGGATCACCCCGACCGAGTACGAGAAGCCGGAGAAGCGGGACTGGAAGGGTCACCTCCTCTGCATGCTGGAGTCCGGGGGCGAGTGTGACATGGGACCCCACAAACGAGTCATCATGGAGTGGACGCGGGATGTGAAGAGCAGGCCCGAGGTGTGTAAGGGCTGTAAGGGCTGTAAGGGCTTTGTAAGGGGTGCCATAGTAGCCTATGTAAACCCAGCCCCCACGTGACCTGCTCTCTCAGTTCCCAGTCACTAGTGACTGAGAACAGGTCTGAGAGCAGGTCACGTGGGGGATGGGTTTACCCAGGCTAGTGCCATAGGTGTTGCCTTTTTAGGGGATACCTTGGTGATTAAAGGCGTACCCAGCTCACTTGCATCTGACGGAGATGATTAAGCCAAGCCCCACCCCTTCATACAAATGTCTTGTCATATTCATGCTGCAGCTATGATAATGATAATAAGGAATAGACACTTGGAAAAGGAGTATCACTGAATGTGACAGATTGCAATGATGACGACAAATTCTCACCAACGATATAGTTCCCCATGTCCCAAGTGTTTTCCTTTGTCGTGCCAAGGGTTATAAAATTAAGAAATTATCTCTTTTGCAATTATCCTCATTATTTGACCTGCTCTGTGCCCTAGCCTAGATTATAACCATGACTCTGCATTATTTGACCTGCTCTGTGCCCTAGCCTAGATTATAACCAATCCAGTCCTTTTTACCAGTTTAAAGCACTTTTTGGCACCTCCGCTGTCTGCCTCAGTCTTGTGAATGGTCCTTCTGCTTGCCTTGTCCTCTCTGCCAGCCCACTGTGTGGCCAGGAGAGCCTGTGCTGATGATGCTGGATGACCTGGAGTTCCAGTGGAAGAGGGGCTGCCTGCCCAGCTTGCTCCCAGCCATGGAGCTTGTCATGCTGGCCGTGTTGAACTCCGACAGCCCCGATCAGGTCTGGTTGCTCTGTTGCAATATTTCAATCAATCGCATTGGATCAACTTGTTTTTTTGCAGCTTTATTTGAATGGGTATACACCAGAGATGGAGGGTGGGTCTGCTTCCAGGGTCTAAGGAGAAACGGGTTTGTCTAAGGAGAAACTGCTTTATCTAAGGAGAAACTGGTTTGTCTAAGGAGAAACTGGTTTGTCTAAGGAGAAACTGGTTTGTCTAAGGAGAAACTGGTTTGTTTAAGGAGAAACTGGTTTGGCTCCATTGCTTGAATTCATCATCAGTCATAGGATAAGCACTGAGAGGATTAACTTCCTATGATTGAGTCTGCTGTCCTTGTGAGAAGCAGTTTGATATGTACACCTTTGGAGTGACTTATTTGCAAAGTGAGAACATTTCGGCCAGTTCTCACATCTCCACGGGGCTATTGTAGGCTTACAACTTGAGTTTAGGGCTATCTGACTGACCTGCTCCTCCCCCATCGCCCCTCCCGAACCCTCCGATCCCTCTTCCACTGCTACCCTCACCATCCCACCATCCAGACCCAAAAGCTTTGGTGACCGAGCATTCTCCAGAGCAGCACCCTGACTTTGGAACTCCCTCCCCCAGACTGTCAGAGACTCACCCTCACTCTCCACTTTCAAATCATGACTACAAACCTACCTGTTCTCCCAAGCTTACAACCTGCCCTACCCTCAACCACCTCCTCCACCCTCACCACCTCCATCTCTCCTTCCCTCTCTCCCCTGTCCCTCCCTCACGCTCCCTCCCTCCCCTCTGTTTTCCATATATCCTGACTAGACATCTCAATAGTCACTTGTATCTGTTGCCTGTTGCCTGTTCTATCGACTCTTACTGTAAGCGGCTTTGGGTCATTGAAAAGCGCTATAAAATAAATTAATTATTATTATTCTGATTAAATTGGGATGAGGTTATGGGGAAAAGGTTAATCATACATCTGGTATGGTATAGTATAGTATGGTCTGGTATAGTATAGTATACAGTAGTATAGTAGTATGGTATGGTTATGGTATGGTATGGTATGGTATAGTATAGTATACAGTAGTATAGTAGTATGGTATGGTATGGTATACTATGGTATGGTATAGTATTGTATACAGTAGTATAGTGGTATGGTATGGTATACAGTAGTATAGTGGTATGGTATGGTATGGTATACAGTAGTATAGTGGTATGGAATGGTATGGTATGGTATGGTTATGGTATGGTATGGTATGGTTATGGTATGGTATAGTAATGCAAATGTGTTTGTAGGAGGATGTGACCAAACAATGGCTGGTGAGGAAGCAGAGGAGCCAGAGGACTGGTGAGTGACTATTGTTTGAATGTCCTTTGATTGGGGAATCAAGTGTTCATAGTTTTCAGCAACAAAACAATTCAAATGAAAATAGCCACCCTTTGAAATGTGTGAATTGGCATTGGTTGTAACAGGATATGTGCATAGCAGACAGTACAGAGTGATCCTTGGTTTAAGCAATCAATCAGCAGACAAATTAATCAATCGATGTCTTAGTGAAAACTTGATGATCACAGCTAATTGGTGCTGATAAGTGATTGTAGGAGAGTGCATACAGGCAGGCTGGCAGAGGGCCATGTGACAGGATGTGTGTGATGAATGAAACCTTGTAACCACAGTGTTCACCACTTCTTCCAGATGCAATCCGCTACATCCCCCACAGCGGTAGGTGGAAATACGGACTACTGATTGATAATCTGGTATTATTTAATAATTTAACACGCTCTGGTAATGTTTTTTGATGTTTTCCAAATGTTTCTCCTTCCTTTATTTTCAGTG
This sequence comes from Poromitra crassiceps, assembly GCF_964638095.1. NCBI lineage: Eukaryota > Metazoa > Chordata > Actinopteri > Beryciformes > Melamphaidae > Poromitra > Poromitra crassiceps. Next base: position 33,334,831 of record NC_139626.1, on the reverse strand, counting down.
TGGAATTGGATTTGCGATGCTGCAGGTATGAAAATCATTCACCCCTAAACCACCTCCTTTTGCATTTGTAATTGTAATCTACATTGTGTTATTAACATTCATGTTGCATTTACTAACATACATTATATATATATACAATATATATATATATATATATATATATATACAATATATATATATATATATATATATATATATATATATATATATATATATATATATATATATATACATATATACATATATACATACATACATACGATACGATACGAAATACTTTATTAATCCCCCAGGGGGGAAACTGAGTGCCACCATACTGTACATGCAAGACAAACAGACAATGGTAAACAGTAAAGACAATCACAGTAGACAAAAAAATAAAAATGAATACATGTCTCAGCAGTACAAAAAAGAGGAGAGCACATTGCCAAATGAGGCCAACCAGGTTAATAAGTCCAATATTCCATGATGCCACCCACTGCAGCAATCTGCAGGCTAGAGTGCAGCAACAACATAGCAACAACAAGCAGCTCAACGACAATAATCGTTAAAAAACCTCACAGCAGCAGGTACAAATGATTTTCTAAATCTCTCTGAAGAGCACCTAGGCATAATAAGCCTGTCACTAAAGGAGCTCTTCAGGTCACTAAAGACAGCCTGCATTGGGTGATCCTCATTGTTCATGATCCTCCTGAGCTTCCGACCCATTCTCTTCTCCAGGATCGTCTCAAGGGAGTCTGGCATCACGCCAATGATGGATCCGGCTTTCCTGATCAGTTTGTTGATCTTGTTTTTATCCTCGGTTTTTAGACCGCTCCCCCAACAAACAACAGCATAAAACAACACACTTGCTAAAATACTTTGATAAAACACATGGAGGAGGGACCTGCTTACATTAAAAGAACGGAGCTTCCTAAGAAAAAACAGCCTGGACTGTGCCTTTTTAAAAATGGCACTGGAGTTCTCACTCCAGTCCAGCTTACTGTCCACCAGGACACCGAGGTACTTGTAGGAGGAGACCACCTCAATTGCCTCACCATTGATAAGAACAGGAGTTACTGGGGCCTTTTTCCTTCTAAAATCAATAATAAGCTCCTTGGTCTTGCTTATGTTTAAAATAAGGTGGTTGTCTCCACACCATTTCACAAAATGGTCTACCTCCTGTTGGTAGGCTAGGTGGTTGTCGTTGGTGATGTAGCCAACAAGTGCAGAGTCATCTGAGAATTTTTGGAGGTGGCAACCGGATGCTGGACTAAGCCTACAGTCTGAGGTGTAAAGTGAGAAGAAAAAAGGGGGAAAGACTGTGCCTTGGGGCGCACCAGTATCGGTGATAATGGTTTTCGAGATATCGCCACCGATTCTCACAAACTGGGGTCTAGATGTGAGGTAATCTACAACCCAGGCAACCATGCTGTTGTTTATACTAAAATCAATCAACTTGTTGGCTAAAATATGAGGCTGGATTGTGTTAAAAGCACTAGAGAAATCAAAAAACATAATTCTAACAGATGCACCAGCTGTCTCTAGGTGACTGTATACTCTGTGGAGCATATAGAGTAAGGCATCGTCCACTCCGGCGTTTTCCCTATAGGCAAATTGCAGAGGATCCTGGAATGCAGAAACCTGCTGACTAAAATGCCCAAGAACAACTCTCTCGAAACATTTCATAATCTGGGAGGTGTAGTGTAGAGGTAAAAGCACTCACCACCAAGGTTGCGTACCATCAAGGAGACCTGGGTTCATTTCACAGCAGCGGTACTTCCGGCTTGGTCAGACATTCCTACAGACACAATTGGCCATGTCTGCGCCTCCTCTATTCATGGGGGAGGAGAACTGGGAGGAATAGTGTGATCCTCTGACGTGCTACGTCCTGCCGGTGAAACCCCTCACTGTCAGGTGAAAAGAAGCGGCTGGCGACTGCACATGTATCGGAGGAAGCATGTGCTAGTCTCCAACTCTCCCCAGATCGGCAGAGGGATTGGAGCAACGACCAGGACAGCAGGGGGAATTGCCCAAGTACAATTGGTGGGAAAAGAGGGGGGGGGGGGAACTTGATTAAAAAAAAAAATAGAAAAAAGAACATTATTGCAGTTGTTCTTGTTCCTTTAACATGAACTAGGCTCTCTCTGTTAACGTTATTATTCATGTTTAATTCAATTAAATGCATTCGTTAATTAAGCAATATCACACTTGAGGTCGTGCTGTTGTTGGCTAATATCGGCACTGCTGTGATTCGGTCAAAGATAATCACAGCAGTGCCGATATTAGCCAACAACAGCACGACCTCGAGTGTGATATTGCTTTTATACAACAGTTCTATTAAACAAAGCTGATTAAAAAAATGACAAAAAGCTGAGAAAATATATGATTTCTCTATTTATTCCTCCGCCAACAAAAAATAGTCCCCACAGCTTTCTGCTTTGCCGAAAATGTAGCCTAATCAGCCTAATTAACTGCAGGCTGTCTACTTTACTACTGTCTACTCTACAGCTGTGAAGCGTTTTGTTGATTAGAGCAGCTGTGAAGCGGAGTGATCTACACACAGTGAAGCGCCAGTGCGTTATCATGAAATATTGGCACTGGTAGGATCCCTCTTGTCCAATCAAATTGCTCGGCCGGAACTACCTGTTATATAACATGAGTTAGTTAGTGTATTCTCATGTCAAGTGTTTCATCTCTTTCTGTATTTTCTGTTCTGTCACGGTCACCCCACAGAGGAGGTCAGCCTGGACTCGGACACGGCCAACGCAGACCTGATCATCTCTGGCGACGAGAAGCGCGTCCGCTGCAGCGTGGAGCGCCGGGACGTGCCGCGGTGCCCGCGCCCGTGCCCGCGCCGCTTCGACGGCTGGTGGTGCGCTCTGGGCCGCGGCGGCTACGCCTCCGGACGCCACTACTGGGAAGTGGAGGTGGGTGAGCGGGACTGGCGGCTGGGTGTGGCCAAAGCCTCCGCGCAGAGGAAGGGCTTCCGCTCCCTCAACACAGACACGGGCTACCTCACCCTCCGTCTGGAGAGGGGCACGGAGCTGAAGGCCCTGACAGTGCCCGCCACCCCGTTGGCGCGGAACCTGCTTCCCAGGAAGGTGGGGGTGTACCTGGACTATGAACAGGGCCAGCTGTCCTTCTACAACGTGGAGAAGCGCTCACACCTGTACACCTACAACGAGAAGTTCACAGAGGAGCTGTACCCGGTGTTCGGGACCGTGGAGGTGGTGAACGACCTGGTGATCAGGCCGGCAGAGGCCCGGCAGCCCTGCCTCTGCCCCGGGCCCTGCCTCTGGAACTGAACGCCTATAGCTCCATAGCTCTTCAGCCCTGAATCCCCAGCTACCCAGCCAGGCCCTGCTCTGCCTCTGCTCCATTGCTAGCAACTGTCTAAAGCCCAGTTTACACCAATGATTCGCAATGAGATAAACCCATTTTAGAACGTTGCAGGGAAAGGTTGCAGTGTGCGGTGTAAACTGGACTGTCTCATCTCCACTCCAGCTGGCTGATGGCGTCGCAAGCAATTCATCTTGTCAAGTGGCAGGGGCTGGTCGCAAGTGTTATGTTCAATACACTGCGGACCACGACACAACAGCAGGTCGTTGCAAGTTTCAACTCGTCTCATCGTGAATCTTTGGTCTAAACTGGGCTTAACTCTCCCGGTGGGTTGCCTTGTCAGACTAGGAATAAGAACAGTCATCGTTCTGCATTACACTTTGAGGCCATTTACAACTGGCATTAACATGTGTTTTCTGCCATCAGATTACAATCAGATTGCACTCGACCACATTAGCCTGATTCCATTTACACCTGGCGTTAACATGCGATTTCTGCCATCAGATTGCAATCTGATGGCAGAAATGGGTGTCCTCTCAAGTTGCTCTATCCAGATTGAGAGGACACATTGCATTTACACTTGTGTTCAATGTGTACACAATGCATCCCTGACCGCCTCCGGAGGTGGTTTGGCCGATCAGATTGCAATCCTTCTTCAATGCATTTTGGGGGTGTTTACACCTGTACTTTCAAGTGATAAAATACAATCTGATTGCAATCTGATCAGAGAAAACACATGTTAGCGCCAGGTGTAAATGGCCTCTTTGTTACTCTGCCTTCATGGGGACGTGTGATTATTTGTGCTGGGTGTAAAGATGAATATTGTCGCTGTCAGGTAGGAACTAAGAGAAGCAGCCTTGTTTTCAGTGGGATGACAATGCATTTGTTGATTGATAGAGAATGGAATTTTAACCATTCTACATCCGCTAAATGTAAAGATAACAGCTGATATAGCCTAAACCAAATGAACTTGAAGCCAGGAGTCCAGGAAGATGTCTTATAGAAATATATTTAATCATTATTTTTATTGCTTTGTTACTTTTCAGATCACTTGCAAATGTAAACGTCTGAAGTTGAAAGTGTGAAGGTTCTGTGAAAGAATGTGCGAGCAGCTACTCAAAGTCTGCATACAGTTCAACAGTGTGTTGAGGATGAGGGCCTGCTGTGCTAACATATACAGGCACAAGAGCACAGACGAGGCAGACAGCATGTGAACAGCTAATTCTCCATCAGGCTTGCTGCAAACAGTTCTGTCATGTACTAGCTTGGTTTTTGCAGTTGTGTTTATGTTCATATTGATATGTGCGATATGGCAATGGTTTTCCCCCCCAAACATCAATAAATGAACAGTAAATGGCCAGTCGATCTTGTCTTCAGTGACACACAAATCAATTTATTTCAAATGTTTATTAAGTGCAATAAAATTGACATACCAGATAAAAAACAAGACAATGAAAACTGTTAAAAAGAGTAACTGATACATGTTGATCGAAAGTACAGAAATACTTTGCTGTCTGTTTTTGTTTTTGGCGAAAAGTTCATCCAGTTATCCGCTACAGGTTTTTCCCCCACAAAAAATATGCCTCACCATATTTGACATGTAAGGTCAGTTTTTTTTAACAAAGCACAGCATTTTGAGTTAAAATACAGTCTGAGTTGACCATAATACACAATCTTTCTGTCTTAACATACAGTACCATTTCTCACAATACTCTCGGCTTACAGACTGAAGAAATGCATGTGAAAAGTATCCAATGTAAGATTGTTGAAGCAGCAGTGTACCACATTTTGAGTATAAAATATGGCAATATGAAATGTAAAAACATTTGACATCTAATAATAATTTGTGTATTCTAAAATCATGCCCCGTGTTTGTCAGTAGGAAATGTGCGTAGAATATAAACGAGTTAGACGAGCACAAACTTGTGTGCAAATATATTTGGCATCAAATTCAATCAGTCTGCTTAGGTAACAAAAAAGCAGCAAAATCTTAAGTATTTATACACCAGTTTATGTCGACTTTATAATACAAATCTATGAACAAAAATCTCCAAATAAAATCACTTACACGCATCTCTTGATCGCTTAGGAATAAATCGATGCTGAACATGATAATCAAACCATGTTTAGGTGAGTGAGTCATAGAATTGGTACTGGAACGTTACAATGTGATCCTGCCCTCTGTGGGTCCCACAATCTAGTCAGTCTCTCCTGCACACAGCTAATCTATGAAGGATGAAGGGAGGTCTGATTGGTCCAGATCTCTTACGATGGGTGCATCTTCCGAAGTCTGAGACATCCGACTCCCCTTCCTCATCATCAACTCTTCTTCACGCACGCACATACACACACATCGCTCCCATACAGGAGGAAAGGAGAAGGGCAGGGGAGGTCACTTTGGATTACCAGTCAGATTACGGCACTGGTCCTATTTAAAACCTCAGTGTGTGTGTGTGTGTGTGTGTGTGGGTGGGTGTGAGAGCAGATATTAACCAGCAGAGGCAGTGGAGTGTAACCAGGGTCCCCACATTTGCCTGGGTCCAGACTGTTTATCAAATCTGCCGACTCCACCGAGTTGGTTGCTTTTGGTCTGGTATCGTGACATGCAACAGCGAATTCCTACAGTAAATTAAAAAAGAAAGAGACTTGTCCAATGAGCACCGAGGGGGACTAATGAGTAGTCAATCAGCGTCAATAAACGGGCGGGATAACGCCGTTGTCAAGTGCGTCGGACCTAACAACAATGGAGACCGCGATAGACGCTGCTATCAAGGCTGTTTTAATTCAAAAATTACTAATTACTTTGAAATCCAAACAGCATTCTGCTTCAAAGATATTTTATTCAAAGGAGAGATGTTTTTTTTTCCATTCTCCCCACTGGATTATTCAGGCGAATACATTGTTGGTCTCTAGTGATTGGTTAGGACATGTTGGTTTCTAGTGATTGGTTAGGACACGTTGTTGGTTTCTAGTGATTGGTTAGGACATGTTGTTGGTTTCTAGTGATTGGTTAGGACATGTTGTTGGTCTCTAGTGATTGGTTAGGACATGTTGTTGGTTTCTAGTGATTGGTTAGGACATGTTGTTGGTTTCTAGTGATTGGTTAGGAAGGACATGTTGTTGGTTTCTAGTGATTGGTTTGGGAAAATCAAATTCCCCTAGGGGATTTCCTCGATGGACATCGGTTAGAGTGGAGGCAATGTCAGACTGAAGATGGAAATGGAGTGTAAGGAGTTGACAAGTGATTCTGATATCAGGCTATTCCCAAAATCTCCAAACTGATCAATGACTTTTCAAGGATACATAATAGAATTTCCATGTAATGTGAGGCGGTGACTCTGAATCAATACCAGAAATGATTACTACACTGGACAAATAGGACACACCTCTTTACATTGAAATAAAACATGAACGTTCCATAAAAATAGAAATATTAATATAAAATGCAGCACTAAAAAGCAGCACTAAAATCCAATATAAATGTATTACGTGGAAGGTTATGCACGGGAGATTACTCTAACAATTTCATTACAGACAACAAAATTCCATTACTTTTCGCAGACATTCAAGGATTTGACTAACTCCATGACTTTTCCAGGTTTTCCATGACTGTGGGAACCGTGTGTAACGCTGTATGATTTGGGTAGTGGTGGTAGGGTGACTGTTGAATGCAGTAAAACAGAAGCAACAGATACCAATAACAGACAAAAACAACATAATGTTTGAAATAAGCCTCATGTAAGGAGGCGGGACAGCGGCGGACCGTTTGTAACAGACTTGACCTAACAGCCACCTCTCCACCTCTTCCTCACATGGGAGCACTCTTTATTTTGCCGCAGGATCTCCCACCGTCCCACCGTCCCACGCACGCTGACGCCCACAGCTTTACCCGACACTCCGGGAAGATGGTCCCTTGTGCGGACGCGGGTAGCTCTTAGGATTCGTAAAAGTGCTCCATCTTCTTGGTGACAGTGGTTCCTCCCACCACGCTCCTCTGCACCACCTCCCGGGTCACCTGGCGCGTCACCATGCCACTGGTCTCCGTGTGCTGCGTGCTCATCATCATCCCGTCTGTCACAGGGGGAAGAGAGGTGCAGTTTGAGTGCCTAGTTTTGTCTAGGTTAGTGGTTCTCAACGTGGGGGTCCGGAGACCACCAGGGGTCCTTGAGGGGGTTCAGGGGGGTCCCCAGCAAACTGATGAACTTTTAAACTTCACTATTATTTCAATTACAACAAGTTAATATGATCATAGGATGTAGAAGAATGACTCTTTCGGTCATAGTTTCACTGTTATCTCTCTACCTATAATATAGATAGTCATGGAATTCTGGACAAAATCACATCTGACAATAGAATTTGTAGTCCCAAGAGTGAAAATCTGAATTAAAAAAATCTGAAAAATGGGGGTCTGTGGCTCTAATGCATACTAAATTAGGGTCCTTGATAGGGTGGGAATTTCATCATTTTAGGGGCAAGGCCATTTGCCCTTCGGCATCACAATTTTGTGAAGAGCGGTTTCTCTGAAATGTGTTAAAATGAGCTAATTACACATCATTTGCATAAAATGAGACCACTGACACTTTTAAAGCAACTGACAGTAGCAGGCTGGTAGCAGTGCAGCCATGGCCTCCATTGCCTCTGTGAAATTCCCAGCCTGGTCCTTGATCTGAAAAGTGAGAATCCCTGGTCTACTGTAGGTGTGTGTAGGTGAAGAGTCAAAGCATCTGGTCCAGGTGTGTGTAGGTGAAGAGTCAAAGCATCTGGTCCAGGTGTGTGTAGGTGAAGAGTCAAAGCATCTGGTCCAGGTGTGTGTAGGTGAAGAGTCAAAGCATCTGGTCCAGGTGTGTGTAGGTGAAGAGTCAAAGCATCTGGTCTATAGGTGTGTGTAGGTGAAGAGTCAAAGCATCTGGTCTAGGTGTGTGTAGGTGAAGAGTCAAAGCATCTGGTCCAGGTGTGTGTAGGTGAAGAGTCAAAGCATCTGGTCTAGGTGTGTGTAGGTGAAGAGTCAAAGCATCTGGTCTAGGTGTGTGTAGGTGAAGAGTCAAAGCATCTGGTCTAGGTGTGTGTAGGTGAAGAGTCAAAGCATCTGGTCTAGGTGTGTGTAGGTGAAGAGTTAAAGCATCTGGTCTATAGGTGTGTGTAGGTGAAGAGTTAAAGCATCTGGTCTAGGTGTGTGTAGGTGAAGAGTCAAAGCATCTGGTCCAGGTGTGTGTAGGTGAAGAGTTAAAGCATCTGGTCTAGGTGTGTGTAGGTGAAGAGTCAAAGCATCTGGTCTAGGTGTGTGTAGGTGAAGAGTCAAAGCATCTGGTCTAGGTGTGTGTAGGTGAAGAGTTAAAGCATCTGGTCTATAGGTGTGTGTAGGTGAAGAGTTAAAGCATCTGGTCTAGGTGTGTGTAGGTGAAGAGTCAAAGCATCTGGTCTAGGTGTGTGTAGGTGAAGAGTTAAAGCATCTGGTCTAGGTGTGTGTAGGTGAAGAGTTAAAGCATCTGGTCTAGGTGTGTGTAGGTGAAGAGTCAAAGCATCTGGTCTAGGTGTGTGTAGGTGAAGAGTTAAAGCATCTGGTCTATAGGTGTGTGTAGGTGAAGAGTTAAAGCATCTGGTCTAGGTGTGTGTAGGTGAAGAGTCAAAGCATCTGGTCTAGGTGTGTGTAGGTGAAGAGTTAAAGCATCTGGTCTAGGTGTGTGTAGGTGAAGAGTCAAAGCATCTGGTCCAGGTGTGTGTAGGTGAAGAGTCAAAGCATCTGGTCTATAGGTGTGTGTAGGTGAAGAGTTAAAGCATCTGGTCTAGGTGTGTGTAGGTGAAGAGTCAAAGCATCTGGTCCAGGTGTGTGTAGGTGAAGAGTCAAAGCATCTGGTCCAGGTGTGTGTAGGTCAAGAGTCAAAGTATCTGGGATTCAATACAACTTTGCAAATACAAATGCATGCCATTTAGATGATGTGAAAGACCTGAGAAGTAGGGGTCGTTGAACATGGTGTGGGAGACATTGGTTCGGGTGTTGACCTCTGTCGGCATGTGGTACTCATCTCTCCTCGTCATTGATTGGTTGCTGTATTGAGACAAAGCACCTAATGGGAGGAGGAGAAAGGAAAACAAGATTTTAGCATTGACTCTAAGAGGTTGTGGATCTGAGATGACGCTAACACGGGAATCCCACTGGTTGCATTTGCGTTGCGTTGCGGCTGTGCTCCGGTTTTGCTACGTGCTCTGTGCTCCGGCAAACACTAACCGGCTGCGTGCAGAGCACGTCACGGCTCCGCTCCGCCAGACAGCTAGAGTGACGAGACCGACAAGTTCTCGCGGTGAAATCGCGCGAGACAATTTGTATGTGGGATAAATACAACAACAAACAGGCAGAAGATCATTGTTCCCAACTGGCGAAGCAGAGGAGGGGTGGACTTGCTTGGTGTTGTCCTTGTAAAAAGGATGTCGTGTCATATATTATTTTGTGGTTTTCCACTTCAATGATTAACTTTTCCTCATACATGTTTGTCCTCTGGCTTGATATTGAATGCTATAAAACACCTCTGCCCTGTTGATTCCATGCCTGGCTCCGCCCAACTTGCTGCAGCTTTGCTCCGACATCCGTGGAAAATAGAAGCCTTGCGTATCTTTTTCGGAGAGCTCCGGATCGTCGGAGCTGGGACGGAGCGGAGTAGGTGGGAGTTGACACAATGATTAGAGTGGAAACATATCGGCTCCGAAGCCATACCGCACCGCAGACGGACCGAACACGGACTCGTGGAATGTGGCCGTAAGTGTTAGCCTGGTAAACCAGCCAGTCATGTGAACTCACATTTCATTTTGTTCTACCAGTCCATCTAGCCTCAAGCCCTGGGAGGGTGTTTTCAGGAATTACAAAGTGCTCTAGCCTATCAGCGAGCCGCCTCCTAGTTGACATCGTAACCGGCCAATCAGGAGCGCCGCTGGCAAAACAGTAATGGCTGCCTCCGTGGATGTCCGCATTGAGCAGTAATGTCAATGTGTGTTGAGTTTAAACAGCCATAACATGCAGTTATTGCAGAAATAGACTCAATAACAACAATTAAGCAAGTACAGGAGTACGCAACAGCTGAGATTCTCAGCAGAAAATGTGTTTTTGCCGTTCCCCCGAGTGGATTTGGATTTGACTGGATCCAACGCTGATTCGCTGAAGGAGTTGTCTGTCAAGGCAAATAGGCAAGTGAAAGTTGGAGGCCAGACGGTCTGGTAGAACGAAATTAAATTTCACGTGAGCGGCTGGTTTACCACACTAGCCAAGTGTGTTTCCTCAGTGGAATTCTTCTTACTTCCGTCCTGAGACTCAATGGTGATGATGCCCTCCCTCTCCGGGCCGAAGCCCTGCGTGGTTCTGGCCTGAACTTTGAACTTGTAGGGCACGTTCTCCGTCAGATTGGGGACCGTCAAGCTGGTCTCGCCGCTGTCTCCATTCACCTGGAAGGAGCGCACGTCTCCTGGAGGGAACAGGGAAGAAAAATGCTTTGGACCTTTCAAGGACTTTCCAGGTCCAACTCCTTCAGATTCAAGGAGGCATCACAGCAAAGTTTGAGACATGGACAAAGTTATATTACTCCAACAGAACTAGCAGGCTTTACAGAAACTCACAGACACCCATTAAAAAGAGAGAGAGGCTTGAATGTGTGAACACTTCTCAACTGTGCTGTTATGTAAAAAGCTGTTATATAAAATATATATTTCTCTGCTTGCACAAAATATATAAACTCAAGCACTTTCAATGACCCATGTCTATTTATGTTGATTTTCAAACATTTTCAAGGCCTTGATTTCAAGGACCAGTGAAAACCCTGCACTATTTTTGTAAACATCAAATTCAGAAATTGTACAATTGTAGACTTTTGCCCAAACAGCAATGTGTCTGTTGAAATATGTCTCATGTCTCACCTCCACCATGCAGCTGTTGGCAGGTGACCACGTAGCCCAGGATGTCTCCGTTGGGTTTGCGGGGTTTCTCCCAGCTGAGCTGCAGCGCGTCGGGACTCAGGGCGGTGAAGACCAGCGGGCCTGGAGCGCTGGGCGTGCTCAGAGTGAACGGAGAGCCTGTGTGAAGAAAGGGTGTATAGGATAGGATGGATAGTATATTAAAAACTATAAACTGATTACATATTATGCTATTTGGTGGCTACTTTTATCCAAAGTGATAAACTGTATTTTCCCATCCTTATATAAAAGGGAGTAAGTGGGTTCTGCAATTTTGGTCACGTTTTGGTGGTCATGTTCTTCTTCTTCTTTGGTGTTTTATGGCAGTTGGCATCCTTTCTGTTGCATTACCGCCTCCTTCTGGACATCCATTGTTTCCCTAAATTCTGTCCTTCTGGTCCTCTTAGGTCTCTTCTTCTTCCTCCTCTTCTTCTCATTGTCTTATGGCAGCAGCATCCAGCTTAGTGGAGCATTACCACCACATTCTGCTCCCAGTATGGATCAGACAATCAATTTATAATCTAAACCCCTAACACACTCACACACACACACACACACACACACACACACACACACACACACACACACCTAAACTACTTGATACGCTAGTTAAAAAAACTGGGTTCGGGTTAGATACAGTATATGTAAAAGAGCAGGCGAGGCCACGCAGCAGCCAAGCTGCGGGCGAGGCCACGTAGCGGCCAAGTTGCGTATTTCATTTATATATTTTCTTACTGCATACAGCTTCAAATCTTTAAGATATTTTAATATCGCATGTAAAATACATATATAATTCAGAGTACCTCATTCATTTTCATACTATGTTCTAGTGTTGAAATGGTTGGTTGCATTATATTTAGTGCACCCAACTTGTTAAATTCCTATTTGCACCCATTTATCTTTGCTTTATCCTATATCGACCCTTTTCACAGGAACCGTTTTGAGGTGCTAAAGCAGTAAGTAAAGCAGGGGTAACCAGTAACATTAATGATGGTTCCATTCCATTTAGGTGTTCCAGTGCCAGGGCCCTCATTAATGTTATTGGTTACACCTGCTTTACCACCTCAAAACGGTTGCTGTGAAAATGGCCTATTATTTGCTGCTGCATCAATATTACTCTATCCACCTTATTTCTAGCTGCCATGATGTCTATGGGTGCTTCTAATAGACGGTTTTAACTTGACCAAAAAAAAACGTCTATGAGGGTTTTACAGCAGAGCCATTCTGCTCTACAGCCGTAAGGGTTAATGTGTCACTTTTATAAGTTTAGAAAAAAAAATTGACGGTCAAAGTAACCATTTAGGTTACTCTTGTGTGCAAGCGCGCGGGAAGTGGGGAGCTGCCGGGGCTGCAGCCCCTTCTGGTGGTGGCCTCAGCCCCTGCACCTTCCTGACGCAGCCCTATTATCTATCTGCAAAACAAGTGCCAACTTCACGCGCAAAGCGCGCCGCAAGTCCGGGTATATGCGTCAGCCCCCCTTGTGGGAGATAGCTTCCCGCGCGCCTGCTTGTGTGCTCAGTTTATCAAAATAACGGCTATTTAGAAATCTGGTTTTCATTTTCAGCTTTATTTTATGCATTAAATGTCGTTCGGGTGCTGGGATAACATAATGCATTATGGGTAGGGGCTAATGCTAGCGGCTAACGTTAGTTACTTTACATGGCAGTAAAATGCCACTGAATGACCAAATTGATTTAACTTTCGAGTAACACTGTTTCCATACGGACCCCCAGCGTTGGTTAGTTGTTTATAAGGTGACTATATTTATAACGTTTATAACGTACTCCGGTTTCCGGTTTATAATTTGGGTCTGAATACAGCCGAATATAACAAAGGAAATGGCAAGCTGCAACAATCAAGTCATGTTAAACCGGACCTTGTACCCATAACTATTTTACAGTGGGGCATTCAAAAATAAGGTGGATAGGGATCATTGAAAGTTCTAATCCAATCTACAGAGCTACATATTGTTTTTATAGGTCACGAAACACTAAGGTGGAGTGAAAAGGCACAGGCAATCAACCTGGTACCTGGCATGGGGCTGAGGGGACTCTTGGGGTCGACGGCGGACTCGATGGTGATGACTCCCTCCCTCTCGGGGCCCCAGCCCTCCTGGCTCTGGGCCTTCACCTTGAACAGGTAGGAGTGGTTGGGCAGCAGGTCCTGGATGATCACAGAATTCTCTGCCGGGTTGCCCACGTTGATGCGCTTCACGTCGCCTGGGAGGGGAGGAGAGGACACATCAAACACACACACACAGAAAGGAGGAGATCCCAAGGCACTTTAGGGAATAGATGAAAACAAAGCGAAACATGCAGGTGAATGTACCTCCGTTGAGCAGCTGGTAGAGAACGCTGTAGCCCAGGATGTCCCTCTCACAGTGGGGCTCCTGCCAGCTCACCTTGAGGGCGGTGGGGCCCAGGGCGGAAAACACCAGCCTGGTGGGGGTTTCTGGGATGCCTGGGGAGAGCCTTGTATCTGGGGTGGGGGTGCATAGAGAGGAGAGGGGTGAAGAGACTGAGGGGTGTGGTCAGTATAAAGAGGTGGTGCAACTCTGGATGGAATCAGAAGAGGGACAGAGGAATACAGTACTGTCGAGAGCAAGGACAAGACAAACAGAGGGATGGAGAGGCAGAGAGGTACAAGTCTGAATGGTTTAGCATTAACGCATCACAGCGGTGTTGTGTCAAACAGTGAGTCAGATTGCAGACATTTAAACTTAAAAATCACTAAAAATCACTGGATTGGATGTATTCCAGGCCAGAGAGCAAGTAACATAATGCAGAGTCATAAGGATAATTTCAAAAGAGATATATAACCCATCCGTAAATCATGTTTATTATAGTCTAGTTTCCAACTATAGGCCTAAACAAGGATAGTAGACATACCAAAGACATATAAACATCGGTAACAATACTATATACTATGTACGTTGTTATATACAGTAGACGTACTTATATAAACTGGGCGATGCATCTTTAACAGGCTGCACTGCAGATTGCAATCACTTTTTGGCAAACACTTTTTGACAGAGAATCACTTTTTGGCAGCTAATCACTTGTCTTTTTGGCACAACACCTGCAAGGCAAGCCCATCCAGTGCCCTCCGTGCCTGCCCGTGTGTGCCTGTGTGCTGCCCACTCACCCTGCAGCACCCTGTCCAGGTTGAGCAGGGCTTCGTTGACGTCCGACGACTGGGTCCTGGCCCTCGGACCCTGAGACAGGCTGTAGCTGAACTGGCTATGAGAGCTGCTCTCAGTCCCACTGTAGCCAAAGCCACCTGAGGGCGCATTGAGCCCAGCGGATAGAAGTGGTGCAGAGGAGAGGAGAGGAGAGGAGAGGTAGAGCAGGTGGAGGAGAGGAGAGGAGAGGAGAGGTAGAGCAGGTGGAGGAGAGGAGAGGAGAGGTAGAGCAGGTGGAGGAGAGGAGAGGAGAGGAGAGCAGGTGGAGGAGAGGAGAGGAGAGGTAGAGCAGGTGGAGGAGGATCCAAAGATGGAAGAGGAGAGAAAGTGAAGAGTGAAGGTTGAGAGGAGGAGAAAAGGGCGACAGTCAGCATAGCGTTTGCAAAGTGTGTGTGGAAAAGCTGCTGTGCAGCCAACAGCCCCCGTCCCCTCTAACAGATGTAAAGCCTGCTGTGCAGCCAACAGCCCCCGTCCCCTCTAACAGATGTCCAAGCCATTGGCCACTCAGATAGCTTCTCCCCAAAGCCAAATCTCTCTTTGGCCAGAAACGACACGGCCGATAAAAAAAAATGTACACTTACTTTCGGAACAAATGAAAATGGTCCAAGCCTTACCGAGATCCGGGAACTTGCTGGCCACATCGCCCATGACGATCGAGTCCCGGATGTTCTCGTCGGTGTAACCCCTGTTCTCCGAGCGCTTCCTCATCACCACTTCCTTCGTGTGCACTCCACTCATCATGCCGCCCTCCATCATACCGCCTCCGATCATCATGTCCTGCCTGCGAGAGAGCGAGTTCCCTACATGGGAGGAGGAGAGAGGATGAAGATCGGTGGTGAAGGTGATGGGATGATACGACCACGATACAATGCAATAAATAAAAGTGCAATGACAATGACAGTGGCATTGTGCAGAATGATGTTTATTTCTGAGACACAAATCTTTCTAGCAATGGCATTAGCTTGCTAGATTGTAAAGAATTTTAAAATGTCATTGCAAAGGGGCAATAATGTAATTTCAATGGAGAGTTTTTATTTTTGTGTCTCATTTGTCCAGCAGAATAAAATGGAGCCAATAGGCCTATTGTGATTTATTTTTCTGACCCACATTGTTGTATTGCAATATACAGTATTAAACTTCAATATACATCATTATACTTCATATTACTACATATTAAACTTCAATATATCGTCTCATCCCTTTTAAAGATAGATAATGCCTGGATCTAACACCTGGCAACCATCTTACCTTGTCCCGACATGTAGGTGGTTGTTGTCTCCATGGTGGTCATGGAGCCTCCTGCCCCTCTGTAGTTGGAGCTCAGGGTGGACATGGGAGAAGACGACGTGGACAAGTTGCGCGACACCGAACCCCCCGGAAAAAGGAAATTCTGGTCCCACTTCCCGTTCAGGATGTGATCTGTAAAACAGCACAACGGGAGCCGGAGTGGTCAGCGGAGAAAAATCTGAAAATCAGGCCTAAATCAAGCATTCCCAAATGATTTAGACTAGAGGATACAAATGCAGCCACAAGGGAAGAGAAAAAAATCACAGCTGCAAGAAAAAGTGTCATCACACAACGCGCCCTGCAAAGACGGGGATGTATGTACTGTATGTATGTGTATATATACTGTAAAGTAGATCAACCTGCTACTTCAACAGCCGCACAGTAAATAAGCATTGACATGTACAGTACACCTCCCCAACAAGCCTCCAGATCGCCACCTCCCGAGTGGGACGGAGAGAGGACAGACAGAGCAGGCACCTGGGAAAGCCTGCCCGTGATCATCAACTGGAGGCGGGGCAGTTGATGAGTGTGCCCCCAGTGTGCCCCCTTTGTGGGCGGGTCGTGGGAGGACCCGGGTGCAAAGGCTCAGGGACAGACGGGACAGGGGACAGGGACGAAGACTGAATGATTAGCCAGCTGACGATGCTTCCCCACAGGATCAAAACGCGGAGGCAGAGAGAAACGGCGACCGCATGCCTGCTGGGCGGATGGGGGGTGGGTGTTGGCGTGGGCTTCACCTGGCTGGGGTGTTTGGGCACGGCCGGGGCGGGGGGCCTCGTCCGAGCTTGTCTCTGTATCGGTGCTGACCCGGCGGATGACGTCCACGGCCTTTCTCCAGGACACCGCGCGGAGATCCAGCTTGGACCCCACCAACTTGACATGTTTCCAGCCTTGTTATCGGGGTAGGAAGTGGGAGGGGGAGAAGCAGGCGGAGGACAGGTTGGTAGGCAAGATGGATCAATGGCGCGGTGAAAGGTTCTTTGATAAGAAATGACTTGAGCAGGAAGCTATGATATCCATATCATATATCCTGGAATAACTCGATCCACATTGACAGTGATGGCTCACACTCCATCTGAATCCTCCAGACAGACAGAGGCCTGGCAGTCACATGCATACAATATGTACACAGCCAACAGAAGGGTCCGAATGTTGCAGGATAATGAGTTTACACTATCTCAAGTCACTGTGTATGTGTACCGACTCAAGTCCAAGACCCAAGTCCTAGATCTGTGTACAAAAAGATTGAATGCAGGTATTGTATCGTTTGACTGGAGACGTTTCGATACTACTTGGTACTGGGTTATTTTTTGGAGTAGCGATACCCACCCCTAATTGGCTGTGTACCTACCATCCCCAGAGACGCTGGGAGTCTTGGAGCTTGGGGGAGATTTCAGCACCTCGCTGCTGTACATCAGATAGCTGTCATACTCATCTCCTGCCTCCGCATCCACAATAGGGATGTCGGGGATGATGGGAACTAGGGACAGAAAGAGGAGAAATAAATCAGCATCAATTAAGTTCAATACAGAAAGAATGTGTGGTGAGAATAGGATAACAGACTATGAGCCATGAGTGATTGGAATCCTTACTACACAGCAAGCATTTCATGGAATGAACCCAATGAACCCAAACATGAACTCAAACAAGCAATATGATTTTATGGCACAGTATTGTTTTAAACAGCTTTGCAAACTGTTTTGAACCGATATAAGAAAGATATATAGGTGCCGATTTCACAGAACGATGCAGGTAGCAGCTCTGCTCCAACTGTGGATGTTGTCTCAACTTTCATATCGGCGCTATATGGATTATGGACACAGGTTTTCAATGTCGGCGCAGGCTGTCGCATCGACATCTCTTCCAATATAAATGTTTGCTGGGTACTCTTTTGAGGAAGACCCAGACTCAACAAATCCCCTGGATGTTTGCCCCCACACTTACTAGACAGAGGCCTGGCAGGCTGTGAGGCCAGGTTGATGGTGGCGTCTCTGAAGGGGCCCCAGCCCACGTTGTTCTTGGCCCGGACCTTGTACTGGTAGGTCTGCGCACTCTGCAGGTTCTCGATCAGCAGCATTCGCTTCTTAGGGCTGTCGATCTTCACTTTCTTAGCTGCTCCCGCCGGTTCTGTGCAGAGGGGAGGGACAGCGAGAGGCCGAGTCAGGATGTCATGCAAGTCACATGATGCAAGTCACATGATGCTACAGGAGACCATCAGAACTGGAAATTGATGATGCTTAATTTATGCTTAATTGATTATGCTTAATTGATGCTTAATTAATGCTTAATTAATGATTAATTGGCCATGCTTAATTGATGCTTAATTGATACTTGATTGATTATGCTTAATTGCCACTACAGGATGATGATTAAGAGGTATGAGGTGGTGTGAAAGAAAAACCATTTCAGCAGACATCTGCGTAACATTCATTTGTATGTAACCATAGACTGTATACAAATATGGATGTAGCCACCGTGATGTTTCGAGTTTGGCATTTTCGCCTTTTCTTTTTTTTCTTTTTTGCCAGATAGAGCCGCAGCACCGCCTGCTATTAGTCTGTGATCGGTGACCTGCAAAATCACTGGACAGGCGACCTGCCAATCACGCCCCCAAGGCATAGTGTGCTTTATCGTCTATTTGACTCTAAATGGGACCATAATTAATCAAATAAACATCAGGCTGTATTGAAGAAGACTTGAAACTAGTGATTGAGAACATGAACTTACTAGGAAAGTGTTTACTGAGGTCATTAATCAAGTGAGAAGTAGGGTCATTTTCCCATTGACTTCTATACAATCAGACTTCTTTTTGCAGCCATAGACTGTATAGGCCACATGAGAAACCCAGATTGTTGCCGGGGGCCGAACAAATATTGTCATGGCGTAACCCATGGATGGGCAACTTTGATGATAGAGAGGGCCACAAAAAATTTCCTCGCTACCAGGTTTTGCTGAGGGCCGAACGGCGCCAGCGTGAAAGATTTGGTGCAATTGAAGCCAGGTTTAGAGGAATAACTCATTTTAAATTAACAGTTGTTAATATTATATCCTTTTCTATTTTATCCTTTTCTCACTCACTCCTATGTCACCAC
The DNA here is from genome assembly GCF_964638095.1 of Poromitra crassiceps. Classification (NCBI taxonomy): domain Eukaryota; kingdom Metazoa; phylum Chordata; class Actinopteri; order Beryciformes; family Melamphaidae; genus Poromitra; species Poromitra crassiceps. Next base: position 33,316,015 of record NC_139626.1, on the reverse strand, counting down.
CTGCTCTCAGGGCTTGAAATTAACTTTTTTGACCACCTGCCAATATGGCTGCTAGATTTTAAAGTTACCAGCCAATTAGAATTTCCACTAGTCGAAATGTTTTTCTTGAAATAAACCAAAATATGAGTACGGTAAGTTAATTTAAGCATAAGTATCAGTAAGTGGCCCGGGATGATCAAAGCCTGTGTTGAGGGTCACACGAACAAAAATGCACTCTTGAAGCTAAATAAATCCAAAAGCAATGAGTTAATTATTTAAATTTCTACTTCAATGTAGCCTTTTAGTCATAAAGATTATTGAAAGATATTCCATATTCCAGACTGAAATGCTATAACAGAAGTGGAGTATTGGCCAGAATGACATGAACATTTGGACACTTATTCAGCGGGTATCATCATGTTGCGTTCAGGTGCACTGTAAAAAAAGACAAAAAAAAGAAATTGCAATTCCATCGCGGGCCACACAGGTGGCGCCCGAGGGCCACATGCGGCCGTATTTTGCCCATGTGTGGTATAAACATAGACTGTCTAAACATAGACTGTCTAAACGAGTGAGTTATATACAAATCCACCTCCCATACAGATGTAATGAACAGTGAAATTAGCTATAGAGACCAAAACCATTTTTTGAACCAGGCTGTAAACGTTTATTTCTGCTGTAACGTCGGGCATTTTAACATGGGGATTTACTCGCTTTTGCAGCAAGCCTCAAGTAACTCAGTAACTTACTCATGTCATCATCGATGGGCGTGTAGATGACCTCATAGGCTGTGATGTTGCCGTTGGTCTCCGCAGGCTCCGCCCAGCTGACCTGAGTGACGGTTCGACTGATGACGTTGAAGGCCAGGCGACCAGGCTCCCCGGGCGCTGGAGGAGGTCAGAAGATGGGGCTAAGTCAAACCTGTTTTCTCTATGGGATCAGTGTGTGCATACACTTCTGACTTGGACTGCCCTGTGTTAACCCGCAGACATCTGAGTGAACTGTCATTTGAGAGTCCACAATAATTACCATCTTCCAGAGTCTGACAGGGGATGATGTCGGTATCGCTGCCATCTCCCACAGCGTTGTAAGCACAGACACGCATTTCATAATCGCAATAGGGGTACAGGTTGGTCAGTTTAGCCTGAGTGGTCTTCACATCTATGACCTGGGCATCTGTGTCTGAGTCACCATAGATCCAGTACTTCACCTAGGAGGCACAAGCAGACAAGAGGACATGTGAGCAAGGACAAGGCCGATTTCAAATAACACGTTGAATCGCTCGAATTGATGTTGAACAAACCCCGCCTTGAGTTGACATGAACACACCTTGTAGCCCAGGGGGTTCCCAGAGGGTGGGTCCCAGTTGAGGCGGATGTCTCTGGGGCCGGTGGCGGTGGCCTTAGGGTTAGCTGGGGAGAAGAGAGGACCCCCGGGGGAGGTGGCAAAGCCAGGGGAGGTGGCTTTCTGGTTGACGAAGCCCATACCCATCTGAGGCATCTGGATTTCATCGTCCGTAAAGCCAAAGCCGGGGGAGCTGCTAAAGCCGGGGGAGGTGGCTTTCTGGTTGACAAAGCCCATGCCCATCTTCTGCATCTGGGCCATCTCTGGACCTGCAGGAGGTGGTGGTGAGAAAGACAATAGATACATAATTATAAAATGTAATTGTGAGAAAAATGGCAGTACGACATCAGCACACATAGATGAATGAATTAATTTATTAATTTATTTCCGACAGATGTTAAAAAACTACACAATGAACAGATAAAACAACAGACAACTGACAACAGACTGTGGCTGCTGAGTACAGACTGACAACAGACTGTGGCTGCTGAGTACAGACTGACAACAGACTGTGGCTGCTGAGTACAGACTGACAACAGACTGTGGCTGCTGAGTACAGACTGACAACAGACTGTGGCTGCTGAGTACAGAAAGGTGTTTTTCCCTGATGCAGTCTTAAACCTACAGGGGACAACATTGATCTCACCAGCTCTAGTCGATTACCCATGAGTATCACTGATGAGTTTAAAATAGTTTTTTTTATGTAGTTGGGGACAGAGCCAAACAATATTCTGTGGGTGAGACCCACCTTAATATGCCTTACACCCTGCTGTCAATTGACAACCATTTTAGTTCTGTCACATGGGAGCGGCCAACATGGGTACAAGACGCAACTCTTATCAATTTATTTTGAGATGTCTGTCATTTAGTTTTGATGTACTTGGGGGTACTGGTATACCACGCCGTACACGCGTAGTCATAGTGGGGTTGCACTAAAGTCATGGTCAACACTTTCAGGTTTTTTGTGTCCAGAAAAGAGTGCAGTGTGTAGTTGTATACCACTGCTGAGTGGAGAAATTACAAACCTACTGTATGTGCAGGACATGTGAAAATGGCTTGTTCACCTTGTTAACTGCTTTTACATGTCCTAATATATATACCTTGATAGAAATGCACAAAACCTTCATTTTCTCATATTTTTACATTAAAACCCCATTCATTTTCAACATATCTGCATTGCATCTACATCACATTGCCAGTAGGCATACATACAAATTCCAAACAAAAATATCATCACCACTCTCTCTCCCATCATATAAAACTTTAAATCTAGGTTTCTGCTTTTATGACACACAATAGTATCTCCATCCTCTCTTACCTCCGTCCGTGACATTGACCAGGGTGGTCTTCCTCTCCCCGACCGAGGCGTTGCTACTTGGGTCAAACAGCTCCACCTGGAAGGTCTCCGTCTGGACGGGTCCGGGGTGCGTCCGCGGGTCGATCACGATGTTCTTCTCTGACTCTCCGGGAGCGAACTTGAGAGGGCCGGAGAGCTCGAAGCGCTGGGCCTTCTTGGTGCGCCACTTCACTGTGACCGGGATGTCCTTGTTGCGAGTGCGGACCACGGGGATGTTGTAGGTGGGGTCGGACGTGGTGAAGTTCTGTGTGGCCTTCTTGAACATCATCACACTGGGCTCTGGAGAAAGAAAGATGATCCAGAGAAAGAGAGAGAACTTTAGCGATCATGGCTCTGGCTCAACACATCTCTCTAAAACACATCGGTGTAAGACCTCTTGCATCCTTTCACCTGGCTGATCTGTGATGGTGACAGTAGTTCTAGGGTAGCGTCCCAGCTTGGCACCCTGCCGTGGGTTACTGAGGTCCAAGACGAACTGCTTGACCTGCTTGTCCTCCAGGAGGCCATCTTTCTCCCCCAGCTCCAGCAGACGAACAGGCACTGTCTTCTGGGTCTCACCCGGACCGTAACTCAAGTCTCCTAACACAGTCACGTAGTCCTGTAACACATTAAGCCAGATTAGGGTTGGATTGCTGCTGACCGGTATTTTACCAACTAGGTAAAAATAAGGCAGAATTGCCTCTAAAGGATCGTTCATACCAGGTGTATTTGGAGTGGTTTATTTGAAGTGGAGTATACTACATACTCCTTAGGATGGTTTATTTGAGTATGTTCGGACAAAGTCATTTGAACTGTGGTGCGGTTCATTAGGAGTGGGCAATACAAAAAACAAGCCTAAAACACAAGGTTTTAGGAGGAGACAGATGCTTGGGCAGAATCGCCTAAGAAAACGAACCAAGGGCAGTCTGGACTGATGCTCATATTCAGCTATTTCCTCATGTGTTCTTAACTGGTATGAACATCAGAGAAGGCAGATTACTGCAAAGACCACAGACCATCATGTTTAGTCAAAGTTACAGGGAATCCATGTGGTTTTGTTTACAAGACCTGGTTTTCCTTCTAATTGGGAATTGTAAACTGAAACAAACCAAAAATGGTTCAGAAGGAAGAAAACAAACGGTAGGTGTGGTCACACTCTAGGTAGATGTGTGCAAGGGAGTTGTACCAAGCGGCAACCTCGGGCTTGGACAAATTAAGCCAATGCGGAAATGCAGTTCCTTGAAAGGCCACTTGAGGCTGGCTCCAAAAGGGAGTCAATTCCAATTCATTCCCATGTTAAAATGCCCGACTTTACAGCATAAATAAACATGTTTACAGCCTGTCCAAAGGTAAAGCATCAGCTTGCTTCAGGCACTGATCCCACACCGAGACAAGGTGCAAAGGTTCAAAAGCCTTTATTTTTCTAGGGCATGAGAAATTAAAATGAAATGCCGACCGGTTTCAGCCACACAGGGCCTCCTTCAGGGTGTGTTGGAAAGAAGTGTTTACAGCCTGGTTCTTCAGCCACGCAGGGCCTCCTTCATGGTGTGTTGGAAAGAAGTGTTTACAGCCTGGTTCTTCAGCCACGCAGGGCCTCCTTCAGGGTGTGTTGGAAAGAAGTGTTTACAGCCTGGTTCTTCAGCCACACAGGGCCTCCTTCAGGGTGTGTTGGAAAGAAGTGTTTACAGCCTGGTTCTTCAGCCACACAGGGCCTCCTTCAGGGTGTGTTGGAAAGAAGTGTTTACAGCCTGGTTCTTCAGCCACACATGGCCTCCTTCAGGGTGTGTTGGAAAGAAGTGTTTACAGCCTGGTTCTTCAGCCACACAGGGCCTCCTTCATGGTGTGTTGGAAAGAAGTGTTTACAGCCTGGTTCTTCAGCCACACAGGGCCTCCTTCAGGGCGTGTTGGAAAGAAGTGTTTACAGCCTGGTTCTTCAGCCACACAGGGCCTCCTTCAGGGTGTGTTGGAAAGAAGTGTTTACAACCTGGTTCTTCAGCCACACAGGGCCTCCTTCAGGGCGTGTTGGAAAGAAGTGTTTACAGCCTGGTTCTTCAGCCACACAGGGCCTCCTTCAGGGTGTGTTGGAAAGAAGTGTTTACAACCTGGTTCTTCAGCCACACAGGGCCTCCTTCAGGGTGTGTTGGAAAGAAGTGTTTACAGCCTGGTTCTTCAGCCACACAGGGCCTCCTTCATGGTGTGTTGGAAAGAAGTGTTTACAGCCTGGTTCTTCAGCCACACAGGGCCTCCTTCAGGGCGTGTTGGAAAGAAGTGTTTACAGCCTGGTTCTTCAGCCACACAGGGCCTCCTTCAGGGTGTGTTGGAAAGAAGTGTTTACAACCTGGTTCAAAAAACAGTTTGGGTCTCTATAGCTCATTTCAACTTTCAGGACAACTGTGTGAGGGGTGATTTTTTAAATAGAACTCACCCTTTTAGAGTCAAATAAACGATAAAAAAGAGTATGTTTTGAGCGTGATTGACAGGTTGCCTGTCTAGTGATCGCGCAGCTCCCTGATCACGGACCAATAGTAGGCAGCGCTGCGGCTGCAAGTCTACAAACCAATGGGCTACGTCCTTCTTGTCTATGGTTTGCACATGTGGGTGTAGCTCACCTTCTTGTCTATGGTTTGCACATGTGGTTGTAGCTCACCTTCTTGTCCTTGGCCGTGAGGTCCCGTGTGCAGTAGGTGACCTGTGTGCGTCCATCCTCTATGATCTCTCTGCCGATGGGGATGTTGGCCACCCCGTCCTGCCTACTGTATGTGTAGGCCGGCTGGAGGAAGGAGAACACACTGGTGGCTGTGGAGAGGAGGGAGGAGGGAACCCATGAGAGCCATCCATTGCAGATATCACACATACCATTATCTCCACAAGAAAGCTGAGATTTCTCACCGTGCTCTTTGATGATGGTGATGTTGACAATGCGTTTTCCGATCGCAGCGATGCCCAGTGGCACGTCCACTGCCTCCACCTTGAGCTGCTTCTTGTCATCGTCTTCGTCCTTGACGAAGAGCGGCACGTGGACGTCCACCGACTCCACGCCTTCCTGGAACTCCACTGCCCCCGCAGCCTCTGCAGAGGGGGCAGAGATACAGGCATGCAAGCCACGCATACGCACACACACACACACACACACACACACACACACACACACACACACACACACACACACACACAAACTCAGTAAACACTTTCCTAATGAGTTGATGGTCTCAATGGCCAGTTTGAAGTCTTCTTCAGTACAGCATGATGTTCACTTAGTCATTGTTCCATTTAGAGTTCATAAAGCAGAGTATAAAGCAGACTATGTTTTGGGGCGTGATTGAGTGGTCGCCTGTCCAGGCAGGACCAATAGCAAGTGGCGCCGCAGCTCTGTGGGAAACTGCTAGTCTCGTGCTAGCTGCTTCTGCGCGCTAGCTGCTTCTGGCTCCAAATAACCAAGATGGCGACAGTCAATATACCAAAGTCAAGGCTTCAAAACGGGAGTCCATAAATGAATGGGTGATGTGTCCATATTTCTATACGGTCTATATGATCTACTACACCCACAAACATAGCCACATACACTCACACACCTCTGTCTATATACAGTCTATATGATCTACACCCACAAACATAGTCACATACACTCACACACCTCTGTCTATATACAGTCTATATGATCTACACCCACAAACAGTCACATACACTCACACACCTCTGTCTATATACAGTCTATATGATCTACACCCACAAACATACTCACATACACTCACACACCTCTGTCTATATACAGTCTATATGATCTACACCCACAAACATAGTCACATACACTCACACACCTCTGTCTTATACAGTCTATATGATCTACACCCACAAACATAGCCACATACACTCACACACCTCTGTCTATATACAGTCTATATGATCTACACCCACAAACATAGTCACATACACTCACACACCTCTGTCTATATACAGTCTATATGATCTACACCCACAAACATAGTCACATACACTCACACACCTCTGTCTATATACAGTCTATATGATCTACACCCACAAACATAGTCACATACACTCACACACCTCTGTCTATATACAGTCTATATGATCTACACCCACAAACATAGCCACATACACTCATACACCTCTGTCTATATACAGTCTATATGATCTACACCCACAAACATAGTCACATACACTCACACACCTCTGTCTATATACAGTCTATATGATCTACACCCACAAACATAGTCACATACACTCACACACCTCTGTCTATATACAGTCTATATGATCTACACCCACAAACAGTCACATACACTCACACACCTCTGTCTATATACAGTCTATATGATCTACACCCACAAACATACTCACATACACTCACACACCTCTGTCTATATACAGTCTATATGATCTACACCCACAAACATAGTCACATACACTCACACACCTCTGTCTATATACAGTCTATATGCTCTACACACACAAACATAGTCACATACACTCACACACCTCTGTCTATATACAGTCTATATGCTCTACACACACAAACATAGTCACATACACTCACACACCTCTGTCTATATGCAGTCTATATGATCTACACACACAAACATAGTCACATACACTCACACACCTCTGTCTATATACAGTCTATATGATCTACACACACAAACATAGTCACATACACTCACACACCTCTGTCTATATACAGTCTATATGATCTACACACACAAACATAGTCACATACACTCACACACCTCTGTCTATATACAGTCTATATGATCTACACAGACAAACATAGTCACATACACTCACACACCTCTGTCTATATACAGTCTATATGATCTACACACACAAACATAGTCACATACACTCACACACCTCTGTCTATATACAGTCTATATGATCTACACACACAAACATAGTCACATACACTCACACACCTCTGTCTATATACAGTCTATATGATCTACACACACAAACATAGTCACATACACTCACACACCTCTGTCTGTGGCCACAGTGTAGTAGCCCGGCACCACTTTGAGGTCTTGGAACTTTCCGGACTGGACATTTTTCTCAGTCAGCTTGACAATATCAGGGTAGCTGGAGCGAGGAGCGGCCAGGACAGTGTCCACGATGGTGTGGTCCTGCCTGGGGAGCAGAGAAGAGAAAGACCTGTAAGTTTAGCGGACCAGAGAAGGACGATAAACTCTGTTGCTGTCTTAGTGTTGCATTAATCAGAATGTTACCTTTTGCCAGCATTTCTTTGTATTCTGCCAAAACAAAAATATGATTTTGGATGAGAGAAAGAATGGAGACTTCATTCTTATTCCTATTCTGATTAGTGAATGAAAATTCTGCAATAATTTAAACAAGATAAGATGAGAGAAGCTGAAACTTAAAATTATGTGTGTGGGCAAATTAGGCTGTTGCAGGATAAATTAATATAAACAACAATGAACAGAGCAAATGGGGGTTATATAAACATATAAATATGAAGAACTACAATATATAGAAATTACAGCATCTGTGCAGGATGTGCACAGATGCTGTGGTTGTGTCATACCCACACAAAGTCTATAGTAGAAGGTCATATATATGTTCATACACATTACATGTATGTAATTTGCATGTAACTTCTCACCTGAATGCGGTCTTCTGAACTTTCTGGGCCCCGGGAACCTGCTTGTACACCTCATTTAGCTGGATAGAAGAAGACAAACACACAAACACAAACAAACAGCTCATTTAGCTGGATAGAAGAAGACAAACACACAAACACAAACAAACAGCTCATTTAGCTGGATAGAAGAAGACAAACACAACATTCAGTGATCTCTGTCATCAGTTTTGAAGTGGCAGAGCATCAAAGGCCGACCTACTGTACCACCACCCACCCACCATCGCAGACACACTCACGTTATCGGACACACTCACCCAGGGGCGTGGGAAGTGGGGGTGCTTAGGGTGCTGCAGCACCCTCTAATGTTTTGCATTGGAATTGCAATGTCAATTAAAAAAAAGATTAAAATGTGTTTTATATGTCCACCATCGCAGACACACTCACGTTATCGGACACTTCCTTGCGGAGTATTTCGGTGTCTCTGGATTCAGGGCGGGTCAGGTTGTCTGAGAACTGCCTGTTTAGACGGAGGGAGACGGGGAACTGGACTGGAGTAAATGAAAATGGGAGACACAGAAACAGAGAACTTAGAGTTCACCATTCACATTCAAACTCATCGTGGAATCATGACTATTGGGAGGATCACTCACTGCTCTCTTTTGGGTTGGGCTGGATCTGAGCCTGCGGGTGTTTGGGTCCTCGGTGTACGTTGTCGGTGACCTTCCAGCGGACCACATCGGTGCCTTTGAGCGGGCCTGTCCTCACCATGGGCGTGTCCAGGTGGTCCGAGGTGAGCAGGGACTGGCGGAGCAGGTACTCATCCTCCTTGAAGCCAACCCTGCGTCCTACAGACAATATATCATTGGATGAATCCTGCTCAACAGTTAACAAAGGGCTAGATGGCAGGGTGGAAGATTTCAAATGTTATTGTCATAGTTGGAGTAGATTTTCTTCATTGCACATGCTATATGGGCTTGGTGCATCAATGTAAGACTCTAGGAACAGTAGTGCAAAAATAGGAATATACTGCATGTGGACATACATGTATTATGTGGTTCATATTGAGTATAGCAGGTCTTACCTCCCCCACAGCAAGGCAGCAGGGCAAGGCAGGCCTGTGACAAGAAAGACAAGACAGACGTCATTAATTTCCTCGTGACATAAAAATATGAATCATTTGTGTGTGTGTGTGTGTGTGTGTGTGTGTGTGTGTGTTAGGGATGGGAAAGTTGGAAAAAGTCTGACTGTGCAGAATTATGTTTACTTCTGAGCCACAAATCTTTCTAGTGATGCCATTTAATTGGCTCGCTAGAATGTAAACAACAATTTAAAGATGTGATTACAAAGTGCAAATAGAGAGATGACCACAGCACTGACAGCAGAATAACATGGAATTCATTTTGCTGTCCCACGATACGTATCGTCACTTTTTACCACGTGCACAGCACGCTGGTCAACAGACATTTCATGGTGCTTTAATATCCTAATACTGAAATACATTGTACTTTTTCCAAACGGTTCCAAAATACAGCGACAGCAATGCTGTTAAAAAAGTTGTATGTACAGCACAAGATGATATTATCCTACAAGAAACACACTGAAACACATTGATAGAGCACATAATAGGGCTGCATGATACATGGGCTGTCATGGTGATGTTCAAGTGTATTACACTTGAATATGGGGGGGGGGGATGTGTCCTTTATCTCACCCTGTTATATCTTTGTTTTCATCATGACACTATACAAGAACTAACACAAATTGAATGGAATAACTATTGTCACGATTTTGCGTCACTCCATTCGTGGCTGGACCCCATCTAGCCACAACCCAAGTAAGCCTGCCCCCACGGTTGCCACACGACGCACGTGGTCCTGGGCTGGATTTGCCCTTGTTTCTATTGCGATATATTGAATTTGGAAATATGGTACCATCCTGTGTGTGTATTTGTGTGTACCTTGCAGTACCACCCCATGTGTGTATTTGTGTGTACCTTGCAGTACCATCCCGTGTGTGTATTTGTGTGTACCTTGCAGTACCATCTCGTGTGTGTATTTGTGTGTACCTTGCAGTACCATCCCGTGTGTGTATTTGTGTGTACCTTGCAGTACCATCCCGTGTGTGTATTTGTGTGTACCTTGCAGTACCATCCCGTGTGTGTATTTGTGTGTACCTTGCAGTACCATCCCATGTGTGTATTTGTGTGTACCTTGCAGTACCACCCCGTGTGTGTATTTGTGTGTACCTTGCAGTACCATCTCGTGTGTGTATTTGTGTGTACCTTGCAGTACCATCCCATGTGTGTATTTGTGTGTACCTTGCAGTACCATCCCATGTGTGTATTTGTGTGTACCTTGCAGTACCATCCCATGTGTGTATTTGTGTGTACCTTGCAGTACCATCCCGTGTGTGTATTTGTGTGTACCGTGTGTGTATTTGTGTGTACCTTGCAGCAGGCGCAGTATTTCCAGCAGCAGAGCAGCAGGAGACCCAGCAGCAACATGAGGAACATGATGAGCGGGATCAGCCACAGGAAGCCAGCGGGGGGACAGTCTAAAGGGACGGACCAGCAAAACACTACTGTCAGGACACAACATTACACACGCCAGCTATCTCAAAGGATATAGCAACTTCCATGAGAATATACTGTACATATACTGTACGACACAAGGAAAATAAAACCTCTGTTGCCGCTCACCTTTCTTCTTGAGCACCTGAACCTCCAGTTCTTTGACGGTTGGGTCTTTAGGGTAGTCGACAGTGTAGTAGTATGTACAGTCATCATCCTCGTCACGGAAACTGCACGAGTCAATCACCTTGTCCGCTGCAAACACACACACACACACACATGCACACACACACACACACACACACACAGAAAATACATTAAGTCTAGAATAGATTTGTCATCACTGCCTATTCCAACGGAGGATGAGGTGTGTCTCTCAGCTCACGTTCCCCCTCCTCCTCTGTGCTTACATTCTTTCAGTTCGTCCACCTCGACGATCTTGAAGGTGCACTCTTTACACTTAGCTTCCTCCTTCCTCTCTCCTGTCTTCCAGGCCTGACACTGGACACAGCTCCTCTTGGCCTCGCAGATGCCGATCTGGGCCTGGAAGTTGGCCTCGCAGGTGGAGGTGAGCCCCATGCCGGAGTCCTGACATGCACAGCGGCCGCACACGCACTGACCTCGCCCGTTGCAGATGCCCTTGTGCGGATAAAGACACAGTCAGGCATCGATTGGAGACATCAAGACCTTTGAGAGACGATGACCTTCTTCTCTTTGTCATGGAGACCGGTGTGGCCTGCTCCACTCACCCCCTTGCTGTCCAGACAGGTCTGGTTACTCTTGGGACACTCACAAGCCAGGCCTTCCCAGCCCTCGGCACAGGAACACTGGCCCATGAGGCAGGAGCCGCGGTCTGATGAGATCAGATGAAGGTGAAGGAGATGAAAGGAAAACATTTGCAGCAGTCGAAATCAACCGTGGACAATTTGCCATCCGGCTAACACTGCTGCATTTACAGTAATGTGCATTGTCTCTCAAATAAGGAAATAAATTAAAATTAAAATTAAAATACAGAAAGAAAGAAAGAAAGAAAGAAAGAAAGAAAGAAAGAAAGAAAGAAAGAAAGAAAGAAAGAAAGAAAGAAAGAAAAAGAAAGAAATTAAGAAAGAAAGAAAGAAAGAAAGAAAGAAAGAAAGAAAAAGAAAGAAAGAAAGAAAGAAAGAAAGAAAGAAAGAAAGAAAGAAAGGTTTTTTCCCTTCCGTTTTCCTCCCCGTTTTCTCCTCAATTGTACTTGGCCAATTCCCTGTCCCGGCCGTTGCTCCACCCCAAGGATCACATGTTCCTCCGCAGGGTGAGACAATGGGCCCTTTTCACAGCAGCCATTTTGTGTCTAAAAGGCAGGGTAAACAACAGGTGCAACCAAAACATTAATGAGGGTCCCAGCACTGGATTGGAAGTTGGAAACCCTCATTCATATTTTGATTGCACCCATGGACTGCTGCACCTGTCTTTACCCTGCCTTTTAGACACAAAAACGGCTGCTGTGAAAACGGCCCATTCTATAATCCTTGGATTTAGAAAAACCTCTCAAAGCTAATTGGATGAACTCGTGGTGAAAAGCGGACATGTTGGAGATAAAAGTCTTCCATCCAAAAACAGCAACATGCAATAAATGAGAGGAGTATTAGAATGTGAAGAAAAGCAGTGAAAATACAGCGTGCGTGTATACAGGGATGTGCAGAAAACTAAGTGCTTGCAGTCACAATACAGGTGGAGATGGTTAGGTCATTTCACACACACACACTCTCAAACTCTGTCTCACCGTTGCAGAGAAATCCTCCGAATCTCTGGCACTGGGTCCTGTCATACTGGCAGTAGCGGCCCTCGAACTGCTCGGGGTCGTAGCACACGCAGGCTCCACACTGGCAGTCCCCACGGCCCGAACACGGCTCCGTCACGCCGGGGCCGGGAGCCAGACACAGGCCCGAGTCCCTGCTCGACACGCTGGCCGAGCAGTTACAGAATGTGCTCAGCCTGCAGGAGAGGGGGCATGGAGAGAGCGGGAGACAGGACGGTGGTCGTTAGTCCCGCAGGCTTCAGTGCGCTCGTGCCGTTATTTTGAAAATGGTAGTCATCATAGCCTCCAGATAAGAGGAATGGATCCTCATGGTCTCACCAGCCTTCGTAGCACCGACACTTTCCACACACCAGCTCTCCGTTGCCGTTGCATCTGGCTGCTTTAGGAGAGGGCGTCTGGAGGACAGACATTAAGAGGAAGTAAGTAAGTCAACTTGATTTATAAAACCAGAGTTACAAGGTGCTGTACAATCAAAACACAAACATTACGAGATGAAATGAAATTAGAAATCCTAGTTTTGAGCCTGGATTTTGGGACAGCCAGAAGGCCTCGGTCAGAAGACCTGAGAGAGCTCTGGCCTCTGTAGCCAAGGGACACAATCATTCAGGTCAAAGAGCGGCCAGACAGTGAAGTGCTTTATAGGTGATTCAAATCATGTTCAAATCAACACAGTCAACACAGGTGTGAATCCATCAGAAAGGAGTGTGTGTGTGTGTGTGTGTGTGTGTGTGTGTGTGTGTGTGTGTGTGTGTGTGTGTGTGTGTGTGTGTGTGTGTGTGTGTGTGTGCGTGAGTGTGTGTGTGTACATGCGCGCGTGCGTGCTACCTGCTCACAGGTGCAGATTGGACACAGGACTTCAGCCTTAACGTTCAGGGCGGTGCTGAAAGTGGAGGGCTTGACTCTCATGGTCCCCTCTTTATCATCATGCTGCATCTGACAGACAGGCTCCTCGTTCACCATCCGCTGGGCCTTGAACCGCACCTTGAACTTGCCCTGGGGAACACGCACACAAAACGTTAACGCACGTGTGTGTGTGTGTGTGTGTGTGTGTGTGTGTGTGTGTGTGTGTGTGTGTGTGTGTGTGTGTGTGTGTGTGTGTGTGTGTGTGTGTGTGTGTGTGTGAGTGTGTGCGTGTGCGTGTGTATGAGTCTTTGTGTAGTCATGAGTAGGGTTAGATCACACATGGGCAAAATGCGGCCCCAGGGCCGGACCTGGCCACTGGACCATCACAATCCGGCCCCCAAGGTCCTCAAAGAACTCCATAAAACTCAATAAAACTCAATAAAAGGCAGAATTATGTTAGTAAATCTCATCTGCTACGGCCATTGGATTTGTATCACTATTATATCATGAGATTAACGAGACATTACCACCAATCACAATGGGAGAGAGGGTTAAAAATAGTTAATTAATATAGTTAATAGTGTTGGCAGGTATGATCTGCAATGTGTGGCCCTTCACTTATTTTGATGTATGTCAGTATGGCCCTCAGGGAGAAAAAACATTGACCCACCTCTGGGTTAGAGCTATATTGTGGAGGTTGTTCCCTGACTGCCCACCTCTGGGTTAGAGCTATATTGTGGAGGTTGTTCCCTGACTACAGCTACATAAGAACAGGCTGTAACTCTGGGTTAGAGCTATATTGTGGAGGCTGTTCCCTGACTACAGCTCCATAAGAACAGGCTGTAACTCTGGGTTAGAGCTATATTGTGGAGGTTGTTCCCTGACTACAGCTACATAAGAACAGGCTGTAACTCTGGGTTAGAGCTATATTGTGGAGGTTGTTCCCTGACTACAGCTACATAAGAACAGGCTGTAACTCTGGGTTAGAGCTATATTGTGGAGGTTGTTCCCTGACTACAGCTACATAAGAACAGGCTGTAACTCTGGGTTAGAGCTATATTGTGGAGGTTGTTCCCTGACTACAGCTACATAAGAACAGGCTGTAACTCTGGGTTAGAGCTATATTGTGGAGGCTGTTCCCTGACTACAGCTACATAAGAACAGGCTGTAACTCTGGGTTAGAGCTATATTGCGGAGGTTGTTCCCTGACTACAGCTACATACAGGCTGTAACTCTGGGTTAGAGCTATATTGCGGAGGTTGTTCCCTGACTACAGCTACATACAGGCTGTAACTCTGGGTTAGAGCTATATTGTGGAGGCTGTTCCCTGACTACAGCTACATAAGAACAGGCTGTAACTCTGGGTTAGAGCTATATTGCGGAGGTTGTTCCCTGACTACAGCTACATACAGGCTGTAACTCTGGGTTAGAGCTATATTGTGGAGGTTGTTCCCTGACTACAGCTACATAAGAACAGGCTGTAACTCTGGGTTAGAGCTATATTGCGGAGGTTGTTCCCTGACTACAGCTACATACAGGCTGTAACTCTGGGTTAGAGCTATATTGTGGAGGTTGTTCCCTGACTACAGCTACATACAGGCTGTAACTCTGGGTTAGAGCTATATTGTGGAGGTTGTTCCCTGACTACAGCTACATAAGAACAGGCTGTAACTCTGGGTTAGAGCTATATTGCGGAGGTTGTTCCCTGACTACAGCTACATAAGAACAGGCTGTAACTCTGGGTTAGAACTATATTGTGGAGGTTGTTCCCTGACTACAGCTACATAAGAACAGGCTGTAACTCTGGGTTAGAGCTATATTGTGGAGGTTGTTCCCTGACTACAGCTACATAAGAACAGGCTGTAACTCTGGGTTAGAGCTATATTGTGGAGGCTGTTCCCTGACTACAGCTACATAAGAACAGGCTGTAACTCTGGGTTAGAGCTATATTGTGGAGGTTGTTCCCTGACTACAGCTACATAAGAACAGGCTGTAACTCTGGGTTAGAGCTATATTGTGGAGGTTGTTCCCTGACTACAGCTACATAAGAACAGGCTGTAAAACCTGCAATGACATTTTATAGAGTGGTGCAGGAATGAGTCCTAAAACCCGGAAACGTGTTCGCATCCTCGTCTCCAAGTCAATGAGTTTTTTGAATGGGGTTTTTGGTTGGAAGCCCTTTAGTAAGGTCTGTGGTGAACAAAAGTGTATGATACTTACACTTTTTGTTCAGCAAGATCATCTTCACGGAAAACGACTTCATGCATTTGTCACTTCTAGGCTGGATTATTGCCATTTTTTGCACTTTAGATTTTTTGTAATTTTATCTCTTGATTTGTCTTCGGATTATTGATGTGAGCGCTACTGCATACGTACAAGTCAAATTCCTCTTATCTGATTACATAATAATTCATTCTCATGAGTATGACTTTCAATGGAGTGTTTTGCATGAATGAACGATGGTCTAAAGAGCGGTTGAACCCTACTGTGTTTGTGACTGTACGAACAGCTGTTCCACATCTTACTATTTCTCCAGGCTTGATTTTAAAGGCTCCATACTCCACGACCTCACCGCTGCTGGACAGGAATTCAGCGTCGATGGCCTTGGGCCTGTCCTCCGCACGCATGCTCATCTTAGATCGGATGTTCTGGAAAAGGACACAGGATGTCGGCCACAGAAGTTGCATTTGTCAGGGTTTGATCACAGCAATCTGGAATGTGGATTCTCTCTGCTTTCAGTCATGCAGCTGAATCAATGGTTAGGGTTAGGTTTAGGTTTGGGGTTAGGGTTAGGTTTAGGGTTAGCTTTAGGGTTAGGGTGCAGCTGAATCAAGGTGGCATTTTACCTCGAAGGCCTTCTCCATGACATTCAGGATATTAGAGGAATCTTCTTGCAGCAGACCGACCTCAGCAATGGGGAAATACTGGTGGAGTTTCTGTGTCACATAACAATAATACAACAGAATTATAATAATTAATTATAATTAATTATAATACAACAGAACGTCCACGTCCTAAATAGTCAAGTGAACTTCTGACACTCAGGGTTCCCACACCTTCTTCTACATCCAATTCAAGGTCTTTTTTAAAAGGACTTTCCAGGGGCAATTCCCTCTAATTCATGGAACCACCATGGCATACAGTAGTTTGAGACACGGATCACGGTTAATTACTGTTACAATGCTTCTTTTTATCATGAGAGCTAGCAGGCTTTAACAGAAGCTCACAGACAATGAAAAAGAATAATCTGTGAACACGTCTCAACTTCCAAGCTTCAACTCTCTCTGATGAGTCACACATAGTCCACACATAAATCACACTTACACCTCACATCGTGCAAACAGACATGACCCATGTCTATTTATGTCTATTTTCAAGAAATTTCAAGGCCTGGATTTCTTTCTCAAATTCACAACCTTTCAAGGCTTTCGAAGACCCGTGTGGGTAACTAAACCCCACTGACCTCGTAGTAGGTATAGGAGTGGTTGGTGATGGCGAAGATGGGGATGATGTTGTGCTTGCCCAGCAGGCGGACCAGCGTGGGGACAGAGGGGTAGTCCTGCCTGGTGTCCTGGGTGTATCTCTCCTGGGCGTCCAGGTGGCAGCGTTCGTCGTTGCGCGGCAGGATGCCCGACAGCACGTTGGCGCCGTCCGCCTCGTAGTGGAAGGCCGACTCAGTGGAGAACACCAGGAGGTGCGTGCTGTGGTTACGCCAGCCGATCTTATCCTGGGAGAGAAGAGCGGAAAGACACACACGCGGAAAGACACACACACACACACACACACACAATTATCAGAATGGTCGCCAGAATAAAATGTCGGCATTGTTCGTTTCTGCAATCCACGGATACGTAAAATATCACGTTTCTGAAAAAAAAAATACGTTGCATATCCCGTTTCTCGATATGTGTATATCAACGTCATAGAGTCTGCTATGGAAATAGCGCGGTGGCCAGTAAGAGTATTACGCCTTGGGGTAGGGGTGTGTGCGTGTGTGTGTGTGTGTGTCGAGGGCGTAAACACTTGCCTTTCATACCGGAGGGCCGTCTCCATTTCAACAGCAAGTCACATTGAACCTTTTTGTTACTTGCCTAAACAAAACCAAAGTTGTTCTAAAATATCTGGGACCTGTTTTTGGCTACTTTGATGAGGTTAAGAATGACAAGTGACTGAGGTTAGAGGTGACGGGGGGCTCGCCCGTCTGGTCTCTCATGAGTCGTGTTTCCATTACCCTCAGAAATGCGCAAAATCTAAATATCGCAATAGAAATTGGGTAATGGAAACACGTAAATTTCGAAAAACCACCCAAATATCGCAAAAAGTTTTTGCGCTCTCATGAGGTGGTTTTTCAGATGTGTCGATATAGCAGTTTATCGCAAAAGTGTAATGGAAACACATTTTCCGCATTTGCACGTCATGTGACCCATTCTCCTTTGGAAAAGCAGCGGAAAATGAAGGAGAAACGGTTCGATAAGCCATGGCAAAACCTCCGCAGCAAGTGGAAAACTTTGAAGCAACGCTAGCAGAAAGACGAGTGTTATGCAAAATAAATATAAAATAGATAATGTTTAATGGCAGAAATCGGTCCATGGTGACAGGCTGCCTGTGAGCGCGCATTTGGCACAGCGGCGAGATGAGGTGATGAAAAGCACACACCGGTGCGGTATGTGCTCCTGACTGAAGTGAATACAGTGACTGTGAGTAATACATTACACACGTTTCAGGTGCAATGTTATAATTATAATACAGAACATTCTGATTATTGAACCAAATCAGCCTTTTCCCCCCTCCATCTCTAAATCGGACCAGTTGTAGGGTATTAGGCTACATTTTTTCCTCTGCCTGTCGCGCTCACTGCATTCACCGCAGCCAGCAACATTTTGCGACTCTTTTCTTTTGAATTGATAATCAGGCTCGTTTATATGCGTTGTAACTTCATGTTGTGATTTGCATTGACCATTGGTTGGATTTGAGCATGCAGGGGACGGGATATGGGGCAGATCCCGTGCGTAATCACTGTGGCAGCTGCTGGTAACGGGAAGTGCGTTCAGGTGTGTGCGCCGTCACTCAACTCAACTTCAATGGAAACGCCTACAAGTCGCAATTGTACATTGTTGAAGTTGTAGAAATATCGCAATTATTTTGCGAAAAACTGTAATGGAAACACAGCTATGGACCCCTTGTGTGGGATCCCATGCACAATATCTTTTACAAACACAAGCACTTTATGCAGCTGGTAGCACCATGTTGTAATGTTGAATTTCAATGATGTATGTATTTTTGTTTATTTGTTTTTCTTTTCTTTTACTTCCTGTGTCTGGGTTTGTTTTTCTTGTCCGTGTATTATTGTTCTATAAAAATGTATAATAAAATATTGAGGGGAAAAAAAACTTTACCAAAGTTGAAGTTGTTTTATTTGCGTTTAACATTGTAAAGGCGGTGTGGTTTTCAAATTAATTGCCGCTTTGCTTCAAATTCATGTTGAGAGAAGAGAAAAAGGCCGACGTTTTGTTTCAAATTTACGTGGAGGTTGTATGCATCCACGCAGATTTTATTTATTCATTTTATTTATTTATTTATTTGATTATTTATTCTGCCGATTGGGTTGCCATTATAGATCCTACTAACCCAGACCTGGGCATTATGCGGCCCAGGGGCCAGGAGCGGCCCTCATGATGGTTCTGCCTGGTCCAGGAGGTCTAAGACGGAGTGATTTTCAATAATAAATACTGAAGAATAAGTGCACAGTATGTTTTCTATCATTTCTTGTCTATAATTTAATCTAGTTACAAAATTTGAGGTTACGGCATGACAATACTTCTTTTGGCCCCCCAGGATAAATGATTCCCCAGCCGTGTACTAACCCCACACACTCCGGCCTGCAGTATGGCATCAAATCCGCCTTCAGGAGCGTCCAGGTTGCCAGAGATCCTCTCCTTCTGCAGCTCGCTGGTGAAGAAGTCCGTGTCGGAGGTCAGCCTGATGACGTTTTCGAAGGAGAAGGGCGGGTCGCTGTCGGGCCACGGCTGGCGGAGCCTGAGACAGGCAGAGAAAAGTAATGGGAGCAACATGCTGGATGAAAGCACATTTGCAGGCGTTTGCATCAGGTTGTCCTTCTTACTTCTCGGGTCTCATGTCAGTCTGGGGCTCAATCACTTTGTCCACGAACTTTCCGAAGCCGATGGTGTAGTCGTCTGACAGCTTCTCCACCAACGAAGCTACGAGGAAACACATCCACCATCAGCGTCACAGCATCTATAAGAGAGGCAAAGTGACCGCCTACTTCCTGCTTCAGCACTGTACCAGAGATTTTCATCCGCCATTTATTTTCCCATACACATTTCGTAAAATGCGTATATAAAATAGTTTTACTGGTTCAAACCAAACGGTACAGATATATTTAGAAACAGGAGAGATCGCATAACATTTCACTGGGACCAAAACATTTAAAAAAAAATGCGGGTTTAAAGAAAATATTTCTTCGATGTTGTTTTTTTAAGTTTTGGTCCAAGTGAAATGTTCTATGGTCTCTCCCGATTATAGCGTTAGCTGAACCGTTTGGTTCAACGAAGTACAACTATTTTATAAGCATTTTACGACATGTCTACGGGAAAATAAATGGCGGATGAAAATCTCTGGTACAGTGCTGAAGCAGGAAGTGACGTTCCACTTTGGCTCTCTATATGCAGGATTATATAGGTGAAGAAAATCTATCCTCAACAGTCATCAGAACAGGGTTCTTCTCACACCTTCTGAAACATCCAATTCAATTACTGTCAAAGGACTTTCCAGGCCCAATTCCCTCAGATTCCAGGACCCAACTCAGCAAAGTTTGATACATGGATCAAGGTGAATTACTGCTACAAAACTGAGAATGTTTATAATGAGAACTAGCAGCTCTACAGAAGCTCACAGACAACAACTAAAAAGAGTTTGGGCGAGACAGCGCATGAAACAAGGAGACACACATGCAGGCAGTGGAATGAAAGTAACCTATATTTAACAACAAAAAATCGAAATAACTTCCATTTCTATAAGGCTACATTCACACAGCCATCCTTAGTGCTTGAATCTAATCTTTTTTCCCCTAAGTGACTCAGGTCAGTCTTTTTCATGACTGTGTGAACAGTACAAGTCACATTGAAAGTGACTTTTTTAAAGACGACCTGGGCTACTTTCAAATGTGGAAAAACATCAGATTCGAATCTGATGTTTTGGAATGTGACTCCGGTGTGAACAGACATCTGGCCCATATCTGACTTAATGCTTCAATGTGACTTTTACGCTATCCCAGAGCGACATTCGTCACTATTCTGCGCTGGCGGGAGGAGGGAGGACCAAGCGGGCAGATTGTGATTACAAACATGGAGGACAGCTGCGAGGGAGCTAATCAGTGGAGGGACAGTGAGGTTTTAGACCTTATACAGTATGTATAAGCAAGAAGTAGCTGCTATTGCTCCACAAAATGCCATAATTAAAATTTTGGCTCTCTTTCTCCTCCTACTCGCTATCATCTGCTCCTGTATTCGCTGGCTTCCACTGCACAATAACTTGTAAATTAAACCGTAAACAACAGATGAAACAACATCGTCAGCTACCTCCATGTTTACTGCTGTCTTCTTCCGGGTTTACGTAGAACAGCAGTGTGCTGCATGTGACGTTATAGTTGTTCTTCTGTGTATGCGGGTCACTTCAGGTCTGCGACCTGTTCACACTGGAGTCTGATATGGGCCACTTTTAAAAAGTCTGTGTGAACAGGCACACACAAAAATCTGATTCAAGCACTAAGTCAGATTCAAGCACTAAGGGTGGCTGTGTGAACGTGGCCTAAGAGTTGTTTCTATTCTTGCACAGAATATATAAATTCAAGCACATCTCTATTTTCAAAAACTTTCAAGCCCTTGATTCCCCCCCTCAAATTCACAAAGTTTCAAGGATTTCAAGGACCTGTGGGAACCCTGTCAGAACCTCGTCCCGTCTCTCACCCAGCTCCTTGCCCATCCGCTTGAGGTTGTCCAAATCGTCCGCCATGGAGTTGGAGAAGTCCATGAGAATGTAGAGGTCCAGGGGGCCCTTGGTGGGAGCGAACACCTCCATGTCCACCACCTTCTCCTCCCCCGGCAGGAAGGACATGCTCATCTGCTGTGGAGCCATCTGGGACTGCT
This sequence comes from Poromitra crassiceps, assembly GCF_964638095.1. Lineage (NCBI taxonomy): Eukaryota > Metazoa > Chordata > Actinopteri > Beryciformes > Melamphaidae > Poromitra > Poromitra crassiceps. The sequence continues at coordinate 33,294,367 of NC_139626.1, read as the reverse complement.
GGAGCTTAACGTCAATCTGCCTCGCCTGAGAATGCACGGGCAGGAGGTGTGGGGGAGAAAAAAGATACTTAATACAACATACACTAAAATACAATCAAACGTTTAGGCATACCTGATTGAATGTTCTGTTTTTCATCATCTGAAAACCATTTTGACCTAAAGGCGTATGTTTAAACTGGCAGTGTAAATGCAAAACCATAAAGAAAAATGGTTTCACTACAATGGAATGGCTACTATGGGGACTAACATCACACATGAATACAAATTGGGGCAATTGAATCCCCAAGAGTCTCAGCTTTCCAGTCACCCAAATTATGTCATTCCAAGAAGGTTTAGGGACCCCAGTATACAGAAACATTCAAATACAAAATAACACATTTATACTGCATGCAAAAAAAAAGCATGGTTTATTTTGCCAAAAACTGCATGGTATTAGCATAAAGTGTTCAGAGAAGGGAGAAGCCAGCACTCCAAATGTCTTTTCATATGATTTATTTTCCTCAAACCTGGGCAGCAGACAACAGACGTTTCAGTCAAAGACCTTCCTCAGCGTTGTTTATTAGCATAAAGTGGGCATGTGTGTAAAGGGGAGAGTTGTGGATACCAATAGAACACATTCTCATTCTCATTCAGATTTTTTTTTTACCTTTATTTATACAGGGGGAGTCTCACTGAGAGCAATGCTCTCTTTTTCAGGAGCGCCCTGTTCACATTCACAAAACACATTCACACCTGGAAGATGAGCAGTACAACCACAGTCTGATCTGCTGGCCACTGATCAGCTCCACTGGAGCAGTTGGGGTTAAGGGCCTTGCTCAAGGGCACCTCAGTGGTGGTAATGAGGGAGGAGCAAGCGCTGCCTTTTCACTTTGCCCACCCAGATCGATCCTGCCGGTCCCGGGGATTGAACCGATGACCTTCCGGTCACAAGCTCGCTTCTCTAACCTTTAGGCCACCACTCCCACCAAGGGACCTCTTTGAACATGGTCATGCCAATGTTTCCCTCAACAAAATGTAGCCTAAACTTGGATCCTTATTTAGCCCCCTTCAAGCCAGCATGACATGGTTGGCAGAACTTGGCAGCAATGGATGCCTCAGATCAGATCAGTCACTGTAGCAGTAAACATGAGCCCGGGACAGCCTCTGGAGGACACTTATGTCTGCCATGGACTTTAAGAGGGTAGACTCAATTGGGGCATGGTGGCACAGTGGTAAGCGCTGTCGCCTCACAGCTAGAAGGTCCTGGGTTTGATTCCCACCTGGGACGCTGTGAGCGCTGAAAGAGTGCGTGCCCGTCCGCATGTCCTCGAGTGCCCACCGCCCGGGTGGGGTTGTCAAAAGGGCCTTTCTGTGTGGAGTTTGCATGTTCTCCCCATGCCCCCCTGGGGGTTTCCTTCATATAGGAACCCCACACCAAAACATGCAATATCCTGGTCGCTGATGTGGTGCCTCCTCTGGTCGTTAAGGGCGCCTGTTCGGAGGGAGGGGAACTGGTTGGAATAGCGTGATCCTCCCACGTGCTATGTCCTACCGGTGAAGCTTCCCCTGTCAGGTGAAAAGAAGCGGCTGGCTAACTGCCCATGTCTCGGAGGAAGCATGGAGCCAGTTTCGGCTCTCCCCAGATTGGCAGATGGTGGAGCAGCAACCAGGATAAACAAATTAAAATTAGCACTAATGGGGGATAAAAATGGGATAAAAAAATCTTGAGGAAAAAAAAGAGGGTAGACTCAATGTAGTGACATCAATTATTTCAGCCACTAGGGTGAAATATGTCCTCGCCTACTTGCAGATTCCGCCTATGAAAGAAAGTAAAGCCATATAGGGTGTAAAGATGGAAGGACTTACGCTCTCGATCTTCAAGGTGCTTTCAGATGTGATCGCTGCTCCAGCACTGCAGCTACTTTTCATATTGTCATACAGGTCACAGCGGGGGCCATTGAAGGTCTGGGGAGACAGGACATTTCATCAGCCACATCTTCCTTCTTTCTCAACAAGACCTTGCAGGAAAAATACTTTGTAGAATCACTTTGAATTCAGCCTGTAAGTTTTCTTGTTTGATGTATATTAGTTTGAAGGACATGTTTTGTGTAAAAGCCTTACAACCCTTAAGGAGATTCTTGTCTCTGATTACGCAATAGGTTCGAGGTGCAACACAGCCATTATCACAGTGAAGAACGCCCTCTTATTACATCATAAGTCGAGGACCCTACCGCTGTAAGGGAAGCACCCCGGAGAAGCTTTGATTAAATATATTGCTTATATTTGAGCAAAGGTATTCAATATGATGAAGAATGTATGACCACGTGCATAATCATGTAATGGGAGCGATATGTAGATGGAATGTCTTAAATATATTTTTGTGGTTTTATTTTCATATTGTGTGTTTGACACACTGCTTCACTGTTTATACTGTATATAACGTACCTTTTAAAAAAGTAAATGGAAAATAACTAATGACAAGCTGCTGATTAAGACAATAAAACATTATGGGGCTGTTATCCTAGACTCTGCAACTCTTTATTTGAATATTATAATTCATTTTACAGATGTGAGATGTTTTTGCCACATAAAGGGCAACATTTCCATCCAAGGCCATCATTTTAGTATTTAAGTATTGTCCTCGGGTCAATTTGACCCGAAATAAAAGGTTTTTCCATCAGAAATGTGGTGTTCTTCCATCAAATTGCCCGAAAATCACATGGGTGGTTCAATACTATGCCCTTCACAAATAAACTTTATTTGACCTCATTTCATTGAATTCAAAATAGTTCCTCTTGTTGTCTGGGTCAAATTGACCCGGTCTGGTTTGACTGTTTATAAAAGCACCATGAAGTATAAATGTTCAATTGGAATTCATGGTCAATAGAGCTCGCTCTAAAATCATTTTGGTGTGATTTTGATGATATGGAAACATGGAATTGATGCCAAACATGGAAATGATGCCATCAAAATGACATCAGTTTTGTAATGACCAATAAAATCTTAAAATTGGAAGCCTTACCTACAAAAAACCCAGAGAAAGTAATGAAATGCATGCTTTTTGTAAAAAAAAAAAAAAAAAATAGCTGGAGGGCCAAAAATACTTTTTGGGCTTTATAATGGGGATTTTTTTTGGGGGGGGGGGGGGGGGGGGGCTTTATAATAGGGATTTTTTTTTCTGATAACGCACACAAAAATCAAAATTGATCAAACTCAATGTTGGTGCTAATCTTTTAGATATACCACACTGTACCACTAAAAAAAAAGATCACTTTGCATGACATGAGTTTGAGGACAATACGAGGGTTAAAGATCTGAAGTGACTTCTTCCATGTTCAGTTTTCTAGCTGTTCCCTGCTCTCGCTCTCACCTCGTCAGGACAGTAGGCGCAGCCTTTCCCGGCCTGGAGGCACACAGAGCAGGTGCTGGCCCGGGCTGCCAGGCAGTAGTTGGCTGTCGGGGGGAGCGGAGTCAGTAGAGTAGAGTCAGTAGTGTCACAGAGGCAGGAGAGTCAGAGTCAAACACATGATTCATAGCTGGAATACCTGCGGTAACACCCAACGTCTTACCCTCACTAGAGGTGGGAATAACCGACTCGCAATACGCGATACGCTGTCCACGACAATGATGGTACCACGATTCTGCGATACATTGCAAGACAATTCATCTACGATACATCACAATATCTGTGTAACTGATGAAAGAACATCCCTAAAAAAGGAAAAAAGTAGTCATTTAAAGCAGTATTTATTCACTGCATTGTAGTGTCAGTTTGACAGACTTTGACAACTGACAACTGACAAATTGTTTCATCAATTTACAACAAAGTGCATAGAGTCTTAGCTTAGTAGTGCCTCTTCCTCTCTCTCACGCACACACACACACACACACACATGCACACACACGCACTCACACGCACAAGCAGACGCACACGCACACACACACACACACACACACACACACACACACACACACACACACACACACAGCAACTTGTCCATGTGTGCCTTCATTCCAATGCAAAATAGTCATAAACTGGCAAAAGGCCGAACTGCCAGTAAGCATAACAGTTCTTGAGTTCAAAAGAAGGGGTATCCGGGTATTGTAGCGGTAGATTCCCTGCCTACCAATACGAGGGTCGCAGGGTCGCGCCCCCGTGTTACCTCCGGCTTAGTCGGGTGTCCATACAGGCACGATTGGCTGTGTCTGCGGGTGGGAAGCCGGAATGAGGGTATGTCTCCTGGTCACATGCTGCACTAGCCCCTCCTCTATTCGGTCAGGGCGCCTGTTTGGGGCAGAAGGGAACTGGAGGGAATAGTGTGATCCTCCCACATGCTACGTCCAGCCGGTGAAGCTCCCCGCTGTCAGGTGATAAGAAGCGGCTAACAACTGCATGTGTATTGGAGGAAGCATGTGTGTCTCTCTGGCTCTCCCCAGACCGGCAGAGGGGGTAGGGCAGCGAAAGGGGCAGCAGGGGGAATTGGCAAAGTACAATTGGGGAGAAAATGTGGGGAAATCAGAAAAAATAAATGTTTAAAGGAAGGATACAACTAAAACCTTTTCAATCTGTGCAAATTAAGTTTACAAAAAAATAATAAGTGAATGAAAAAAATACTCATTTACCATAATCAACTTGTTTTCCGTAAGCCTGGACACATTTCAGTGCTTACCAACTTGTTTTATGTATCGATATTAATAATGTATTTGAAGAGGAAGTATTGATATTCTGTCCCGCCCCTAATTCTCACACACCCCTGACTTGTCATTTAGCCTTCAGTAGTCTCGCTTGCCAGACTCTCTCCCTGCAAAGGGGTGGGGGAGAGTCTGGCTGGTAATAGCTTCACTGTGGACTAGTGGGGGAAAAGGCTCTGTTTAATACCTTTACAGCCATCCACCGAAAGTACCATGCAGGTTGGCTTCATTGCACAACATCAATCGTTTTCAGCGTGTAGCAACAAGCTAGCGGCTAGCGCTGCTGTTGTTATTGTTTCAAAGCGGCCGGCGCAGGCATTTGAGATCGGCAGATTCGACACGCACAGCAGCAGAGGCATTTGAGATCCACAGATTCGACACGGAGGGAGCCGAAAGGAAATCCATAAATGGTCGCAGCCGGTCAGGCAGAGCGGGTCGGAGCCAATTGGAGAGCTTGCAGGGAGCAGAATGGGATTACCATCCGGCACCGACTGAAATGGTCGGCACCAATGGGAGAGCTAAGTCCACCAGGCTGCTTCAAGCCAGTCAGACTAAGGGGCACTTTACACGAGGACGGTTTCCTATGGTGACGGGGAATTATTTTATCGTTAGTGCCTCCCTTTTAGACGGCGACAGCGAATTTGCGCTTAGGAAACGACACATTTTGAAACCACCCTCCAGAGTGGAATTCTTGGTGACGCTCCCCGCTGAGCGCTCCATGTAATCGCTTTGACCCGGCTCATTTCAGGAACTCTGACGTGCCTGCACACGCGACACACGTGATTACGTCATTGCCGTGCGCGAGTTACACAACAGCATCAGTCAGGAAAACAACACGAAGAGACAAAGTAGTCGGACTTGCTTTTTGCTTTCGCCATGGCTGTGATTCTGTTCAAAGTTTACCGCTGCTGTGAGAGAAGTGTTTAAAAGGAAGTCGCGGAAGTATTTATAGGCTGACCCGGCACTCTCCAAGTTGTGGAGCGACGAGCAACGCCCCGTTGACCATCACACTGCCACCTAGCGACCTGGCATGTACATTACGGCGTTTTAAAAATTCAACAGCGCTCATGTAAACAGGGAGAAGGTGTGAAGGAAAAGGTGTGAAGGAAACGATTGTGTCGTTTCTTCCAGAAACTGTTCTCGTGTAAAGGGCTTCTAAGCCTTCAGTAATGTCTGGTCTGAGCTTACCCTCCTCTACATGTCTGCTTCCTAAATAACAATGACTCACTCTCAACATGTCTTTAAAGTGTAAACAAGCCTGCTGACCTTGGCGAGAAGACTGTCAAACTAAATTGAGTATATTACCAAATCACCACATCTCTCTAGCTATTGCTGCACTGAAGAACATCTCATGTATGAACTGTAATGAGAAAGGGTTCGTGATGATTCCTTCTCACCATTGTCAGCACAACAGCTACTCAGGAGGACGGCAAGAAGCCCCACTGAGAGATGTAACGTCCATCTCCCCATCGCCTTCCTGCAAAACAAACACACATGAATTTACACTTACATTATTAACACATTACAGCAATAGCAAAAACAAGTTTAATGCATAATAAGTTCAAATCTACTTCTTCGTTGCAGAGAGAGAGGGAGAGAGAGAGAGAGAGAGAGAGAGGGAGAGAGGGAGAGGGAGAGAGGGGGAGAGGGAGAGGGAGAGAGACTATTATTCCTCAGTGACCTAAAAAAAAAAAGAAACAATGAGAAGCTTAGCCGCAGACAAACTACCCCCACTAAACACAAAGACCACTACAAACTACCCCCACTAAACACAAAGACCACTACAAACTACCCCCACTAAACACAAAGACCACTACAAACTACCCCCACTAAACACAAAGACCACTACAAACTACCCCCACTAAACACAAAGACCACTACAAACTACCCCCACTAAACACAAAGACCACCACAGTATGCAACATGAAATGTCTCAGTAATTGTCTCTGTGGGCAGATAATGGCATATGCGCCATCGTGCTTACCAGGCTACCATCATGCTTACCAGGCTACCATCGTGCTTACCAGGCTACCATCGAGCTTACCAGGCTACCATCGTGCTTACCAGGCTACCATCATGCTTACCAGGCTACCATCGTGCTTACCAGGCTACCATCGAGCTTACCAGGCTACCATCGTGCTTACCAGGCTACCATCGAGCTTACCAGGCTACCATCGTGCTTACCAGGCTACCATCGAGCTTTAAAGGCTACCATCGTGCTTACCAGGCTACCATCAAGCTTACCAGGCTACCATCGTGCTTACCAGGCTACCATCGTGTACCATCGAGCTTACCGGGCTACCATCGTGCTTACCAGGCTACCATCATGCTTAACAGGATACCATCGTGCTTACCAGGCTACCATCGTGCTTACCAGGCTACCATCGTGCTTACCAGGCTACCATCATGCTTACCAGGCTACCATCGTGCTTACCAGGCTACCATCGTGCTTACCAGGCTACCATCATGCTTACCAGGCTACCATCATGCTTAACAGGATACCATCATGCTTACCAGGCTACCATCATGCTTACCAGGCTACCATCGTGCTTACCAGGCTACCATCATGCTTACCAGGCTACCATCATGCTTACCAGGCTACCATCGTGCTTACCAGGCTACCATCGTGCTTACCAGGCTACCATCGTGCTTACCAGGCTACCATCATGCTTACCAGGCTACCATCATGCTTAACAGGATACCATCGTGCTTACCAGGCTACCATCGTGCTTACCAGGCTACCATCGTGCTTACCAGGCTACCACCGAGCTTACCAGGCTACCATCGAGCTTACGAGGCTACCATCGAGCTTACCAGGCTACCATCGTGCTTACCAGGCTACCATCATGCATGAAAATGTGGTGTTTTGTGCCTATAACTCAGAGAAGGAATTTCTCCTTGAGGCGAGAGTGACCTCCCCTTCTAGGCACCAAAAACACATGGGAACAGTAACGTAGCACCTCGCCGTGAACTTGAGCAGGTGTGTTTGCATGCATGTGAGGGTGTATGTGTGTGTGTGTGTGTGTGTGTATGTGTATGTGTATGTGTGTGTGTGTGTGTGTGTGTGTGTGTGTGTGTGTGTGTGTGTGTGTGTGTGTTCATACCATAAGCTGTCACATAAATCACTGGCCAGGTTGGGTCAGTGAAGAAAACAACAGAACAGACTTGACCTGTGAGCCGAGTTGAGAAAAGACCAGAGCCAAGAGCGAACACTAACACTGACACTGACACTAACACTGACACTGACACTAACTAACACTGACACTAACACTGACACTGACACTGACTAACACTAACTAACACTGACACTAACACTAACACTGACACTGACACTAACATGGACACTGACACTAACACTGACACTGACACTAACACTAACACTGACACTGACACTAACACTGACATTGAACTGGAAGGGAGGCAACTGTGACACAGCAGATTCATGTTACTTTTTACTCAGTGATTTTCAATCTTTTTCGTATCAAACACCCTTAATTGAATTTCATCCACAATCCAAATTACAGCCACAGGGTCCCATTTGATGAGATTTTGTCTCTCGAACCAAAATCAGGGAATATTTATATTATATATTTATATATATTTTCATTGTCAGATTTGATTTAGTCTAGAATGACATGACTATCTGTAGATTGTAGGTAGAGAGATAACAGACTGTATTGTAGGTAGAGAGATAACAGACTATCTGTATATTGTAGGTAGAGAGATAACAGACTGTATTGTAGGTAGAGATAACAGACTGTCTCTATTGAAGGTAGAGAGATAACAGACTATCTGTAGATTGTAGGTAGAGAGATAACAGACTATCTGTAGATTGTAGGTAGAGAGATAACAGACTATCTGTAGATTGTAGGTAGAGAGATAACAGACTATCTGTAGATTGTAGGTAGAGAGATAAGACTATCTGTAGATTGTAGGTAGAGAGATAACAGACTGTATTGTAGGTAGAGAGATAACAGACTATCTGTAGATTGTAGGTAGAGAGATAACAGACTGTATTGTAGGTAGAGAGATAACAGACTATCTGTAGATTATAGGTAGAGAGATAACAGACTGTATTGTAGGTAGAGAGATAACAGACTATCTGTAGATTGTAGGTAGAGATAACAGACTGTATTGTAGGTAGAGAGATAACAGACTATCTGTATATTGTAGGTAGAGAGATAACAGACTATCTGTATATTGTAGGTAGAGATAACAGACTGTATTGTAGGTAGAGAGATAACAGACTATCTGTAGATTGTAGGTAGAGAGATAACAGACTGTATTGTAGGTAGATAGATAACAGACTATCTGTAGATTGTAGGTAGAGAGATAACAGACTATCTGTATATTGTAGGTAGAGAGATAACAGACTATCTGTATATTGTAGGTAGAGAGATAAGACTATCTGTAGATTGTAGGTAGAGAGATAACATACTGTCTCTATTGTAGGTAGAGAGATAACAGACTATCTGTATTGTAGGTAGAGATAACAGACTGTACTGTAGGTAGAGAGATAACATACTGTATTGTAGGTAGAGAGATAACAGACTGTCTCTATTGTAGGTAGAGAGATAACAGACTATCTGTATTGTAGGTAGAGAGATAACAGACTGTCTCTATTGTAGGTAGAGATAACAGACTGTCTCTATTGAAGGTAGAGAGATAACAGACTATCTGTATATTGTAGGTAGAGAGATAACAGACTATCTGTAGATTGTAGGTAGAGAGATAACAGACTATCTGTAGATTGTAGGTAGAGAGATAACATGGGCAAAACCAACATGGGCAAATGTTCTTTTAGGTTTAGTGGAGCTGTAAACTGGAACATGTTAGCCCTCCCGATCAAGACTACTACCAGCCAGCTTTCTTTTAAAATGAAGGTCAAATCCTGGCTTTTAGATAATGTCACAGCATAGATGCACTTTGTCTTGGTTTTCTTTCATTTAATTTTATATTATTTTATGTATTTTTATTACTTTTAGTATTTGAGCATTGTTTTGTATTTTAGTATTGTATAGTAGTCTATAGTCTATGTCTCTCTTTTATCATTCTTTGTACTTATGCTTGTTTCGTGTTGTTTGTATTGTCTGTCCTAGACCAAGGACCACAATGGAAACAAGTCTTTGACTTTATTGTGTTTTAATCCTTGATGATGTTTTCCGAGATGCATGTCCTCTGTTCCATGTTTTCTTTGTTACAATACATCAAATAAAATCAATCAATCAATCAATCAACAGACTATCTGTATTGTAGGTAGAGAGATAACAGACTATCTGTATTGTAGGTAGAGATAACAGACTGTACTGTAGGTAGAGAGATAACATACTGTATTGTAGGTAGAGAGATAACAGACTGTCTCTATTGTAGGTAGAGAGATAACAGACTATCTGTATTGTAGGTAGAGAGATAACAGACTGTCTCTATTGTAGGTAGAGATAACAGACTGTCTCTATTGAAGGTAGAGAGATAACAGACTATCTGTATATTGTAGGTAGAGAGATAACAGACTATCTGTAGATTGTAGGTAGAGAGATAACAGACTATCTGTAGATTGTAGGTAGAGAGATAACAGACTATCTGTATCATAGGTAGAGAGATAACAGACTATCTGTATTGTAGGTAGAGAGATAACAGACTATCTGTATCATAGGTAGAGAGATAACAGACTATCTGTATTGTAGGTAGAGAGATAACAGACTATCTGTATTGTAGGTAGAGAGATAACAGACTATCTGTATCGTAGGTAGAGAGATAACAGACTATCTGTATTGTAGGTAGAGAGATAACAGACTATCTGTATCATAGGTAGAGAGATAACAGACTATCTGTATTGTAGGTAGAGAGATAACAGACTATCTGTATCGTAGGTAGAGAGATAACAGACTATCTGTATCGTAGGTAGAGAGATAACAGACTATCTGTATCGTAGGTAGAGAGATAACAGACTATCTGTATCGTAGGTAGAGAGATAACAGACTATCTGTATCGTAGGTAGAGAGATAACAGAGATACTATGATCACAACAGTCATTCTTCTACATTAACTTCTCGTGAACAAAATAATGCTCCAGTCTGACGATTCATCAATTTGCTGGGGACCCCTCCCCCCCCTCAAGACCCCTGGTGGTCCACGGGCCCCACGTTGAGAACCTGCTCTGGATGGATCTGAGGTGGAGGGCGAGGAAGTTCAAAAGAGTTGCTTCTCTGTGAATAACAGCAAGCTGAGCCTGCCAGGTGAACATACCTGCCAGGTGAACATACCACCACGGGGCGTGGGGCTGACCCCCACGTGACATCATCAGGTTGGGGTGGGATCAGAGGTTTGGGGCCATGCTCATGGCCCTCCCTTTGACAGCAATGTAAATCACATCTGTGCAACACACCTGGATCACCACAGCTTTGAACCCCAACCAAGCTGTTCCTCCACCAACGCCAACATAAACTACTGTACAGCTCCATGGGTTCAACATGTCCAGGTAGCGGTGCTTATCTAAACCTGAGGGGGAATGCTCTCTCTCAGTGTGAATACTCTTTGATCTGATCTCGTTTCTTTCACCTTACATTCTGCTCTTTGCTTTGATGTGGCTAATCATGGAGACACACACACACACACACACACACACACACACACACACACACACACACACACACACACACACACACGAGAGAGAGCATTAACATCAAGTAAGATACAACCAAATCTGTCAGCCTCGCATGCAACTATAAAGCCACCAGGTGAGGTGTCATTTTAGATGACACACCTCTAACCACTCAACTCACTCTCTGACGCCAGACACATTGAAAGCAGCAGTATAGTCGGGCACATTTGGAGACACACTGAAAAGAGGTTTATGACTAGGTGCAAAAGAGATGAGTACTGATCAAACAAACCTCTTGCTGCTCTCTTGCCCGATCCAAGTCCAAAAGTCCAACAATGAAATAAGGAAACCACTGAATCCTCCCCTCTCGCTTTGCTCCACGGGTCTCTGAAAAGTTTTTAATCCACCTGTGTCGAGTCCCAAAGCTCTCTGAGGGGAGAGACACACTGCTGTCTTCTCTTCGCTCTCCCTCTTTCTTTCGATCTTTATATGTCTTCCTTCCCTCTTACGGTTCAGTCCGCTCAAATATTGACTTCTTTCCCCTTGAACTCAGCCGAGCCGTGTGTGTGTGTGTGCGTCCCTGTGTGCTGTGTGTGTATGCAGTGTGTGCTGTGTGTAGTGTGTGTGGTGTTTTTTAAGTGTGTGTGCAGTAGGGAGGGAGGGAGGGAGATATGAGAGCGAGTGAGAGTCAGCGAGCGAGTGAATGTGATTGTGTGTGCTGTGACTTGATCCCTCCTTACACACACACACACACACACACACACACACACACACACTCTCTCTCTCTCTCTCTCTCTCTCTCTCTCTCTCTCTCTCTCTCTCTCTCTCTCTCTCTCTCTCTCTCTCTCTCTCTCTCTCTCTCTCTCTCTCTCTCTCTCTCTCTCTCTCTCTCTCTCTCTCTCTCTCTCTCTCTCTCTCTCTCTCTCTCTCTCTCTACCCTACCCAGGTGAGTTAGCCGTGACGAAGAGAGTTGACTCCCTTCCTGTATTTCTACCCCACCCTTTAAGAAAGTTAAAAAGTACCACCACACCTCTGTGTGTCAGACCCCCCCCCCCCCCCCCCCCCTGTGTGTCAGACCCCCCCCCCCTGCATTCCTCCCGGGCAGCAGTTCACCTGTGTGGGCTTGAGGCTAGCGAGCCAGGCCCCTCCCTCCATGGCCCCTCCCTCTCCCGCCATGGCCGACTACCAACAAACCCGATGGGAGTGGCAGGCACACCAAGCAGGAACACTGCCTGCAGGCTATGGGAAACAGAAATGCCTGCTCATAGTTCTGGGGAAATGTTTCGACTGATCAAATAGCAGATATTACCACATCTCTTCACATGGTCAATTTGGTTACTGGTGGCACAGACACTTCTCAGGGCTCTGTCTCATAATGTCTGCCTGGCACAGTGCTCTCTGCCTGGTACTGACCTCTCTAAGTGTTAATGTCTACATGGCACAGTACTCTCTGCCTGGTACTGACCTCTCTAAGTGTTAATGTCTACATGGCACAGTGCTCTCTGCCTGGTACTGACCTCTCTAAGTGTTAATGTCTACATGGCACAGTTCCCTCTGCCTGGTACTGACCTCTCTAAGTGTTAATGTCTACATGGCACAGTGCCCTCTGCCTGGTACTGACCTCTCTAAGTGTTAATGTCTACATGGCACAGTGCTCTCTGCCTGGTACTTACCTCTCTAAGTGTTAATGTCTACATGGCACAGTGCTCTCTGCCTGGTACTCACCTCTCTAAGTGTTAATGTCTACATGGCACAGTGCTCTCTGCCTGGCACTCACCTCTCTAAGTGTTAATGTCTACATGGCACAGTGCTCTCTGCCTGGTACTCACCTCTCTAAGTGTTAATGTCTACATGGCACAGTGCTCTCTGCCTGGTACTCACCTCTCTAAGTGTTAATGTCTACATGGCACAGTGCTCTCTGCCTGGTACTCATCTCTCTAAGTGTTAATGTCTACATGGCACAGTGCTCTCTGCCTGGTACTGACCTCTCTAAGTGTTAATGTCTACATGGCACAGTGCTCTCTGCCTGGTACTCACCTCTCTAAGTGTTAATGTCTACATGGCACAGTGCTTTCTGCCTGGTACTCACCTCTCTAAGTGTTAATGTTAAGGCTATATATATATATATATAATTAAGGCTATGTGTGCACTAGTGCCTCCTCTGGTCGGTCGGGGCGCCTGTTCAGGGGGGAGGGGAACTGGGGAGAATAGCTCTCCCCACGTGCTACGTCCTGCCGGTGATGTAATTTAACTTTTTGCTTCCCGCCCATCATTTTGATGGCTTTAATATTATTCTATAATGTGTCTATAAAATAGTCAGAAGAAATTTAAAAAAGTGGTGTGTTCAAACGTTTGCTGTGTGATGCATGCATCTCATGTACACAGTGTGCCTCATGTACACAGTGTGCCTCATGTACACAGTGTGCCTCATGTACACAGTGTGCCTCATGTACACAGTGCGCCTCATGTACACAGTGCGCCTCATGTACACAGTGCGCCTCATGTACACAGTGTGCCTCATGTACACAGTGTGCCTCAGAAAATGTTCAGCACATTTCCAGACAGGGCCGGTGTGACATGCCCCAGCACGTTCACCTGACTGGAAAGATTACCAGCCTTTAGGCCCGGGCAGACCACAAGCCAGGTGTTACATTCTCTCCTCGGCCACTGTTACACACCTTACAGTACAACCCAATTACACCAATAATGCTGTACTCAGACTCTGTGTTACACACCTTACAGTACAACCCAATTACACTAATAATGCTGTACTCACACTGTGTTACACACCTTACAGTACAACCCAATTACACCAATAATGCTGTACTCACACTGTGTTACACACATTACAGTACAACCCAATTACATCAATAATGCTGTACTCAGACTCTGTGTTACAAACCTTACAGTACAACCCAATTACACTAATAATGCTGTACTCAGACTCTGTGTTACAAACCTTACAGTACAACCCAATTACACTAATAATGCTGTACTCACACTGTGTTACAAACCTTACAGTACAACCCAATGACACCAATAATGCTGTACTCAGACTCTGTGTTACACACCTTATAGTACAACCCAATTACACCAATAATGCTGTACTCAGACTCTGTGTTACACACCATGGGTGGTAGAGCCGCTCGAGAGACTGAGAGAGGAGCCATTTGTCTCTCCACTGTACATCACACTGTGCAATCTGAATGGGGACATACTCAGTCACGCTCCTAGCAACTGAATCTGGCTCCACATAATGGCTTGATTCTCTCGCCATAAAATTGTTGCAAAAGCAACCCTCCCAACACCCACCTCTCCCTCCGGGCTCCTCCCTTCTTGGCTGACACTTTGGCAGTGATGCCAGTCCAAACAGCCCTTTCCCATTCTGAAGGAGGGGCTGGAAGGGTGTGGCCCGCCTAGAATTTTTATGGCTTGTGCACGATTACCAGAATGCCAGCAATGCACTTTCACTGTGCACGGCAGGTACCAGAGTGCCAGCAATGTACTTTCACTGTGCACGGGTACCAGAGTGCCAGCAATGTACTTTCACTGTGCACGCCGGGTACCAGAGTGTCAGCAATGTACTTTCACTGTGCACGGGTACCAGAGTGCCAGCAATGTACTTTCACTGTGCACGCCGGGTACCAGAGTGTCAGCAATGTACTTTCACTGTGCACGGGTACCAGAGTGCCAGCAATGCCCTTTCACTGTGCACGCCAGGTACCGGAGTGCCAGCAATGTACTTTCACTGTGCACGCCGGGTACCAGAGTGCCAGCAATGCCCTTTCACTGTGCACGCCGGGTACCAGAGTGCCAGCAATGCCCTTTCACTGTGCACGCCGGGTACCAGAGTGTCAGCAATGTACTTTCACTGTGCATGCCGGGTACCAGAGTGCCAGCAATGCCCTTTCACTGTGCACGCCAGGTACCGGAGTGCCAGCAATGTACTTTCACTGTGCACGCCGGGTACCAGAGTGCCAGCAATGTACTTTCACTGTGCACGCCGGGTACCAGAGTGCCAGCAATGTACTTTCACTGTGCACGCCGGGTACCAGAGTGCCAGCAATGCACTTTCACTGTGCACGGGTACCAGAATGCCAGCAATGCACTTTCACTGTGCACGCCGGGTACCGGAGTGCCAGCAATCCACTTTCACTGTGCACGCCGGGTACTGGAGTGCCAGCAATGCACTTTCACTGTGCACGGGTACCAGAGTGCCAGCAATGCACTTTCACTGTGCACGGGTACCAGTGTGCCAGCAATGCACTTTCACTGTGCACGCCGGGTACCGGAGTGCCAGCAATGCACTTTCACTGTGCACGCCGGGTACCGGAGTGCCAGCAATGCACTTTCACTGTGCACGCCGGGTACCAGAGTGCCAGCAATGCACTTTCACTGTGCACGCCGGGTACCGGAGTGCCAGCAATGCACTTTCACTGTGCACGCCGGGTACCGGAGTGCCAGCAATGCACTTTCACTGTGCACGCCGGGTACCGGAGTGCCAGCAATGCACTTTCACTCTGCACGAGTACCAGAGTGCCAGCAATGCACTTTCACTCTGCACGAGTACCAGAGTGCCAGCAATGCACTTTCACTCTGCACGAGTACCGGAGTGCCAGCAATGCACTTTCACTCTGCACGGGTACCAGAGTGCCAGCAATGCACTTTCACTGTGCACGGGTACCAGAGTGCCAGCAATGCACTTTCACTGTGCACGGGTACCAGAATGCCCGCAATGCACTTTCACTGTTGAGTTTGAGCTTTCAGTGGGCGCTAGTCATTTCTCTGTGTGTCTAAGTCATTCGATTGTGTCTAATAGGTAACATGTCTGGTGAGAATCCTCGCAAACAGTTGTAGTAGGGGTTTGATTTGTGCCACACCTGTATTTCAGATTGAAATGAGAATGACACATCCTGTAAGTCAGTGGTTCTTAACCTTTTTCATATTAAGGACGGCTAATTCAGTCCACATTAGAGCCACAGACCCCCCATTTGATGGGATTGCCTCTTGAACCCAAATCTGAGAATATTTCTTATTGTGAGATGTGATTTTGTGCTGAATTCCATGACTATCTGTATTGAGAGATAACAGTTAAAGTATGATCAAAATAGTCCTCCTTGTACATTATCTAATTGTGTTAACTTCTTGTAGGCCTAAATTGAATAATAGTGAAATCTACTTGGGACCCTCTGGAACCCTCTCACGGACCCCTGGTGGCCTCCAGACCGCACATTGAGAACCAACCCCTGCTGTAAGTCATAATCCTATAACATGCATAGAGCAGGGGATGGTACACTTCTTCATGTCAAGGACCCCAAAATAGATCTATACATTAGACCACAGACCATCATTTGATTGTCCTCCAACGAGATTTTGTCCCATCTGAGAAGATTTTGTGTTGTTAGTTATGCTTTTATAGGCTATTGACAGAACTGAGTCTATAGGCTACTGCAGGTGGGTGGGTGCAGGTAACAGTGATCTGATTGAATTGTGACTAGTGAGTGTAATAGTGAAAGTATACTATATTGCTCATTTCACTAATGGAACAGCTGGGAACCCTCCTCAAAGACCCCTGCATTTCATGGCACATTGCAATATTTGATTTTAATCACTCGTTAATTGATTACAATCACCTCACTGTAATTGTCCTATATACCAATATACAGAATTGACAATAGAACTATATTTTACACTTTTTTACACAGCCCGTCACTTATTTGCTCTCCTCGGCTAGTCCTCGTCAAAGTTTGTCCACCATGCAAACAGGTAATCAAGACTTACTGTGAAGCAGATGGTCGAGTGGGTCGAATGGATTCATCAGCGACTCAAATGACAGAGCCGCACTTTCCAAACAGGCTACTAGCCTACAAACAAACAATTAAAAAGCAGAAGTTTTCAGTGTGAGTGGGTAATGCCGGCACACAAAGCCCAGCCCAGCCCAGCACCCACCCACCCCCCCGCTGCGCACTGTCTTCACCCCGGGTTCAGTGTGTGTGTGCCAAATGTATGGCCTATTTGCATGACAAAAGCTGCGCTCTTGGTTCAATGCGTTCATTCACTACAAGATGTCTCTCTTTTTTTTGTCACCAATAAAACTGCTTCTGAGATATAGGCCTATAGGGGCTAGAACACACATGGGCAAAATGCGGTCCCAGGGCCGGACCTGGCCCCTGACCCATCTCAATCCGGCCCCCAACGTCCTTGAAGAAAAACAAAACAACCCCCACAAAATCAAGAAAAGGCAGAATTATGTTAGTCTCATCTGCTACGGCCATTGGATTTGTATCACTATTAGGGCCTACGTATATCGGGAGAGAAATTACCAATAACAGTGGGAGAGAGGGTTAAAAATAGGGAGACTCCCACGAAAATCGGGAGTGTTGGCAGCCTGGCAGGTATGATCTCCAATGTGTGGCTTTTCGCTTACTTTGTGTAAGTCAGTATGGCCCTCTGGAAAATCATGTTGCCCACCCCTGGGCTAGAAGAGCATGGGGCATCGCCAAAAGATTCGGTGAAGAAAGTGAAACTCTTGCCGTATTATGGTCGGTAACCCTAGGATACATTTTAAAACTATACAAATATCACAGCCAAAAAAGACAGATGCCATACATGTACAGACAGACACACTTAAAGTGCATACAGTCAATATAAACTCATCGAGTAGGCCTACCACAGACACGCATAGGGAACATTAGGCTATAGCCACCAGGTAGGCTATAATAATCATAATAATAATAAAAACCAACTACTACTGCCTATTGGTGTGTCAAATCTGTGTGATGACAGTGGATTGGGTGCAGGGTTTGTTGGGGAAAAGTTTCAGCCTGTTTAGCACAAGTTGAACGTGTGTCTCGGCTCACCTGCAAATACAGACAGACAGAGACAGACAGACATCTGACTGAGTGAGAAATGCAGTGGAAAACATCGGCCCTTTAACACAGTTATCTTTAAGTTAGCCCTAGGCTACATATTTATCTTTTTATCTATTTTTCTATTAGGCTACTGACTTAACTTCCTATCAGTGCAAGCAGTCCGACTAGGTTTCAATTTAAATTTGTATATACTGCTTTTTTTTACATGATCGGTTCTAAATTGGCCCTTGACCTGCTTTTCTGCCAAGTTTCATGCAAATCCGCTCATAACTTTTTGAGATATTAATAATAATAATAACTTGGTTTTATATATAGCGCCTTTCAAGGAACCCCAGGACGCTTTACAATAGTGAGACAGAATGAAAAAAAAACAGAACAGAAGAGAACAGAACAGAGAGAACAGAGTAGACTATAGGACAAAGGCTTTGTTAAACAGGTGAGTTTTGAAGGTTTTCTTGAAGGAGTCCAGGGATGGGGCGTTGCGGATCTCTGCCGGGAGAGAGTTCCAAAGGTTGGCAGGCGGGTGTGGGGGATGGAGACCTCAGATGCCAGGACGGAGTGTACGGGTGGAGGAGATCAGATAGGTACTGGAGGGCAAGTGCATGGAGGGATTTATACGTGAGGAGCAGGATTTTGTAGGTGATGCGGGACTTGACCGGGAGCCAGTGGAGATGGATTAGGGTGGGGTTGATGTGCTGCCAGGGCTTGGTGCAGGTAAGAACCCTGGCAGCTGAGTTCTGCACATATTGGAGCCTGTCCAGGGCTTTTAAGTAATCCAGACGGGAGGTGATAAAGGCATGGATGAGGATAGGATAGATATCCTGCAGACAAACGGACATGGGGGCGAAAACATAAACTCCCGGCCAACTCTGTGGGCGGAGCTAACCAGTGTGACAGGCTGCGATTGCTTTGATTTACTACAATATTTACCCAATTTATATCCCTAATTTATTTATTGGTAATTCACCTCCCTATAGAGCTGAACAGTCACGTGACTGTTAAGGGTCTGTTGGTAATTCACCTCTCTATACATGTATATACAGACAGAGATATAGGGTGACCTCTCTATACATGTATATACAGACAGAGATATAGGGTGACCTCTCTATACATGTATATACAGACAGAGATATAGGGTGACCTCTCTATACATGTATATACAGACAGAGATATAGGGTGACCTCTCTATACATGTATATACAGACAGAGATATAGGGTGACCTCTCTATACATGTATATACAGACAGAGATATAGGGTGACATCTCTTTCCCCCCTGGGGGCACACAGCAAGCCTAACAACCATTTTCTGGCCCAGTTCCACATCAATTGGCTTTGAATAGATTAGTCTCAGATGACATGCTTTCTAAAAAGCTTACAGTAGCAGACTGCAAAAATGGCTCCGACTCTGAATTGTCTGCAACCATTGGGAATTACAGCAACCCTAAAAATACATGATCAGTTGTAGAATCTGACCTTATCAAAACAGTGGTGTCACACATTACCTGAACATACAGTAATATACTCACCCATGATCTTAACCACACAAACCAATCAGGTCCAGGTCCAGTTAGAAGCTTTAGTTTCACTTAAAAACTTTGATCAAATCAGTTGTTTGTCTCTCACAGTATCAGGTTTCCATGTTCCTTTGTCCTGCAGCCTCAAAACAAGGCTCTGAGTCACTTTGTGATGGAAACCTGCAGCACTGCTCACTGGTGTATTGTGACCTACCCACACGGTCAACTTTGACCCCGAGCGAGCGGTGCTTCAGAAGTACACCGACCTCTTGCCGCCTTTGTGGATGGAAGTCAGATGTGGAGATTGAGGAAAGGGCGTAAATCAAAAACTCCACCTGCAACACACATGCATTCCCTGAAAGAGGAGAATGAGAGAGAGAGGGCATGTGTGTGTGTGTCAGAGAGAGAGAGAGCGAGCGAGCCAGAGAGATTCTTCTGACCAGATGCAGGCCAATGCCTGCAGTCAATAGAGCTTGTTCCCAATAAAAGAGGAGTGTCCTTTCATTTCCATGGTAACACACAAAGGTATGAGAACAGAGAAGAGCGATGGGCAGTATGAGATGTTCTTTTTCCACAAAGCATGGCAACTGCCCTCATCTGGGCTGAATAGTAAACTGGATGCCGTGTTGGATCTGTTTCAGATTCCCTGCATAGCAAAAAGAAAAGAAAATGAAAGTCTACTAAAGCAGGTGGCTGTGCTCGACGCCCATGTGGAAATGAAAAAACTGAAAAGAACTTGAGTGAAAAGGCAGCATCCAACCCATTTATTTATCAGTCATATACAGTATGTACAACCATAAAAAATAATCTTAACACTCCCAATGACTTTTTCAATGAGTCAGAAAGACAACAAAAAACAACAAATAAAGAGCTATTCTATGTAACTGCATAAGCCTTTTGAAAATGCTGCACCAGAACAGACAATTTCTTGACATTTCTAAAATGTCCGTTTGGCTTTCTAGTCATTCAACCAATGGTGGGCTCTGATTCTCTATTCACTCAACAGTTTGAAGCAAACAATCCGTGCTCAGATTTAAAAAAAAAAAAAGTTAAATGCAGATCAGACTTCAACAGAAGTCACCTGTGGAGCGGCGTGGCGAGTCTGGCGACAGGTGACCGGCGTGGACTCCCACTTTACCAGATGATGCGTTCAAAGTCCTGCTTTATAAACATAAACATGACTGCATGCATTGACTTTACCAGATGATGCGTTCAAAGTCCTGCTTTATAGAAACACGAGATCTGCATGTATTGCGCGCTGCTTAGCGTGCAAACCATTGCCATTAATCAAAGAGTTCCATAAGGGCCCACAAGCGTTTTTTTCACCAACCTCTGGATTTGGCTCGTTAAAGGTGCAGTGGATAGAATTCCAGAGATAGAAGGCAGTAGGTACTAGAGCAGTTTGAATGGTTCTCATAAAAACGTACAGAGTTTCCAATCGGTTCAATTGTCCTTTCTTTCGCTCCCTCGCCCACTTTTGACATTTATAATGAGCGTGGAAACACACACATTGGTTCTCATTCACTCACACACTCGTTCCGGCACATTCTTGGTGTTCACTGCTTGGCTTTCTTCAGGATGGTGCCCACTGCGGAGATGACGGTGGTCTTGGTGCCGCTGGCGGTGGTGGTGACGGAGACGACCCCCGGCAGGGAGGCGGTGGTGGTGAGGATGGCGGGCTGGGCCAGGGTCACGGGGACCGCAGAGTCCCACTTGCTTTTCCTCTTCTGGGCCTCTGCGGACGAGGGGAAACACAGGGGAGGAGTGAACCACAGACACTGAACAGGAGACACTAAGATTGAAATGGCCCTAACAGCATAGACAGACTACTTAACGGCACAGACTACCTGACAGTCATCCGCTGCTGTTCTGTTCAGATTACACAACTTGCTGTCTTGTAATCGGAGGTCTTTAGCCATGTTCGGAATGGTTCACTCATTCACTCGCTCACTATTCCCCACGTGGTGTTGATCATATAGTGAACTATATGTAGTGTTTTATCATATAGTGAACTATATGATAAACACTACATATAGTGAACTATATGTAGTGTTTTATCATATAGTGAACTATATGATAAACACTACATATAGTGAACTATATGTAGTGTTTATCATATAGTTCACTATATGATAAAACACTACATATATCTGTGCGGCCCTGGTCTCGAACCCTTTTGCGTGAGAAAGATGGCAACGGAGACACTCTCATACTCCAGGCTTCAAAAGAGGAGAAACAGGCTTCCAAAAACCAATGGGTGACGTCATGGTGACTCTGTCCATACTTTTTATAGGGTCTATGGTGTTTACCTGTGGCTGTGCTGGTGCTGGTCTATGGTGTTTACCTGTGGCTGTGCTGGTGCTGGTCTATGGTGTTTACCTGTGGCTGTGGTGGTGCTGGTCTATGGTGTTTACCTGTGGCTGTGGTGGTGCTGGTCTATGGTGTTTACCTGTGGCTGTGGTGGTGGTGGTGCTGGCGGTGGAGGCTGCTGTGTTGGAGGGGTTGGTGCCCTTCTTCGTACCGACCACAAACTCAATCTGGAGAAGGCAAACAGTCAATAAATAAATGAATCAATCAATACCGAATTTGTTTTTATTGATCATGTTTGAAGCTGTAGGGCTGGACGATGTTGACAAAATCAAATATCACAATATTTTAGATCGAATATCTCGATATCAATAACATGACATCATTTGGGGATGAGTATTTGTGCTTTCATCAACTATTTACACACAAGAAAAATTTGTAAAATTAGTAACGATCATTAGCAATCAGTATATTTGTAATCAGTATTAAGTAATATGAATACAATGAACAGGGAAAGTAAGTTTTACTCAGCCAGAAGTGGCCAACAAGTTCAGAAAATATTATCACTTCACTGTAAATGCAGGCTTTAAGACCAGGAATAAGTAATTTTCAAGTTATTTCACAAGAATACAGATACAAATATCAATTTAATACCAATATACTGTACCATAGCCCTATTTGAAACATGACTGCTTTTAACCTGGTGCCACCTCCAGCTCTTGACAAAACTCTGACAGGTGTCTTCATGGAAAACACTATTTTCTAACAAGTGTTGCACTCTGTGGATTTCTGTCATTTGGAATTGAGGCATTACGCCGACGTGTTTAATGTTACGTGTTTAATGTTAAATATTCTTTAATAAAGTTATTTGTTCAAAAAAGCAGCCTAAGTTCTGAGTACCTTTGCACAGTCAAATCGGTGCACAATCAACATAGAAAAGGTCTATTTTCATTTCAACTTAAAAAATAAATAAATCATTATATTGACCAGTAAGCAGTGAATTTTTCCTCACTAAAATCGGTGTCAGTGTCAAAAACCCCATGTCGGTCGGGCTCTAGTACCTCCGCCTCATTTTGAGCCAGGAAACACCCTGGATACATCTTCAATCAAGTCAACAGCGTTGTTTCCAAGGACTTTCATGGCCCCGTTCCCCAAATTCAAGGACCCAACACAGCATAGTTTGAGACATGGATCAAGGTTATTTACAGTTACAGTTACAGCACTGAGAATTAAGAATGTTTATAATGAGAACTAGCAGAAGCTCACAGACAATTAATCAAAAGAGAGGGTTGAATGTGTGAACACTTCTCAACTGTGCTGTGTTAGTTGCAATTGCAAATGACAGAAATCCACTGACGACAACGCTTGGTAGAAAATATTTTTTCACTTGAGTGCTGGAGGCGGAGTGAAGGCGGCCGCCTCATAATTCTCTATGCAGGAAAAACCCTCAATTCAAGCACTTTGAATGACCCATGTCTATTTTCAAAAACCTTTAATGCACTGATTTTTACTTGTCAAATTCACAAACTTTCAAGGACCCGTGGGAACCCTGAGTCAAGCTTCTGAAGTCGGGCCTATGCACAGCAGTTGATGCTGATGATGACGATGACAGCACCATGTATCATTTGGTTTTGTTACCACTGGACCCGCCCAGCACCGGCACTACTTGCCCCCAGAAAGCTGCACTAGGCTGGGCTCGAACTGCAGTGATGAGGGCTGAAGTTGGCAAAGCTGATTTCTGTGTCTGTGTGTGTATGCTTAGAGCAGGGGTGCCCAAATTCTTTCCCATGAAGGGCCAAAACTCATTCTGGGTGGAGGGCCGAGGGCCAAAAATAAATGTTGTGGAATTACATTAAAATGTATTGTGTTTTATAGAAAATTAACATTCTAAATCTAAAATAACATTTCAATATAGAGCGAAGCTCTTAGGGGGGCCCCGCATCCCCCCAAAAAAATGTTTTTAATTAAGGCCGGCGGCGATTTTTTTTGTTGCCTTTTTTGCATGTTTGAATCTGTTTTAGCCATATTTAGTGGAATATCTCATTTTAAACACACCAATGTTATTGTCTATTGATTGAATTGCTCTCACACTCAGGCCTGGCCTGGCCTGGCATTTTTCCTTTTTTTTGCATTTTTTCCCCCAAATCCGTGGCGGGCCAAAACAAACAGAGCGCGGGCCAAACTTGGCCCGCAGGCCCCAAATTGGGCACCACTGGCTTAGAGGATAGAAAAGCATCAGTTAAATGCAGCTGGTGGAGACTCGCCAGAGAAGACAGAGAAGAGCAATAACAGCAGAAGAATCCACTCCTCTCTCAGGGAGAGAAGCTTGGTTAGAAGTTAGTTTGTTCTTGTTGTTTTTGCTCTCACCTTGGTGCGCTCTTTCTTGGCTTTCTCCAGTTTGTCCATCTCCGCTTTCTGGGCTTTGGCTGGAGGGGTGAGAGAGCCACATACACACACATGAGTGCTGAGCTGGAACCACATACACACACATGAGTGCTGAGCTGGAACCACATCACATAATGTACATGAGTGCTGAGCTGGAACCACATCACATACATGAGTGCTGAGCTGGAACCACACCACATACATGAGTGCTGAGCTGGAACCACATCACATACATGAGTGCTGAGCTGGAACCACATCACATACATGAGTGCTGAGCTGGAACGACATCACATACATGAGTGCTGAGCTGGAACCACATCACATACAGTACATGAGTGCTGAGCTGGAACCACATCACATACAGTACATGAGTGCTGAGCTGGAACCACAATGTACAGAATGGTGACGAAAAGACACAAAGCTTGGCTCACCTAAAGCCTCGTAATAAGAGTCTTCTGACCAGCCGTGAGGGTCGAACATGTCCTTTGGGTAGTTGGTTCCCAGTTCGTCTATACTGCAGAACTGAATGAGCTTCTCGTATATACTGAAAGGCACAGAAAATGCAAACCAAAGTCAACACGATGACACCAGCAAAACCTACATGCACTTGGAAACATCTGCCATTAATTTGTGGGTAGAGAAAATTAATAAGGAGCTTCTAAGTGTGTGAGCCAAAAATCTCAAATATGCTTATAGCACTGTGTGAAATGACACTCCTCGTGTTTGTTTGTTCGGGTGTATCTTTCTGTTTAGTGGCATACCTTGGGTTTCTGAATTCTTTCTTTTTCTGGATGTGGTTGTTTGTGTCGAAATCTCCATGGAGCTTCCTCTCGTACAGCTTGCAGATCTTCTCCTGTTCCAAAACAAATAATGTAAATGGACGGTCAGGCAGGAGGTCACCTCTGTCAGGAGACCAAGGCCTCTGCCCCAGGCCCAACTCAGCGCTCAGGCAGGAGGTCACCTCTGTCAGGAGACCAAGGCCTCTGCCCCAGGCCCAACTCAGCGCTCAGGCAGGAGGTCACCTCTGTAAGGAGAAGACCAAGGCCTCTGCCCCAGGCCCAACTCAGCGCTCAGGCAGGAGGTCACCTCTGTAACGAGGAGACCAAGGCCTCTGCCCCAGGCCCAACTCAGCGCTCAGGCAGGAGGTCACCTCTGTAAGGAGAAGACCAAGGCCTCTGCCCCAGGCCCAACTCAGCGCTCAGGCAGGAGGTCACCTCTGTAACGAGGAGACCAAGGCCTCTGCCCCAGGCCCAACTCAAAGCTCAGGCAGGAGGTCACCTCTGTAAGGAGGAGACCAAGGCCTCTGCCCCAGGCCCAACTCAGCGCTCAGGCAGGAGGTCACCTCTGTAAGGAGACCAAGGCCTCTGCCCCAGGCCCAACTCAGCGCTCAGGCAGGAGGTCACCTCTGTCAGGAGGAGACCAAGGCCTCTGCCCCAGGCCCAACTCAAAGCTCAGGCAGGAGGTCACCTCTGTCAGGAGACCAAGGCCTCTGCCCCAGGCCCAACTCAAAGCTCAGGCAGGAGGTCACCTCTGTCAGGAGACCAAGGCCTCTGCCCCAGGCCCAACTCAGCGCTCAGGCAGGAGGTCACCTCTGTCAGGAGACCAAGGCCTCTGCCCCAGGCCCAACTCAGTGCTCAGGCAGGAGGTCACCTCTGTCAGGAGACCAAGGCCTCTGCCCCAGGCCCAACTCAGCGCTCAGGCAGGAGGTCACCTCTGTCAGGAGACCAAGACCTCTGCCCCAGGCCCAACTCAAAGCTCAGGCAGGAGGTCACCTCTGTCAGGAGACCAAGGCCTCTGCCCCAGGCCCAACTCAGCGCTCAGGCAGGAGGTCACCTCTGTCAGGAGGAGACCAAGGCCTCTGCCCCAGTACAGGACATCTCAGATTCCTCCACACTCCCATATAAATAATGCCTCGGAACACTGGAGTTGAACTTGGCAGGACCCAGTGTCAATGTCTTCAGATAAACACAACCTACACATAATGACTGACTCTGCTCAAGTAAGGGCCAGTGTGAATGCATCCATTGTAAGTACACAGTTTCTCATACCTCTGGGAAATATTTGACAACCAGACTCAACAAGGCCACAAGGAGCTTGGCAAGAGATGCTACTGTCAACTGGAGCCAGGGAATCCACAGTGATAAATTAGGCTTTACAAGGAACAAGATGGAGGAAGGGAATGTTGCTCAAAATAAGATATTACTGGAGGAACTGGGCATGTCTCGTCTTCCTGGGCTTCAGCGGAAGGCCTTCGGAAATGATGGGGACATGATTGCAAAAGGAATTTGTAAAATGTTCAGAGAATGGACCCATTGCAGCAATGTGGAAATGACAGAAGCCAATGGGAGAAAAGAAGAAAGTTGTCCTCTGATTACACCACTCGCTTCACGTCCCTACAGTATTATGCTCCTGCAGCCATGCATGTCCTGGGGCCAGGGATATCCAGGCTGTTGTGGTGAATCAGGAGTTGCTCATAGACGGGGGAGTGCTCACTCTGGGTCTGACTCAGCCTTGGGACACTCCCTCCTGTCCTCTCCCGACACCTCGCTCGGAGGGCAAGCCTCTCTGTGGCTTGACGGCTTGAAACGCACAGTAGCAATGCAGGGGGGAGAAAGAGAAAAACCCAAATTGCAGTGGTTCTGATGTTTAATTACAGGGGGGCGAATCTCAGAATTTATGTAGTCAACAGAATGTTTCTTTTCAAACCCAGAGGGAATGTGTGAAGCTGCTAAGCATTTATTTGATATGACGCAGTTCATTTTAACGGCTCTAGAACATTCTTGAATTCTTGAACAGTCACCAAAGGGAGAGTTCAGTGCAGACTGTGTCTGGCAGAGAAACCAACCTCTTCCTTTCAGGGCCAATGACAAGCCTCTGTCTGTCTGTCTGTCTGTCTGTCTGTCTGTCTGTCTGTCTGTCAGGAGGGTGAATTTACTGCCTGGAAACTAGTGTTTATCCAAGACGTGGTACAAAACACACACTAATGTGCTCCAAGTCAAAGACACAAGAACCATCTACTACTCTGCATCTATTACAGAAAAGTGTGGGGAAATTAAAATACTCTCACAAAACCCCAAAGCCAGATACATTATCCACAAAAACCCTGTCTTCTAGTCTGATTAGCAGAGATAACTGTGGCCTCTGTGGTGATATAAACAGGTGTGTAAAGTATTATTGACTTTTGGTATGAGTTGATAGCAGGGAGAGGTTTGTGACTTGAGCCCCTTTTAGATTGGCCAAAAATCCCACTAATATCCTCAAACTACTGTCATTTTCTGCAGTCTAAAAATTGCCAAGCCATCCCGTTTAGCCGATAGTGACCCTGCAAGTGAGGTGGGTTATTAACGTGACGGCATTAATTTCTCCTCCAAGGTGCATCTAAGGCTATTTACTTGTTTAAATGACATTATTTTTACATTTTTACCCGGAGGTTTCCATTTTGTTTTGGCTGGCGTGACACTGGGCCTGGGCAGCCGTCTGAGAAGGGAGGAGGGAGAAGGGAGCAGAGAGCCTGCAGACGTGGAGGAACTGAACGGGTTGAGAGTGCGGTCTAAATAAAAGTTTAAAAGGCAATGCTGCTGCTAGCCCCCGCTGCTTTCCTGGGTAACAAAAAAACGTGTATTAGTGGGACTTTTGATGTAAAAAAGGGTAATAGTGTTTAAATAAGTACTGGTATAAGAAAATGTTTGTGGTAAACGGCAAATAAGAAATAAAATAATGTTATAATAGTGAAACGGGGGGTGTGTGTGTACCTGTAGATGACTAGGACAGCGTCCCGGGGGCTCAGGTGGGATCCTGATCTCGTCAGGTGACATGTTCCTCACCTTCTCTGAGAAGAGAGCTGGGGAGAAGACACAAACATCAATATAAGCCTAAATATATATTCACATTTTACATGTTTTTTTTTGTTCTTTTTAATAACCAGGAGTCTTATTGAGAGGTCCATCTCTTTGGTATGGGAGCCCTGGTCAAGTCAGCAACAGATATCACAATATAAAATACAATACAAAACACAATAAGGTAGACATTAAACATTCTCAAGTAAAACAGCTGCACCTCAGTTTTGAAGGATTGCAGAAGATTTTTTAAATCACCCAGAGGGATGAAAAGATCCAGATTTGCGCGTCTTTCTGGAGCTGATTCCAGGACCATGGAGCATAATCACTAAATGCCAACTTCCCAAATTGTGTGGAAGAGCGAGGGACAGTGAAAAATAACTTGTGTTGCAAAGAAAAAGTCGATTTATGGCCAGGGAGTTGCCCTACGATGGCTCTGTAAATAAAAATGTGCCAATGAATCTACCTACAGTACAGTAATGTAATTAGTTAATTAGTTCAGAACTGAACCTTTCTCGGTCTTATATCAATGCAGAATTAGTATGAATTCAAGTCACAACAATTGATAATATACTGCAATACATCACAGAACATTAGAGCTGTCACTTTTTCCCAAAATAAAGTTCGAACAAACTTTAATTGCCCGCAAAATGTTCGAATATATTCTAAGTTAATTGGTTAATTTTGGTTAATAAAAAAAAGGCCAGGCCAGGCCACCGGGCATCGGCCCGACGTGCCCGATTATGCAGTCCCCGCCTGCCAGTTACATTGTATAAATATATATAATATAATATAAAATATTAACACATTCACTGCCAGCCGTTTTTTTTTTTACTGTAGGTAGCTTCTGCCAGAGGGTTTTTTTGAGGATTCTGGCTCATTTTACAAGAGCCGAGGATTATTTTCTGCTTGGACTTTGTGAACACAAAGTTCACAAAAGTACTAATAGAATGTGTGCTTTCTCTGTCTAAAAGAGTTAGTTTGTAGAGTTAGTAGTTATGTAGATATTAGCCGTTGAGTACAGCATGGTTTCAGCGTCTGAGACTGAAAGCTGAGATAATCGCAGTTTTGTGAAATTCAATCAAACAGGCAGAACAGTCACTTTAACCATTTATTTTTGGCATCAGTGAGAGATCAGACATCTAAACAATATAGTTCTGAACGCCCTCTCCTTCAAACTCCTCCCTCCGTGGGCGTGTCTGGTGGCTTTCAGCAGCGTTTGTCACAAGCGAGTTTCTACTGCCTGTCTGAGCAGTGAGCAGCCTCCCTCCCTGGCGGCCCCCTCGTCGGCGAGTGTGGATGGGGCTCACTCGTTTCTTGGGTTTGAGAGCTTTGATGAAGCTTTGTGCGATTCTAGGCTTTATGCTGCGTGTTTCAAAGTGTGTTTTCCACCCAGTCTATTTTTGGAACCCCCCACCGTTGGGCGCCCGTGTGCACCAGCGTGAAAGCGTTTTCGCCTACAGTATGAGAATGAGGCTCGTTCGTTTCTGGGTTTTCGGTTGAGCTCAGCTGGAATGAAGCTGCGTGCGATTCTGCGCTTTCTGCTGGTGTTTCAAAGTGTGTTTCACCCATAATCTATTATGCAAATTTGCAATCCCCCACCGCCAGCTCCCAGCGCGATAATGCGCGAAAGCGAAAGCGTTTTCGCCAATCCATTTTACAGTATGAGAGAATGGTTTCCTCACGCGTTCCCCTGCAGTTTTGGCTCGGCTTTTTCTAGTCTGGAGAGCACTGTCGCCACTTAGTGGGTCGGTGGAATGGGTTGTACACGTTCGGTGGCTCCAATATTTTTATAGGAGATGTGGGGGGCGTTGATCCACGTCCCACCGTCAAATTCTTTTTTTTTTTTTTTAAGACGAGATATCTCGTCATTGGCAGTCAACCGTTGGATTTTGTAAGACGAGATATCTCGTCAATGGCAGTGAACGTGTTAAAAGAATATAAAAAATAAAATCCTCAGCTGTCCTCATGGTCCAGTCAGTCAGCTCCTCATCGCTGCTGTGTTAGCTTGGATGCTCACAGTCACAACACTGCCTCACAAACTTGGCTGCATCCAACTCGAGACAACTTTTCAGACCCTCCTGGAGACAATCTTTCTCAGAAGAGACTAACGCGACAAATCTGGAGACTTTTTCTGACATGGGATTAACATTACCAGCAAGCAGCAGTAAGCAGGCAATGACGATAGCTGGGTAAGTCCCGCTAGCATCGATGCTAAGTTAGAAAACAATAATGTAATTTATTTTTATTTTTATTAAAACATTTTAATAATTCGAACAGGTCAATTACATTCGAACCACATTCAAAGTTAAATTAGAATTTCGAATAAAAAGTGACAGCTCTACAGAACATATCGTTTGCATGTTGTCGTTTTTAATCTTCAATTCTTTGTTGACCTCAGTCTGAACACTAAATCAACTGGAGAAAGTTAACAAATAAGGAGGCAGATGGGATACACCTGGATAAAAGAGAAAGAAAACAGTTACTCAAACAAAGTTTCAGTGCTTGTTGGATAAACATCTGGGGTGAATTCCTGAGAATATCATCATAACCTCCAGTGTGTGCAGCCAGCGGGGGAGGTGGGGTTGTACGTGGCCTGGGAGTGTGCCTCCTGGGCAGGGAGTGGCAGTTGTTGGGGCTTGTATGGAGAAGGGAGGCTCCTCACCTCTCCCCGCCCCTTGACTCCCTCTCCCTGCTCCACTCTCCCGCTGTCAGAGCGCTCTGTGACCGCGGGCCAGGCATTTTTTTGTGTCACTCTCTATCCCCAATCAGCCAGAGTGTTTTCAGAGTTATTCAACGCTGTCATTCATCAGACTCAGGCTAAGTGGTGCAGCAAAGGTGTGTCTGTGCGAGACTGTTGAAACTCTGTGTAGATCGTGGACGAGTCAAAACCTGACTGGACATGAAAAAAACTCATTTTTGTGAAGTGATGTTTTTAGCTTTACCTTGTTCAACATGTTCTCATCTTGAGAACCACCCACAGATTCACTTACACTGTATTGGCAATAGATGTTCAAAGCATTACCGGAGTTTTGCAACTTAGTTTTTTGGTGAACCTGCCTTGTCTACATCCACTTCAGTTAATAAGTGATTTACTACATTCTCCAGAATGACTCTCATTGAACTGCAAGGTGGTTAAAAAACAAACAGAAAACCACGTTGAAGTGTTTGAGGCTATATTTGTCCTTTAAAGCGGACGGATCAGATCAGGCTCAGAAGTGGCATGTGGTCCATCTACTCAGCCCTGGTATACATGTTGCTGGTCAATAGCAAGCAATCTTTGCCTTTGGGACCATGCCAGTGCCAACCTTTGAGGATCTGTGTGGAGAGAAGATCTATGTATTGATTGATTGATTGATTGATATATATGCAGACACACTTTCCAAATGCCCCTAACTTGCTCTTTCCCCAGATCTGCTGATTACTTGGGACAACAAAGTCACATGTGTGCCTATGGACACACCTCCCTGCTCTCCCTTATCTCCAGACAGTTCAGAGGAGGAGCTCAGAGCATACTTATCTATATGCCTCCTCCCCCAGCTTGCTCCATGGCCGACAGTGTTAATGACACACCTCCACCACCAGGGGCAAGGAGGAGCAAGGAGGGGCAGGGCGTTTCCCTTGTGGCTTGGCTACACACCTAAGTAAGTACAGCTAAGCATGCATGCACACACGCTTACATTTGACACAAGAATATGAACATGATGCACATAGTCGCACACACATACATCTCAATCAATCAATCAATTTATATTTATATAGCGTAAAACCATAACAAGAGTTATCTCAAGGCTCACCTCAATCTATTCTCAATTGATCTCAATCTCATCCTTGTACACACTAGAGAGAACAGTCAAAAAAGGCCTCTAGCAATAAGAAAACCTGAACAGGCAAGTCAAGTCAGATGAGTCATAGGCAGCATATAGTGTGGTAACTAGGGCTGACCTCCCAAAAAAATCAACGCTTCAAAGCTTCCATCGTTGCCATGGTAATCAACGCTCAAATCAGCAATGGATGCTTGGTCTTCCCCCCCTCCTCCCCTCTCTATTATGCACAGCCACCGTCAGCCAGTCAGGTGTAGCTTCGCTCTGTCGTTTGATGGCTGGACGGGGCCCTTCGGGCCAACACTGTTTTTAACATGAGGAACTTTACTCCACAAACAATGACACATGGCAGTTGTGACAGGGTCTTTGGGAGATTTAGTTGGTAATTTTGTATTCTTGTTGAAGGATCTTTGGATTAAACAGAAAAATGTATAAATAAAGTACAACAGATAATCCCATTTGTAAATAGGCTAAAGATAAATTGTAGGGAACTGTAGGGCCAATGTGTAGTAGATCATTTTCACGTGCAGCAGCTGCTGCTGTCAGGAAGGAGAAGGACATACGGAGAGAGGACCAGGCAGACACAGTCAAGATTAGATTCTGCCTCAAAATGACCATCTGTGCTAAAAAAAGACAGAAGTCACAGTCTGTCTGTGCCCTGAGGTCTTTTGGACGGACAGACAATGTGCGTCCCTTTAGTGAGCGGACAAAGAGCTGTCTCAGGCTGACATTTACTGGCAGACATGACAGAGGAGCCAAGCTCCACTGCAGGAATGTCAAGTGTCCAGTCCCACTCAGCCAGACTGGACTACAGTGTTGTGACGGTGGTTCGTGGTGGTTTGGACTACAGTGTTGTGACGGTGGTGGTAACGGATACAATACTCATTTGCAACAGGTATCGATAATTATCAATACTAAAAATGTGAAACGGATACAATACTCATTTGCAACTGTATGAATATCAGCAGTGCTTTCTCTTAATGAAAAATCAAACATACCACTGATTTCTCCCTCCCTGTCATTGGTGGGTATCTTTTGCTTGAACCAGTTCAAAGTATCTGCTGTGTTATGATAGGCTGATGACTAGAGCAGGGGTAATCTGCTGTGTTATGATAGGCTGATGACTAGAGCAGGGGTAATCTGCTGTGTTATGATAGGCTGATGACTAGAGCAGGTGTAATCTGCTGTGTTATGATAGGCTGATGACTAGAGCAGGTGTAATCTGCTGTGTTATGATAGGCTGATGACTAGAGCAGGTGTAATCTGCTGTGTTATGATAGGCTGATGACTAGAGCAGGTGTAATCTGCTGTGTAAGGTCAAGGTTTTTAATTTATCAGGCCTAGATTATGGAGAAGCGTGCATCTGTCCGTCCATCTATCTTTGTTTATTTTTTATGTCTCTTGATGTGTTGTTGTCGTCATCCCACTGCGTGGTATCAAAAATGGTATCGAGTATCGATATTTTCCTGGGTATCGGTATCGAAGTAGAAATTCTAGTATCGTGACATCCCTAGTTTGGACTACAGTGTTGTGACGGTGGTGGTTTGGACTACAGTGTTGTGACGGTGGTGGTTTGGACTACAGTGTTGTGACGGTGGTGGTTTTCAAAACTAAAAATTGCCCATTTCATAAACTTTGATGCAAACAAGGAAAGTGGAAATGGTGTTGTTGGCAACACCAAACTGTAGAAGTGACGCAGTCAAGAATTCCCTCCGGGGGGAAAAAAATCAACAAATAAATAAATAAATGAATAAAATAAGAGAGAGAAAATCAATCAGATTTATTGGGACAAATCAGCCCAGGAAATTCATTTCAAAATCAAATCTTGACACATGTATTATGATAATACACAATCTGATAATGATGCACAATCTGATATCGCCAAGTAACAGTTGTTCCTGGATCATGATCCCTCAGGGGTGCAGGGCGGCCAACTGAACCCCTACCTACCTACCAGCTCCTACCTACCTACCTACCAGCTCCTACCTACCTACCAGCTCCTACCTACCTACCAGCTCCTACCTACCTACCAGCTCCTACCTAGCAGCTCCTACCTACCTACCAGCTCCTACCTACCTACCAGCTCCTACCTACCTACCAGCTCCTACCTACCAGCTCCTACCTACCTACCAGCTCCTACCTACCTACCAGCTCCTACCTACCTACCAGCTCCTACCTACCAGCTCCTACCTACCTACCAGCTCCTACCTACCTACCTACCAGCTCCTACCTACCAGCTCCTACCTACCTACCAGCTCCTACCTACCAGCTCCTACCTACCTACCTACCAGCTCCTACCTACCTACCAGCTCCTACCTACCTACCAGCTCCAGAGGGCTGCTGTTCTGTACCTGAGCCTGACCTCTGGCCTCCCTGTGGAGCAGGGCAGCCGCTCAGCCTCTCCTGCGGCTCATTGCACAATCTGTGTGATTGTCTGTATCCGGCTGTCGGCTCAGAAAACAACCCTCAGTAGAAAGAGTTTGGTCGGTGCCAGCCCGGTTTATGGCTTGATAGAGTGGTGTATAAAATGCCACTCCCTGTATCACTCATATCCTGTCTGATGGAACACTCACCGTGTTCCATCAGACACACAAGCGTACAGGTCAGTCATGACTCACAAACCCACCGATAGCTTCCTGTGTCATACCTTTTCAGGTGTATTCACTCACAGACATGGTAGACATGGTAAAGGCTTTACCATGTCTGTGAATCAGTCAGTGGACAAAGAAAAGAGTCTATCAAACCTTGTATTGTGTCTAAATGACTGATTCATACCAGACCTTAGATCGGACCGGAAAAAAAGAGAAGCCTGACTCTACCCTGAGCCTGTTCTGTCAAAGCCCAGCACAGGCCCGTCCCAATGGCTGCAATTATGGACCCAGAGTCTGGTTTAAAACCGGCCTCGCACGCCCAACTGGCAGTTGAGCAAATGTGCGCCGTGTGGAACCGCCAGCCGCCTTATTATAATAGTGAGATATTTTTGTTTTCGAACACAGTTACCGGTATGTCTGTACTGGTACCGTTTACTGTTGTCATACTGTCTGTCAACTTTTGTTACTGTAACTTTCTGTCTGGATGCTGCTTGAACAGGTCGCACTTGAAAATGAGAGGTCTCAAGGTGATTCACCTGTATAAAGGTTAAATAAAATAAATAAATAAAGGTGCAAATGGAATACAGATTTCTAACTTGGCGTGTGTTGTGTGGTGTGGAGTGGTGTGGTGTGTGTGTGTGTGTGTGTGTGTGTGTGTGTGTGTGTGTGTGTGTGTGTGTGTGTGTGTGTGTGTGTGTGTGTGTACGTGTGTACGTGTGTACGTGTGTGTGTGCGTACTCACCAACTAGCTCATTGGGGTCCCTCCTTTCTGCTTCTGGGATCTCCTGTAAAAGAGAAGAGGAAAGAGGATGAAAAGAGGGGGAAAAACAGAGAAGTGGCATACATAAGTCTCCTTAGGACAGTAGAACCCATTCAGACAGACAGAGAGGCAGGCAGACAGACAGAGAGACAGGCAGACAGACAGGCAGACAGACAGACAGACAGGCAGGCAGGCAGACAGACAGGCAGACAGACAGACAGACAGACAGAGAGACAGACAGACAGGCAGACAGACAGGCAGACAGACAGAGAGACAGACAGACAGAGAGACAGGCAGACAGACAGACAGACAGAGAGACAGGCAGACAGAGAGACAGAGAGACAGGCAGACAGGCAGAGAGACAGACAGACAGACAGACAGACAGACAGACAGACAGGCAGACAGACAGACAGACAGACAGACAGACAGACAGGCAGACAGACAGGCAGACAGACAGACAGACAGACAGGCAGACAGACAGACAGGCAGAGAGACAGACAGGCAGACAGACAGGCAGACAGACAGACAGACAGACAGGCAGACAGACAGACAGGCAGACAGACAGGCAGACAGACAGACAGACAGACAGGCAGACAGACAGGCAGACAGACAGACAGACAGACAGGCAGACAGACAGACAGGCAGAGAGACAGACAGGCATTGACAAGAGGTAAATATTATAAACATCACCACCGGTAGCCATTATTACACGGTGTTCATAACTGGGGTACTGTTAATTAATGACAGTCAACGTTATGTAGAGCCAGAAACTCTAATCCAACAGAATGCACCAGAATGCACAGAGCGGGAGTTGGCGGGGAGAATCATTTGTGAGAATGAAAAAGAAAACAAGATCATAAATCTAGGCAGTTTGGAGAGAAAGCCTGGGCTGGGGGCGGAGCCGTCTTGTACACGCTCTAAAATATGGCCCCTGCTGTGCCAGCAGTGGCTGTGCCAGCACAGCACTGTGGGCATAACACAGGTTCAGCAGAAAGGAAGAGAGAACTGTGTTGAAACAGGCCAAACTGCACGGGCACATCAGAGAAGTGTGTTGAAACAGGCCAAACTGCACGGACACATCAGAGAAGTGTGTTGAAACAGGCCAAACTGCACGGGCACATCAGAGAACTGTCTTGAAGCCAGGAGATATTGGCTCATAATAAGTGTCCGCAAATGCAGATAGACGGAGCGTGCATGATGTCTGTGTTTCAATAACGAAAGCCACTCCTTAACCAAAATGACATGCAGGCCTGTTGAATGCCGACCAATCAGTGGCCGGTAGATATTCTATATGGCCGGAATTCTGGAAGGTTACCGGCCGGATTGGCCATCAGAAAGAAAGTCTAGCGGAATCCCTGATGCTCTCTCTCATATTGTTTCTGCTTGTTTGAGTTGTGACTCACTCTCACCTCAGTGACCTAAACCAATCAGCACAGCAGGAAGCTGGCATGCTGTCCAGTTCTCTCACACACACACACACTTCAGAGGAGACTTTTGGATAAAGAAACTCAAGCAAATCAAGGCATGTCCATACTTCAAGTATGACTTACTCACTAGGTTTGACCTACACAGAAAGTGCCACCATAGTAATGTGTCCATTCCTTCAAACATACAGAAATCCACAGCGCCATCTAGCGAACATGCCTCTTTACAGCATGTGGTGGCAGCATTCACAGTGTCCGCAAACAAGAAGCGACATGTTTTTTCATGCCTTCTTGGCATTTGGTTAGTCACAAAAACACAGAACAAACAAATGGCAAACTCATCCTCCACAAGTAGTAAGGCTATGGTCCTTTCCCATGTCCTAACAGCCCCACAACAGAGTGTTCAAATACCTTCACATCATCTGTGTCCCTCCCCTCGTCAGAGTCGTCCATTTCCTATAAAAACAGAAATGCAGGAAGTTAACACTGTAGGGGTCCAAACTCAAAAGGGGCTCGAGACTAGGAGGGGGAACCAAATAGCAGAATAGACTAGATTAGATGACACTCTCAAACGACCTGCAGCCTCTAATCTAGTATCTACATCATCACAGTACATTCCCAGTCACCAAAACACTATGGTTATGGACTACGAGTGCATTTACTGATTACACACGCATTCCAAGAACATGTGATTTGGACTAGGATGCGCTGCAGCCACAGTCAGCAGGTGATGCGCTGCAGCCACCGTCAGCAGGTGATGCGCTGCAGCCACTGTCAGCAGGCGATGCGCTGCAGCCACCGTCAGCAGGTGATGTGCTGCAGCCACCGTCAGCAGGTGATGCGCTGCAGCCACCGTCAGCAGGTGATGTGCTGCAGCCACCGTCAGCAGGTGATGTGCTGCAGCCACCGTCAGCAGGTGATGTGCTGCAGCCACTGTCAGCAGGTGATGTGCTGCAGCCACTGTCAGCAGGTGATGTGCTGCAGCCACTGTCAGCAGGTGATGTGCTGCAGCCACTGTCAGCAGGTGATGTGCTGCAGCCACTGTCAGCAGGTGATGTGCTGCAGCCACTGTCAGCAGGTGATGTGCTGCAGCCACTGTCAGCAGGTGATGCGCTGCAGCCACTGTCAGCAGGTGATGCGCTGCAGCCACCGTCAGCAGGTGATGTGCTGCAGCCACCGTCAGCAGGTGATGTGCTATCTATCCTAAGCGCTTTTCTCAGCCTCTTATTATGGGCCCAAGCAGTGTAGGGATTTGAGGGAGGATCCAGGGGCAAAAATGTCCCAAGAAACCTTATCGATAAGCAATACCGGTAAAATCCTAAAGATACCCATCCCTATTTCCTACACTGCAGCCAAGCCTCCTCCCTCCTCTCCAAACATCCAGTGAAGATTCAGCATAACTCGCTGCATCCATTCATCAACATCAAAGAGGAAAAGCAGCACTCTTGCTTGCTCACACCCAGTGTTTTGCTCTCTCTGTGTTTTCCACTAACACTCCCAAAGCTGCAGTGGTCCACTAACACTCCCAAAGCTGCAGTGGTCCACTAACACTCCCAAAGCTGCAGTGGTCCACTAACACTCCCAAAGCTGCAGTGGTCCACTAACAGTCCCAGAGCTGCAGTGGTCCACTAACAGTCCCAGAGCTGCAGTGGTCCACTAACAGTCCCAGAGCTGCAGTGGTCCACTAACACTACCAGAGCTGCAGTGGTCCACTAACACTCCCAGAGCTGCAGTGGTCCACTAACACTCCCAGAGCTGCAGTGGACTAACACTCCCAGAGCTGCAGTGGTCCACTAACACTACCAGAGCTGCAGTGGTCCACTAACACTCCCAGAGCTGCAGTGGTCCACTAACACTCCCAGAGCTGCAGTGGTCCACTAACACTACCAGAGCTGCAGTGGTCCACTAACACTCCCAGAGCTGCAGTGGTCCACTAACACTACCAGAGCTGCAGTGGTCCACTAACACTCCCAGAGCTGCAGTGGTCCACTAACACTCCCAGAGCTGCAGTGGACTAACACTCCCAGAGCTGCAGTGGTCCACTAACACTACCAGAGCTGCAGTGGTCCACTAACACTCTCAGAGCTGCAGTGGTCCACTAACACTCCCAGAGCTGCAGTGGTCCACTAACACTACCAGAGCTGCAGTGGTCCACTAACACTCCCAGAGCTGCAGTGGTCCACTAACACTCCCAGAGCTGCAGTGGACTAACACTCCCAGAGCTGCAGTGGTCCACTAACACTCCCAGAGCTACAGTGGACTAACACTCCCAGAGCTGCAGTGGTCCACTAACACTCCCAGAGTTTTGTGGTGCACTCATTGGGAATAAAGGTTTAAGCTCTGAGCACATTTTTGAGCCCTGGAAAAAGGCAAACTGAAACACTGACCGAGATGCGGGAGCTCTCTCCGCTGTCTTCATATCCATACCGCTTCTGCCCGGGGTCCTCCACCCGGCTCAAGTCGTCGTCCCCATAGCTGGCTGACACTAGACCACCTGCACGGCTGCCTGAGAGAGGAGCAGAGGGATACCACACAGACACATCACAGATTAGAGAGAAGAGATTAGTAAACCGAAGTGACAGTGGAAGGTGAGCTAACGTTACTGGTCTATAAACACTCATTCCACTACCGTTAATTTAACGCTAGTTTCACCGTCGCTTTGGCAGTGTTCTTTGTCTGTTTTCAGGAGGACTGATAGCTCAAAGATATGCTGTAGAAAATGGGTGTTTAATACTGCGAATCTGCGATCTCTCGCAGCCTAGGCAAGGCTGCAGCTGGTTGCCAGGCATTTCTGATTGGCTGAGTACCGCACTGCCCCACCCAAAGGCTTCCTCGGATTGGATTGGGTGCCGCTGACATCACTCAACAGAAGTGGACCCCAAATCGGCATGCAGATGGGCACGCAGATTGGACTGGACAAAGCCAGATGTAGGGCCTGCGCAAGCGGTGGCCAAAAATAAATTGGAACTGAAGTCCATAGGTGCAGACTCGACTCTTCTCTCACTGATTTCATCAGTGATGCGAAGTTGAGCAAATAGTACACTGAGTGATGTCACTCAAGCACTCCATGATGTGATGAGTGATGGTCACTCGAGCAATTGTGATGTCATCAGTGATGCGAAGTTGAGCATTTGTGCACTGTGCATGCCAACAGGGCAGGCGGGGCCTCGCAGCAGCCGAGCTGCATATGCGTGCCGGCTGCAGGGTGGGCGAGGCCGCACAGAAGCTGAGCTGGCGAGCCCGCGATTTAGCGATTGTTGTTGTTTGAGCCGTGTGTGAACTTATTATAGCCAAAGGTTATGACAAATTCCACAGCAGCTGCAGGTGTGCTGCTCGCAGAGATGGGCAGTATTTGAAATACATGTATTTAAAATAACGTATTTTAAATACATTTGTGTATTTTGTCATTTGTATTTGGCTGGACCAAGAAAAATAAGATGTAATTTGTATCAAGATACTTTCAGACCTTGTATTTTGTGTATTTTAAATACATAAAATACTTTTTTCTCTAATGTTATGTCATTTTATTCTCAAATTGACACATTCTTACCATTGACACAGGTTTAAACTGTGGAGAAACAAAATTTGACATGTCACTTCTACTCTACCTCTGATTGGCTTTCTCTCAGAACAAACTCAACCACAAATCAGAGGCAGAGTAGGGTGGGTCTTGAGTCAGACTTCACATC
This sequence comes from Poromitra crassiceps, assembly GCF_964638095.1. NCBI lineage: Eukaryota > Metazoa > Chordata > Actinopteri > Beryciformes > Melamphaidae > Poromitra > Poromitra crassiceps. The sequence goes on along the minus strand of NC_139626.1, from coordinate 33,253,892 downwards.
ACTTATTCATCTAAACTAGTATGAAGCCTTGTATTGGTGGAAATTCCCCCAGAGATAAATTACTAATATAAATTGATGATTAGATATTGCATGCACTGGCCTATCTGCAAATGAAACAGTGTACTGCATATTCAAACCAGTGTATCATATTAGAAAGACACAATTATCTTCTTAATTAAAATTGGCAAAGTGGGTGGCAGTGTGTGTGGTGGCAGTGTGCGTCGATTGTGATGTCATCAGTGATGTCACTTGAGCAATTGTGATGTAATCAGTGATGTCACTCGATCAAGTGTGATGTCATCAGTGATGTCACTCAACTGTGATGTCACTCAGGCAGTTGTGATGTCATCAGTGATGTCACTCGAGCAACTGATGTAGTATGAGCGCACAGTTGCACGATGGCGCCGAGGTGGGTGGGCGGTGTCTGTCTGTCAGTCAGTCATGATTTTGGGAGGCCATGGAGCCGGCGATTTCCATAACTGCAGCCATGGCACATCATCTCCAGGGATACTGTTATGATGTCAGATAGCTAGGGCTAACATGGTCAAAGTTCCAAAACTCGAGGTTAACATGTAGAAATGCTGCCTGTAAGTCAAAAGCCCTCACAGAAGGTGATTAACAGCTGCAAGTGAGGGAGAAATTAGCTGTGCTGAAAAACAGCTAAAACTGAAAGAACTGTAGTGTGTTAGAGGGTACACAAAGGAGAACACTGTCACAGAGGGCTAAAGAGACGATTTACCATCTAGGAAACCAGAACATTTCACATTTGAGAACCTGGAATCAGAGAATTAGGACATTTTCCTTACAGAAATGGCTCAAAATGATGAATAGATTATCAAAATAGGCAATTAATGTAATATTTGGCAATGAATTGATGGATTGACTAATTGTTGCAGCTCTTTATCAGTTTTTATAAAATGTATTTTTATGTATTTTCAAAATACAAAATACGTATTTGTATCTCAAATACATTTTTCAGACCAGTATTTTGTATTTGTATTGTGATACATTTTTTGAGCAAGTATTTGTAATTTGTATCAAAATACTTTATGATGTATTTTCGCCCATCTCGCCATAGCGTAACATGAGAGTTGCTGCTTGCCGTTCTCTCTTATATGGAAAAGCATCATGCTAAATTCCATTCAGAAATCTGGCAATTTAATGTGGCTTGCTGAACATAGCGTTACCTCACTAAAGAGGTGACTGCAGACCTCGTCTGAATTGTCTAAATTATGCATCCAATCCACAACTCAACATTTGGAATTGGTCCTCACTGCAGTGTTTCTGGTGACTCTACAAACATATTAGTAACTACTGATTGGGGGATTGAATGTATGCCGAATTGAAGCGTGGATCCTGTACCTGTAGCTAGCAGCAAGCTAATGTTAGCTAACGTTAACACAATGAAGTTTGGGATGTAAATTGACTGTGATGTCAACATAATTCCAGCCCTTTAAACATATAAGATTGATAAATGCGTTATTACTGACCTGTCTCTTCTATTTCAGTCTCGGAATCTGCAGAATCGTCCCCATAATCTGCCAAAGAGGAAAGAGGGGCACTCTTTTTACCGCTCGCCATTGCTAGCCGCTAGTCGCATAAACGCACGAACGGACGCACCGTAAAAGCGTCATAGAAACTGCGCACGCGTCACTTATTCTGGCAAACAATTTATGGTGCATTACCGCCACCTTCTGAAATAGATTAATAATAATAATAATAATAATAATAATAATAATAATAATAATAATAATAATAATAATAATAATAATAATAATAATAATAATAATAATAATAATAATAATAATAATAATGGAAATGCAATGGAAAAGTGTAGTTGGACCATCAAAGACCAGCAACCATCACAGCAGCATTTTTCAGCAGGGTGGGAGATATTATTATTATGAAGCTTGTCTTTAACAGAGGGCTGCTCTCTGTGGAGTAGCAGGTTAAAGGTGGTTAAGACTAATAGGTTTACAGTAATCCCAAAGAATACAGTTCGATTGTATTGGTGGCTTCAAATGGAAGTCGTGCTGTTTGTATGTGTAGCAGTTAGCTAACTGCTCGCCAGTAGCATGTGTTTATAAAACTAATGACCCGTTCATTAATTCATACAGAAAGAGCATGCTCTGCCTCTTTGAACAGCTGCGCTCTCGTTTTCGTGCAGAGGTCAGATTGTGATGTCATCGGTGAAGATGTCATCAGTGAGTGATGTCATCAGTGATGTTACCAGTGATGATGTCATCAGTGGTGATGTAATCTCTCGAGCCAGACTTTTGACTTGCATCGAAAATCTGTCAGCAGGCTCTGTCAAAAGGGGTGTAACAGCGCTCGCACGCATGCTGCGCTTTACCGGATCAAAATGAAGTGGACGTGACTGGTGTGTAGGCAAAACTTACCATTTTCAGCGTATAGCAAGTTGCTACTTGCTACTAGCAACGAGCTAGAGTTGTTATTGTTGTTTCATAGCGCGAACGGAAAATAAAGCCATTAATGGGCAGAGCCGGTCGGTTGGAGCCAATGGCAGAGCTTGCAGGGAGCGCAAAGGGATTTTTCTTCCGCTGCCGACGAACCAAACCATCAAAACATGCAGCATCTGAGCTGCGCATTTATTAGACAAGGATCCCACATATGACTTACAATAGGTTCCATGGTGTAATGGTTAGCACTCTGGACTCTGAATCCAGCGATCCGAGTTCAAATCTCGGTGGAACCTTCGATTTTTCTGATATCTTCATGAAAACAGCCAATAAGACAAAAAAGAAAAGCCATGTGCTCTGTGCGTCGGCGAAAGGTTCGTTCCTATCTAGTTGATGTTATGCAGAGGGTGGAAGGAAAGAGTCGACATGTGATCCATTTTTGGAAACAGCCGCTAGAGGCACTGCGGTAGCGCAAAAGCAGCGCCGCCGTCATCTTGCCCCCTATATTCAGGCAGCCTTGGGTCAACAACAGCAGCATGATGCATTTTGACCGGGAAGAAGAATTTAAATCTATGTTCTCCAATTGCCTGCAGAAATTCTGACAGTAAACAACATGCCTTTGACGGCCCGGCCACATCTACGCGTCGTTTGACGCGGGGCTGACGCTGCTGCCCATCCACTTTGTATTGGAACATGCTGCTCGACGCCTCGCAAAGCATGCTGGGAGACCAGACGACGCGTGCAGCATGTTCCAATACAAAGCGTCGCTTGGTCTCCCAGCATGCTTTGCGAGGCGTCGAGCAGCATGTTCCAATACAAAGTGGATGGGCAGCAGCGTCAGCCCCGCGTCAAACGACGCGTAGATGTGGCCGGGCCGTGACTGGAAGGGTCAGGAATCAGCGTGACGTCACGCACTGAGAAGATAATACAATCCAGTAGATGGCGGTAATGCAACAATTCTTTGGATGCCAACCGCCATTAAACACTAAAGAAGAAGAAGAAAACGCTAGTTCAACATGGCGGCGGCCTTCATTGCACGCCGTTGTTATTTACTTGGTCGTAGTTCTGGAATAAACCTATTGATCCCCAGGCATGTCAAGCTAAAGGATGTCATGTGCCATAGAAACCGTTTTCTCCTCACATACTGCATCCAGCTAAGTGTTGCTTACGGAACCAGACCGACATATAATATACAGGTGAGTGAACTGAGGGAGGACTGGGGCTTATTTTTAATGAATCCCCTTGATTAACCCTGTTTCTTTTGACTGTTTCAGGATGTCCAAGTGCATATTCCAGTTGGTAAATATAAACACACGTTCTGTCAAAGCTAAATAATAAATAGGAACATGTCGTCTTTGTCATCGTCTTATTCTTGCTCATGTCTCTCCTCTCGGGTGGCAGACCGGCTGACAGTGTCTTACAGCCGGAGCAGCGGTCCTGGTGGTCAGCATGTTAACAAAGGTGACAGTCGACCTTTTCACGCCCAGTCTTGTGGTGGTTAGCACCGAGCAATGTGTCGTGACCAGCTACACTCATCTTGTCGTTCACTAAGTTTTCAGCATTGTGTTAACTGTCTTGTGTTGAAAACGGCCTGCTAATCAAAATTCACATTCAAAAATCTGACAGGTTAATGCTGCCTACAGCAACAGCATCTATCTACCTAACCTAACGCCTTGACGTTAGATCAGGACTGTGGTGCTAAACATTACATTTTATTATTGAAGAAATTGCTGGCTGGTGTGCCGAATTGAAGAGCCTCCTTGTGATTTGAAAAATGTTTTCAATAATGTTCTATCAAGTATGTTTCTTTGCCGATAAACAATTCCACATTAAACTGCAAGATTCAATACCTTCTCTCCATGGAAGAGCATGGAACATTAGAGCTCTGTAGCTTTAACAAGTGAAAAAGTTGCTCGTAGTTGCTTTAAGGCATACCAACTGGCTGATATCTTATTTTGACTCTGAGTCTTTCTCTATTTCTCTCCCCAGTCAGCACAAAAGCAGAGGTCCGATTCCATGTGCGAACAGCAGACTGGATCCCAGAAGATGTTCGGCAAAAAATTATTGAAAACGTTTGTGTTAAAATATGTCTTTGATGTAGCAAAATGCCTAAAAAAAAGATCAAGTATGAGTATATTTTTTTCATAATTGCATTTGCACAACACATAAAACACATCTGCAAAAAACAGTAGCCATACACTGACCTAAGGCGGTGTGCACACGCAACACGTGTGAACGCTTTTGAAATCATGTCAGCGCTTCCATTGCGCACAAAACACAGCGCACGGAGCGTTTTCTTGTGCTTTATTATTGTTTTCCCCTGCAGTCGTGTGCCTTACAGTTCAGGACGCAACGATCACACGGACGGTAGTCAGCTAGTTTAGTCTGTTTGATGTTGATTGTTCACACTGTAAACATGAAAGTCAGATTATTGGCAATTCTGAATGCAGCGGAGGTTGAAGATCCCCCTGGGAGGAGAAGAGATAAGAGTGACATTGACGAGCAGCGCGCTTTTCCCCCAAATGTTGAACTGTTTTCAGCTTGAGACGCCCAGAACGCTCCGCCAAAAAACACTAGACGCCAAAAGTGATTAAACGCGAGGTGCATTCCTGGCAGCACTGGCAGCTCAAATAAGTACGTTGGGTCTGCACGGCCGCTAAGTTGTTTTTACAACTATTAGCGGCCATGCAGACCGAACGCACGCTTATTTGAGCTGCCAGCGCCTTTCTGCAATTCATTCTCTATGGTAAGGATGTGCTAAGCGCGCTACTCTTTCAAGGAACGCACCTCGCGTTTAAGCGCTCTTAGTGTCTAGTGTTTTTTGGCGGGGCGCTCTAGACGTCTCAAACTGAAAAAAGGTCAACACTTGGAGGAAAAGCGCGCTGCTCGTCAATGTCACTCCTCCTACCTCTTCTCCTCCCAGGGGGATCTTCAACCTCCGCTGCATTCAGAATTGCCAATAATCTGGCTTTCATGTTTACAGTCAACAGCATCAAACAGACGAAACCAGCTGGCTACTGTCCGTGTGATCGTTGTGTCCTGAACTGCACTGCATGTGACTGCAGGGGAAAACAAAACAAAGCACACAAAAACGCTCCGTGCGCGGTGTTTTGTGTGCAATGGAAGCGCTGTCGACATGATTTCCAAAGCATTCACACATGTTTGGTGTGCATTCCGCCTTATAAGGGTTTAATGACTTATACAATATGTCACAAATAAGGTATATGAAACTTTATTGATCTTTGTGGGGAAATTAGGTTATTGCAGCAGTAACTGTAATATGATTCAGTTGTTAGAAATAAAATATAAGCATGCAGATAGAGTATTTAACATAGGTAATACAAAACAGAGGAATCTATAACAACTCTAAATTTAGCAAGTAAATGTTACTGCTGTTATTTTTCTACACCAGGGATACTCAACTTGCTTTGCCTGGGGGTCACTTTTGCAAACTGACAGGAGGCCAGGGGCCAGTTAATAAACAAACATTAATACCGGTATACATTTTTCTCTAGCTGATTGTAGGTTTTTGGGGCCAGAGACAATTTTGTGCACACAGGATAGTTAAGTTACTATCCAACGCCCAAGTTACGCCCAACATACAAGTAGTTGGGCGGCAAGCAGGCAGCGATATTTGACAATTTAGCTGGTGCTCATTCAAACTTTATTTAATGTTAGTTTTCACTGTGAATTAGAAAATGGTTGGGGGGCCACTCTGCACCTTATCGCGTGCCGCATCTGGCCCCCGGGCCGCAAGTTGAGTATCACTGTTACTACACTCTTAATGTTTTAACTCTGATTTTGTGTCATACTCTATATATTTCCACTTACCTGTATTTAGGCTACTTGACACAACCGGTATTTACTTGACACATTGGAATTGCCGGTTGCATTATGTTTAATATTTGTCTTTAGCTACTAGGCCTGCACGATATGAGGAAAATCTGCGATGTGCGATAAGATTGTTCAATATAGCGATGACGATACGACTTGCGATAAATAAACAAATATTAAAGTATGCATATTAGCTATACAGTTCCTATGTCTTTCTGCTTTAATAATGCTAACATAGACCCAAAACATAGCCTATGCCTACTGAATAAAGAAATGAAATACACACTGACTCTAGCTGAAACTACACACAGTGTGTTTGGGGTTTGGCAGAGGGGCAGAGTGCACTGTTGCAAGGGAAAGGTGTATGCTGGATTTACAACACAAAATGATCAGATGCTGAGTGGGAATGCACGACGCATGTAAATGACGATGAAAATACGATTAATTGTGCAGCCCTATTGGCTACATTCTTATTTGTATTATGTTTTTTTTACATTGCTATATCCTATTTGCCCATGTCCAGACCTTTGAAACCGCCCAGCTTCTGAAGAAGGAAATATATAAGAGTTGACAATTCAGTCTAATATCAGGCTAATAAACTATTTTTCGAGGAGGAGAGAGAGGCACTGAGATGATACAGAACATTATACTGGGTCAGTCTTTCACCCTGAACTGTCAACTGGAGAGCTCTTGACAGGCTGGTACATAACTGCAGTATTGATTCTCTGCTTCGTGGCACAGAACAAGAATCGCATCAACAAGGCCGGGGAGCTGCTGGTGACCTCAGAGCTGAGCAGGAGCCAGCAGAGGAACCTTGCTGACTGTGTGCACAAGATCTCTGCCCTCATAGCAGAGGCCAGGGAGAAGCCCTATGAGCCAAAGGCAGAGGACGTGGCCCTTAGAGCAGCCAGGTATTACAAGGCTAGTAGGCTAGTACAACATTACTGTTAAGCCAGACTACATTTTACAGGCTAGTACAACACAACATTACTGTTAAACCAGACTATGTCTTACAGGCTAGTACAACACAACATTACTGTTAAACCAGACTACATTTTACAGGTTATTACAACACAACATTACTGTTAAACCAGACTATGTCTTACAGGCTAGTACAACACAACATTACTGTTAAACCAGACTGTCTTACAGGCTAGTACAACAGAACATTACTGTTAAACAGACTGTCTTACAGGCTACTACAACAGAACATTACTGTTAAACCAGTAAACCTGCAGGTTACATGTATGATGATGTGGTGTCCTGCAGGTTACATGTATGATGATGATGTGGTGTCCTGCAGGTTACATGTATGATAATGATGTGGTGTCCTGCAGGTTACATGTATGATAATGATGTGGTGTCCTGCAGGTTACATGTATGATAATGATGTGGTGTCCTGCAGGTTACATGTATGATGATGTGGTGTCCTGCAGGTTACATGTATGATGATGTGGTGTCCTGCAGGTTACATGTATGATGATGTGGTGTCCTGCAGGTTACATGTATGATAATGATGTGATGTCCTGCAGGTTACATGTATGATGATGTGGTGTCCTGCAGGTTACATGTATGATAATGATGTGATGTCCTGCAGGTTACATGTATGATAATGATGTGGTGTCCTGCAGGTTACATGTATGATGATGTGGTGTCCTGCAGGTTACATGTATGATAATGATGTGGTGTCCTGCAGGTTACATGTATGATGATGTGGTGTCCTGCAGGTTACATGTATGATAATGATGTGGTGTCCTGCAGGTTACATGTATGATGATGTGGTGTCCTGCAGGTTACATGTATGATAATGATGTGGTGTCCTGCAGGTTACATGTATGATGATGTGGTGTCCTGCAGGTTACATGTATGATGATGTGGTGTCCTGCAGGTTACATGTATGATAATGATGTGGTGTCCTGCAGGTTACATGTATGATGATGTGGTGTCCTGCAGGTTACATGTATGATAATGATGTGGTGTCCTGCAGGTTACATGTATGATGATGTGGTGTCCTGCAGGTTACATGTATGATAATGATGTGGTGTCCTGCAGGTTACATGTATGATGATGTGGTGTCCTGCAGGTTACATGTATGATAATGATGTGGTGTCCTGCAGGTTACATGTATGATGATGTGGTGTCCTGCAGGTTACATGTATGATAATGATGTGGTGTCCTGCAGGTTACATGTATGATGATGTGGTGTCCTGCAGGTTACATGTATGATGATGTGGTGTCCTGCAGGTTACATGTATGATGATGATGTGGTGTCCTGCAGGTTACATGTATGATAATGATGTGGTGTCCTGCAGGTTACATGTATGATGATGTGGTGTCCTGCAGGTTACATGTATGATGATAATGTGGTGTCCTGCAGCTTACATGTATGATAATGATGTGGTGTCCTGCAGGTTACATGTATGATGATGTGGTGTCATGCAGGTTACATGTATGATAATGATGTGGTGTCCTGCAGGTTACATGTATGATGATGTGGTGTCCTGCAGGTTACATGTATGATAATGATGTGGTGTCCTGCAGGTTACATGTATGATGATGTGGTGTCCTGCAGGTTACATGTATGATGATAATGTGGTGTCCTGCAGCTTACATGTATGATAATGATGTGGTGTCCTGCAGGTTACATGTATGATGATAATGTGGTGTCCTGCAGCTTACATGTATGATGATAATGTGGTGTCCTGCAGCTTACATGTATGATAATGATGTGGTGTCCTGCAGGTTACATGTATGATGATGTGGTGTCATGCAGGTTACATGTATGATGATGTGGTGTCCTGCAGGTTACATGTACAGTATGATAATGATGTGGTGTCCTGCAGGTTACATGTATGATGATAATGTGGTGTCCTGCAGGTTACATGTATGATGATAATGTGGTGTCCTGCAGGTTACATGTACAGTATGATAATGATGTGGTGTCCTGCAGGTTACATGTATGATAATGATGTGATGTCCTGCAGGTTACATGTATGATGATGTGGTGTCCTGCAGGTTACATGTATGATGATGTGGTGTCCTGCAGGTTACATGTATGATGATGTGGTGTACTGCAGGTTACATGTATGATGATGTGGTGTCCTGCAGGTTACATGTATGATAATGATGTGGTGTCCTGCAGATTACATGTATGATGATGTGGTGTCCTGCAGGTTACATGTATGATGATGATGTGATGTCCTGCAGATTACATGTATGATGATGTGGTGTCCTGCAGGTTAGAGAAGAGCAACAAAGAGCGACTCAAACAGAAGAAGATCCAGTCAGCAACCAAGCAGAGCAGACGAGTGGATTTTGACTGATTGATGAACTGTCTAACTCTTTAATGTATTGGAAAGTAATGTGTGGTGTGGTGTAATGTCTTGGTAATATAATGTGTTTATGAAGTTGTGTTTATATCTTTAATTGCTACATATATCAGAATTTCTCAGAATTTGCTTAATTCCAGAAGTAGTAATATTTTCTCAAGTGGAAGTAGCATTAGTGCTACTTTAATTAGGCTATATGGTTATAGCGGGGCAGCTTAGCTAAAAATTCCACAACAATTGTGCATTTTGTGATAATGATAAAAGCATATAATTTGGAACCCTTACACCCAGGAAGCTTCTGAGCAATTCATTCTAAAGTTCCAATTTTAAATTCCTCATAAGAAATGTATGATTTGACATCAAGATCATCCATATCGGATTGGTCTACTGTGCACACAACTGTAAACCCAGCCGTCAACGTGACGTCACAGGCTATGCCTGTAAACAAACCTTAATATCTCAAAAACTATACATCACATCGCTTATATTTTGACATTCTGAGTGAGAGCAGAAGTAGCTCAAGAGTTTGATGTATAATATGTGCATGTCGTGTTAAAGTTGTGTGAACTGTCAGTTTTTGAAATGTAAACAGCACAGCTGCGGCGGCTGGAGTGAGACGCTCAAGCTCAGTTTGCGGTTTGTTTACCAAAATGCTGATCGGCTGATCCCTCGTATTGTAGTTACAATTAAAAAAAAAAAAATTGTAAACGGCCAAACCTAGCTTGGAATAGACACCACACCGACATGGATGTGCTCACTGCTTTGTTACGTTGAGACAGTCCATGCATGTTCAGCAGTCGTGGATAATGGAAAGAACCGCAAAACACATAGCAGAGGATGGTTTCGATCCATCGACCTCTGGGTTATGGGCCCAGCACGCTTCCGCTGCGCCACTCTGCTGTCTGTTTCGAGTAGTAACATGCCGCTATATAAAGATGACGTCACCGCTATGGGGCTTGTTGAGGTGCCTGATAGTCATTCTAAACTCACTTCGGACTTTCTCACAATCGTCTTGACGTTTGTTTGCGATGTTAAATTCGCAAAACTACTTGTTCGAACCGGATAAATTGTCGTCAACGTTAGTTCCTCAAGCCCGCAAAAGACGACCACGAAGGGACTCGAACCCTCAATCTTCTGATCCGAAGTCAGACGCCTTATCCATTAGGCCACGCGGTCAGATTAAATAGCACGGCTACAGTTTATGATTTTATTTATGTGCAAGGATGATAGAGGGGCTTAAGAAAGTAAAAACTTTTCGTTCTGTTTTTACGGCGTGGCCGATGGGTCTATAAAGGTTCTGTCCATGTATATGTAACCAGGTCGCCCTCGAGACTCGAGGTAACCTAGCGTCAATAGGTAAAAGCCTTTTACCTATTGACGCGAGGTGGATGTCATTCCTTTGACATCCATACACTGGTGACGGTCATCGTTCGGTCTCAAGGCTACATAGATCCATAGTTATACTAGTCATCATAACTTACGTTCTGCAGCTCTATAATAAATCATAACCGGCCAAAACAATCTTCTCAGCTCAGGTCAAAATTCCACAGAAGTGAGGGTCATTTGTCTCCTGCATATCTATTTGAGAGCACTTGATAATAAAATCGTGATAATGATAATATAAATCAATCAATCAATCAATCAACCAACCAATCAACCAACCATTCAATCAATCAATCAATCGATCAATCAATCAATCAGTAAATAAATAAATAAATAAATAAATAACAATTCGGCTACGTCATCAGGTGGAGGATAGTTTTGGTGGGGGATGCTGCAGGCAGACAGGATGTTTTGGCCTCGCAAGTTTCATTTAGACCAAAAGCAATTTGAATGCGTGAACTGTGAAGCGCACTTTACGAGCAGCGCCTGAAGGCAGCATCAGCGTACTGCTAGAAAACGGGGAGAAAGAAATGGGAGAAAGGAAGTTGATTGCAACATCGCTGCCTGCCTGCCACGTCTGAGGCGAGGAGAGGAGAGGAGCCCTCTGCTGCAGCGGCTGTCTGGACCGCGGGGGGATGAGAGAGAGAGAGAGAGAGAGAGGTGGGAGTGACCGAGGGAGGAAGGGGGGAGGAAGGGGGGAGGAAGGAAACAGGAAACAGAACGCTCCCTTCAGCTGACCACCAGGCTGTGGAGGGCTGGAAGCTGCCTGCTGTATGAGTGACTGCTGCTCTTTTGTTTAGACCGTTGCTGCTCTTCATGTAATGCTGAGCCTGAGAATGGAGGAATTCGTGACCGAAGAGGAGGAACCGTGGTACGACCAGCAGGACCTGGAGCAGGGTAAGACACCATCCTTCCACCCACCCGCTGCAGCATCCCATCCCCAATGACAATGTCAGCTGCTGTCAGCCGGCCCGGTCAGCTGGCATCCACTGCACTGACAAAGGCTCTTTCTCATGTAGGGGGACGGATGTCGTTTTCATGTCAAAGACTGGCTCTCCCCGAAGTAAATGCAGTCAGTTCAACCTTGAAGGGGTTTCCAAATCTAATGTGCAGCCTGTGCTACTTTGACAACAATGCATTGAAAGCATGCCAAACAGGGCCTTTTTCTTGCTGCGAACTCAATCTGCTGTCATTGACATTGCATCAACCAGTCTAGACCGATATATACAATCCATATATATACATATACATATACAGTCTAGATCCTCTCTGTCAAAATATGATAAGGCTGTAATCATGGTTGTATTGAAGAAACTCTTTTTTTTTTATAGACAAAGCTTTCTGAATGTACTCATCCAAAACTGCATCCATAGTTTCCTTCTTATTTGAGGTCTGAATTTCGTGTAATAGAACCATTATTTATTGGCTCTCCAGGCCATTCCCATTAACGTTTGCACTTTGCAATGGAAGACAAGCTTTCACTAATGCTGCAGGAGGCTTCAACATTCAGGCTTTGTCGAATAACCTAATTTAGGGACTGATAATTAACTCCTATCCTTCCATTAAGACCAGCTGCTCTACATTGTTAGCATATCTACATGGATCGCAGCTGTGTAAATGAATCTATCTGGTCCACTTTTACAGCTGTGACCTTCACTAGAGCTCCAGATCAGCTGTGTAAATGAATCTATCTGGTCCACTTTTACAGCTGTGACCTTCACTAGAGCTCCAGATTTTTATATTTTTCTTGTTCCATTAAATGATTTTGAGAGACTTCCAGCAGTGTTTTGAGTCACTCACCTCGTGCACAGATCAAAATAGGCATGTGTTGGTTCTTCCTAAAGGGTTATGCAACATCTCCCTTCTAAAGGTGAGGATATTGAGTCAACATTTTCAAATATATTTTGATCTTGATATAAAAAGAATTTCACTGTTATCAATGCCAAATTGATCCAGGTAATTTGCATACAGACCTGTTTTGTTATGTTGCAATTCAGTTGGACAGATAACAGATTGCCAATCAATCACATACGTAAGATGCATTTTTGATTTAGTGAGATGCGTTCATTATGCACTGAATCAAAGTATATTGGTTGAGCCCTCTTGTCTGGAAAGAACTTGCCAGTCAGTGTTTTAGCCACAAATTTACATTCAGGTCTGACTCCTTCCTGCACTACTTACTGTATTTCCTCATTTCATTCCTCATTTCCTGTCTCCTAATCTCTCCATCACTTGTCTTTGTGCCAAAGCAATTATTACATTTCTGCCAATGGAGGCCAAACACTGCGATGCAGAGACTTCACTTGGCTCCTGATTGGACTACACACACTCACATGCATGCATGCTAGTGCATGCCACCACAATGTCAAGGGCCTATAAGGCGACTTCTCTCCTTCCCTCTGCACGACCCCCCCCCCCCCCCCACACACACACACACACATACATGAGTGGACCTAAAAAAAAAAAAAATCTATAATATTTGCTTGCTCTTGATTTTGGGAGATGGCGAGGAGGAGAGAGTACAAAGAGAGAGACCCAAACAAACAGCAGTAGAAAGGACAACATTTAAAGAGAATTTCCTTTGTTTCCATCCGTCCCAACGTGTTTTTGTGTGACCTCTGTGTTTGACAGCTCTGTGTGTATCTCTTAAAGTGCTGACTGCCTGAGCTCATTTCAGACGTGTGATACTGCCAGGTACCATCAGAGAGTGACACCACTGGTGTTGTATTACCACCTAGTCACACAGGAACCACTGGCAGCCAGGTGTATTACCACCTAGTCACACAGGAACCACTGCCAGCCAGGTGTATTACCACCTAGTCACACAGGAACCACTGGCAGCCAGGTGTATTACCACCTAGTCACACAGGAACCACTGGCAGCCAGATGTATTACCACCTAGTCACACAGGAACCACTGCCAGCCAGATGTATTACCACCTAGTCACACAGGAACCACTGCCAGCCAGGTGTATTACCACCTAGTCACACAGGAACCACTGGCAGCCAGGTGTATTACCACCTAGTCACACAGGAACCAATGGCAGCCAGATGTATTACCACCTAGTCACACAGGAACCACTGCCAGCCAGATGTATTACCACCTAGTCACACAGGAACCACTGGCAGCCAGGTGTATTACCACCTAGTCACACAGGAACCACTGGCAGCCAGATGTATTACCACCTAGTCACACAGGAACCACTGGCAGCCAGATGTATTACCACCTAGTCACACAGGAACCACTGGCAGCCAGATGTATTACCACCTAGTCACACAGGAACCACTGCCAGCCAGATGTATTACCACCTAGTCACACAGGAACCACTGCCAGCCAGATGTATTACCACCTAGTCACACAGGAACCACTGGCAACCAGATGTATTACCACCTAGTCACACAGGAACCACTGCCAGCCAGATGTATTACCACCTAGTCACACAGGAACCACTGCCAGCCAGGTGTATTACCACCTAGTCACACAGGAACCACTGGCAGCCAGATGTATTACCACCTAGTCACATAGGAACCACTGGCTGATGTATTACCACCTAGTCACACAGGAACCACTGCCAGCCAGATGTATTACCACCTAGTCACACAGGAACCACTGGAAGCCAGATGAGATCCAGATGTTTCCTTTAGGTCACTATCTGACCTGGGGGGGGCGGGGGGGGTGCAGGGGGACAAAGAGTGCTAAGACATCCTGCTCGAGTAGTAGACTTGAGTAGTGGCATTTGGTACTGTAGCTTTGCTGACATTTGACTTTGAAGTAAAATGACAAAGTTGAGTAAAAGTAACAAAGTAGCTTATTTAAAAATGTCAAGTTGAGATAAAAGTGACGTACGGACAGACAGACCCTGGCATGCCATAAAAACAAAAGTTATGATTTACATGCCAAAAGGACATGCAAAAACAGGATAAAAAATGTTTACATGGCAATTTCTGCTATGCTATAAATTCTATAGCATTATTTTTTGGTGCTGCAACACCCTTGTCATAAAACCCTTGTAGACCTGTGTAAGGTCTGCCTGGAGTCCTCAGGGTGGATCTGCAACACAGATCAGCTAGCAGAGGAAGAGGAGAGGTCTCGTTTTCCACATTCCACTGAATCTCATGGGTGATATCTACACGGTACGGTACACCTACCAGAACACTGCGTTTCTCCTGGACACATGCACAACTCACGGACTGGCCTGCCTACCTATCCACAGCAGATCCCTAAAGGCTGAAAAGGTCTTAAAAAGTAACAACTGAATTTAAGGCCTAAAAATGATCAAAATGTCTTATGTATAGTTATTAAAAATCAGATCCCCGCCCACCAATGACAGGTTTATTTGCATGAAGTTGCTGTTGTATGTACACTGTAAATACGTGTGCAAAATGCATTTTTCAGCTATTGAAAATGCACTCAACACACTCACATGCACAGCTGGCTGCAGCTGGTCTATGCAGGAAGTGGATTGTGCACAGTGCTTATGCGTGAGTCAGCCTCCGAGATAGTGAACCATTCATTTGTGTGTGTGTGGGTCAAGACTCGCCTCTGTGTGACTGCAGCAAACGGACAGAGTATTGACCCGCTAAGTCCTTCATAATGAGGGGGAAATGTTGTAGTTGGCCTTCTTCCCCTCTCTCACTTTGTCTCTCCCTCTCTTCTTCTTCTCCTCCTCCTCCCCTCTCTCACATCTCTCCCTCTCTTCTTCTTCTCCTCCTCCCTCCTCGTCCTTGTCCTCCTCCTCCTCCCCTCTCTTCTTCTTCTTCTTCTTCTCCTCCCCTCTTCTTCTCCTCCTCCTCCCCTCTCTTCTTCTTCTCCTCCTCCCCTCTCTTCTTCTCCTCCTCCTCCCCTCTCTTCTCCTCCTCCTCCTCCCCTCTCTTCTTCTCCTCCTCCCCTCTCTTCTTCTCCTCCTCCTCCCATCTCTTCTTCTTCTCCTCCTCCTCCCCTCTCTTCTTCTTCTCCTCCTCCTCCCCTCTCTTCTTCTCCTCCTCCTCCTCCTCCTCCCCTCTCTTCTTCTTCTCCTCCTCCTCCCTCTCTTCTTCTTCTCCTCCTCCTCCCCTCTCTCACTTTGTCTCTCCCTCTCTTCTTCTCCTCCTCCTCTTCCTCCCCTCTCTTCTTCTCCTCCTCCTCCTCCCCTCTCTCACTTTGTCTCTCCCTCTCTTCTTCTCCTCCTCCTCCCCTCTCTCACTTTGTCTCTCCCTCTCTTCTTCTTCTTCTCCTCCTCATCCTCTCTCACTTTGTCTCTCCCTCTCTTCTTCTTCTCCTCCTCCTCCTCCCCCCTCTCACTTTGTCTCTCCCTCTCTTCTTCTCCTCCTCCAGAGTCAGAGTCAGTTTATTTACCATTTGCAGTCGAAACTACATTGGAATTGGGGTGCAAGAGCTTAAAACATAGACACAAATATGACAAGTCATGACAACATAAAATAGCATATAAATAGACAGACAGTAAAAAGGTTTAAAAAAGTAAATAAGATAAAATAAGAGAATAAAACAATAAAAGGAGACAGGTACATCTGTGGATAAAGGCCCGAGTCATCCAGCTCACTTATTGAAGTGCAGGAACAAACAAAGTGCACAATCAGACATAAAGTGCACAGTAGTAAAGTGCCTAAGCAAGGATTAATTGCATGAGAAGACCAGTATAAGACATCTTATACAAAAGAAAATAACAGAAAAAATAGAGGTCTAGGTGTGTCTAGGTGGTCTAGACAACAGAGATCTACCGTTTAGATTTGTGATCGTTCAAACTACGCACAGCACTCGGGTAAAAGCTTCTCGCAAAGCGAGTGGTGGAGCATTTAATGGAGCGGTAGCGTCTACCCAAAGGGAGTAACTCAAAAAGACTGGCGGCCGGGTGACCTGCAGGGTCCCTGATAATGCTGGAGGCCCGGGACAGAAGTCTGGAGCTATAGAGCTCTTCTAGAGCCGGCAGGTTGGCACCAGTTGTCTTGCGGGCAAGGCGCACTACCCTATTTAAGGATTTTCGCTCCTTAACAGTAAGGTTACCAAACCATACAGTGAAGGAACTAGTGAGAATGCTCTCAATAATACAGCGATAAAGGTTAACAAGGATCTGGCTGTTGTGGGTGAACTCCTTAAGTCTTCTTAGGAAGAAAAGACGTTGCTGAGACTTTTTAACAATCGCTTTGGTATTTGAGTGCCAGCTAAGATCATCCGAGATAGTGACACCTAGAAATTTGATACTTTTTACCATCTCAACCTCTGTACCATTGATTATTATAGGATGGTGAGGTGCCTTTTTACGGCGGAAGTCAACGACAAGCTCTTTTGTCTTGGAGGCATTGAGAATTAGGTTGTTGGCCTCGCTCCACCTGACAAGTTCTTCTACCTCAGATCTGAAGTTAGACTCGTCATTTGAGCTAATGAGCCCAATGACAGTGGTGTCATCCGCGTATTTAACTATGAGATTGTTGAGGTAGTGAGCGATACAGTCGTGGGTAAAAAGAGTAAACAAGAAGGAGCTAAGAATGCATCCTTGCGGTGAGCCAGTGCTCAGAACAAGTATATCAGACAGATTATTTCCGATCCTGACTCTTTGAGGCCTCAGGATTAAAAAGCTAAAAATCCACTCACAAAGAGCATCACACAGACCAAGATTTTGCAGTTTACAGATCAGAAGTGAGGGAATGATCGTATTAAAAGCAGAGCTATAGTCTATGAAAAGCATTCTGACATAAGCTCCACTTTTATCCAGGTGTTCATATACAGAGTTCAGAGCTATAGAAACTGCATCCTCAACTGATCTGTTTTCCCTATAAGCAAACTGCCAAGGATCAAGAGTAGGAGGAATCTGACATTTAATGTGGTCCAGCACCAAACGCTCCAGACATTTCATAAACACTGATGTTAGTGCAATGGGTCTGTAATCATTATGACATGTAACAGGAGATTTCTTTGGGTCTGGGACTACAATGGACTCCTTGAAACTTTTTGGAACAATGCGACGCTGCAGTGACATATTAAAAATATCTGTCATCACAGGGGCAAGCTGCTCAGAGCAGGACCTGGCAACTCGGGGAGGAATGCCGTCCGGTCCAGCGGCCTTCCCCACCTTGGTCCTGAACAGAACCTTTCGAACCTCGTGTTCAGATACAGTCAGCCCAGTACAGTTAACCTCGTGTTCAAGTACAGTTAGCCCAGTACGGTTAACCTCGTGTTCAAGTACAGTTAGCTCAGTACGGTTAACCTCGTGTTCAAGTACAGTTAGCTCAGTACAGTTAACCTCGTGTTCAAGTATATTTAGCCCAGTACAGTTAACCTCGTGTTCAAGTACAGTTAGCCCAGACAGGTCACTGGGGTTTGAGGGCATAAAAACAGGTGACTCATTGTTCATGGCATCGAACCTCGAATAAAAGTTATTGAGCACATCAGGAAGTGAGGGGTCATCACAAGCTGCAGTAGCCAGGCTCCTGGGTTTGTATGAAGTAACATTACTAAGACCCTGCCACATACGTCATGGGTCGTTCTCCTTGAAATGACCCTCGATCAGTTCTCCATATGAGCGCTTTGCGGCTTTTATTGACCGCTCCAGCGAGTATCTGGACAGCTTGTAGCGTGTGGCATCTCCTGATTTGAAAGCATTGGTTCGTTCAGTTAATTTGACTCTGACATCAGTGTTGAGCCATGGTTTCTGGTTAGAGTATTGTTTAAACACCTTACGCAGAACGCAAGAGTCAATACAAAAGTGTATATATCCAGTTACAGAGTCACAGTATTCATTTAAATCATCTGATTTAAAAACCTCCTCCTCCCCTCTCTCACTTTGTCTCTCCCTCTCTTCTTCTCCTCCTCCTCTCCTCCCCTCTCTTGTTGTTCTCTTGAGGCTCACAGCCATGGAGTTTGTCCTTTCCCTCTCTGGTGGTCACTGATAGCCAAAGAGAGATGAAGTTCCGTTGCTGCTGCTGGAAAAGTCAAACACATCACTCCCTGTTTACCAGAGGATCTTCCCCTCAACGAGCTACTCGTCGACACCCAGTGTTTAGAACAGCAACTGTAAAAGCTGTTGTCACCAACAACGGCGATAGAAAGTAGCCAAAAAGATAGATGGGATAAATAAAGATAACTTAACTTAACGTAACAGACATTTGTTTATGAAAATGTCATTGAGGTTTTGAAGCATTACTGTTGCCTCCCTCCCACTAAACCACCTGAGGCCATATAGGCTGCGAAACAGAGGGAGACACACTTGTTTTCCATGTCTGAAATGTCTTGTCATGTCATAGTGTCGCCTGTAGGAGGTGCCAGTGTTCCCTGGTGTGTGTACTGTATATACGAGGGTGTATCTCATGGAGGTGCTAAATCAGACAAAGAGAAAAATGAAATGATCATTGATCATAATAAAGATATGTTGAATTTGTGAAATCAGCAGTGGGCTATTCCCACAGCTTGTGTCTAGCAGATAAACTGGGCTGAGCAGACTCCATAACTCACTTGAACGCCGAGGAGGGATCCATTCAGTTGTACCTGAGCTGTTGATGCCATGGCACACACAATGTGTGCCATGGCACACACACTGTGTAGGCCATGTGTGTGTGCCATGGCACACACACATGGCCTACACAGGACCTAATGAAGCTGCCAGCAGCACAGAGGAAATAGTGTGAATTGCTCCTGGTGATGGAGCTGTGGCAAGGCAACAGCATGCTTAGCTTAGCTTAGCTTAGCTTGTCACTCATGAGTCTAATTGAGGGAAGAGACGATAAGATGGGATGGCCAAATAGAAGAGAGGAGCATAGGGGGGAAATGTGCACTGGCTAAACAAAAGCATTGTGTGCAGAAAGCTTCTTGTGGATCTTGTTGAGTGTTGGTGTTGATGCTGAGTGTTGATGTTGAGTGTTGATGTTGAGTGTTGGTGTTGAGTGTTGGTGTTGAGTGTTGATGTTGAGTGTTGATGTTGATGTTGAGTGTTGATGTTGAGTGTTGGTGTTGAGTGTTGAGTGTTGATGCTGAGTGTTGATGTTGAGTGTTGGTGTTGAGTGTTGATGTTGAGTGTTGATGTTGAGTGTTGATGCTGAGTGTTGATGTTGAGTGTTGATGTTGAGTGTTGGTGTTGAGCGTTGATGTTGAGCACTGATGTTGAGTGTTGATGCTGAGTGTTGATGTTGAGTGTTGATGTTGATGTTGAGTGTTGATGCTGAGTGTTGATGTTGAGTGTTGATGCTGAGTGTTGATGTTGAGTGTTGATGCTGAGTGTTGATGCTGAGTGTTGATGTTGAGTGTTGATGTTGATGTTGAGTGTTGATGTTGATGCTGAGTGTTGATGTTGAGTGTTGATGTTGAGTGTTGATGTTGAGTGTTGATGTTGAGTGTTGATGTTGATGTTGAGTGTTGATGTTGAGTGTTGATGTTGATGTTGAGTGTTGATGTTGATGCTGAGTGTTGATGTTGATGTTGCATCAAATAACTTATATATGGATAAGAACTGAAGGCTAATAGAGAGCCAAAGTCACGCCCTCTTCCGTTTTTAGCATACGCACGCAAGGGATTTCATGCGCCATTCATTTTTCCATAGACATTTTCATAAAATGCCTATAAAAATAGTTTTTGTTTTGGTCAAACCAAGTGATTCAGCTATATTTAGAATCACGAGAAACTATAACCTTTCACTCACACAAAAAAACTAAAAAAATGCAGATTCTTCTATGCTTTCTTTCATAAAAAGTAGGCTAGTAGCCTGCGTTCTTACCTTGCAGTCTCGCAAGCATTTTGGACTTCCGTCGGCGGCACCACTCCCTCTTTAAATATCTCTCTGCTCTTTAAATCGATGTTTCTCATCTCCTCCTGATCAGAAATGTGGGCTTTTCTTTTTGCATACCAGAGATGCTGGATTATATGATTATATCGCCTCTTCTAGCGCTTTCTAGCACACATCAGTTGACCACAAACAGGCGAGATGCGTCACATACTGCAGTAAAAACCCTGATGAGACGTATATTCCGAATGCGCTGTATACATGATCAAAGAATCCTCCTAAAACCCGAATAATACTGGAGTAACCCACATGTCTTAATTGGAAAATGCTAAATTCAGAAAATGCAACTGGAATATGCTGTTTACATTACCCTGATCAAATTCAGAATATTGTCATTTTCCGAATAATAGTGGAATATTGTGTGTATGCAAACGTATGCCCTGACTTCACTTTGGCCTCCAGACACATCTATTAAACATAAATGAGTTACTAGCTTTAGGGCGTCATTTCTCTCTTTAGTCCATGTTCCTGATGACACAATTACATTCAGGGGTGAAAGGTCACAGTGGTTGCAGAAAGGAGCTAGCCTAGTGCCCGTGAAGACAAACGAACCCTGGACTATCAAAGATGACCTTGTGGGCTGTTTGCAGTGTCCCTCTTTCTTCCTCAGGAGTCCCGCACTACATCTCGCTGACTCAGCCTTGGCAATATTAGGCCACGAATAGTGCCGAGTCACAGCTCAGTCAGAAGGGAGAACACACTTTGCGTTTTTATGACCAAGAACACTGCGCCCGCCGCTCCATACCGCTGGAAAATGAATCTCAACCCATGACCCGTCGTTGCCTCTCACACTTTCTGACCGAATCTCAGTGGAGAGAGGAGTCTCTCCAAATAATGTTGGCACAAACTCTGACCTTCATATTGGATCAGTGTCTCTGTCTCCCTCCTCTCTCCACAGTTCAACTAGTTTACTGCAGACAGAGACAGTGTCTAGCACTTTCTAGCACACATCAGTTGACCACAAACAGGCGAGATGCGTCGCAAACTGCAGTAAAAACCCTGATGAGACGCATATTCCGAATGCGCTGTATACATGATCAAAGAATCCTCCTAAAACCCGAATAATACTGGAGTAACCCACATGTCTTAATCAGAAAATGCTAAATTCAGAAAATGCAACTGGAATATGCTGTTTACATTACCCTGATCAAATTCAGAATATTGTCATTGTCTGTCTCTGTCTCCCTCCTCTCTCCACAGTTGAACTGGTTTACTGCAGACAGAGACTAAAGTGTCTGTGGCTCTAATTCAGTCCCAGACCCAGTTCGAATCTTGCTTAAAATAGAACAATGTGCTCCGTTAATCGTGACAGCAGGTCATCCAAATTGCGCACGGCTGCCACAGTACTTCTACTTCGTTCCCCTCAGAGCTGTGTAGATAGAAGAGTCCCGACATTCACTCCAGTGGACCAGTTTTTTACTCTCAAGAGTTCCAGGAAGTAAGGTCCTGGATTAAGCAGCACTGTCGAGTTGCAGCGAAATAGACAGTTTGTGTTGTACTCTGAAAGGGTTTTTCCCCCCTTGAATCAAATTGTACATTATCAGCTTTATTTTAGCATGCAAAAGTAGCGCGAGACCCATTCCCGGCTTTTCATCGGCTAATGAGTCTCGCATTTTGGCCCTCCACTGACGCCACTCTCTCTCTAGAGGACACTAGTTCCCCTGCGCCACCATTTCAATTATGACCCCTCTGACCTCTGACCCCATCCCTCATCATCCTTCCCTCTTTTCCTGACTCTCTTTCTCTCCTGTTCTCTCCTCTCTCATCTCAGCCCAATCGCCAGAATAAAATGTCGGCATTCTACGTTTCTGCCATCCACGGATACGTACAATCTCAACGTGACTTTAAAAGAAAACATCAGCCTTTTTTTTACGCTTTTAAAATGTGGCATTGTACCTTTCACATAACTATAGGTCGTAAAAGCTACTTGTACAAATGACCTACAGTATGTGGTGGTTGTTTTTTCCCGAGAGGACAGGCTCGTAAACAGTGACTTGCTTGCTATGGCAAATGAGCCATTGAAAAGCTTGTGTTCATTTTTTTTATTGACTCATTTTATACAAACAATATGGCATGGTACAAAATTGGACATTTCCAATCCAGACAACAGACAAGCCTCATTTAACATGAGGAAACAGAAAATTAAAATCAATAAAAGGAACAAAGTTGGGGTAGAGTCCTACTGTATGAGTTATCTGCAAGTTTAAGTTCTCCACTTCTGTAGTACAGGAAGTCCCACCTCAAACACCATATTGTACACAAATCATATATATAGTATATACATATTTGTCAGCTTTCATTGGATGTTTTCAGGGAACAAAATGGTGGTTGTATGACCGAGATTTTAAGCCTTAAACAAAACATTTAAAATGTGAATTCTGAATGGACGCAATCATTTTTTCTGCCTTTGTATCCCTCCTCCATCTGTGTGCCTCTGCTTCCCTCTCCCCTGTCTCTTCCTCCGTCTCTCTTTCCTCTCCCCTGTCTCTTCCCTGTCTCTCTTTCCTCTCCCCTGTCTCTTCCTCCGTCTCTCTTCCCTCTCCCCTGTCTCTTCCTCCATCTCTCTTCCCTCTCCCCTGTCTCTTCCTCCATCTCTCTTCCCTCTCCCCTGTCTCTTCCTCCGTCTCTCTTGCCTATAGACCTCCACTTGGCGGCGGAGCTCGGGAAGACACTGCTGGAGAGGAACAAGGAGCTGGAGGACTCCCTGCAGCAGATGTACATCACTAATGAAGAGCAAGTGCAGGAGATCGAGGTATGAACGGCCGAGTCCTGCCAGCTTCGTCCAGAGCTTATGGTGGGAAACCGCCATCCAGTGGAATCTAACAAAGCGTGGAGAGAGTCTGATTCAGATTGCAGACTCTAGTCTTGGTCTGGATCTGAAAAGACACCATGTGTTAAAGTCGAGCTGAACCCAAAAATGACTTTTCTTTTCTTTTAGTTCAAATACCTGGGTATGCAGTGCACCTATTTAATAATGTATGCCAAACAAATCACAAAAATCTAATTTCTTTAGTTTTTCACACTTTTTCACATCAAAAGTTCATTTTTCAAGATTTCATTGATAACAGTAATCTACAGTTTTCTGATGTCACCAGCTAGTACTATCAAATTTCTACCCCATTTCAAACAATCATATCACAACATGGCAGCTGTCAATCAAATCTTCATTTCAGGATCATTTTCTCTTCCAAATGAAGTAGAAAATGGCGCCTAGTGCCTGTCATCTGGCAGAATTCCTATCCCATAAACTAACTACTAACTTGCCCAATTGCATGAAACATGAACAAAAAACAAAAACTATAATCTCTAAGAATGCAAAGAAATGTAACTGGCTCGTTAAAATGCGCATTCCAGGAATATCGTATTTACAGAAATAGCGTAAAAGGCGCGCGCTTGAGAGCGTGGTAGTCAGGGGTCTCCCCTCGGAGATTCCAGGCGGGCGGGCAGCACCCATGCATCGGATTGTCTGCTCGCTCCGAACGAAGCAGGTGGCTGCCTGGTACTCCGCGGATCCCACTCGCATAGCACGACAACACGCTGAATAGCTTAGGTAGGCGATAGATTAGTGTTGGAGAAAAATATAAGTTAACATGACATCTGACACATTAATCAATAAGCTATAGGCCATGCCATTTGACACATAGACTCACACTGACATTTCACCCATATAGAATAGCAGGGACTGCTCCAGTTGCTGAAACCTTGGACAGTGCATCAAGTTCCATAACAAACTGATACAGACAGGCAGCCCTGTAGGCTCCAAGTCAAGTCATCACCCCCTCCTCTCTGCCTTTTCCTCCTCCTCTTCCTTTACAGTATAAAGCATATGTTGACTGTCGGCCATGGGCTGAATATTTGACTCTGTACATCGATCAGACATGTGTACATTGAGATTCTTGCCCTCTGTCAATATACATATTGCAGAGAATGTATGGTATTAAATATACTTTTATGTTAAATCTTCCAAGACTCATGGCTTCAATTCATTTGGTAGATAAGCTGTTATAAATAATCACATTTAGCGGATGTATAGAATTTATTCTCTATCAATTAGCTACAGCCGAACTATAGGCTGACCTGTTATAGTGTTCAGGCAAAGATCAGACTAGAGCAGAATAGGACAGGCTAGGCTGTAGATTAGCTAGATCCCCTATGTCCCAGTTAGCTCTGGTTAATGTCTAGAGTAGTCAGCTTGTCTGATCTTCTCCCCCCCCCCCTCTTTCTCTTTCCCCCTTCCCCCGCTCCTTCCCCTCTTCTCCCTTCCTGTTCTCTCCTCTCCCACATTTCCCATTCCCCCCCACCTCCTCTCTTTCCATGCTCTTTCCTCCCCCACATCCCACCGCTTTCCCCCCTCCCTTCTCCTGCTCTCTCCTCTTTCTCCCCTCCTCTGCTCCTTCTCCTTCTCCCCAATTTTTCCCCATTCCCTGCCACTTCCTGCTCTCCCCTCTCTCACATTCCCCCTGCTCTCCCTCCCCTGCACCCTCCCACCTCTCCTTCTCTGTTCTCTCCTCCCCCACATTTTCCATTTTCTCCCCACCTCCTCCCTCTCCCTGCCCTCTCCTCCCCCACATCCCCTGCTCTCCCTCCCTCCTCCACTCTCCTGCTCTCTCCTCTTCCCCCCTTCCCCCACTACTCTAAAGCATAGTACACATTCTACTCCAAAGCATGGCACCCATTCTATCCCCTCCAATATTCCGCCACTATTTAAAGCATGGCACCCATTCTTCCCTAAAGCGAGGCACCCATAAGCTCTATTTGTGAACATGTGTTTATTTGGGAAAGGGACTCACTACTAAAGGCTTGCAGCCAATTAAATTAGGCATAGTTTGGTTGCTAAGAAATCGACATATGTCCGTTTGCAAGATGTGTGTCTATAGGCTCTTTCATACACAGATTGCGCAAAAGTTGCCGTTTAGGAGTCCCGTAAAGGCAGCCGCCTCGCCACAGAAATTGCTTTCACACGAGCCAAGCAGCACGGCCACATTACCGTGCTGCTCTGTACTTTCAGGTGAAATCCCCCGCTCCCGCATTGAAAGGCGAGCGGAGGGATTTCCTGCTCCTCCTAGCCCAAATGAATATTTTCATAGGTTAGTGTATGATGAACGAATTCATTCAACAAGACTTCCCTCCTAGTCCGCTGAGCAGGGAGGATAGGTGCACTCGCATGGTGGGCGGGCAGATAGATATGGTGTCCTACTAAAATTGGAACGATACACGACCGCCCGCATATCAAACAGCTGCAGTCTGCATAACGTTCGTCGGGGGAATAGTATAGGCTATAAATGCACATGACTACTTAACGTTAACTAATGTCAACATCGTTTGAGCATAAAGCCTAACCGCACGGAGCATTCCTCCTGGCGTCCCTGCAGTCATGATTGTATAGGCTACTTTTTTTACTTTCACTACTGCACTTTCTTGATCACATGAGGTGATTTCCCCTGTCATTTTTTTATGAATGAGCAGACCATTCGCATCTTTTCCGGCTCGCTGCGACGACCTTTCAAGTGGAGGCGGGTTGCCAGGTAACCCGGCGCTGTTACTACCTCCCGTCGCGGGACAAAAGGCGTAAAACAATTGTCCACCAAAGCGCATTCACGACTTCCACATCGGAGGCGCTAATCCTATTTTCCGTGCATTTTTCGGCTTTCATGGCCGGTGTGAAAGAGCCTTATATTTCTCTATCATATAATTGTTCGATGTGTTATTATTACTACCGTAAATTCCGGACTATAAGCCGCGGCTTTTTTCCCGTTTTTTGGCCTTTTTTGGCCCCTGCGGCTTAAATAACGGTGCGTCTTATCTATGGATTTTTTCCCAAAAAAAAAAAAAATCTCTCTTTTTTAGCACTCTTTCTAACTATAAATCCACTTCTGTTTTAATTTCCTCTCTTGCCCTCTTTTAACAACATAACATAACATAACATAACATAACACAACACAGGTAAGCAGAAAGAAAAAGACGAAAGAAAGAAAGAAGCAATCACCGCCATGAATGAGGAAATGACTCACCTGCTGGAGGCTGGAGATTCACGGCTTGGGCTAAACTTTTACTCCGTGAAACACTATCGATTAAGTCCGACATCGCTCAGAGGTTTGAGCAGCTTGAAAACAAGTTTGAAAACGTGCAGAAGTCCATCCACTCACTCACTAAAGAAAATAATGCAACCGTGAACAGAGTTTCTAAAAAAAGCGCATCAGCGCACTGGAGGACAAAAACAACACAGTGAGTCCGAAAGTGGATAAAATGCAAAAACATCGAAACGCTGCACACGCAGGTTGATGACTTAATCAGCAGGAGTAAAAGAAATAACATTCGCCTGATCAATGTAAAAGAGGGAGCTGAGATTGGTGACATGGACGCTTTCGTGGCAAAATCCTGTGTTACATCCTGGACCTGAAGGAAGGCGAGAAACCACCAGAGGTGGACAGGGCACACCGGGCGCCTCGGCCACGTCCAGACCCCGGCCTGCCACCGAGGGCCATCTTCATCTGCCTACTCCGCTGGCCCGACCGTCAACTCATCCTCCAGGCTGCGGGGAAGAAGCCCCTCACCTGGGAGGGTACGCGCTTTTTCGTCCGGCAGGACCTCTCCGCGTTGGTGCAACAGAAACGCGCAACATACAACAGCATCATCGAGTCAATGGATATCGCTTTGGCGTACTGTACCCAGCGAGACTCGTCATAACCATTGCTGGACAGCGGCGGAACAAGAGCTCAAAGTGAAACTGCCGAATATCTTTTGAGTTGGACTGGTCAATAGTACTGTGAGTAACTAAAATAAAAAAATAAAAAACGGAATTCTCTCTTCTTTAGCACTCTTTCTAACTATAAATCCACTTCTGTTTTAATTTCCTCTCTTGCCCTCTTTTCACCACACCGCGGACACTGTGTGCACTGTAAAAAAAACAAAAAATACCACAATGTGTGATTTTGTCTGGGGATTAGTGACCTGACTTTTGTTTTGTTGAAATGTTAATAAATGGGAGCTTCCCCAAACAGCCATCTCTTTCCCGACAATCCCCTCTGTGCACGAAGCCTTACATATGGTAATTAAACATCAAAACACCCGCGGCTTATAGACCGGTGCGGCTTATAGAAGAAAAAAATAGTCACCTTTGAAGGTGCGCCTTATAGACCGGTGCGCCTTATAGTCCGGAATTTACGGTACTGTAATTTGTTAATGTTGTGTCAGCTAGCCCTCCTTTCCCTGTTCTCTCCATATAGTCTCCCATACTCCTCTATACTCCCATACTCTTCCATACGCTCTCTCCTCTCCCACATTTCCCATTCTCTCCCCACCTCCTCCCTCCCCCTGCTCTCTTCTCCCCCACACACACCCCCGCTCCCCCCCCCCTTTCCCCTCTCCTGCTCTCTTCTCTTGCTCCTTCCCCACCTCCTATACCCTCCAACATTTCCCATTCCCTCCCCACCCCATCACTCTCTCACATTCCCCCTGCTCTCCTCCCTTCTCCTGCTCTCTCCTCTGCTCTATCCTTCATTTCTATATTTTCTATATTTCTCTATCAATTGTTCAAAATGTTATCTTTATTCTGTATATTCTTGCTATTGGCCTGCATTTATATAAATGGCCTGCATTTATATAGCGCTTTTATCCAAAGCGCTTTACAATCAGTAGATAGTCTACATTCACCCATTCATACACCGATGGCGGCAGGCTGCCACCACCATCGGGAGCAAGGAGGGTTAAGTGTCTTGCCCAGGGACACAGCGGCAGCTGGGAGGGAGCGGGGATCGAACCGCCAACCCTTGCGTCATTGGCCGACCCGCTCTACCTCCTGAGCTAAAGCCGCCCCAATTGTTGTGTCAGCTAGAATTAGCTAGACATATTTTCTGTGAAGCCCTCTGAGACATGCTTGTGAATTAGGGCTATATAAATAAACTTGACTTGACTTGACTTGACTTGAATCCCACTCGATTTGGGGGTGGAACACGCCATGATTGGCCAATGCCAATCAATGCCCTTTGAGATAAAGTGCCCAGGGAATCAATCACTTAAATCTGGTCTGAATGAGTTCTGGAGTGGACAAAGAGGATCATTCTAGTGAAAAAGAATTGAATCAAGGCAGCCAAGAAACTAATCCTGCCCAACTTAAACCATTCACTTTAACAACTTAAACCATTCACTTTAACAATACACCTAATTAAACATAATTAAACGTTCACTTTAACAATACTCTTAAGTGAAACGGCAGGTGGGGGTGTCAGTTTAATCAAAGGGAGTGAGATATTTTGAATCCATCCATCGTGTGTGTGTGTGTGTGTGTGTGTGTGTGTGTGTGTGTGTGTTGGATTAAGGTCATGGCTTTAGGCTTTAGGCTGAGGTCTAATGCTTGAGGAGGCTTATCTCACGGTTTTGCCTCAGTTCCCTTATGGCCAAGTGAGGCTCCTGTAAAACTTCCAATACGCCTGCCTATTTCACATGCCACCCAAATCAGCCATTTTGTGTCTAAAATGCAGGAAGTAACACAATATAAAAAACTGATATAAATGTATGTTTCCCTGCTGTGGAGGAACAGCAAACTGGATCTTTTTTGTTTTACTTTCTGCCTTTTAGACACAAAATGGCTGATTTGGGTGGCATGTGAAATAGGGTAATAATGGTAGGGACTCGGGACCTTTATTTATCTCAACAAAAGAGAGTACCAGGGGCCGGTTTAAATACAAAAGAAAAGAAAACCAAAGAAATGATCTTTGACCCGAGAACAGTGAGAGCACATGACCCTGTGGTCATAGGTGACAGGGAAATTGAGCAGGTAAGCTCGTACAAGTATCTGGGGATACAAATGGATAACATGTTAAAATGGGACGTCCATGTTGATTATCTGTGTGCAAAACTGGCACAACGTTTGCACTTCCTACGTAGGCTCAGACTTTTTGGAGTGTGCACCAAAATCATGTCAACATTCTACAATGCTGTGCTGGAAAGCCTGATCAGATATGGCATGGCGGCATGGTTTGGGTCTCTCGCAGTCAAGCTTAAATCTAGAATTTTAAAAATGGTGAACACAGCCATGAAAGTGATCGGCAAGAAAGAATCACTGACGCTCCAGTCCATCTTCGAGAAAAAGGTCATCAGCCTGGCTCATAGAGCTCTGACCGACCCTTCTCACATTTTATTTTCTGAATATGAGTTGTTACCTTCTGGGAGAAGATTCAGAGCCAGCAGATACAGGAGCAACCGCTACAAGCTCTCCTTCCTCCCCACCTCGACTTGCACTTCTTAACAAACAGCCTGCTCTTCCCCCAGGCTGTAGTAACCCATAGTTTGCAGGTGGAGGCACTTTAAGTAGGAACGGTAATCTTAGCCCCATGTTTTACCTTCCTATTTTATTTCTTTTACTTTTCATTTAATCTTATTTTAATGTTTTATTCTTTTATTCTTTTACTCTTTTATTCTTTTATCCATTGGTATCATTGCTGCTGGTTTTGTTTATTGTTGATTTTATATTATTTTACCTACGGGTATGTTTGATTTAAACAAATTGTGCAATAGGGCTGTGCAATTACATGTCTCAGTTGGCATCTCCCCACTGTGTCTTAGTGCAATGCTGTGTCTGTCCTGTTTGTGTTTACTTGTGTTTTTTGTAATGCCGGATGTGGCTATGCGCAAGACAAATTTCCCTTCTGGGACAATAAAGTTGATCTCATCTCTCATCTCATCTCAAAACACCTTGAGTTAAGATGTTCCTTAAAGTCTGTGTTAAGGTTTCCATCAAATAAAATTGGTTGCACAAAACACCCTTAAGTCTTCTCTTTAAGGTGAAACATTTGAAGGAAAACGTAAGGACAAGACTTAAGGGTGTTTTGTGCAACACATTTTATTTTATGGAAACCTTAACTCGGGCTCTAAGGAAAATCTTACCTAAAGCTGTTTTGTGCGACCGGCCCCAGGCCTTGCTTAGCAGGCTAAAACCACTGTGTATTGTTGTTGTGAAAAAAGCATGTGGTGTCCATGTTTGTCCCACGCAGTACCTGTCTAAGCAGCTGGAGGTGCTGCGGGACATGAACGAGCAGCATGCTCGAGTGTACGAGCAGCTGGACGGGACGGCCAGAGAGCTGGAGCTCACCAACCACACGCTGCTGCTCGACAGCCAGGCCTCACAGCACAAGATCCACAGGTGAGACAGGCACCCTCACCTTCATCCCATACCTGCCATACATGCAACATATGGCTGTGAAAAAGAAGGTACAGTGGAGCTCTAAAAGGCATCCATATAGCATATATAGCTCATATAGCTAATTTATCTGAATGAAAATTGGTTCATTCGGCACCCACGGGTCTCCCCTTTACAGATAAGGTAGCATTTTTCACAGCCTAGCATTAATAGCTGGTGGATTGATTTCTTCTGTTGTTGCTCATCACATTTTGTCTAAAAAAGTGTTATGCATGTAAATACTTCTGATGAGTAAGGGGAGGAGAACATGTTGGCAATCTGCTTTTGGGTATTTTGCCAAAATGTTTTTGTATGTGGATGGATTATTAATTTCCCTTATGCCCAAGTTCACATGCTCTGTTAATAAAATAAAAATATATAATATAAAAAACATATAGGGAAATACATCATCTTATTCTCATGTGTTTTGTGCATTTATTGTACATTATTGTATGATAAACGTACATTTGTTACCTCTCACAAAGAGGACTATGTAATCCATCTAGAAATAACAGACTGAAATGCAGTATGAAATGTAAAAAAAAAAAAAAAAAATTACCAAAGTAGTTTGTTTGTTTACCATGGTCATTTTCCAGTAACTAAAAAAAGGTTTCTATAGCAGATAAGCAAACAAGCATCAGTGTCAAGATTTCTAGATGATGTCACTTGGTTTATATAAAATAGCTCGTAAATAGCTAGTAGATCTACAAGTTTGCTCTTGTGGTTAGCAGTTATAAAGGGGACGGTCTCGCACAAGTGGACTGAAATTTAGAAGCGTATTCCTTTTTCTTGGGAGCCGTTTCATCCATGTTCAGCTGCAAACTGAGCCGAGGGCTTGAGCGAGCGCAGTGACGAGTGACGCCGTCAGGCGAGGCTCGCTTGCTTATGCTCACCTCTGACTCTGGGTTGGGTTGCCAGATACCACAACACACATTCCACACAGAAACTGAGAAACACCCATTTGAGTTGTACGACTATGAAATCGGGAGAGTAACAGGATAAATTAGTAATCGGGGTTAAAAAATAGGGAGACTTCCTCGAAAATTGGGAGTCTTGGCAGGCATGCTTCATCCTCTTCGCTTCCTCCATAACCTTTGTGCCACCCCCACCCCCCCAGGCTGACGGGGACCATCGATGCTCTGCAGACCCAGGTGGAGAACCTCTCTGGGCAGGTGGAGCAGCTTCGCTCCATGGAGCAGCTCCGGGTCAAACGGGAGAAGAGGGAGCGACGCAAGACCATCCACTCCTTCCCCTGCCTGAAGGAGCTCTGCAGCGCGCCCAGGTCAGTCTTACCATCCACTCCTTCCCCTGCCTGAAGGAGCTCTGCAGCGCACCCAGGTCAGGCCAAAAGACCCACTTCAATTCTAAATTTAACCCCAGCTCACTTCCTGTTGCAGTGTTTGCTAGTAGCAGTCCTGTCAGTCCTGTTCTAGCAGGACTGACAATTCCATGAAAACCGTCTATACAGTTAGGCCTACAGTACATGTCTACATACATCTGTATACAGTTAGGCCTACATGTCTACATACATCTGTATACACTTAGGCCTACATGTCTACATACATCTGTATACAGTTAGGCCTACATGTCTACATATATACATCTGTATACACGTAGGCCTACATGTCTACATACATCTGTATACAGTTAGGCCTACATGTCTACATATATACATCTGTATACACTTAGGCCTACATGTCTACATACATCTGTATACAGTTAGGCCTACATGTCTACATACATCTGTATACAGTTAGGCCTACATGTCTACATACATCTGTATACAATTAGGCCTACATGTCTACATACATCTGTATACAATTAGGCCTACATGTCTACATACATCTGTATACAGTTAGGCCTACATGTCTACATACATCTGTATACAGTTAGGCCTACATGTCTACATATATACATCTGTATACACTTAGGCCTACATGTCTACATACATCTGTATACAGTTAGGCCTACATGTCTACATACATCTGTATACAGTTAGGCCTACATGTCTACATATATACATCTGTATACAGTTAGGTCTACATGTCTACATACATCTGTATACACTTAGGCCTACATGTCTACATATATACATCTGTATACAGTTAGGCCTACATGTCTACATACATCTGTATACACTTAGGCCTACATGTCTACATATATACATCTGTATACAGTTAGGCCTACATGTCTACATATATACATCTGTATACACTTAGGCCTACATGTCTACATACATCTGTATACAGTTAGGCCTACATGTCTACATACATCTGTATACAGTTAGGCCTACATGTCTACATACATCTGTATACACTTAGGCCTACATGTCTACTAGAGATGCAGCGGTATGATTTTTTGACGGTATGATAACCTTGGAGAAAATTACCACGGTTTCACGGTATCACGGTATCGCGGACCTTTATGTATTCTTGTCAAATATGGCACAAAAAAAACATTTTTTTTTTTACCATGAACAAAATGATAGTTGAATGGGGACCATGATGACAAAAATATATTTGGCAATGAAGTATGCCACAGCATAATTTAATTATTTGGCATGTTTGGATTTGGGTGCATAGGCAAATGCATGTTGAATTGTTGGCTGGTCTCTGCAGCTGTTGATGTGGATACCCCTCCGCTGGTGCCAGTACTACTGCTAGCCTAAAAAAAGAAAAAATACATGTTAATGTAACCTACATCTGTAATGACAGTTAACTGTTGCGAATGTGTGTGTGCTTGGATATATAACAGTACCATTCTTACTTATCATAAATGACGATTTATTTAATCTAATTTTATGTAAAACTAAAACACATAATATCAAATAGATGCTTATCTTTTGTAAAAATCGGATGGACACTGACTGCACTGGACACAAATGATTGTTTCACGTTGATGGCGCACACCCCCACTCACACACACCCCTCTCACACATTAGCCTCTGCCCCTGTGCTGAGCGCTTGTCTTTTCCCCCTCTCTCACACACACACACACACACTGTTTGTGCCTCAATTCACTGGCAGGTTGGAGGAGTCTTAGTTTCTACATTATTGAACGTTACTTCTCTTCAGTTCAATATGTTTTTGATAACGAGGCGCTGGCCAGCCTGGCCTACACAAGACGTGATCACTCAGTCAAGAAGTAACGTTACGTTAACGTTAGTCAGCTGATGCTAATTAGCCATGTTAACGATAGCCTATGATGAGTCATGAGTGTTTATCTTACGTTAATGTTAGCTACTCCTCAAACCTGCCGGTGGAAATGGTTTAGCGTTATGTCCGATGTGATGTATGATGAAGCAAGACAACGTTAAAGTACCTTGAATTTTGCAAATGAGGACGGCTGGTGTTGATGGGCTATCATGTTTGAGGTAGGCTATTGCCTCCTAGTGCAGCCACTCTTCGCCTGCATGTCTTGCATGTTGGCTGTCCTTCCTCCTGTAAGCCCTGGCCATCCGTTTTTCTGATAACCAAAATAGTCCCACACTACCGATTTTGTCCTTTTTTGACTGGGGAAAAAGTTCGGGGGGTTCTTCACCTCTCTGGCAGCCATTGTCACGCGGCACGCCACTCAAAACAATGATGACTCCTTGATGATGATAGCTGCGGTCTGCCAGCTACTGATTGCTCTACACACACATGCAGCAGGGGGGAGGGGCCGCGTAACTGCACTCTGTCTCTGCAAGGGACCTGGGCACTTTCTCTCAGGGAAACAGCTGATACCGTGGAGAAGGTATGACGGCAAAATTTAGTGGTTTTGATACCGTGGCTTTTTCAAACCGCGGTATACCTTCAAACCGGAAACCGCTGCATCCCTAATGTCTACATACATATATCTGAATACATTCTAGAGAACAGTATTACCCACTTAAACTCAGTTTACCCACATTTGAATTTGAAGAAAAGAGTTTGCCCATATTAATGTCTGAAAAATATTTTAAGTTGCAAATTCATAATATACAGATAATAGTATAGCTCAGTGGTTCCCAACCTTTTCCAACTCAGGGCCCACTTTTATGTCTCAAAAATGTTCGCGGCCCACCTCCGACCCCATAAATACAAAGGCCATATAATGCGTTCTCAGAGCACTTTTTTATTGAAAATTGAACATAAAGGACTGAACTGAATACAGGAGAAACATGTTGGAAGCTCCACAGTCACTAACACAGCACCTGTAACATGTTGCAACACCTTCAGTATTACAGTTTTCAAGGAGCTGTCCACACACACACACACACATACACACACACACGCACACACACACACACACACACACACACACACACACACACACACACACACACACACACACACCAATCATTCAAGGAGCTGTCCATCAGCACCACACAGATGTCAGAAATGACAAGCAAGGGGCTGTCTGTAACAGGCTTATTAACAAATGATTAATAAATAACGGTATCCTTCAACAATGGAAAAATGCATTCTCATAACAATTTGACATCCAATATCAGATCCAAACAAAATCCAAATATCAGAAGAAAGCCCATTAAATCGATAGGGTTACAAATAAACACAAACCCAATGTAAAGATGATGTAAAGATGAAACTTCAATTCAAGCAAAAGCAATAACATCAAAGAAACAAAAATCATACTTTTTCAAGTATGATTTTTCAAAATCTTTAAAAAAAAAAATGATTTTTTTTTTTTTTTTTTTTTCCAAAAATCATACTTTTTTGGAAATGATTTGGCGGCCCACTTGCAATACCTTCGCGGCCCACCAGGGGGCCGCGGACCACAGGTTGGGAATCACAGCTTATATAATGTTTTTTTGTTTTTTGTGGGGGGACAGCGTAAATGAACTACTTTTCTGAAAAGATAATCGTTTATTTTTTTTTAGATTTTCCTGTTTTCCTTAGGATGATGAAACATAGCACTATATTGATTTCAGGAAGGACGACCATAAAGGGACTTAACTTATCCTTTGGCTATCATTAAGCCAAGTGTAATGTAAGAAAACAATGCATGCGAAGGAGCACTGCCAGAACTTCACCCCAAGCTGCTGATTTAGGCTTTTACATTTTGTCAGATTGTTATAACCATCAGGCCTCAAGAATTCATTAGCCTAAAATCTTCTAAATTATGATGTCCACACATACTGGCATAATGATGTCAGAATGATGTCTCCACCTACTGGCAGTGACTGTGTGTGCATGTCTCTTGGTCAGGTATGAGGATGGCTTTGTGGTGGGCAGAGCAGAGAGCTTTACGGTGGAGGGGAAGCGACAGCCGCTGGAGGAGGAGAACGAGCACCTGCGGGAGGCGCTGTCGGCCCTGCGCTCGGCCGTCCGCACCGAGCGGGGCCGCAGGGAGGGGGCGGAGAGAGAGTGCCACCTCCTGCTGGGGGAGTTCTCCCGCCTGGAGACGCGGGTGCAGGTGGGGTGCAAAACATGACACAGAACTCTTTTCCCAAAAGGACCAAGAGAAGCTCATACATGCTTGTATTTCCAGTCAGATCGACTGTTGTAATGGTCTCTTAACACGTTCACTGCCAATGACGTGTTGATACGTCAAAAAAAATCCAACGGTTGACTGCCAATGACGTGTTAATACGTCAAAAAAAAAAAAATTGACGGTGGGACGTTGATCTAACCCTTTTACATCTCTTATATAAATATTGAAGCCACCGAACGTGTACAACCCATTCCACCGACCCACTAAGTGGCGACAGTGCTCTCCATTCTAGAAAAAGCCGAGCCAAAACTGCAGGGGAACGCGCGATGAAACCATTCTCATACTGTAAAATGGATTGGCGAAAACGCTTTCGCTTTCGCGCTGATTGCTGGCGGTGGGGGATTGCAAATTTGCATAATAGATTATGGGTGCAACACACTTTGAAACACGCAGCATAAATAAGACCAGAATCGCAAAAGAAACCCCGTTTCTTGGGGTTTCTCAACCGAAACCCCAAGAAACGAGCGAGCCCATCCAGACTTGCCCAGCGGCCGCCAGCAGACAGGAGCAGCAGCAAAGCAGCAGCAGAAACGAGCTTGTGAC
The DNA here is from genome assembly GCF_964638095.1 of Poromitra crassiceps. Taxonomy (NCBI): domain Eukaryota; kingdom Metazoa; phylum Chordata; class Actinopteri; order Beryciformes; family Melamphaidae; genus Poromitra; species Poromitra crassiceps. The sequence continues at coordinate 33,216,965 of NC_139626.1, read as the reverse complement.
ACGCCCGCTGCAGCCAAGAAGAACACACACGGAGGGAGGAGTTTGAAGTAGAGGGGGGTTTCCTGCTGTTATGGAGGAAATTACTGTTCAAAACTATTGTTTAGATGTCTGACGTCTTACTGATGCCAAAAATGAATGGTTAAAGTGACTGTTCTATCGAATTTCACAAAAAGCTATTTATCTCAGCTTAAATTTTCAGATGCTGAAACCATGCTGTATTCAAGTGCTAATGCCTACATAACTACTAACTCTACAAACTAACTCTTTTAGACAGAGAAAGCACACATTCTATTAGTTCTTTTGAGATATTTTGTGTTCACAAAATCTTAGCAGAAAAGAATCCTCGGGTCTTGAAAGATGAGCCAGAATCCTCAAAAAAAAACTCTGGCAGAAGCTACCTACAGTAAAAAAAAAATGGCTGGCAGTGAATGTGTTAAGTGGTCTTCCCAAAAAGACAAATGGACAGCTGCAGCTCAATCAGAATGCTGCTGAGTTTGATCCAGGACCAAGAGAACAGAGCACATTACTCCAGTTCTGAAATGTTTACACTGGCCTCCAGAATAGATTTTCAAGTGCTGCTACTAGTCTATAAAAAACTAAATGGTTTAGGCCCAGAATATATCTCTGATATGCTTAAGGCAGTGGTTCTTAAATGGGGGTCCGGGGACCCCCAGGGGTCCGTGGCACTTTGCCAGGGGGTCCGCGAAAAGTTTTCAGGAAAATTAAAATAAAACCTTTTTTTGTTGTTGCAAAAGCTTCATGGTTCAACTACATAGTTCAAGTTTATATTTTAAATCTAAAATGGTTCATGGATTGCATTCTAATCTAACAAACCTATAAATTTAAAAGTCAAGCATGTTACCATGGAAACAATTAAGCTTAGCCCAAAATCACAAATCAGAATGAGGGGGTCCCCGGTGTATTTTCTATATTGTAAGGGGTCCTTGACTGAAAAACATTTGAGAACCTCTGGCTTAAGGAATATAAACCAAGTTGGGCCCCCATGGACTCAGGTCAACTAGTAGAGCCCAGAGTTCAAACTACACAGATCCATGGACTCGGGTGAGCTACAGTAGTACAGCCCAGAGTCCAAACTAAACACTGCTCTGTGGTATGTTTTTATTCTATTTCATGTACTATGTATTTTATTTTTATTACTTATCTCTTAACTATATTACTCTCTTTTTAATTACTATTTTACATACTTTGTATTGTATTTTCTTTGAATTATTATTATTTTTCCTTTTTGGTTTTATTTATATAAACCATACTGTGTGTATACTGTGTGTATAAAATGTGCTACAGTAAATAAACTTGATATTGCTATAATCAACTTTTTAGCTTAACTGCTGAGGTCTGGCACGTAACATAAAAGCATTTTATGGCTAAAATAATAACCTTATACAGATTTCTCAAATGTATCAATTCACCAAAGAGCAGTATTTGGCACTTCATGTGTGTTCATTGTGGACCTTGCATTATTGTTCATGTGTATGGACACTTGTGATCGATGTCACAGGATGCTGAGAGCTGCCAGGCGAGGGTGCGCGAGCTGGAGGCGGAGCTTCAGGAGCTGCAGCAGCTGCGGCGTGCGCGGACATTGCTGCTGAGCAGCGAGGACGACGGCGCGGCTCTCACCCAGACCCTCCTCAACAGAACCCCAGAGACGGACACCTTCCTGGAGGAGGAGGCGGGAGAGACGGGGGGCGGCGTGAGGGAGCAGAGCGAGGGGGGAGGCGGCGTGGGCGGAGAGGCCCTGCCCACCTCCAGCCCGGTGAGGAAGAGCTGCAGCGACACAGCGCTCGATGCCATCGTGGCCCGGGACGCCTCCGGCCGCCGCAGAGGGAGCTATGCGCTGCACGCCAACAGCGTGAGGAAGAGGGGCATGTCCATCCTCAGGGAGGTGGACGAGCAGTACCACGCCTTGCTGGAGAAGTACGAGGAGCTGCTGGGGAAGTGCCGGCGCCACGAGGAGAGCCTGTGCCATGCCGGCGTGCAGACGTCTCGCCCCGTGTCCCGGGACCCGTCCGTGTCGTCTCGCCCCGTGTCCCGGGACCCGTCCGTGAAAGACTGTGCCGTGGGCCCCACCCCGGCGCCGCCCCCGACCCCCACCCGGTCGCCCTCCACCCCCGAGGCCATCGAGAGTATCGGCAAACAGGTGGAGGCCGTGGACAAGCGGCTGGGACAGAACACACCCGAGTACAAGGCGCTTTTTAAAGAGATCTTCTCTCGCATCCAGAAGACCAAGACGGACATTAAAACCACCAAAGCTGCAAAAGCCAGCAAACCTGGGAAGTCTGGCAAATCTAGTAAACAGTAATTGCAGTGGATTGAGAGAGTATGTGCTTTTTTCAGTGTTCAGTGCTTCAGATTGCGAGATGGGGTTCAGCTCTGATATGAAGTGCTCTTATGGAGGGATCTGTTACTAAAATGTAAAGTCGGGGCATCCGGGTAGTGTAGCGGTAGATTCCCTGCCTACCGTACCAACACGAGGGTCGCAGGTTTGCGCCCCCTGTGTTCCCTCCGGCTTGGTCGGGTGTCCATACAGGCACGATTGGCTGTGTCTGCGGGTGGGAAGACAAATTAAGGGTATGTGTCCTGGTTTATGCTCTAGTGCCTCCTCTGGTCAGTCAGGGTGCCTGTTTGGGATGGAAGGGAACTGGTGGGAATAGCGTGATCCTCCCACGTGCTACGTCCTGCCGGTGAAGCTCCCCGCTGTCAGGTGAAAAGAAGCGGCTGGCAACTTGCCATGTGTTGGAAGAAGCATCGTGCTAGTCTACGGCTCTCCCCAGATCAGCAGAGGGTGGAGCAGCGACCGGGGCAGCAGGAGGAAATTGGCCAAGTACAATTGGGGAGAAAAAAGGCAGGGGGGGCAGGAAAAAAAGTAAAAATAAATTAAACGTAAAGTCCAGGTCAAACTTGGGGTCAGATTAGAAGGCAAACTTTTCATCCATAATTGAAACCTTCCGGCATACAGACAAATCTGATTTGCATGAAGCTCATTTTAATTTAACTCAGTGGAATTAAGTCATCCTGTATGTATAAAACATGAATGAGTCTGTTTGTGAACTATATTTAGGTTTCTCCTCACCCACTTATATATTGTCATACTCAGTACTGTCTCCAATGTCTGCCTAACATTACCTAAGACACCTAAGACATATAAACACCTTAGTTATCAGCTGTTTCTTGCTGCATAAAGCACAGCTGTCACGTTAAGCTAGAACAGCAGCAGTTTGGATTCAACTGACCAAAAAGCAAAACATGCCTCCATTAGCTTCACACTATTGTACTAATGACATATATGACAACAACAATATGGCCTGTGGAGTTCAGTAGAATGGACTACTAGCTATTGTGCAATTAGGCTACACCTCCATTCTGTGTGTCTCAAGAAAGAACTTGAGATGCTAATAATTCTCTTAGCGGTATATCGCTATACAAATTATTGTTCTACTTTGAATTTGTGATAAGCCTTTTGCCTGGAGGACGTTGCGTCTATCTTGCACTGCTCTGTGTGTGTGCGTGCGTGCGACCTTAGTACTGTAATTTATACTCCCAGTTGGGACATAAGACTCTGATTGAACCCTTGTGCGTACATGCTTTGTGCTCAGATTCCATTGGAGATCAAGTAACAGGGATCCAGACTCATGTTTATGTAGTAATTATAAATCCACTAATCACGCAAATAACTGCTGTTATAGTGAAAAGATGCTAAACACAGTCCTCCACATATTGTCGTCTTTTCCCTTCCCTGGGCATTATGAACACTCCATACGCTATCTGAAACTGCTAAAGGCTGTGAAATAGACGTGTTGGTCAGTTCAACTAAAATGTAATATTTTTGAATGTTTTTATACCACATACAGTATAAGCATTTTTTGCTTGTTGGAGGGGGGAAGCATTTCTCTAACAAACCAGGAAAGGAAAAACAACAACATGTAACATGCATAACTGTGATTGTGATACAAATAGTCCAAACTAAGAGCTATGTGCCAGCTTGAGAAATAGTCCAAACTAAGAGCTATGTGCCAGCTTGAGACATAGTCCCAACTAAGAGCCATGGGCCAGCTTGAGAAATAGTCCAAATTTAGAGCTATGGGCCAGCTTGAGAAATAGTCCAAACTAAGAGCTATGGGCCATCTTGAGGAAATAGTCCAAACTAAGAGCTATGTGCCAGCTTGAGAAATAGTCCACACTAAGAGCTATGGGCCAGCTTAAGAAATAGTCCAAACTAATTGCTATGGGCCAGTTTAAGAAATAGTCCAAACGAATTGCTATGGGCCAGCTTGATAGTCCAAACTAAGAGCTATGGACCAGCTTGAGAAATAGTCCAAACTAATTGCTATGGGCCAGTTTAAGAAATAGTCCAAACGAATTGCTATGGGCCAGCTTGATAGTCCAAACTAAGAGCTATGGACCAGCTTGAGAAATAGTCCAAACTAAGAGCTATGGGCCAGCTTGATAGTCCAAACTAAGAGCTATGGACCAGCTTGAGAAATAGTCCAAACTAAGAGCTATGGACCAGCTTGAGAAATAGTCCAAACTAAGAGCTATGGGCCATCTTGAGAAATAGTCCAAACTAAGAGCTATGGGCCATCTTGAGAAATAGTCCAAACTAAGAGCTATGGGCCAGCTTGAGAAATAGTCCAAACTAAGAGCTATGGGCCATCTTGAGAAATAGTCCAAACTAAGAGCTATGTGCCAGCTTGAGAAATAGTCCAAACTAATTGCTATGGGCCAGTTTAAGAAATAGTCCAAACAAATTGCTATGGGCCAGCTTGATAGTCCAAACTAAGAGCTATGGACCAGCTTGAGAAATAGTCCAAACTAAGAGCTATGGGCCAGCTTGATAGTCCAAACTAAGAGCTATGGACCAGCTTGAGAAATAGTCCAAACTAAGAGCTATGGACCAGCTTGAGAAATAGTCCAAACTAAGAGCTATGGGCCATCTTGAGAAATAGTCCAAACTAAGAGCTATGGGCCATCTTGAGAAATAGTCCAAACTAAGAGCTATGGGCCAGCTTGAGAAATAGTCCAAACTAAGAGCTATGGGCCATCTTGAGAAATAGTCCAAACTAAGAGCTATGTGCCAGCTTGAGAAATAGTCCAAACTAAGAGCTATGGACCAGCTTGAGAAATAGTCCAAACTAAGAGCTATGGACCAGCTTGAGAAATAGTCCAAACTAAGAGATATGTGCCAGCTTGAGAAATAGTCCAAACTAAGAGCTATGGGCCATCTTGAGAAATAGTCCAAACTAAGAGCTATGGAGCCAGCTTGAGAAATAGTCCAAACTAAGAGCTATGGGCCATCTTGAGAAATAGTCCAAACTAAAAGCTATGGACCATCTTGAGAAATAGTCCAAACTAAGAGCTAAGGAGCCAGCTTGAGAAATAGTCTAAACTAAGAGCTATGGGCCATCTTGAGAAATAGCCCAAACTAAGAGCTATGGGCCATCTTGAGGAAATAGTCCAAACTAAGAGCTATGGACCAGTTTAAGAAATAGTCCAAACTAATTGCTATGGGCCAGTGTGGTAGTCCAAACTAATTGCTATGGACCAGCTTGATAGTCCAAACTAAGAGCTATGGACCAGCTTGAGAAATAGTCCAAACTAAGAGCCAGCTTGAGAAATAGTCCAAACTAAGAGCTATGGACCAGCTTGAGAAATAGTCCAAACTAAGAGCTATGGACCAGTTTGAGAAATAGTCCAAACTAAGAGCTATGGGCCAGCTTGAGAAATAGTCCAAACTAATAGCTATGGACCAGCTTGAGAAATAGTCCAAACTAATTGCTATGGGCCAGCTTGAGAAATAGTCCAAACTAAGAGCTATGGACCAGCTTGAGAAATAGTCCAAACTAAGAGCTATGGGCCAGCTTGAGAAATAGTCCAAACTAAGAGCTATGGGCCAGCTTGAGAAATAGTCCAAACTAAGAGCTATGGACCAGCTTGAGAAATAGTCCAAACTAAGAGCTATGGACCAGCTTGAACCATCCATAAAAAACATACTGGGAGGTGGATCCTTGGAAAAGAACATGTTACAGTGATGGGGCGTATTTTCATTGTTCAGACTATTTTTCTTTAATTATAGCTAGACAGACATATACATATATATATATATACTGTACTAGAACTGTATCAGGCTTCAAACCAGGGCTTTGTCTTAACACCTACCAAACTATCAACCTAACAAACTTGCAGCCGTATTGCACCTTTCCCCCCACAATATACAATACCTATGCCTTTTTTGGGGGTAACTTCCTACATATAAACCTTTGTTATTATGAATGTTATTCTAGTATAGCCAGTATTTTATATGGGATTCTTCAGTAACTCGACAATTGAAGACCAAGATTGGTACGTGGCACCGACGACAGTACACTCGTGATCAATGTTGATGCTGTGTGGATGTTCACTTGAACTCCTGAACTGTAGTGTGAAAAGTGCATTTGATTGAATGATTCAAGCTGTTGACAGTAAGGAGGAAAATGTGTTCCGGTAGAGGAAACAATGCCAAACCAGAGCTTGCTATCAGTCTTGTGAAGGCTCACAAGGTTTCTGTACTGTAACATAATTGCACTTGAAAATGTTTGATGCCTCATTTTTTGCATAATTATAATAGCTAATATGAAATATGACTTGTCTATTTATTTGTGTGTGTGTGTGCGTTTCATAATAATGTCTATGACTTGTTTTAGTTCCTCTATGTGAATGTCATGTCATTGTCAGAGTAGACCTATTTAATTCGCTTTGCTTTTATCCATTTTAAACGTGTACTATTAGTTAATAGTGGCATGAAAGATTAGTCTGGTATTGGTTCATATCATTCATTACTGAACTAAAGTCTACTTAACATGTAAATAAAGCATTGATATAACGCCTCCGGTATTGTTATATGAGACTGCAGTAAGTGGTAGGAAACGTGCACATTACAAAATTAAAGTGGTTTCTTGTGTGAGAAAGAAGTCCATTTTATTCCAAAAAGCAAAAATAAGTAGGTGCCCTGCAGCAAGATTATCATATTCGGTGAACTTTATTTAAATTATGGTTATTTAATGATAAACTATGCATACAGTAAAAGCGGTTATCCTATCTGTTGACCTAAAACTAATATTATCGAAACAAACCCAGCTGAAAAGCGATGTTACATGTTACTTAGACCACTAGGGGGCAGACTGAGATTTTATAACATGACTGTAGCTCAGCCCAATAAGATCCAACTCTGGGGTGTAATCACATTCACCCCTTAAAGCAGGAGATTATATGTGTGTGTGTGTGTGTGTGTGTGTGTGTGTGTGTGTGTGTGTGTGTGTGTGTGTGTGTGTGTGTGTGTGTGTATATATATATACATATATATATATATATATATACAGTATATACCGGTATATATATATATATATATATATATACATACATATGCATATACATACAGTACACTCGTGATCAATGTTGATAGGAGTTGGGAGTGAACTATGACCAGTATGATCAAACAGCCATGATATAGTCAGTGTTATTCTGTTCTCCCATTGAGCCAAGCCCTAATAAATGAAGCAATAATGAAATGTAATTATTCCTGGTACAATTTACTAAGGGACTTCCAAATGAAAACCATTTCTATAGGAGCCTTGGGAGTAGGAAGGAGCAGTTGGAGGTGGTGTGTGTGTGGAGGAAGGGGGTGCAGGACTGCTCCCCGCGTGCTGGTGGAGGCGATGGTGAAGCTGGATGAGCAGGTGAAGAGGATCGGCTGAGCTGGGCATGACTCCAACACTACTGGGAGGCCCGCAGAGTGGCCTGACAGGTACACACACACACACACCACACACACACTGCTACAGTGTACCATCGCCTTCAATAACAGATCTAATTTTTGTGCAAGTTCCTCTTTTTTTTGACAGTTACATAAAAGTCATCCTTCCACACACACACACACACACACACACACACAAGGGAAACAGCCGTTAGGCGCATAATGAAGTGTGACATTCACATAAAGGAGAACACAGAAAAGACGGCTAAAAAGAGGCTTTCCATCATTTCCCCCAAATCTCTGGCCCACAGTTTGTAAGGATGGATTTCTCTCTGATTTCCAACATTGTGCTCACCACACCTCTCACCATATCAGATATGGTCTAGGTTTAGGATAATATCCTAAACCTATACTCACACACATGCTCTGTAATGGTCATCTATCTATCTATCTATCTATCTATCTATCTATCTATCTATCTATCTATCTACCTATCTATCTATCTATCTATCTATCTATCTATCTATCTATCTATTTATATCTATATATATATCATCAGTATATAAATGGGAGCTCAGTCTGTCCCGCTGATGACATCATCAGTGATGTCATAAATCCCACTGATGACATCATCAATGATGTCATAAATCACACTGATGACATCATCAGCGATGTCATAAATTCACTCTCTCACACACACACACACACAAAGTCACGAGAGAGACTGAGGGAAAGGGGTTTGGGCTAGGGGGAGTGGTTTGGGGGTGTGAGTGGTTTGGGGGTAGGCATGTACCATCACACTGGAAAAGCCAGGCGCGTACCATCACACTGGAAAAGCCAGGCATGTACCATCACACTGGAAAAGCCAGGCGCGTACCATCACACTGGAAAAGCCAGGCGCGTACCATCACACTGGAAAAGCCAGGCGCGTACCATCACACTGGAAAAGCCAGGCACGTACCATCACACTGGAAAAGCCAGGCATGTACCAGCACACTGGAAAAGCCAGGCGTGTACCATCGCACTGGAAAAGGGGCAGCAAATACATTAAATCGAGAGGAGAAGAAGAAGAAGAAGTTCTGTCCAAAATTTAGACCGAAGAAAAAGCAAGTAGTTTGTGGATATTAGTGTTAGGTATTAGGATATAGGATATTAGGATATTAGTGGCCTTTTTGGCCAATCTAAAAGGGGCTATATTGAAACCACACAATTGAGTCATTTTGCTGGGGGCTTCCCTGTGACCTCTTCGTCAAGTTGACGTATATACAGCAGGTCTAGCTGCCATCTGGAACGGTCCAAGTCGAGGCTGACGTTGGAGCACGTTCCCAGCTTAAGCTGTTTATCAGATGAACCGACGTGATGTGTTTCAAATGAACCGTGTCCCACGTGAGTTCCTACTACGCCATGTCGTCATTTGAAATGGACTTATTCTGTTGTTTTCGGTATGAGGACATGTTGAGAGGCCTCACACACTTCCTATCTGAGGAATATGGAGGAGAACGCAATGGTAACTTCATGACATCACAATGGAATCCACAGCAAATGCATAGATCCGTACGCGTGAGAAATATGGGTGTCAGCTGGAGGACCACCAGATGTCGACTCACCCACACACCCACACCCACTCTCCCCCCCCCCCCCCCCCCCCCCCCCCCCACACACACACACACACACACACACACACACACACCACCCCCTGCTCCTTTTCTGTAGGAGCTTCGTCTCCACGGTGACGGAAGACAAAAAAAGAATTGACGCCTAGTTATTAGCACTGTGTGTGTGTGTGTGCGTGTGTGTGTGTGTGTGTGTGTGTGTGTGTGTTTTTGTGTGTGTGTGTGTGTGTGTGTGTGTGTGTGTGTGTGTGTGTGTGTGTGTGTGTGTGTGTGTGTGTGTGTGTGAGAGAGAGAGAGAGAGAGAGAGAGAGAGAGAGAGGACAGGGTGAGGGGGGAGAGAGGCAGTGAAAGAGTTGATGGGGGAGAAGGGGGTGTAGCCTGGAAGGAGAGAGGGTAGGCTGAAGGCTGAAAGAGGAGAAGGAGGAGGTGCAGCAACTCACACAGGAGTTAGTTGGAGTGAGAGAAAGTGAACACGCACCAGACAAAACACAGTAGAAAGGGTCTCTCCTTCGCTGGGTCTCTTCTGTCAGGCTGAGCGGAGCAGCCAGAGACGATCAGGCACCGCAAACAACAACCAAACAAAACAACAGAGGATCAGGCACCGCAAACAACAACCAAACAAAACAACAGAGGATCAGGCACCGCAAACAACAACCAAACAAAACAAGAGGAGGGACAAGAGGAGAAGGAGACTGTGTGGATGGTTTTAAGAAGCACAAGTGGAAACACATTCAGTATATATAGGTAAGAGTCTCTTCTCTATTTGATGTGTGTGATGACATTATGCTTTCTACAGTCACATTACACTCTTATACTCAATGCCATTTTGATCCTTTATGGCTTCTTTGATCATTGTTATTGTACAGAAAGACCAGGAGACATGAGGCTCTTTAAAGACCAGGAGACATGAGGCTCTTTGCTTGAGAAGAACAAGCATTATAGTTATTATAGAAGCAATAGTAGCTTAACAGCATTTACAGTCGATTGATTTGATCTTCATCAAATCTTTAGTGAAGCAGTTCAGCACAGGACAAAACAACCAAAGCAAACCTAGTGAGGTCAGTGAGACAAACGTATTTATGCGACTCGGCCAGAGCCAGAGACTCAACACAAAGGAGATATTCTCCTCTTAATGAGATTGCAGCAGCGTGCTTTGGTCTGGGCCACTTGTGAAACCTGATCTGGGAGCACAAAGCAAGAGAGGAATCTCATCTCAGCAGCAGCAGAGGTCGGCCACTGGCAGTCCTCAGACCAGCAGGTGGTTGAGACCAGACAGGCATTCAGTCGCATATACAGTGCTACACACATGATGCATACGTGTCTGTCCGTGCATGCTCTCTCTCTCACTCTCACACACACACACACACACACACACACACACACACACACACACACACGCACGCACGCACTTCACTTCTCTTTTTGTGAAACCTGCACTTTGACTAACAGAGAGACGAGGAACCGGCAACATTATCTGCCGCTGCAGTGAGATCATTTGACTAGAAAATAGCATGAAATAAGCTTGGTAGGGTTAGGGTTAGGGTAGGTCTGGAAACCAGATACAAACCACCAACCAAATTGGTTTCTACTCTCTGAAGCATGCAGGTATAGAGATGCAGGCAAGGGACCCCCCCCCCCACACACACACACACACACTCTCTCTCACACACACACACACACACACACACACACACACACACACACACACACACACACACACACACACACACACACACACTCTCTCTCTCTCACACACACACACACACACACACACACACACACACACACACACACACTCTCTCTCTCTCACACACACACACACACACACACACACACACACACACACACACACACACACACACACACTACCCAGCTGGCCCACACAGAGCTGGTGCATGCAGCCCAGCCCTGATGACAGGCTTCGCTCTTCAGATGCCAGCAGGCCTGAAATAGTTTAGGATGAAACCACAGCTCCTTTACTGTATCCACACACACCCAGGCTTTGGCAGGGAATCACATGGGCTATCCACAAGCACACACACACACACACACACACACACACACACACACACACACTCTCTCTCTCACACACACACAGACACGCACGCACGCACACACACACACACACACACACACACACACACACACACACACATACACACACACACACACACACACACACACACACACACGCACACACGCACACACACGCACGCACACACACACACACACACACACACACACACACACACACACACGCACAGAGCAAGCAAAGTAGTGGGCTAATTAGAGGTGCTGATATCCTGTGTTGCTATAATGAGTGACTGCTCAAAAAACAGAGTTTGGGATACAAGGCCTGTAATGTACCTCCTGTAGCATGTAGGCTATATACCAGGCTACCTCCTGTAGCATGTAGGCTATATACCAGGCTACCTCCTGTAGCATGTAGGCTATATACCAGGCTACCTCCTGTAGCATGTAGGCTATATACCAGGCCTACCTCCTGTAGCATGTAGGCTATATACCAGGCCTACCTCCTGTAGCATGTAGGCTATATACCAGGCCTACCTCCTGTAGTATGTAGGCTATATACCAGGCTACCTCCTGTAGCATGTAGGCTATATACCAGGCTACCTCCTGTAGCATGTAGGCTATATACCAGCCTACCTCCTGTAGCATGTAGGCTATATACCAGGCCTACCTCCTGTAGCATGTAGGCTATATACCAGGCCTACCTCCTGTAGCATGTAGGCTATATACCAGCCTACCTCCTGTAGCATGTAGGCTATATACCAGGCCTACCTCCTGTAGCATGTACCAGGCCTACCTCCTGTAGCATGTAGGCTATATACCAGGTCTACCTCCTGTAGCATGTAGGCTATATACCAGGCTACCTCCTGTAGCATGTAGGCTATATACCAGGCCTACCTCCTGTAGCATGTAGGCTATATACCAGGCTACCTCCTGTAGCATGTATATACCAGGCTACCTCCTGTAGCATGTAGGCTATATACCAGGCTACCTCCTGTAGCATGTAGGCTATATACCAGGCCTACCTCCTGTAGCATGTAGGCTATATACCAGGCCTACCTCCTGTAGCATGTAGGCTATATACCAGGCTACCTCCTGTAGCATGTAGGCTATATACCAGGCCTACCTCCTGTAGCATGTAGGCTATATACCAGGCTACCTCCTGTAGCATGTAGGCTATATACCAGGCTACCTCCTGTAGCATGTAGGCTATATACCAGGCTACCTCCTGTAGCATGTAGGCTATATACCAGGCCTACCTCCTGTAGCATGTAGGCTATATACCAGGCCTACCTCCTGTAGCATGTAGGCTATATACCAGGCTACCTCCTGTAGCATGTAGGCTATATACCAGGCTACCTCCTGTAGCATGTAGGCTATATACCAGGCCTACCTCCTGTAGCATGTAGGCTATATACCAGGCTACCTCCTGTAGCATGTAGGCTATATACCAGGCCTACCTCCTGTAGCATGTAGGCTATATACCAGGCTACCTCCTGTAGCATGTAGGCTATATACCAGGCCTACCTCCTGTAGCATGTAGGCTATATACCAGGCTACCTCCTGTAGCATGTAGGCTATATACCAGGCTACCTCCTGTATCATGTACCAGGCCTACCTCCTGTAGCATGTAGGCTATATACCAGGCTACCTCCTGTAGCATGTAGGCTATATACCAGGCCTACCTCCTGTAGCATGTAGGCTATATACCAGGCCTACATGCTACAGACTACCTCCTGTAGCATGTAGGCTATATACCAGCCTACCTCCTGTAGCATGTAGGCTATATACCAGGCTACCTCCTGTAGCATGTAGACTATATACCTGTCTACCTCCTGTAGCATGTAGGCTATATACCAGGCTACCTCCTGTAGCATGTAGGCTATATACCAGCCTACCTCCTCTAGCATGTAGGCTATATACCAGCCTACATATACCAGCCTACCTCCTGTAGCATGTAGGCTATATACCAGGCCTGCCGCTTGCCAAGCTGGCCATGCAGCTTGCATTCGCAGCTCGGCCGCTGCGCGGCCTTGCCCGCAGCTCGGCCGCTGTGTGGCCTTGCCTTCCCTATTGGTGCGTGCACAATGTCTCCCTCTCTCTCTCCCTCGGTCTCCCCCCCTCTCTCTCCCTCTCCTCTCCCTCTTTTCTCTCTCCCTCAGTCTCTCTCCCTCTCTCTCTCCCTCTCCCTCAGTCTCTCTCGTGAGCCTCCTCAGTCTCTCTCGTGAGCCTCAGACTGATGACATCACTGATGACATCATCACTGATGGTCATCAGTGTGTGTCTGTCTCGTGTGTGTGTGTGTGTGTGTGTGTGTGTGTGTGTGTGTGTGTGTGTGTGTGTGTGTGTGTGTTTGTTTGTGTGTGTGTGTGTGTGTGTGTGTGTGTGTGTGTGTGTGTGTTTTCATGCATTTAACCGAAATCCCTATACTAAAAGCCCATTCACTTTTCCTCTTCCAGCTGTCTGTCTGCATCTGCATCACTCAGCATCTAGAAGTCAGGATGGAGGTGAAAGACGAGATGATGGACATCCTTCAGAAGGTGTGGACCAAACTGCAGGGTCTCCCACAAGCCAACCCACTGGAGCTGGGGGCCTTCTTTGTGCTCATCTTGTTTTTTGGTGAGTTTTTAGACCAGAGATCAGAGGTGTTGACCGAGTCAACTTTGCATGTGTCCCAAGTCAGTCTCAAGTCAAGTCCCAAGTCTTGTAGATTACCAAGTCAACGTCAGAACAAATCAAGAGTCCACTATCAATTTAATAGCTTGAAGAAAACAAAATATAGGACTTTTCAAAGCAATGTGGTTTTAAAAGGGTAAAAACCTTGTAAAGAGCACCATGACTTTGATTTAATCACTTTCAACTTCAATAAATTCAATCATCCCATACAAATTCAGAAAACATAATTTAGATTCAGTCATCTACTGGAACAAATCTCATACATACACAAACACAAAAATCGTCTCACGTCAAGACTTTAGAAACCTTTTCAAGTCATCAAAGTACAAGTCAAAGTCAAGTCTCAATACTTCTCTGCATTCATCAAGTCAAGTCTCAAGCAATTCAAACTGTGATTGACTGGAGTGCCCACCTCTGGCAAATATGTAACAAAACTGTTTCTCTTCCTCCCCTTCTCTGACCTGCCCAATATCCCTATCCACCCCCACCCCTCCATTTTCTACCCGTCCCATCCGCTCTCCTCTTCTCTCCTTCCAGCCACGTTTCTCTTCCTGATCATGCTGTCGTGCGTCCACTGCTGCTGCTGCGGGAAGCCAAAGTACCAGGGCTCCCGAGTGCAGCCTCTGCAGCCCATCTGAAGGGGAACCAACTCCACGCTCCATAAATACAACATCCAGCCTTCAGATAATGACATGCTATGACATGGGGCATTTAGCCAGCAAGGGAAATGCTTCTCCTCCCCTCTAGAATCAGAGATCTCTTCAAATGAGACATCAAGCAGAGATGGATGAGAAATGTCCAGGATACTTCCTCAATTGGGACACTGGATAAACAAAGAGAGCCATGGAGCCGTCATGGGGGGTTCAGCACAGATTCACTATAGCCACACTGTGCTGCTCCAAGAGCAAGCAGCTCCACGCTTTGAGCGGAGACATGGATGAAACGATGGGGAAGCCAAGTTAAGATATGTGCTTGAATGGCAGAGAGACTCATTACAGATGCAGTAGTTTTGTAGCCTGTTGATATTTGATATTTTGATATTTAGCTGTGTATATCAGAAATGTGAGAAACAAACGCTCTGCTCCTTTCATGCTGAACTTAATGGAAAATATACATAAATTCCAGCTTGGTGTATGCATGGCATGCATGTGTTTTCCAGTGGAAACTTGCCAGTGGGGGAAAAAAGAGAGAATGGCGTCCTCTGCTGGTTCAGTGCGGAGACTGTTTTGCAAAACGTGCCAATCTGTGCCAATGGAAGAATATGACATGCTTTGACAAGGTTTTCCCATTCCAATATGGCAGAATTACATTAGCATTATTTATACTGTACTTTCCCTCCACATACAATGTTTTCATTGAAACAGAACAGTGTTGGATTAGATGTTACTCAGGAGCAACATGGTAATAAGTTTAGATTTTAATAAATGTTCAATATTGACATTTCTTTTTGACTCATTTCATATAAGGTCACATGAACACATCACCATCTATCTATCTATCTATCTATATGATATGGTCACTCACTGATCTGAATGTTGCATGCCTTTCTCTGCATAACTGAGTCAACTTCATACCAGAACAGTTTTTTTTAAATCAAGACCACATCAGTAAAGAGAGAGAACACTGTTGTATGCGTACCTTATCACCAGGCCTCTCCTTTGGCTCCAGCAGTCAATATTATCAGTAAACATTAACCAGGAGCTCTGTTTCTCTTTGCCATATCCAGACGCACACAGCACAGGTTACAGTGTCACTCGCCTTGAAGCCTTGAAGCCCTTTGCAGAGTTTGGGTTTTATTACACTTCACACAAAGTGTAACCGGTCGCTGTTGATTCTGATGTTTAGGCTGCGTTCAAACAGTTTCAGGACAGGCCCTGGATCAGGAAGTGAGCTGAGGAGGGCGACTTGCTGAGTCATCTGTTCTCACAAACTCTATTCACACAACATTGGGAGGCACTGAGCCGTGGAGAGGATCAGCTGTTGCAGGACATGGCTGTGGAGAGGTGAGTTTTTCCAATGAGATTGTGCTGCCTGGGGGCTGTTATTAGACTGTAATAGACATGATCTCATCAGCCGAGCATTTACGCTATTTGCCCGCTTATGTATGATTCTATGCTGTATAAGGAGCTCAGAAAATAGTCGAGTAAACCTTATGACAAGAGGATGATGATGGTGATGATGATGTGGACAAATACAACTACTTTGATCAGTAGTCATTATATGGGACACCAAATTCAACATTGGCCTATCGCGATACAAACATGTGACTATACCTATCGTGGGACAGACAAATGAATCGCGATATTAACTACATTTCATTCTGCTGTAATTACAAAAGATGCATGAGCATCACATTTGACAAGCTTTCCATCAAAAATATTATGATTGTCACTTTGTAATGACATTTTTCAATTGTTTACATTCTGGCAGCCATTATGCCATTGCTAGAAAGATTTTTGGCTCAGAAATAAACATAATTCTGCACATAGTCACTTTGATTCACATTGAGTCACATTGATTCATCATGAACCCATATCGTGTATCGAATCGTATCATGAGATAAGCATATCGTCCCA
>NC_139626.1:33195322-33197822 GCF_964638095.1 Poromitra crassiceps | reverse complement strand
CAATGATTCTCAACTCTTTTCATATCAAGGACCTCTACTTTAGTCCACATTAGGGTCACAGACCCCCATTTGATGAGACAAACCCAAATCTAAGATTTTTTTTTATTGTTAAATATGATTTTGTCCAGAATTCCATGACTATAATGTAGGAGGAGATATAACTATATATAACTCAGATGAAAACAGTCGTTTTTCTACATTCTCTGTTCACTTCTTGAAATGATGGAGAAGTTTAGCAATTCCCGTTTGCTGGGGACCCCTGGAACCCCCACAAGGAACCCTGGTGGTCCTCGAACCCAACGTTGAGAACCACTGGTCTAGTCTACACACACACACACACACACACACACACACACACACACACACACACACACACACACACACACACACACACACACACACACACACACACACACACACACACACACACACACAGAGCACCGTGTGTAGCTGTGTAGCCCTCAGCTTAAGAGGTGTGTGCACGCTTGCTCCTCACTCTCAGTGACTGGCTGTGAGGAGCTAAGCCCTCGTGAATGAGTTGCACACACACACACGCTTCAGAGCATCGAGAGCGACGGCTGCAAATCGACAGCAGACATGAGCTTCAGCATGGAGGAGAGGGGCAGGCCCAACACCCAGGAGTACAGGGTGTTTTTCAGTAAGTGCACCTCCACCAATCACTTGTATCTGTTCAGGGGAAATGTTCCTATGCATTGTGTATTGCAGGGCAGGCTACTGCTTTGATTTGGATTGTCATGTCTTTATGTAGCGAGGTATAATGCAGTATGGATAGATAGATAGAGTACTTGATTCATCCCCGTAGGGAAATTCTGGCGTTACAGCAGCAGTAGAAGTAACAGTATAATGCAGTATGCAGTATAATGCAAGGTATAATGCAGTATTTATTTACAACTGGATTTACAGCTCATGAAAGTGATCTCACACTCCAACTTCCTCATAGAATACCATGAAGTCATTCACTTATGTCTAATTGCTGCAATTCTTGAAACGTGATTTGTGATCATATGCTGGACTGGATTTAAATGCATCGCTCCTTTTCATAGAAAACTCTGAGGGCAAATACATCAGTCCATTCCATGACATACCCATCTATGCAAATGAAGCAGAGGTGAGAATCATGTGTCTACTGGTTTATGTGGGTAACATTAAGTTGACAAAAGTCATTCATCTTTATGCCATAATCAAGCACATTCACTTTGCCATTATTACAACCATATTACAACCATAATTATCTGAACATACATTCAATTATCTTTTCTCTTCTTCAGTCAAGTTGGGTTTAACTAATGTATAGATACAAAGCTATAAGTGTTGTCTTTCACACTTATTATATATTATTATTATAAACCATGTTATGGGGGGGGGGGGGGTGCTTGATATGATAAGATTTATGGACAGAAATATTTAGGACAAAAAGAGAACACATTCTTAAAATAACAAAATGTTCTTTCTAATATCTTGCAGAATATTTTCCATGCTGTTGTGGAAGTTCCAAGGTGGACAAATGCAAAAATGGAGGTATAATATCATAATCTTTCCTCTGCTTCCAACTTATTGATCTTATTCATTTATTCTATTAATGCATGTTGGTCACTTCAATTTAGTTCATATCAGGTGTTCATGCTAGAAATGAATCAAGATATAATCTATACATCTATAAACACTTCCAAGCAAAATCTAAATTTTAGGATGGATATGGTTGAAGATATATTGTATTTAATGATTTATTATGGTGCATATACTGTAAGGGTGTTAAGATACAAATATCCAGATTTGATTAGATATTATAATTGTTCAGGATATGATGCTATCACAATTTCTGACTATAATACACAACTACAATATAATGTCGCAATAAATCAGCCTATGATGGAACATGGTGAATTAGGATACTCGACTCATTCTTAATAAAATGATTAACGGGATAAAGATAGTAATATGTTAGGATGACGTTATTGCAGTGATTATTTGTGAATTTCTCAGCCTAATTCAACATGTTCAACTGAGTATTGCTTCTGTATTTCGGCCCGGCACACTCAATACACTATTATGTTCCTCAGATTGCCACCAAAGATCCCCTGAATCCACTGAAACAAGACATGAAGAAGGGGAATCTTCGCTATGTAGCTAATGTGTTTCCTCACAAAGGATATATCTGGAATTATGGAGCAATCCCACAGGCAAGTGATTTACCTACAATAGTCAAATGACATGAAAGCACATGATATTTTCCCCACTGAGAGGCATGTAATGTAATGTAATGTAATGTAATGTACAGACATGGGAAGACCCAGGCCACAAAGACAGCGACACGGGATGCTGCGGTGACAACGACCCCATTGACATATGTGACATAGGAAGTAAGGTACTGGTCTAACTTCACAAAGTATAATAATAATAATAATAATAATAATAATAATAATAATAATAATAATAATAATAATAATAATAATAATAATAATAATAATAATAACTTTAT
>NC_139626.1:32962822-33190322 GCF_964638095.1 Poromitra crassiceps | reverse complement strand
TGCACACCAACATATTGGTTATGTGTGCATGTCAATTCAGAGTGTGATTGTACATTAACTAGGGTATCGGCCCCTTTGGGACCGAAACCCTAAGCTCAGCAGATACGCGGGCTTGCCGCTGCGTAGCCTCGCCTGCAGCTCGCCTGCCCTATTGGCATGCGCAGCGCACAATTGCTCGACTTTGCATCACTGATGACATCACTGTCACTGATGATGTCACAATGCCATGACATCATCAGTGCCTATGACATAATCAATGATGTCATAAGATGATTTTGGTCAATAATTTTGTCACTGATGACATCACTGATGATGTAATAGACATTGTGACATCATCAGTATCATTGGGACAAAAATTGAAACAAACAGATATTGCCCACTTGACAGATATTGCCCACTTCCTCCCTTTTTGGGGGATGCCTGTACATAAAGTTATCAGGCTATGCAAGGCTGAAGGAGGAAAGTATTGTGCTAAAATAGTATCAGATTTGAAATTGAACAGTCATAAAGTTAATGTTTTCTCTGACACTGATCTTAACATTTGAGAGAAATCACCTTAGCTCACCCCATGAAACACTTGTGTAGTAAGACAGAGGCTGGGGCCTATTGCATGACAAACCTATAACTGCAGTCAGTATCCTACTATTATAAGAAGGTGGCTGGCGGCGTGGCGCACAATTGCTCAAGTGAAGTGCCTGCCAGTTGAGTGTGCGGGACTGCGAGCCCGCGAAGCGTGCAAGGCTGCGAGCCCGTGAAGCGGGCGCCCTCTAGGCGCGGTAGAAATGAGTGCTGCCAGTTCAGCGGGCGAGCCAGTGAGCGACGCTAGAAAGGAACGCACTTCAATTTCTGAGCATATTGAATTGCAAGAGCATACAGTAGGTTAATTCGAAATGACTAACAAACTGCTTTGTTCCCCCATTGATAGCAAGAAGAGTTTGGAAGAACTATCTGCCAGCTGTGAATGGAGTCGTCTTTCTCGTAGACTGTGCAGATCACGAAAGACTCACAGAATCCAAGACTGAACTTGATGTAAGATAACATTGCGATTACATGCAATTTCAACAGCAGAGTGCTGACAATCATCTCTTACAGTGGATTATTGGATTATTATTGCTCGTGTATCAAAAGGACATCTTCCCTCACTGTACTTGCCTCCTTCCTGTTTCCAGGCTCTCCTGTCAGACGAGACCATTGTCAATGTGCCGGTCTTAGTGTTGGGCAATAAGATTGACCGTCCAGAGGCCATTAGCGAAGGGGGACTGAGAGGAGCTTTTGCTCTCGATGGCCAGGTCACTGGAAAGGTAGGGATGTCATGGACACTCTCTGAAATCACAGAAATCAAATATATTATGTGTGTGTGTGTCAAGGAGCTTGTTGTATCATCTGCAGGGCAGCGTCTGTCTGAAGGAGCAGAACGTCAGACCGCTGGAGGTTTTCATGTGCAGCGTATTGAAAAAGCAAGGCTACGGCGAAGGCTTCAGATGGCTATCACAATACATCGACTGACATGTGGGACGACTGCCTTCTCACCAAAAGCCATTTTCCTGGCAAGTTTTCTGCACAGATGACAGGGAATTTCTCTCCTTGCAATCATCCATGGAAAGCCATGAGGGCCTCAGTCAATCAATCCAAATTTCAAATAATTTACTTCAGATAGCATAATCCATTTTTCATAGTATTACTTACAACACTTAATCAGGTTTTAAAGGTTTCTATGCAAACTTTTAAAAATGGTTCATGGTGAACTGTCCTAAGTATGTTATTAATGTGATAATAATTACTTGAGTTCTATAATTCTCCGGCATGTTGTTAATTATAGTATATTTGATAGATTATAGTTACATCATACCTTGATTACAATACGTGAGTGACAGAACATGTTTATGCAAGAATGTAGAGAAGTTCTGTGAATGGTGTATTTATTACGGAATGGACCAAGCATTGTAGTTGGATGGCTATTGTACATCGGATTAAGATGGTTGCGTTTAGATTCGAAGAAGATTAATTTGACAAATTGCTCCTTGTGACAAATAAATTAAGACAAAGGATTCGTTTTTAGGTGTTTTATCCGATGACATGCAGCCTCTGCCTTCAAAGCACTCGGCCAAAGATGTTTGCAGTCTTTGCCAATGACTTGGGAATTAGTGGGAAGATCGACTGCTACAACAAAATATCTCTTCCATGGAATGTTGAGCACATCCCTTGGAGCAGTATTGTAATACTCGAGTCCTGGACTCATTTTCACGACTTGGGACTTGGACTTGGACTCGAGCATTCATGCATTCAAACTCGAAAGTTGGAGACTCGGACTCGGAAAGTTGATAAAGTTTTTTTTTTTTTTTTTTTTTTTTTACTAATTATTGATTTAAAGACAATTGGCACAGTACAATCAAGACCATAGTACAAATATTCAAACATTTACAATAAAAATTTCCACAAATTATAAGAATACGCAAAGATTTTTTTTAGTTTTAATGTAATAGGACCTAATAATTTGCATAAGATATTGTTAGCTATATTAATACCGTGACATTCAATTTAATGGATAATGGATGCACGGCACGCTCATGTTGAGTAACTATGGACTCGGACTCAGGTAATGGGGACTTGACTTGGACTCATCTTTGGTGACTCGGACGTGAACACTGGGGACTCGAGACTCTACTTGGAATCAAGATAAAGTGACTTGACTACAACACTCTTGGAGTAAGCTCTTGGAGTAAGAGGAAAAGATAGTACATCCCACAAATGAAGGCAAAGATGATGGAGTAGTTGCACTTAAAATTATTTTGGCTTACTGAAAAGAGACAATTGGGTCCATTATTATTATTATTGTTATTATTATTATTCACAGCACACTGCGGAGTGTGCTGTGAATAAAGTGCTGCTTACCTTTTTCAGTGTCTTGACGTGTTTGCCTTGTTGGCTTTTGCGATGCTGATCACTAGGTGGAACATCATCTCCAATGTGTGTTGGCCCCAAGGTGATTTCACACATTTGGTTGAAATGTGCTAGTATGGACCAAAACCATTTGAAGCATTGTGAAAGTTCTTGGTTATCTTTGACTTTGGAATTTTTAGAATGGACCTCAAGGATAAAACGTTCACACAAGATTTATATTGCTATTAACGGCCGCCCGAGCTTAATTATATCATGAAGGTAGTAATAATGCAATGCCCTTAAAATGTCACAAAGCAATAAATTGGAGTGGCCATCTGTATTGTAGCAGAGACGATCTTACCCCACTGCATTTGGTGGTAGTAGTACAGAGAATTGTTTTGACCCTATTTTGAAATCTCTTCATCTTTCTCACAAGATCATAGTTACATCCTTCAGAAAGCTGTGGTGGCAGGGCACAAACCATTTTAATGTGCTCATGTATTTATTTATTTTTCCTATTGGTAACTACCTACTTAATTACTAAAGAGTAAAGCATTAAATTAAGTGGCTTTTATCTTGGCTTAATGCTTGTTATCTAAATTGAACTAAACCTGAACTAAGGTCTAGGCATTGAAAGCAATATATATATTTAAAACCTTGTGAAATTGACACTGCAAATCGATCTGATTGATCTAGAATAGCCATTATTTGTTTACTTTTTGTTATGAGAATGAAGGTAATATTATTTGTTCTACTGACCTTTTTGGTTAAGTGTTTGATAAAGTGGCTGTAGCTTCCTGTAATTTACGATGAATATGTAATCAGTGTTTAGGCTGTCAGTGTCCACTTCTCATAGGCTTGAGATGCTGCAACTTGTGTACTTTTTGACTATCTGCAAAGATATGAGAGTGCAGTTGCAACAGTGAGCGTCATCATGTATTCATGTCCCCGTGTTATTTCAGATACTGTATTCCACTATACCATTTTGAGTTGGTGCATGTAAACAGCAATATACCATTTACAGTAAACTGCGCAAGTTCATATCCTGATTATGAAAAATACGGTAGATTGGAAGCATGTTAACATATTTACAGTTTCCTGCATCCCATGTTTGCATGGTCATATTTTGAATATTCTGTTTCCCCCCATGTTTTCAGGGATATTCATGATCAGGATATGAAAATGCGTCTAAACCATTTTTATATAAACAGGGAACATTAGGCTAGCTGTTGGCAGGAATATTGTATGCATGTAAACAAAAACAGCTTTTCCTTCAAACAGTGTTCGGCACTATTGTCTCTGAACTGCTGTAAATAGTGTATAATACAGATGTAAACGTTTGTACAGTTCATGCCCTTGAACTGGCAGCGTAAATTACTGGAGTTGTTTATAACTGACTGTATTCATGTGAGTAAAAAGCATAAATATTTTCAACAATCCTCTGTGTGAGTGGTTTTAACTTGAATCACAACATAAGTTCGATGTATTCCAAAACAGCTGAATTGTTTTGAATCCCAAATATCAATCTTTTTCATGCAATGACTCAACACGATTATTTTCCGTGTTCAGACATTATTTTCAAATTATCGCAAGTGGAACTATGAGCCAGTACATTATTTACTGTAAGTCCTGGTATCCAACTTGTCCCAGGACACGATTAGCCCAGCATCTGCCGCATGCTTAAGGCCTGACAAGTGTGAATGACGCAGGCAGGAGAGACACCTCAAGCTAACGCTAGTGGGCAGAAGTCCTTGTCAGACATACAGTGAACTCCTGAAGGCATCTAGACGTTACTCGGACGGGCTGTGAGACAGTCTGTCAGTTACCACAGTCAAGTTTCAGATCTGCTCGTCCATATGCTGTGTAATGGTGTGATCTTACTGTCAGTTACCACAGTCAAGTTTCAGATCTGCTCGTTCATATGCTGTGTAATGGTGTGGTCTTACTGTCAGTTACCACAGTCAAGTTTCACATTTGCTCGTTCATATGCTGTGTAATGGTGTGGTCTTACTGTCAGTTACCACAGTCAAGTTTCACATTTGCTCGTTCATATGCTGTGTAATGGTGTGGTCTTACTGTCAGTTACCACAGTCAAGTTCCACATTTGCTCGTTCATATGCTGTGTAATGGTGTGGTCTTACACCGTGTTGTGGTTATAGAGTAGTATGCCAGAAAAAAACATTACAATCATATTTTGGCACTTGGCACTGGCAGCCAGTCTATTGCTGTAATGTGCTCTTCTAGCATGAGGTGGCAGCCATGAGCACCAAAAAATCATCTGCCAGTAAAAGACCCATCTGATCGAGAATATGCAGCATTCAACCTGGACTCTTTTTCTTTTGTAATTGGCTTGAGATAAGATTGCATGACTACAGATTCATATGATGAATTAACCGTTAAGCACGTTTCTGATGTGAAGGCCGCTGTAATAAGTCTCACTTCAGTGGGCAAAGTCAATTAGTGTTTCCAGCACCGGGCTGGGAGACTTAAAAGGTCACGAGTCACCCAAAAATATTCATGAGAAATTGGTATTCAGGCTCTGCTCATGCTTTAAAAGCACTTAGATCCATGCAATCGAAGGTAGGCTGATTAAAGTGCTGTAATCGGATAGGTAGAAGCCTTACACAAAACGGGGTCAATTCTATCGCTCAAAATCAGTTTTTGGCTCACAAGCTAAATTTGAAAATGTGGATCCCCCAGAGGAAAAGGGAAACGCACTGCAGTAGATGATACATGGCTTCTCCTGGCCACCTTCCTACATCGAGGACAACCAACGCACCAGCAAACCTGGCTTTATCGCGCAAATTCACACTCTTAATTATTTCCCTGAAGGCAGCGTGTCTTCTCATTATCTGGTCACATGATTGCAAAAATACACATAATTAAATATACCGGGAAGAAGTGTGCAACTTGGCGGAATACTAGCCACAAACTCATCCTAATTTTCTTCCCCCGAATTATTTGGAATAGATTCAAGCTTATTGCATACTGTATGTGCATACTCTACGTGTGGAGGAAAGTGGTAGCGTGGGTGTAGCAGCAGATAGGTGAAATAACACTACAACACAGCTTGGCCCCATTGCCTTTAATAGTAAAGTGCTCAGCCTAGAAGTACATTCTTGTTTACTAACATGCAATACTAAAAAACAACCAAATGTCTGGCCTACCAATAGCAATGGATGAACAAATGGCAACAATCTTCTCATAGGAAAAACAAAACGAAACAAAAACATTTCAGTGGGAATTCAAGTATAACACGCAGAAGAACTTCAAGTAACGAACACACTTTTTATAAAGACAAAAATACAGTTTCAAGTAGCATATTGGGAATAAAACATTGTTGTGGCACATTCTTTGATGTGATTTCAGAGTTAGCGGTTGAGAGAAGAGACTAACGAGAGCAACTAGTGGTTTCTAGGTGCTTCATGGGACAGGACGTACATTCTACACAGGTTTTCAATCAAAGTCATCCAACAGGACACCAAAGTCCCGTATCATGTCTCATGTCTATTCACATAGTTGATAAAGCATGTAAGGTTTAAAAACTGCTAAGAGTTGTGCACATGGATATATGCCTTTATCATAAAGGTAGCGTCAAACCTTGGTAATCTGGACTTGCTTCTCAGGTCGCTGACACAGGATTTATATACAGAATCTCTTATGAAATACATTAACCACGTTGCACTGGACCGTTGGGAACTCAGATCTCGAGTCATTCCAGTGGGACGGTGGCTCTAACACTCAAGCAATTGTTCACAATGGGAAATTAACCTCTATTATGCATAGATGAGGGTTGGACAGATAGGGTTTCTGATGGACTATACCTATGGCGCAGTATTCAGTGGGTCCTGCTTTTCCCAGGACAGCAAAAACATGAAGCTCTGTTGCTCATAAAACAGGGAAAGAAATGAAGCAAATACACATACAGTATCTAAGACGGAAAAAAAACTGCTCATCTCATATCGCCGACGTGCCCAGCACCACAGATCCCATGCCTCCCCAGCCCCTCCCCAGCCCAATCCCAGAATCCTTTGCTGTGAGGAGAGAGCCATTCCGCGTCGTTTAGGCCAGCAGCTGTGTCTTAGCGCTCCATGTGTGTGTTGGCACGGGTCAGTCCTACCAGATGTATCCTCCATCGTCGGCCTCTCCCTCCTCCTCCTCCTCTTCCGCCTCCTCCCCGTTGTCCTCCGCCTCCTTCTCCTCTTCGTCCTCCCATCCCACTCCGCTCCCGAAGTCTCCGGAGTATCCCACCACGTCGTCTGGGAAGGAGAAACACCATAGATTGTATAAAAAATATGGAGTAGTCTCTGTGATGTCATGATCAACCATTAGTATGTGGACTCCTGTTCTGAAGCCTCAAGTTTGGCATTTTGACCGTCGCCATCTTGGTTCTTTTGGAGCCACAGTGAGACAGAGATGTAGCCCCGCCTGCTATTGGTCTCTGATCAGCAAGCTGCGCGATCACTGGACGGGAGACCTGTCACTCTCACTCATGCCCCCAAGCATAGTGTGTGTTTTCCCTTCTATTTGACTCATCATGAACATCATCTTCTTGAAGAAGACTTGAAACTACTGATTGAGACCATCAACTCATTAGGAAAGTATTTAGTGAGGTAAGAAATCAAGTGAGAAGTAGGGTCATTTTCTCATTGACTTCCATACAGTCAGACCTATTTTTGCAGCCATAGACTGTAGAAACATAGACTGTAGAAACACAGACTGTAGAAACATAGACTGTAGAAATATAGACTGTAGAAACACAGACTGTAGAAACACAGACTGTAGAAACATAGACTGTATAAACATAGACTGTAGAAACACAGACTGTAGAAACATAGACTGTAGAAATATAGACTGTAGAAATATAGACTGTAGAAATATAGACTGTATAAACACAGACTGTATAAACACAGACTGTAGAAACATAGACTGTATAAACACAGACTGTAGAAACATAGACTGTATAAACATAGACTGTAGAAACACAGACTGTAGAAACAGACTGTAGAAATATAGACTGTAGAAATATAGACTGTAGAAACACAGACTGTAGAAACACAGACTGTAGAAATACAGACTGTAGAAATATAGACTGTAGAAACACAGACTGTAGAAACACAGACTGTATAAACACAGACTGTAGAAACATAGACTGTAGAAACATAGACTGTAGAAACACAGACTGTAGAAACATAGACTGTAGAAATATAGACTGTAGAAACACAGACTGTATAAACACAGACTGTAGAAACATAGACTGTATAAACATAGACTGTAGAAACACAGACTGTAGAAACATAGACTGTAGAAATATAGACTGTAGAAATATAGACTGTAGAAATATAGACTGTATAAACACAGACTGTATAAACACCGACTGTAGAAACATAGACTGTATAAACACAGACTGTAGAAACATAGACTGTATAAACATAGACTGTAGAAACACAGACTGTAGAAACATAGACTGTAGAAATATAGACTGTAGAAACACAGACTGTATAAACACAGACTGTATAAACACAGACTGTAGAAACATAGACTGTATAAACATAGACTGTAGAAACACAGACTGTAGAAACATAGACTGTAGAAATATAGACTGTAGAAACACAGACTGTAGAAACACAGACTGTAGAAACATAGACTGTAGAAACAGGTGAGTTATATATAGAGGGTATGCACACCCACTGAAACACGCCCCCTCAATCAGGAATGAGTGTCAAAATGAGTGTCAAGTTCCTCCCTGAGCAGCAGGTGTCGGTTATCTAGGCTGATTACTGCATTCAAGATCAGTCTTGCTGTGACTCAGTGGGTGTCACCCCACAGTGACTTCTGCCTCTGTGACATCACATGCATACCCGCTATACAAATTCACCCCATACAGTTGTTATAAACGGGGAAATTAGCTGTAGAGACCAAAACATTTTTTTTTGTACCAGGCTGTAAGCATGCTTATTTCTACTTTCAAGTTGGGCATTTGAACATGGGAAGCTATGGGGAATGACTCTCTTTTGGAGCCAGCCTTAAGTGGCCATTTGAGGAACTGCAGTTTCTGGCACTTCCACATTGGCTTCATTTTTCAGAACCGGACACCAGGGTTTGAGAGAAACATGTTGCGGAAAATATGGGCTTTCGTGTATTTGTGGGGAAATAAAAGGTGCTTTTTGAACAGGGTGGGATGCTGCCTTCCCCCCCCCCCCCCCCCCCCCTCCCCTCTTACCACAGTCGGGGTTGCCATGGATTCTGGAGCCCATCATCTCTCCGCCGTGCTGGTCCACGCACCAGCACTCTCCCCGGCTCTGGTCGCACTGCAGCTTCCGGTAGTAGCCGTCCTCGTCGCAGCTGGGAATGTACATCCCTGCAAAGGCGCGCGCCCGTTAAATATTTATACCCTCAGCAGACATCGCTGCCTCACACTGATCTGATGCTTGAGATAAGTGCAGCATAAATGAGAATGCCAGAATGCCTTAGTGAACCTGTGATAAGACCATCAGTGAGGAGAGAGAGGGAGCTCTTTTGGCGGAGAATAGCACAGACAGAAAGGAGAGAGAGGGAGAGAGAGAGGGAGAGAGAGAATACAAGGAATGAGATACGGATTGGAGAACATATGCCGGTTAGATAGCGTGGGAGCCAAGCGGGTGTTTTAGCCTTGCTCTCTTCCAAAGCCAGCGCTGCCCCTGAATCCCCCAGGCTGATTAGGGCGTAATCCCCCAGGCTGATTAGGGCGTAATCCCCCAGGCTGATTCGGGCGTAATCCCCCAGTCTGATTCGTGCTTGTGATCTGTCTAATGAGCCTCCTCCAGCCACTCGCCTGCTGTTTGCTGCAGGCACCTACCTTGCTACCTTGCATGCGCCAGCCGGCTAGCACGGGACACGGCTAACTGCTGACAGCCGGCTAGCGCGGGACACGGCTAACTGCTGACAGCCGGCTAGCGCGGGACACGGCTAACTGCTGACAGCCGGCTAACGCGGGACACGGTTAGCGCGGGACACGGCTAGCGCGGGACACGGCTAAATGCTGAAGAGAATGATGCACATTCACATTCATTTTACGGTCCCAAAGGCATTCCTGCGCTGTGGCAGTTTTATGTGTCAGGAGTGTTGAGGAAGAAATGAAAAAGCAGCATAAGCTAATCTGATTGAGTCAGGCCAAACCAAAGTCAGTCCTTGTGTGTTTCTCGCTGAACTGTGAGCTTGGGATGTGCAACATGAACACATCTCAGAGAAAACATCGTCGTGTGTGAGACAGTGTTTTCTCAACGTGGGCTCCGGGAATTGTTCAACTTCACTGTTATTCCATTTACAAGAAGTGAACACAATTAGAGGATGTAGAAAAATGACTATTTTCAAAATAGTCAATTCAAAAATCATTATCTAACAATAAAAATGATCTCAGATTTGGGTCAAAGAGACAAAATCTCATTAAATGGGGGGTCCATGGCCCTAATGTGGACTAAAATTAGGGGGCCTTGATATGAAAAGGGTTGAGAATCACTGTTCTAGAACACGGTGCTCACCTCGCTAGAACTATAATTATCATTGGTTGTTCAGTCTTGTTCTATAACCTTATACCTTTTGACCAATAGCTTTATTGCATTCTATCTGTATTAACATAATAAGAGTTCCTTGGCTCCCCGCCTGCAGATGGAATAGACCTGTCAAGCTGTCACTCTGCGACTGTTCTTCCACAGGTGTGGCTGCCTGAACGAGGCAAGCTCACCGATGCACAGCCACATTTGGGTGGCGCAGCAGCGCAGCTTCTCTTATGACAGACACCAAAGTCAAGTTGACTTTGGGCTGTGAGGGCTGTGAGGGATGTGAGGGATGTGAGGGCTGTGAGGGATGTGAGGGATGTGAGGGCTGTGAGGGATGTGAGGGATGTGAGGGATGTGAGGGATGTGAGGGATGTGAGGGATGTGAGGGATGTGAGGGATGTGAGGGCTGTGAGGGATGTGAGGGCTGTGAGGGCTGTGAGAGATGTGAGGGCTGTGAGGGATGTGAGGGATGCGCTGTATTTACCAGGCTTCTTCTTGGCCGCCTCCTGCACTTGGATCCTCTCCAGCTCGGCGAGGCACGGTGGCTCTGCAAGAAGAAAAGAAGAAAAGTGATGACAGGCAAAACCTCGAGCCGCTCTGCCCAACTTTGTCTCAATCAATGCTCTTCATAATTACACGTTTTGCCCCATATCGATTTGTTTAAGTCTTATATTTCATTCCCTCTGAGTCCCATCGATTGTCGAGACCTATGGATGTCGTCCGAGATGCTGCCCCCCCCAGGCAGTAACCCAAACCCTGGTCTTCTTCTTCTGTGGTGGATGAGTTGAGCCCCCCCCCATCCCCTCCCCTCATATTATGTGAAGCGCTTTGAGTATGTAGAAAGGCGCTACATAAATACAATCAATTCTTCTTCAGAGATTCTATATGGCTGCAACACCCACACACACACACCCACACACACACACACACACACACACACACACACACACACACACACACACACACACACACACACACACACACACACACACACACACACACACACACACACACACACACACACACACACACACACACACACACACACACACACACACACACACACACACACACACACACACACTGCTCGGCTGTAGTAACCTAACACTGCCAGATGGTTTGTTTCACAACCATCAGGGAAACCGTTTAAAAGGGGCAGGCACTTTCAAAAAATACCTGGCAGGTGATTGGATGAACAATCTGTCTATCACATCTATCACAGGCTCACTTCTCGCTGTTGCCACACCTAAATCACGCCCGTAGCTGCCTCTGGACGCTGATTGGTGCAGAACCACTGGTGGTTGGAATGAAAACCAATAGATTGCAGCGCGGCAAAATGGATTTGTCATGTGATCGTGATCTTGCACGAATCCAGCTGCCTCGCAAGGTTACAGCTGTAGAGCGCATATATATATATATATATATATACATATATATATATATATATATATATATGTATATATACATATATATGTATATGTATATATATGTATATGTGTGTATATGTGTGTGTGTGTGTGTGTGTGTGTGTGTGTGTGTGTGTGTGTGTGTATATATATATATACAGTATATATATATATAATGTATATATACAGTATATATATAACCTCAAGTTCCAATTCATCATCATCATATGGTTATTACATTAAGGCCCAGGGGTGAAGCATGCAATTTATACGCTCCAAATATCACCTGCTACTAATGAATAATTGATGAGTGGATCCATGTAATGCGCGGCATGGCTTTGGTGGGTTAAATGCTTGATCAATGGGAGAGTCAGCATGCAAATAAGTTAAGTCCCATGAATAGATTTGGTCCAAATGTATCTACAATGTGCTAAGCAAAGGTCAAATGGTGCCACTGCTGCAATGTTAACTGTGCATCGTTGAAATAGCCTTGTGAGTATAGGTAGAGAGACACCTGCTCATTTTAAATCTCATCACACAAAGTACACAGTACAGAAGCCTGGCTGCTTCTCTCAGGCACACCTAGATCTTTTTATTTTAAAGGTTAAGCCCGGTGTTTTCTATGACATTGCTTACCGTCAACAAATCATATAAAAATAACAAAACCAGCAATGATTTTGTTTTCCCCACAAGTGTTGTCCCAATGAAGGAAGCTATGTCCCAGCAGCCATAGAACTCCAGTGTACAAAGAAAAGATTAAAAACCTGTGAAAGAGTCATGCCATAGAGAACCGCAGGAATGAGTCGGGAAGTATACTTCCGGGTTGGTCAGGGGAAAAGTGAATGGGGTTTTTAGAATGAGGATTTCACTTAAATGCTAGTCTCGGCTCCCAGACGTTTGGTGAGCTGCGCCACCTTACAGTAGTGAAATGGATTAAGACTGAGGGCTGAGTCTACTTAAATGCATAAAATAAGGTCTGTGGTTAACAAACGTTTATGGCAACGCTAATTTGGGTTCAACAGGATCATCTTCACAAACGTGAATAACTTTTATGACTTTTGGAACGTAAATGCGTAAAAAACAACAACCTTAAAGGCATAAAAGTGATTAACGTTTGTGAAGATTATCCTGTTGAACCCAAATGCACGTTCTCATCAACTTTGGTTAACCACAGACCTTATTTGACACATTTAAGTGAAATCCCCATTCTAAAAGCCCAGACTTTTCCACTGACGAACCAAAATGGCAGCGATTTCTGCCTTTAAGCCTTTAAGCCTAAAAAAATACATCATCCCTGCAGTACTTTCTTGCTTTGGGAAACATGATGTCATCATTGCGATGCACCGGGCCAGCCGTGAATTAGGTCCCATTTGAAATGAACTTGGTAATAACTACAATAATAACAGTCTGACTTTTTGGAGTTATAGTGATTTTTCTTTTAAATTGAAACTGTCTTTGTGAGCTGTATTTCCAGGTTTTTAGCTTACAATCGGAGCCAATGAATGGCTAAACGTGTACGTGGGAAGTCAGAATGTAAGAGGAGTCGAGCAAACACATTGCTGATTTGGTTCTTTTCATAGGATTTGTTGACAGTAAACAATGCATTAAAAAACACCAGATTCATCCTTTAACTCTGTGAATATATTGCCTGACTTTTCTCTTGCACAACAGGGCAACAATCATCCTCAATGGAGAAATTCATAAATTCTCCATGCCACCATGGAAGCGCTTTAAAGTTTGACAGTATGTTCCTAACACATGAAACGAGCATTTCATAGTTTCCTTCCTTGAAAAGGAGAACCCTGCTCTCAATGGAAATTCCATATCAAAACAAAAATGTCAAATCAAACACAGATCTTAACCCATATCTCAATATGAAACGCCCATTTCAAACATTTTCCAGCACAAAGATGCTCTCTGAGAAGCAACGGAAAGCCACGGTATTTTATATTCACGTGGCGTAACCTTGCTATTAATTCACCCATTTATAATGTAGCTCAAAAATAGATTCCGCTCTCCTTGCTGCTTCTGACAAAAAACAAAGGGAGAAAAAGACTCCTTTTACTCACTTTCTCTCCAGAAGCAGAAGCACCACTCAGCCGTGGAGACCTTCCCATCCTTATAGCTGTCGCAGGAGTTGAAGAAGGGTCGGATACAGACCTCGTACTTGTCGAGGTTAATGGCGGCCAGCTCAGCGTGGTCCAGATAGAGGTCACTGTTGGTGTCCAGCTTAGAGAACATCCAGCCAATGGAGTCCTTGCAGCCGGCTACCAGGCTCTTGTCCAGCACTGTTAGACATATCGTACTTTCTCAGTAAATTTGCCTTTACGTCTGTACGAGTCCAAATGTGAAGGAATTCTCGATACATTTTTGCCTAGAAATGGATGCATTCCTATTTTAAAATGGAGTTTCTATTGCCAGTGCATTCCCCTGTGGAGACAATTGAGTTGTAAGTGCGCAGGCAGTTGAGAATAAAGCAGCTTTGTGAGTCGTCACCCCGGGTTCTAACCTGATGCCGTGCCAGCTCCGGGCCTGCCAGAGTTGTTCTGCTTGGCGTTTCCATGAAGGAGCTGGAACCAGTCTCTCAGGCGGTCGCCCAGGTCTGCCAGGTCCTGGCCGGTGCAGCTCTCTGAGGGGCGGAGAGAGGGAAGCCCAATGTTCAAAACACACACACACACTGGCAACACACTCGACAGCAATGTGACTCAGCCCGCCCGAAGGCAGGCCGAGGCTCACCATCGCTTTCTGAACGCTTCCCTCGCTGTGAGGCTGACTCACTCTCTCAGTGGAATCTGCGGGGGCGCTGTGGCTCAGGAGGGACAGTAGAGCGGCTCGCGCACTAATCATCAGAAGGCCGGCGGTTCGATCCCCGCCTCCTCCAGTCGGCAGGGCGAGAAGATACTGAACCCCAAAATGCTCCCAATGGTCGTGCCTTGCCAGCACCTTGCGTGGCACCTGGCTGCCATCGGTGTGTGAACGCGTGTCTGAATGGGCGAACGCAGGCACGCTTTGGATGAGCGCTACAGTGAATGCAGTCCATTTAGCATTTGAGCTACAGTATTGGATTTTCATACTGTGATTTATACGTGTATGATCTGGTAATCAAAGGAAACATAATTTCGCAATTAACTGTACCACGGCAATTTGCTGTTATCCAATAGAAATCCACTTTGGGTCTCAGGCTAAGCGCTTATTCCAGTCTACAGATGAAAAACAGGGGTTACATTTCATCGGTTTGATCAATTGGCATTTTCACATACCCAAGAGCCATGGACAATCAATGCTGTTTGGCTGCAATGATAGATAGTGTATACTCTGAATAATTAATTAGTACATGATTGAAAGGCCATTTTAATCACGGGGGGTATTTGGCTAACCTTAATCTCTGAAATTGCCGACTATTGATCCCAAACTGCAAACATCATATAGCTTGTGTGAGGAAATTGGAGTGCTCTAATCCTGCAGAGAGCTCTGTAACATGCTGCAGAGAGCTCTGTAACATGCTGCATAGAGCTCTGTAACATGCTGCATAGAGCTCTGTAACATGCTGCAGAGAGCTCTGTAACATGCTGCATAGAGCTCTGTAACATGCTGCAGAGAGCTCTGTAACATGCTGCATAGAGCTCTGTAACATGCTGCATAGAGCTCTGTAACATGCTGCAGAGAGCTCTGTAACATGCTGCATAGAGCTCTGTAACATGCTGCAGAGAGCTCTGTAACATGCTGCATAGAGCTATGTAACATGCTGCAGAGAGCTCTGTGACGTGCTGCATAGAGCTCTGTAACATGCTGCATAGAGCTATGTAACATGCTGCATAGAGCTCTGTAACATGCTGCAGAGAGCTCTGTAACATAGAGCTCTGTAACATGCTGCATAGAGCTCTGTAACATGCTGCAGAGAGCTCTGTGACATGCTGCATAGAGCTCTGTAACATGCTGCATAGAGCTCTGTAACATGCTGCAGAGAGCTCTGTAACATGCTGCATAGAGCTCTGTAACATGATGCAGAGAGCTCTGTAACATGCTGCATAGATCTCTGTAACATCCTGCAGAGAGCTCTGTAACATGCTGCATAGAGCTCTGTAACATGATGCAGAGAGCTCTGTAACATGCTGCATAGAGCTCTGTAACATGCTGCATAGAGCTCTGTAACATGCTGCATAGAGCTCTGTAACACGCTGCAGAGAGCTCTGTAACATGCTGCATATAGCTCTGTAACACGCTGCAGAGAGCTCTGTAACATGCTGCATAGAGCTCTGTAACACGCTGCAGAGAGCTCTGTAACATGCTGCATATAGCTCTGTAACATGCTGCATATAGCTCTGTAACATGCTGCATAGAGCTCTGTAACATGCTGCATAGAGCTCTGTAACATGCTGCAGAGAGCTCTGTAACATGCTGCATAGAGCTCTCTAACATGCTGCATAGAGCTCTGTAACATGCTGCATACTGTAGAGCTCTGTAACATGCTGCATAGAGCTCTGTAACATGCTGCATAGAGCTCTCTAACATGCTGCATAGAGCTCTGTAACATGCTGCATAGAGCTCTGTAACATGCTGCATACTGTAGAGCTCTGTAACATGATGCATAGAGGTCTGTAACATGCTGCAGAGAGCTCTGTAACATGCTGCAGAGAGCTCTGTAACATGCTGCATAGAGCTCTGTAACATGCTGCATAGAGCTCTGTAACATGATGCAGAGAGCTCTGTAACATGCTGCATAGAGCCAGCAGTGTAAAGCAGCGTTCCTTAGGTCCTTGAGACATGAAGGGAACAGCAGACACACGGGGGCAGGCAAGGTGAGCGGTGCCAAAAGTCACTCATCAATATGGGGAGGTGAAGAAGAGGCACTTGCCATGTTTGGCCTCAGGGTTGGTGACGGGAACGGAGGCGGTGGCACACGGGCAGAGGCCGGCGCACGTCACACTCAGGTCCTTCCCCGTGAGGCAGGCTTGCTGCTCCAGCTTACACTGTCGAGAGGGAGAGGAAGAGAGAGAGAGAGAGAGAGAGAGAGGAAGAGAGAGAGAGAGAGAGGAAGATGGAGGGAGAGAGAGAGAGACAGGAAGATGGAGGGAGAGAGAGAGAGACAGGAAGATGGAGGGAGAGAGGAAGATGGAGGGAGAGAGAGGGAGAGAGAGAGACAGGAAGATGGAGGGAGAGAGGGAGAGAGGAAGATGGAGGGAGAGAGAGAGGGGGAGAGAGAGAGAGGAAGATGGAGAGAGAGAGGATGAGAGAGGGAGAGAGAGAGGGAGAGAGGAAGATGGAGGGAGAGAGAGAGAGAGGAAGATGGAGGGAGAGAGAGAGAGAGAGAGATAGAGAGAGAGAGGAAGATGGAGGGAGAGAGAGAGACAGGAAGATGGAGGGAGAGAGGGAGAGAGGAAGATGGAGGGAGAGAGAGAGGGGGAGAGAGAGAGAGAGGAAGATGGAGAGAGAGAGGATGAGAGAGGGAGAGAGAGAGGGAGAGAGGAAGATGGAGGGAGAGAGAGAGAGAGAGGAAGATGGAGGGAGGGGGGAGAGAGGAAGATGGAGGGAGAGAGAGAGAGAGAGAGAGAGGAATATGGAGGGAGAGAGGACGATGGAGAGAGAGAGAGAGAGAGAGAGAGACATGGGATGCAGTTAAAATATTTATGGGGGTGACCGCAGAAAAAGAGATTGCTCATTCATACGAGACACTGTGGTTAGTGAGAGAGGGGGCGGGGCGAGAGAGGGGGCGGGGCGAGAGAGTGAGCTGTCATTTTCCCTTGTCTTCTCATGCAAGGTCAAAATTAAAAATTAGACAATCAATCCGTAAAGCATGGCGGGAGCAGGCGGTGTGTGTGCGTACGGGGGGTACACGGTGTGTACAGGGGCGGTGTGTACGGGCGGTAGTGATGCGCGGGCCGCAGTTATAACTGCGCTGACCGCGGATGGATCATCACAATAAACATTCTGATTAATAGCGGATGGGTTGCGGGCGGTTGAAACGATGTATCATTAATGAGGAACAATGGTGGTGCACTGGACATAATACAGCATCGATTCCAGATTCGAATTCCAGGTCCTATACACTAAGGAGTTGATATGAGCTGAGCTGTCATCGCTGACACGGACCTGTGAATTATCTTATTGCTTATATTTCTTAGGACCGGACTCCACTGAAAATTGGTGTTTAACATAGGCCATTCGGGTAAATACCATTGCTCACTTGTTTATTTTGCTTTGTAATAGTATTAGCTAAAGCACTGATAAGATGTGTATATCATAAAGAGAGGCAGGAACCTCTGAAAGAAGTTTAAGAGTGAGGTTGCACAATCGGAAGACACTATGTCAACAGGGGATCTTACAGCTTGCCTCAATTGGGGAGGCAGGCTTAGGGGTAAATGTTTTTATGTATTCTATGTACGTTTTTCTTTGCATTTTTCTTAGTTATGTATTTTTTTATTTCGAGAGATATTGGTGTCATACTTCACGAGAGAACATATCAAACATAGATTTGTGGTGTGATGGAAAAGACCTTGATATAATTGTACATATTCAAAGATGAATCCAGTTAAATTTATAACATTCAATACTAAGGGCTTAAATAGTCCGATTAAAAAGAAGAGGGTCTATTCATATTTGAAAAATCTTAAAGCAGACTTTGTATACTTGCAGGAAACGCATCTTTCTGAAAACGAGCATAAGAAACTTAAGAGAGATTGGGTTGGACAGGTGTTTGCTTCTTCCTTTAATACTAAATCAAGAGGAACTGCAATCCTCATCAATCGAAATATCCCTTTTGTTGTCACTAAGACGGTCTCGGACCCTATGGGCAGATTTGTGTTTGTTGAGGGGCATATGTACTCTGAATGTTGGTCACTATTGAATATATATGCGCCTAATTTTGATGACCCTGCATTTATTCAAAACATTTTTCTTCATATAGCACAAGCATCTGGTGTAATTTTAATTGGTGGGGACTTTAATTTTTGCTTAGATACAGTCCTGGACAGGTCTTCGATTAAGCCGCTTTCACCTACCAAGGCAGCAAAATCAACAATTTCTTTTATGAAAGACTTTAATTTGACAGATGCTTGGAGGGGGTTACACCCAGGAGACAGGGACTATTCTTTTTATTCTCACCCTCACGGCACTCACACTCGGATAGATAACTTTTTGTTATCCACCCATCAGTGTCATAGAGTGCTGGATGCTCAATATCTTGCTCGGTTGTTAAGTGATCATTCCCCCTTGGTTTTGTCCATCTTTATGTCTAAAAAGGTAAAAGCATCCTATAGATGGAGGTTTAACCCTATGCTCATTAAACAGCCAGACTTTTGTACCTTCATTAGAGAACAGATTATATTCTTTACAGAAACAAACAAACACTCTGCCCCTAATAGTTTCATTTTTTGGGATACGCTTAAAGCATATCTAAGGGGCCACATTATTTCTTATACAAAAGGATTGAAAAAGAAATGTTGTGCCGAACTTAATACTCTCGAGGCGGAGATTCAAACACTTGAGAAAAACTATCAGAGAACGAAAGACCTATATAGAACTTTGGTAAATAAGAAAATACAATATAATAATTTGAACACATACCAAACAGAGAAATTTATTATGAAGTCTAAACAAAAGTACTATGAGCTGGGGGAAAAGGCTAGTAAGGTGCTGGCATGGCAATTAAAAACGGAGGAAAGTAAGAGAGCAGTTAACGAAATTGAAGTAACCCCAGGTAAAATCTCTAATAATCCAACGGAAATTAATGATGCTTTTAAACAATATTATAGTGACTTATATACCGCTCAACCTAGCAGTGATAAGACGACAATAGATGACTTTCTTTCCCAACTTAATCTCCCACGTCTATCTGACGAGGACAGTGAATCTGTGAGTAGACCATTCTCAATATGTGAACTAACTGAGGCTATTAAGCTATTACCTTCAAATAAATCTCCTGGGGAGGATGGTTTCCCCTCAGAGTTTTATAAGGAATTCAAGGATCTTCTGATCCCTCCCTTAATGGATGTCCTCGAATTAGCTAAAGAAGAAAAACAGTTCCCAGAATCGTTCTCTCAGGCCATTGTGTCCGTTATTCACAAAACAGGGAAAGACCCAGTAAAGTGTGCCTCATATAGGCCTATTTCTCTCTTGAATACTGACTATAAACTTGTAACCAAAATGATCTCCAAAAGATTGGAGAAATTTCTTCCTTATCTTGTCAATTCAGACCAAACTGGATTTATAATTAACAGGCTCTCTTCTAATAATCTCAGACGTTTTTTTAATATCATCCATTTTGCACATGAAAACAATATACCCAGCATTGCTCTCTCTCTTGACGCTGAAAAGGCCTTTGACCGGCTTGAATGGCCATATCTCTTTAGAGTTCTTGAAAATTTTGGATTCAATGTTCAATTTGTTGATCTGATCAAATCATTGTACAGATCCCCCAAAGCTAGGATTGCGGTTAATGGGATTATGTCAGACTATTTCCATATTCATAAAGGCAATAGACAGGGGTGCCCACTTAGCCCCGCCCTCTTTACGCTCGCCCTGGAACCCCTAGCCGAAGCGATTAGAAAGGACCCCAACATAACTGGCTTTGAAATTGGACTAACCACACACAAAATCTCACTTTTTGCAGACGATATTCTTCTCTTTCTAACAAATGTTGATAGTTCCCTCACACGTCTAGTCGATTTGTTGAACTTGTACAGCTCCTTTTCTGGTTATAAAATCAACCTTGATAAGAGTGAAATATTACCTTTATCAGAACTTAATAATGACACTACTCAAGGTAATTTTCCCTTTAAATGGTCACCAAGTGGTATTAAATATTTGGGTATACTGGTAGATAAGGACCTAAAGAACTTGTATGGGCTTAATCTCTTAAGATTGCTACAGAGAGTGGGAGATGACTTGGAAAAGTGGATGAACCTCCCTCTTACCTTACTAGGTCGAATTAACACGGTTAAAATGAATGTCCTGCCAAAGTTCTTGTATATGTTTCAATCCCTTCCAATTCATGTCCCCTCTGCATTTTTTTTCTTCTTTGAATAAGCTGATTAGACGTTTTATTTGGAGGGGTAAGCCCCCAAGGATTGCTTTGAACAAACTTACTTTAAATTATGCAAAGGGTGGATTGAAACTCCCTAATTTTACATTGTATTATTTGGCTGCACAAGCTAGATTTCTGGCCCAAATATTTGAAGGAGACCTTTCAATCTCATGGTTGAACATTGAGTGTTTAGAAATTACAGAGACTAACCCGCCTGATATGCTGTATAAATGGGATGAAAAATCAATTAAGACTATCACTCATAACCCTTTCATTACTCACTCAGTCCACATTTGGTCAAGAATACATAAGATGCTTGGATATAATACTTTTCTATCCCGTAAAACCCCCTTATGGGGAAATAGACTTATTCCTATCCTATACCAGAATAGAGACTTCGAGTCTTGGCCTATACAAGGTATCACTCGAGTGGAACATTGTTATATAGATGGGTTGTTTATGTCCTTCCAGCAACTTAAAGAGAAATATCAACTTTCTGAGAGAGATTTTTTTAAATATCTGCAATTAAGAAATTTTATAAGGGTTAATATTCGGAGACAGTGGAAACTACCAGATATGTCACCCATGGAAACTCTCTTTCATTGTGATCAAAGAATGATGGGAACCATCTCTGAGGTCTATAATATGTTGTTGCCTTTTCTGGTTATCTCTGAACCTGAAAGAGCCAGGAACAGATGGGAGAGAGATTTAAATATAGAGATTGACCCAGAGTTATGGGAAGACCTATGTAGTAAAGGAGTCACATGTACTTTAAATTCGAGATATAGACTCATTCAGTTCAATTTCTTACACCAGATTTATTTTACTCCATCTAAACTACATGGGTTCAACTCTAATCTCTCACCCCTCTGTTTTAGATGTGGTCTAGAAGAGGGCACTTTTCTTCATTCCACTTGGCATTGTATTAAGTTACAAGGTTTTTGGCAGGGGGTCTGTGATGTCATATCAACAATTCATAATGTAACTTTTTCAACAGATCCTGAGATATGCCTTTTGGGCAATTTCTCAAACTCTAACCTTACACATAGTCATTCCATCAAGCTTACAGAAATCCTCCTGGTCATTGCCAAAAAATGCATTGCAAGGAAATGGAAGTCAGATCTCCCAGTGCCAATTGGAATGTGGCTCTCAGAAGTGAAAAGTTGCTTACCTTTGGAAAAGATTACCTACTCATTAAGGAATAAGATCAATCTTTTCTATAAGATCTGGCAGCCCTTTCTTAACTATATGGATGACCTTCCATCTCATTTGATTGAATGACTATGATTTGAATGATCTCTCTACTCGCTCCACTCTAGCACTATGAAGATGATACTATACCTCACTATATCTCTTAATGTATTTATATGTATTTTTGGTTTTTTATTTGTTTCTAGTTTGTTTTGTATTGTGAAAATTTGTTATATGGTTGTGTATGTTTTATATTTTGGAAAATAAAAATAAAAAGTATTGTCTAAAATAATAATAATACAGCATCGAAGTTTATTTAGAGTCTTGGACTGCAGCGATCACACCAACAGCAGCAGAAACCGTAGGTTCGCTCCTTTTATACCGTTTTATAGCGTTTATAGCGTCGGGTGCATGGTGGGCGCGGATCTATAAATAGTATGAAATAATTTGTGCGCGGATTTATGGCGGGCGGACGGTTCATGCATACACGCGAATTAGGATGGCATAAAAGCTCATCCGCGCATCTCTAACGGGCGGTGTGTACGGGGGGTGTGTACGGGGGCAGTGTGTACGGGGTACGGGGGCAGTGTGTACGGGGGTTACACGTGTGTATGGGGGCGGTGTGTAGGGGGGCAGTGTGTACAGGGGCAGTGTGTACAGGGGCAGTGTGTACGGGGGCAGTGTGTAGGGGGGCAGTGTGTACGGGGGCAGTGTGTATGGGGGCGGTGTGTATGGGGGCGGTGTGTACGGGGGCAGTGTGTATGGGGGCAGTGTGTACGGGGGCAGTGTGTACGGGTGCAGTGTGTACGGGGGCAGTGTGTACGGGGGCAGTGTGTACGGGGGCAGTGTGTACGGGGGCAGTGTGTATGGGGGCAGTGTGTACGGGGGCAGTGTGTATGGGGGCAGTGTGTATGGGGGCGGTGTGTATGGGGGGCAGTGTGTACGGGGGCAGTGTGTACGGGGGCAGTGTGTAGGGGGGCAGTGTGTAGGGGGGCAGTGTGTACGGGGGCAGTGTGTAGGGGGGCAGTGTGTAGGGGGGCAGTGTGTAGGGGGGCAGTGTGTACGGGGGCAGTGTGTACGGGGGCGGTGTGTACGGGGGCAGTGTGTAGGGGGGCAGTGTGTACGGGGGCAGTGTGTACGGGGGCAGTGTGTAGGGGGGCAGTGTGTACGGGGGCAGTGTGTACGGGGGCAGTGTGTATGGGGGGCAGTGTGTAGGGGGGCAGTGTGTACGGGGGCAGTGTGTATGGGGGCAGTGTGTAGGGGGGCAGTGTGTAGGGGGGGCAGTGTGTAGGGGGGCAGTGTGTACGGGGGCAGTGTGTATGGGGGGCAGTGTGTAGGGGGGCAGTGTGTACGGGGGCAGTGTGTACGGGGGCAGTGTGTAGGGGGGCAGTGTGTACGGGGGCGGTGTGTACGGTACATACAGTGTGTGGGCACACTCACACATTCAGTGTATGTGGGCACACTCACACATACAGTGTATGTGGGCACACTCACACACATACAGTGTATGTGGGCACACTCACACACATTCAGTGTACTGTATGTGGGCACACTCACACACATTCAGTGTATGTGGGCACACTCACACACATACAGTGTATGTGGGCACACTCACACACATTCAGTGTACTGTATGTGGGCACACTCACACACATTCAGTGTATGTGGGCACACTCACACATACAGTGTATGTGGGCACACTCACACACATACAGTGTATGTGGGCACACTCACACACATTCAGTGTATGTGGGCACACTCACACACATACACTGTATGTGGGCACACTCACACACATTCAGTGTACTGTATGTGGGCACACTCACACACATTCAGTGTATGTGGGCACACTCACACATACAGTGTATGTGGGCACACTCACACACATACACTGTATGTGGGCACACTCACACACATTCAGTGTATGTGGGCACACTCACACACATTCAGTGTATGTGGGCACACTCACACATTCAGTGTATGTGGGCACACTCACACACATTCAGTGTATGTGGGCACACTCACACACATTCAGTGTATGTGGGCACACTCACACACATTCAGTGTATGTGGGCACACTCACACACATTCAGTGTATGTGGGCACACTCACACACATACAGTGTATGTGGGCACACTCACACACATACAGTGTATGTGGGCACACTCACACACATACAGTGTATGTGGGCACAGCAGGAAACAGCTGAGCTCCTCTCATTATTTAAGATGATGACACAGACACTTTCCCCTTGTCCCCCAATGCGGTAATAAAGCAAAAGACAAATGAGCTCAAAGAAGAGTGTGTGGATGGTGTAAAGAGTGTGTGGATGGGTGTGGATGGTGTAAAGAGTGTGTGGATGGTATAAAGAGTGTGTGGATGGTGTAAAGAGTGTGTGGATGGGTGTAAAGAGTGTGTGGATGGGTGTGGATGGTGTAAAGAGTGTGTGGATGGGTATAAAG
Source organism: Poromitra crassiceps (assembly GCF_964638095.1). Classification (NCBI taxonomy): domain Eukaryota; kingdom Metazoa; phylum Chordata; class Actinopteri; order Beryciformes; family Melamphaidae; genus Poromitra; species Poromitra crassiceps. The sequence goes on along the minus strand of NC_139626.1, from coordinate 33,165,823 downwards.
AGTGTGTGGATGGTGTAAAGAGTGTGTGGATGGGTGTAAGGAGTGTGTGGATGGGTGTAAAGAGTGTGTGGATGGGTGTAAAGAGTGTGTGGATGGGTATAAAGAGTGTGTGGATGGTGTAAAGAGTGTGTGGATGGGTGTAAAGAGTGTGTGGATGGGTGTAAAGAGTGTGTGGATGGGTATAAAGAGTGTGTGGATGGGTATAAAGAGTGTGTGGATGGGTGTAAAGAGTGTGTGGATGGGTGTAAAGAGTGTGTGGATGGTGTAAAGATGGGTGTAAAGAGTGTGTGGATGGTGTAAAGAGTGTGTGGATGGGTGTAAAGAGTGTGTGGATGGGTGTAAAGAGTGTGTGGATGGGTGTAAAGAGTGTGTGGATGGGTGTAAAGAGTGTGTGGATGGGTATAAAGAGTGTGTGGATGGGTGTAAAGAGTGTGTGGATGGGTGTAAAGAGTGTGTGGATGGGTGTAAAGAATGTGTGGATGGTGTAAAGATGGGTGTAAAGAGTGTGTGGATGGTGTAAAGATGGGTGTAAAGAGTGTGTGGATGGTGTAAAGAGTGTGTGGATGGTGGAAAGAGTGTGTGGATGGTGGAAAGAGTGTGTGGATGGGTGTAAGGAGTCTGTGGATGGTGTAAAGAGTGTGTGGATGGGTGTAAAGAGAGATGCTTTTTTTCTTTTTTACCTCGGAGGCGTAGTTGTGGCCATCAGTGCCACATACTGGTGTGGAGGCAGCTATAGGACAAGGCTTGCAACTGCTGTCATGGGCCTTCGCCTGCTCTGCCTGTCTGACTCTGAGGGAAATACAAGGAGATAAACGCTTCATAATTACCTGCTTACTAGGGCTGAACAATATATCTATATTATATCCAGATTGAGATATATTTTGGATATCGTAATATCGTAATATGGCATAAGTGTCTTTTCCCGGTTTTAAAGGCTGCATTACAGTAATGGTGCAAGCACAGCAGACGCTGAAGCGCTTGAAGTGCAGCTTGTTTCCTTTCAGCGTCCTGGTTAACAGATTAGACCTGGTTAACAGATTAGACCTGGTTAACAGATTAGACCTGGTTAACAGATTAGACCTGGTTAACAGATTAGACCTGGTTAACAGATTAGACCTGGTTAACAGATTAGACCGGAGACACCGGCCGCAGCGCTGCCAGCAGCGATACTTTCTGCGTCTGGTCTATTTTTTGCGCGAGCCGCGAGCGATTGTGTGGAGCCAGGCAAGTTATGACCAGCAGGGGGTAAAACAGAGCGCTACTGGTGTGAACCACTGGTGTGAACGGCCAGGCTCCTGCTCGAGCTGAAATTACTCGCGGAACCGCTTTCGCATCCAGTGTGTTTGTACCGTAAAGTGACATAATTAAATTTTCTGAAGTTCCCAGCCTGTTCTATTATTTGCCTTTACCTATTTAGTCAATATCATTGTGTAAAAATATTTTGTGAAAGCACCACGGGTTATTGTTGTTGCAATATCAGTGTTTCCCCTAGAAAGATTTTCAGGCCTGGAGGGATTTCAAAACGTACCCCGACCGCAACGGTGGGGGCCCTCGCTGGCGACGCTAAACTTTTAGCTAACCTGTTCGCATCTATGTTCACAATGGCATCCCAAGTATCATCATACTATTATGGGATGCGATGCGAACAGTTGTATTATGGGATGTGCGTTTCCCAGGGAACGACACACGTTGACATGTTTTGGAACAGCGGCGCACGCTGGCACAATGCTGCTAAAAGCAAAATGCTTATTGTTGAATGCAGGGGCGGAGCGACCCTATCAGCCCAGAGGGGGCGAAGCTCTTAGGGGGGCCCCATCAAAAAAAAAAAAAAAAAAAAAAAAAATTAAGGCCAGGCCAGGCCGCGAAGAAAAATGTGCCTTTTTTGCATGTTTGAATCAGTTTTAGGCATATTTAGTGGAATATCTCATTTTAAACACACCAATGTTATTGTCTATTGATTGAATTCCTCTCACACTCACACCACTGACTTTATTAAATAGTAATTTTAAGTCACAACTGTAAAATAGCTGATAGCCCCTATATCCGAAAACACAATTTGTCACTCATTGAGCCAAGTAATATTATGTCCAAGAAAGCCTACAGTGAAGCCACTTTACAGACAAGCTTGTTCTGAAGAAGAAAAAGAAAACCCGGTTGCCAGCCGGGCCCGGTGGCCTGGCCTGGCCTGGCCTGGCCTGCAATTCTTTTTTTTTTTTTTTTTTATGGGCCATCCTGACGAGTGGGCCCCGGGGCGGGCGCACCCTCTGCCCCAGTGTACGCTCCGCTACTGGTTGAATGATTTGGCATCTTCTATTACTGTCAACACTGTCAACACCAGTATTGCTGTATTGTAATAATATGCCATAAAGGTTTATTGACATTTTGGGGAGAGCATAGTAGAATGGTAGGGGAAACACTGAATATTGATAGAGGGATTTGGTCAAAAATATCATGATATTTGATTTGGTCAATTTAGCCCTACATGTAGCTTGTTTTAATTTAAATAAAAGTGTGGCATCTCTAATGTGGCTTTGACTTACAACTGAACATTTAGGCCACTTATCAAAAATACTGATATATTGTGTATGGCCATTCAGCCTACAGAAATATAGTTTTTGGTCCATATTGCCCAGCCCTACTGCTTACCAAGAGCCAAAGACAGACTTGACTACTAGTGTTATCATCCTCATCATCACTTCCCTGAAACCTGCGGCAAAGTCATAACAAATCCAGACACTTCTAAGATCATCATTACCATAACAGCCATAATCCATCTGATCATGTTTGAATGCAAAACTCCAAATCATTTCGCACACTCTCACATGGCCAACGGCTTCATATTCAGCGTGGCTTCGGAGCGAGGCGGGTGCTTAACCCATTGATACCTGATGCAGCATTTGTGTGTGTATCCCTTTAACGCGGTTCACAGTCTTAAAGGGATACGCACACAAATGTGGGATATACACGCAAATGCTGCATCAGGTATCAATGGGTTAATGTGGCTGCGATGGTTTTTAGTATGCTTGCAGTATCCACACAGTCTCTCTCGTCTCTCCGGAGTGACTCCGTAAATGAAGCCCTTTATTGAAAAAGATAAATGCCTGTCGCTACAGATAGACTTTGCAGGTAGTCGTAATTCACTCCATTAATTCCTTTCAGATTGCAAACCCCTGCTCATCTCTTTTCTCGGTCAGAAGTGGTATGGATGTGCGTGCGGGGGGTGGGGGAGGGTTATTGTAGAAAAGTGAAAGGTCTATTGTGAGGAGAGGCGGTGTTTGAAATCATAACCCACACTCCAATAATACGCTGAATGACTGGCCAGACCGTCAAGGGGAATCCATGCTGTAGTATAGAGAGCCAAAGTGGAACATCACTTCCTGCTTCAGCACTGTACCAGAGATTTTCATCCGCCATTTATTTTCCTCATAGACATTTCGTAAAATGCTTATAAAAAGAGTTTTACTTGTTCAAACCAAACGGTTCAGATATATTTAGAAACAGGAGAGATTGCATAACATTTCACTCGGACCGAAACGTAAAATATTTGCGTTTAAAGAAAAAAAAAATTGTTTTGGTTTTTTTTTAGTTTTGGTCTGAGTGAAATGTTCTATGGTCTCTCCCGATTCTAAATATAGCTGAACCGTTTGGTTTGACGAAGTAAAACTATTTTTATAAGCATTTTACGAAATGTCTATGGGAAAATAAATGGCGGAATCTCTGGTACAGTGCTGAAGCAGGAAGTAGGCGGTCACTTTGCCTCTCTATAGGGTCCACTACGATCTGTGCCTGCTGTCTCCACCTGATAGGCCCATAGTTGTTATGCGTAACTATTCACCTTATGTAGCCACGCCCATTTGACCCGGTTGTGTGGTCGTGTGACGACTTCCGGCAAAAAAAAAAGAAAATGGCTGGCTGCTCCAATATAATCTAACTCTGAATTAACTAATAATTTAGCCAATTGTATGTAACATACCAAATAAAAGCTAACGGCAATGTCTAAGAATGCAACGCCATGTAACTGGCTCGTTAAGTCTCGCATTCCAGGCAATTACGTTAACGTCTGCGGGTCTTACAGACGTAAGTGGCTCGAGTGCTCGGAGGAGAGAAAACTATCTGAAGCTTTCTTTGTTGGAGTCCAGGTATGTCTTACAAGAAAGTGCTCGTCATTGTCGACGATAACGTTATCTGACCTGGCTAACAGTGGATACTCTGCTTGCTTGCTGTGTACCGAGCTCAAAGTAGTAGGCTACATTCTTTGTTTTACCCCCTGCACTGTCCGCTACAAAAACAACTCTCTTCTTAATGACGTTCTTTCATATTTCGCGCCGTGACCGCCGGAAGTGTTAACACGACCCAGAAGAATTTGGCCCACCGCCGCGTCTGAACATAAGGTGAATAGAAGAGCAAAAGGGAGGTCAGCCTTGGGTTTGATCACTCTTTTTATCACCTTTCCATCCACCTACTTCATTAATCAGAGTGCTGCAGCTGAGATGACATCACTCCTCCTCCTGACTCACCGCACTGTTAGCTAGAATCCATGTAGAGGCTTCTTACTGGCACACATCTATTGACTAGTGATGACTACTACACCACAGAAAGAGAGAGAGAGAGAGAGAGAGAGGGAGAGAGAGGGAGAGAGAGAGAGAGAAAGAGAGAGAGGGAGAGAGAGGGAGAGAGAGAGAGAGAGGGAGGGAGAGAGAGAGAGGGAGGGAGAGAGAGAGAGGGAGAGAGAGAGAGAGGGAGAGAGAGGGAGGGAGAGAGAGAGAGAGAGAGAGGGAGAGAGAGAGAGGGAGAGAGAGGAAGAGAGAGGGAGAGAGAGAGAGAGGAAGAGAGAGAGAGAGAGAGACACTGAGGCTCCCTCTGATGTCGGGCCTGAAATAGCTGAGTCAGGGTCAGACGGGCTCCACCCACCTGTGCTCCAGTTTCTTGCGGTTGACACACATGGCCCTCTGGTAGCCCTGGGCCACGCACACCTTGTGGCGGCTGCACTTCACCTTCTGGCACGGGTCCTTGGTGGTGTCCACAGCTGCAGGAGGCAAAACAGATGCAGCCAACAACTCAAATCCAGAGAGCCGTCAATCATGCGCACTGCCTTGTGTCAGCTCAGCTCAATGAGTGACAGACAGAGCTTCCAAGCTGTTTCCTGTCCTTGGGACGGCGCGCAGCAGATATCACCTCAAATAATCATCAGCTTCTGTAAGTGGACGGCGTTTAAAAGGATCACAAAAACAAGCATTTGTCACAAAACAAGCATTTGTCACAAAAACAAGCATTTGTCACAAAAACAAGCGTTTGTCACAAAAACAAGGAAAAAAGACGACACGAAATGCATGATGAACAATAATGTGGCAGCGCACATTTCACAGTCAACCTTTTTACTTATACATTATACTTTACCCCATATGTATGTACAGTATGTGTTACTTACATCGTATCCCTGTAAGTTGCGCTATGTATGCACTCATTTTTCTATTTCTTTTTTCTTTTTAAACTTTTTGCACTTTACATCTACCTGTTGCGGGACTACGGAAGGAAATTAGCTAAGGCTACAATCCGGCACATTTACATGTAAATGTTCATAAATGTTGCACTGTCCCTATGAAAAAAACAAAACAAAACAAAAACCCACTGCTGAACACATGGAAGCCTGGCTGTGATTAGTCAACAGCACTGCATGCTGCCCCCCATGGCTGTTACCTGACACGGCATGCTGCCTCCCATGGCTGTTACCTGACACTGTATGCTGCCTCCCATGGCTGTTACCTGACACTGCATGCTGCCTCCCATGGCTGTTACCTGACACTGCATGCTGCCTCCCATGGCTGTTACCTGACACTGTATGCTGCCTCCCATGGCTGTTACCTGACACTGCATGCTGCCTCCCATGGCTGTCTCTCTGATGACTACCTGACACTGCATGCTGCCTCCCATGGCTGTCTCTCTGATGACTACCTGACAGCATTGATTGAGCATCTCTTTCTCCCTGCTTGTCACATCTCACTTCCCCCATGTCAACCCATCACTACCATATCTCTCCTCAGCGTGCAATCTCTCTCTCTCTATCTCTCTCTGCCTCTCTCTCTCTATCTCTCTCTGCCTCTCTCTCTCTCTCTCTCTCTCTATCTCTCTCTGCCTCTCTCTCTCTCTCTCTGCCTCTATTTCTCTGCCTCTCTCTCTCTGTCTCTCTCTCTGCCTCTCTGCCTCTCTCTCTCTCTGCCTCTCTCTCTCTCTCTCTCTGCCTCTCGCTCTCTCTCTGCCTCTACAGTATTTCTCTGTCTCTCTCTCTCTCTCTCTGCCTCTACAGTATTTATCTGTCTCTCTCTCTCTCTGCCTCTCTCTCTCTGCCTCTACAGTATTTCTCTGCCTCTCTGTCTCTCTCTCTCTGCCTCTACAGTATTTCTCTGCCTCTCTCTCTCTCTCTCTCTCTGCCTCTACAGTATTTCTCTGCCTCTCTCTCTCTCTGCCTCTACAGTATTTCTCTGTGTCTCTCTCTCTCTCTCTCTCTGCCTCTACAGTATTTCTCTGCCTCTCTCTCTCTCTCTGCCTCTACAGTATTTCTCTCTCTCTCTCTCTCTCTCTCTCTCTCTCTGCCTCTCTCTCTGTCTATTTCTCTGCCTCTCTCTCTGTCTATTTCTCTGCCTCTCTCTCTCTCTCTGTCTATTTCTCTGCCTCTCTCTCTGTCTATTTCTCTGCCTCTCTCTCTCTCTCTCTCTCTCTCTCTCTCTCTGTCTGTCTATTTCTCTGCCTCTCTCTCTGTCTGTCTCTATCTCTGCCTCTCTCTTCTTCTCCTCTCCCCCTGCATTTCTCTCTCTTAAGAGAGTTGAATGGTTCAATGCCAACCTCTTTTCCACTGATAGGCTGAAATGGAAATAGCACTGTGTCCTTCCACAGCCAGTGGTCAATGCCACATGAAAGCGGATGGCAGGCTGTCCCGGTGCAGAGAGGCATCAGGGAGAAGAAAGAAGGAAAAGAGGAGGAAAAAAACACGGGCTCAGGCGAATTGAAGAGTGACACGCCATGGTCGCTGAGAGAAATGTAAGCTGTGAAATCCCGAGTCAGCTTTAAGCAGCTGCTTGTAGTCCACGCGGTCAACAGACAAGGTGGCCGCCGGCCAGATCGCTGCAAATCCGGTGACTAGGTGATACTTGGGCCCTACAGGAGAGGGAAGGGTAGAGCTTCAGGGGCTTACGCATGACAAGACACCTCCAAAGGAATCTGAAATACTGCTAGGAGGCTGTCCGCGCGCCACAGAATCGCTCTATTCTTGCTGTTCATTTAATTCGTGTTACAATCGATTTATCTAAATCTAACTCTAGCTCAATTTAACATCAGGGTAGAAAAAGTACAGCGCAATGAAATCTCATTAAAAGCCAGAGATGTTGCATTCAGGGCCTGGCAGAGGCTGCTGATGCGGATACATAAACTTCAAACAGTTGTTCCATAAAAATGATTTTGTGACCACTTGACTTTTATTCACTAATCTGTTCCGATCGGGTACGCCGATCCGTCACGATTTAACCCAAAGGCTGAAGAATACCCCAAATCCGAGGCTGCCACTATACGTTTGTCTCATATTGATCTTTTGATTTGAGACACAAATCCGATGAATTGCCACCGAAAGACTCCCCGCAAAACTTTAGCTCACTGTTGCCACACGTATGCTTTTGGCTATCTCACCATAAAAGAAAGTAAAGACATAAAACATTTTCATTGTGTCTCAACAACTGACCGCATTCATTCTTCTTATTGAAGTCATCATTCAGGTGTTCCTCAGGCTATCCTCAGGTGTGTGTAAAGGCCAGTGAGTGTCACTGTATATTGTATTGGTGGTTAGTGGTTAGTAAGGTTTCAAAATGTCCTGGCTTGAACACGGGTTCAATCATGGACTGTCTGTAAACCTTAATGGAGGCAAGGAACCAATCTCAATGGTTTCTGCTGAGTGGTGCAAGGTAACTAAAGCATCCACTTTCTTGTTTTTCTATGTCCATTGAGCAGCTGCAGTAGTTGCTGTGTCCAATCCCACAGTTTGTGAATATGAGTGTGTGCAGCAACCCATGCAAGACTGAATATGAGGAAGAATGTAAGTAAATGCAGCGCAAATGTTCCCTACATGTCATTCAGAGAGAAGTAACGATGCAACCTATAGGAAACAGTGTATTTTAAGAAAAGTGCACAACACTGTTGGAAATAAGTGATTGTTTCTCCATATAACCATGTTTTTGGACCGAGCTGCAGCGCCTGCAGGCAGATGCAGGGATTCCACATTCAGAGGCTGAGGATGTGCTCGCTTCCAGCCTCCACCTCATTTAAGTTGCTCTATGTTGCCATAGAGACAAAGCCCAGCATCATAGAGTAGTAGGCTATGTTGCCATAGAGACAAAGCCCAGCATCATAGAGTAGTAGGCTATGTTGCCATAGAGACAAAGCCCAGCATCATAGAGTAGTAGGCTATGTTGCCATAGAGACAAAGCCCAGCATCATAGAGTAGTAGGCTATGTTGCCATAGAGACAAAGCCCAGCATCATAGAGTAGTAGGCTATGTTGCCATAGAGACAAAGCCCAGCATCATAGAGTAGTAGGCTATGTTGCCATAGAGACAAAGCCCAGCATCATAGAGTAGTAGGCTATGTTGCCATAGAGACAAAGCCCAGCATCATAGAGTAGTAGGCTATGTTGCCATAGAGACAAAGCCCAGCATCATAGAGTAGTAGGCTATTGGGCGGTGGTTTGCAGCTCTCTCTCTGCTCTCATGTATTTATGAGCACTCTTAGCAGCCTCTCCGAGTGGCTTACTGTCAAACCAAAGAACTCCTACTGTACATCCTGCACGGAGGGATACAACGTGAAATCCAAACGGGTTATCCAGCACGCCGTCTGGCCCGCTTGTCGTTTACGTCCTGCTGTTTTGAGAATTCAGGATGTGTAAGAGCCATTATGGCTTTTAAATCCTCTTGTAATCATATCAACAAAGGGGATGGGAGCCACCACCGAGCACCGAGCCTACACCCCATCTCTCACAGATGATTATTGCACTGCGATCAAAAAGCTATCAAACGGCTGCTGTCTCATCTCGCCCGCGTTCACATCTGAGCCGTGCCTGACGCGTCGCCGCCGGGTGGACAGCGTGCTCCATCAAAAGCTTTCATCAGCCATTTGTTTTACATTCAAATTGTCACACTGCACATTAGATACGGCACTTCAGCTGCGTCGGACAAAGAAGTCTGCTAAAGACCTATTATTCGTCTGCCGCAGAAATGGCCGCACACTGAACCAAAAGAGATTTTGATTTCACTCCGACAGGAATATTAAAAGCACTGAACAAAGGATGGGACCGTTTGACAGCCGTAAGTGAATTAATCTCAGACTGGATCTGCAATTACTGTCAGACGACTATTTCATACCAGTACATTTAATTGGTAAGCTCGGTGCTAAATCGGCCCCGGCCTGCACTTTTTCGCTTAACACCAACGGGGCTATAAAGTTATTTAGCTACTTAGAATTTCAAAGGATATCTGTTAGTTTGTTCGTGTTTTTCTTTATAAATGTAAAGAGCACTGTTTTTCTTCTTCTTTACTTTTAGAATGTGCCAATGGTGAACAGTTGCACGATGGCGCCTAGATGGGTGGGCAGTCTGTCAGTCAAGTGGTTCTGTGGCGGTGTCAGTCACACTTGTGATCAAAGTGATGTTATCAGTGATGTCACTTGAGCAATTGTGATGTCTCAATGATGTCATCAGTGATGCCACTCAAGCAACTGTGATGTCATCAGTGATGTCACTTGAGGAACTATGATTGCCCAACTGTGATGTCACTCAGGCACAGTTGCACGATGGCGCCTAGGTGGTGTCTGTCCGTCAGTCACGATTTTGGAGGCCGGGGGGCGGGCGATTTCCATAACTGCAGCCATAGCGCATCATCTCCAGAGTCTCCACCCTAGGAATCTAGCATGCGTAGTGCCTGAGATTCCTAGTTTTCTAAAGTTGTATTACAAAGGAGACAAAATCACAGTCGTTTCTTGATCTAATTAGCAATACAGTATTTGTGTCAAGGTACTTAAGAACTTTGATTCATCGGTTCAAAGAAAGGGATTCAAGGTAAAAAATGACTGCTGACTGTACTGACCCTCAAACAGGCTGCTGGCTGTACTGACCCTCAAACAGGCTGCTGGCTGTACTGACTTCAAACAGGCTGCTGGCTGTACTGACCCTCAAACAGGCTGCTGGCTGTACTGACCCTCAAACAGGCTGCTGGCTGTACTGACCCTCAAACAGGCTGCTGGCTGTACTGACTTCAAACAGGCTGCTGGCTGTACTGACCCTCAAACAGGCTGCTGGCTGTACTGACCCTCAAACAGGCTGCTGGCTGTACTGACTTCAAACAGGCTGCTGGCTGTACTGACCCTCAAACAGGCTGCTGGCTGTACTGACCCTCAAACAGGCTGCTGGCTGTACTGACCCTCAAACAGGCTGCTGGCTGTACTGACTTCAAACAGGCTGCTGGCTGTACTGACCCTCAAACAGGCTGCTGGCTGTACTGACCCTCAAACAGGCTGTTGGCTGTACTGACCCTCAAACAGGCTGCTGGCTGTACTGCCCCTCAAACAGGCTGTTGGCTGTACTGACCCTCAAACAGGCTGCTGGCTGTACTGACCCTCAAACAGGCTGCTGACTGTACTGAACCTCAAACAGGCTGCTGGATGTACCTATGTATGTGGCAGCGCTGACATCTCAACCAGCTGACTTAAAAAGGCAGAGGAGGTCTCTGAAAGCGTGTAGGATGCAGGGTCTGCAGGTACACCTTGTAGCATGCAGGTACACCTTGTAGCCTGCAGGTACACCTTGTAGCCTGCAGGTACACCTTGTAGCCTGCAGGTATACCTTGTAGCCGGCAGGTACACCTTGTAGCCTGCAGGGCCTGCAGGTACACCTTGTAGCATGCAGGGCCTGCAGGTACACCTTGTAGCCTGCAGGTACACCTTGTAGCCTGCAGGTATACCTTGTAGGATGCAGGGCCTGCAGGTACACCTTGTAGCCTGCAGGTACACCTTGTAGCATGCAGGGCCTGTAGGTACACCTTGTAGCCTGCAGGTACACCTTGTAGCCTGCAGGTACACCTTGTAGCATGCAGAGCCTGCAGCTACACCTTGTAGCATGCAGGTACACCTTGTAGCCTGCAGGTACACCTTGTAGCCGGCAGGTACACCTTGTAGCATGCAGGGCCTGCAGGTACACCTTGTAGCCTGCAGGTACACCTTGTAGCTTGCAGGTACACCTTGTAGCATGCAGGTACACCTTGTAGCATGCAGGGCCTGCAGGTACACCTTGTAGCATGCAGGTACACCTTGTAGCATGCAGGTACACCTTGTAGGATGCAGGGCCTGCAGGTACACCTTGTAGCCTGCAGGGCCTGCAGGTACACCTTGTAGCCTGCAGGGCCTGCAGGTACACCTTGTAGCCTGCAGGTACACCTTGTAGCATGCAGGTACACCTTGTAGGATGCAGGGCCTGCAGGTACACCTTGTAGCCTGCAGGGCCTGCAGGTACACCTTGTAGCCTGCAGGGCCTGCAGGTACACCTTGTAGCCTGCAGGGCCTGCAGGTACACCTTGTAGCATGCAGGGCCTGCAGGTACACCTTGTAGCATGCAGGTACACCTTGTAGCCTGCAGGGCCTGCAGGTACACCTTGTAGCATGCAGGGCCTGCAGGTACACCTTGTAGCCTGCAGGTACACCTTGTAGCCTGCAGGGCCTGCAGGTACACCTTGTAGCCTGCAGGTACACCTTGTAGCCTCAATGTACACCTTGTAGCCTGCAGGGCCTGCAGGTACACCTTGCCGTAGCTTTTGCTGTCTTGTTGAATTTGCTATGAAGAGGGCCTGGATCAATTAGGTCTGCAGAATGAGTCCCACTGGGAGTCGCATTGGGGATGAAATCAATGGTATTCAAATGAACAGCGCCCACACTACAGCAAGCGAGGCGTTTTCTTGAGACGACATTAGTTATTCCTCATGTTGTAAGAACAGACGCTGGGATCCTACTGGGAGCGGGGAGCGCTCTCATCTTGCTCATTTGAAGCGAGTCCTGCGTGTGTTTGGAGGCAGTGGGGGTGTGTTTGGAGGCGTGGGGGTGTGTTTGGAGGCAGTGGGGGTGTGTTTGGAGGCAGTGGGGGTGTGTCCTGCGTGTGTTTGGAGGCAGTGGGGGTGTGTTTGGAGGCAGTGAGGGTGTGTTTTGAGGCAGTGGGGGTGTGGCGCTACACCAGACAGACATCCCACACTCACCTCTCAGCGGGAGCACACTGCCTGGCAAATTCACTACCACATGTACAGTATGACTAGCAATGTATATAGCCTAACCTGTTAAATGATTCACACTTATTTTGATCTCAGTACAAAAAACCCCAAAACAAAACGGCACCTATTTTAAAACTGTTCGAGCTCATCCACATACTCCCCATGCCTCCTCCACAGTTGATTTCCTAATAGTCTGCAGACTGGTTGGTGTTTTTGTGTCTCTTTTCTCAGGAAGAATAGACCCCATGGAGGGAGAATGGAGTCTGGTGGGAGTTGTGAGCTCAGCTCTCAGCAACAGAGGCAATTACAGCAGGCTCTTCAACCTGGGATAGGCACTAATGGATCAGACTGAAGGATCACCAGTCTCTACCCCCCCCCCCCCCGACCCCCCTCCAGCTCTACCCCCACTTCAGCTCTGACAACCAGGACCAGTCTCTACCCCCCCCACCCCCCTTCAGCTCTGTCTCTACCCCCTCACCCCCCCCCCACCCCCCTTCAGTCTCTACCCCCCACCCCCCTTCAGCTCTGTCTCTACCCCCTCACCCCCCCACCCCCCTTCAGTCTCTACCCCCCCACCCCCCTTCAGCTCTGTCTCTACCCCCTCACCCCCCTTCAGTCTCTACCCCCCACCCCCCTTCAGCTCTACCCCCCCCACCCCCCTTCAGTCTCTACCCCCCCACCCCCCTCCAGCTCTGTCTCTACCCCCCCCCTCCAGCTCTGTCTCTACCCCCCCCCCCTTCAGCTCTGTCTCTACCCCCCCCCCTTCAGTCTCTACCCCCCCCCCCCCCCTTCAGCTCTGTCTCTACCCCCCCCCCCACCCCCCTTCAGCTCTGACAACCAGGACCAACGCTCACAAGACATGACCTCAGCCACCGGCTGCAATTAACGCCAGCCAGCACTCCAACATTGCGCCGCCATCCTTTGACAAGGCAAATTTCATTGGGGTAGAGCCAGTGTATAAAGACAGAAAGCACTTAACATTGATTATGCTGGTAGCATCTCAACCGACGCAGGCTTTTACCAGAGGAATGTTTGAGCTGGTCACTTAACTAAGGCCGTTTACTGTAAATATTCTAAGTATTGAGCTGTGAAAGTCTTTGCAAACATATGAGATTGGTCAGCACACACAGTACAATACTGTATACTGTACACACTTAGGCAGTAAGTGAAAGCACACACACTTCAATATTGAATATTGTTTCTATGGATCCTTATTGAAATGCCCTACATCAGAGGTTTTCAAAGAGGGAGGCGGGCCTCCCCAGGGGGGCTCCAAGCAGTTTCAGGGGAGGCTCAGTGAATGGAAGTGGAAAAATATTACATTAGTTATTGAAAGGAGATCTCATCAAATAAAAATATGTGTGAGTTAAAGAGATACCGTAGTTTTTTTTCGTTTTCACCACTTTCCCAGGGTCAGAAACAAATGAATGCCTTCAAACAGACCTTCTGATCTATTTTGGTGCAGTCTGACGTATGTCAAACAGCAATATCAGGTCTATGGTGTCAAATAACATAATCACGAATCATCCAGAAATTGAGCGAGGGGGCTCCTTTTTCCAAGCTTTGTCTTGGGGGAGGCCCACTGTCTCAGACTTTAAAAACCTCTGCCCTACATATCTAATAGAAAAAACATGCCGGGGTATAATCAAGGAATTTCTCTCACTTACTTTCATCAGATCCTGTGCTCTCCTCCAAATTCTTGATGTAGTCATCCTAGAGAGAAATTGCAATTGCATGAATGGCATTGATAATTCATGGTTATTGTTGGCAGAAGAAAAGCACACCCAGGCCCTACGGCTGAGTAGGCAACACAGTAGAGGTAGACGGCTCCTGCACTTGTGCTTAATAAGAATTCAGAAGGGCATAAATCATGAAGCAAGACGACAGACATACACAATATATAACCTTGCTACAGGCGGTGAATGACAATTCAAATTTGAATACGACTTCCCCATTTCAAATCTCTTCAGATTGTATGTTGAAGAAAGATGCTGGACTTCAAAATGATTAAGAGGCAAGTGAGCTGGAAGCAAATGACTGTCACAAAGACAGTCTACCATGAAATTTGAGCACTTTTCACACTAAACTGTTCTTCAATATTTGTATCCACCAGAGATATTTTCATTCTATAATGTTGAAAGTAAATGGCCAAGGCAAGACGCAGAGAGCTTCAATGTAAATGTATCCCTGTATGTTGATTGAAGAGATTTGGACTATCTTAGCTCCCGCACTGTTGCAGAGGGAATATTTGCAAACTAACCTTGGTTTTTAGATTGAGTCCCTGGTGGTGTTGGCTGGAATTATAATACAAATTCAAGATCTCCATCTTAGTCTACTGGAAACCCCTATAAGGCCTATAGTGAAGCCAGCAATGTTGTTTGCTATGAACTTTTATGATTAAAATGTCTATAGGCTTAGCAGATGAGATAAGCTTGGTTGCTAAGAGATGCATGTTGGGCAATTTGAGTAATTAGCATAATGAGGTAATTAATTGACCAAAAACAGGAAATGGCTATAATTGAGCTTATAGTTAATTTAGAAAGGTGATCTAAGTGTCTAAGCTCTCATTCACACCATACACCGAAGCCACGCTGAAGCTACACAGCGCTATGGCACTTTCATTTTGACGCCACGCTGAAGCCATGCTGCAGTGATAGTTTCAGCTTCTGTTCTAATTTTCAAGCGTGCAGCGCGCTGCACCCGAGCTGCCAGGCATGAAGTCAATGCAAGTTGTGAGCGGGGGGAGGGCGAGCCGAGCGAAGCGCTGAGGAAAAGAGAGTGCTTCTGGTGTGACTGGTTTAGCGTGGCTTCTGTTAACACATTGAGTGCCAGCCATTTTTTCAATCCTGTAGGTAAGTTGTGCCAGGTTTTTTTTTGAGGATTCTGGCTCATTTTACAAGAGCCGAGGATTATTTTCTGTTAAGAATTCGTGAACACCAATCATCTAAAAATAACTAATAGAATGTGTGCTTTCTCTGTCTAAAAGAGTTAGTTTGCAGAGTTAGTAGTTATGTAGATATTAGCCGTTGAGTACAGCATGGTTTCAGAGATTTTCAGAGAGTTTGGAGATAAATGGATTTTTAGAACCACCTCACGTGCCTGTGATTATGGGTGCCCTTGTCCCGATTATGTAAGACGAGATATCTCGGCTATGGCACTCAACGTGTTAAGTGCTGCTTCTGAACAGCGCCTGGTGTGAACCGACGGTAAGTCCATCTTTGTGATTTCCAGAAATTCATCTATTAGCATGGTGCAGTCAACCTTTCCTCATTAGCACAATTTGCAAGAATTATGTAAAAATAAAATTTTTAAATTTAAATGTTAATTTGTTTTTATATATAAAGGTATCAGTCAGTTCCAGAAGGGCCTAGGTGAAGCCCGAAAAGGTGAGTTTTTAGACTATTGGCTTTAGACTATTCGGCTGTTCTGATCGATGGGGGAAGTTCATTCCACCATTGAGGGGCCAGGGAGGAGAAAAGTCGTGATTGAGATGAGCGCCTCTTGAGCCCACGTAGCGGTGGAGGAGCGAGGCGATCTGGACGGGTGGAGGAGCGCAGGGAGCGATGCGATGTTTGGAACCTGACCATAGATTGCAGATACAGAGGGGCTGACCGGTGGACTGCCCTGTAGGCCAGTACCAGTGTCTTGAATTTGATGCGTGCCAGGATGGGAAGCCAGTGAAGTTCGCACAAAAGGGGAGTGAGTGATATGAGATGGTTGAATACCAGACGGGCTGCAGCGTTTTGGATGAGCTGAAGCGGTCGGATGGCTGAGGCAGGTAGCCCAGCTGAGCCAACAGAACATTGCAGTAGTCCAGGCCGGAGATGACAGCAAATGCTGGGAGAACCTATTTATTTTGTCCAGATTCTTCTTCTTATATGCTGATTGTAAATGGCTCTAGCTCAGTATCTGATTGGTGAAAGGTTTTCAAATTTAGTAAGTAAGCTGTTCGTGCAAAACACATGAAAAAACCCATCCATGGGGGGCACTACAGCGATATTTTCAGTTTTTCAGTGATGTCATCACCAGCCCTTCACTGCTTCCCACTAACATTGTGACGACATCACTGTATCATCACTGATGATCTCATACCCACTGATGATGTCATAGACATTGTGACATCATCAGTGATGTCAAATCCTTTCCTGCTGAGGTTATAAATTGTACAACATCGCTGAGCCATTTAGTTTTGATGTCTTTACTATTATTCTAAAATGTGGAAAATAGTAAAGAATTGTAATAAAAATGGTAAAAAATGAAAAATTTGGAGTGTCTAAAATGTTCACTGGTAGTGTAGAATTTGCTCCAGCTAAGACTAACGTCAGGTAACAACTGCATCCTGGAATAACTTAAAAGGTTTCCCCATTGCTTTGGTTGAAGAGACGTCAAAAGAAAGACAAAAAATAGACAAGACACATTTACAAAACAGTCACTCACCTCTACTTCCTGTGGCAAAGACACACAGCAGCAGGAGAGAGAGAGGGGAGGGGGTAATCGTTATAGAGACAAAAACACAGGTACAGTTGCCATTTTGCCTCCACTCACAGAGCAAACAGTGGGCTGGTTTATTACAGTTGCAGCAGCAGTTAAACTGTCAGCTCTTAATGCACACTGATTGCAAATACCGGCCTTCCTCCGGCGCATCTCGGGGGACAACATAAGACATTCACGCAGGATTATGAGGGCCTATTAAGCGAGGACGATCAGCTGCCACTTCTTGGAGCTGGCAGGGGTCCCAATCGCTGGGGGCTCAATCTCCGCTTGTGTTTACGAGCGGCTGCCAAAACGCCACCGTCCCGTCTAAACAGTAAAGCCGTGACATAGCACGTCGGCCTCGAGGAGCCGACAAACCGGTGAGGACCCGCAAAGTCGACGGGCGGATGTGATTTAGACGTCCTGAACGTCACGGCGGACACAGAGAGGCGCACACTTACTAAGCGCGGCATTGACAACGCAGACAGATATAGCCGCCGTAAAATACAACCTTGAGTTAACAGGGGTGTGACTGCTTTCCTTTCATTCCATCTCACCGTTTTGGCTCCAGTCCAAGGGCATTGGCACATCAATACCCAGCGCACACTCTCCGCCTACGCCTTTCCTCTTTCAAAGCCCCGCTCTGTTTTTGAGAGAAATACAGCACCCCGCGGTTCCTTTCAATAACTCAAACCCAGTAAATAAACCTAATTTTTATACACACACAGGCCTACCTGTCTAGTTAACAGCATTGTGACAGTATATGTCAAATATATATTTTTAGCTCGCCTGACATTGACAAACACTCTCATTTCTCATGTCAGGCCATCACACTCAATCTTTGCTTTTCAACCCATTTGAATGCATTGATATGAGTAACTCAAAATTCACTGATATAGTCTGGATCCAGATCTTAATTGGCTCAATCTATCAAACGGAAACCCCAGAATGTGTCTATTATAATGTGCACCTATATAATGGTCTATCAAGTTCTGAGCTCAATATTTTTTCAACTTTTCATGTTAATGTGCGTAGCCTTCCCAAAAATTATGATCTCTAAGAGATCTGAACCATCAGCTCCTCTTTAAAAAAATACTCAAAATACTCCCCATACATGACCACATAGACCACATACATGACACATAGACTTCACTTCACATAGACCACATACATGACACAGACTCTAAGGAATGCACTTTTTTGTTACTTTATAAATGTATATACTCACCTGTCTCACTCCCTGCACCGTGTAGATTATACTTCCAGGAAAATCCGAACATACATACACATACTACAAGAGATCACCTTCACCACCCATACTGTCACACTACCAACAACCAATTTTATACGCTACAGAGGTGCCAGACTACGCTACAGAGGTGCCAGACTACGCTACAGAGGTGCCAGACGCTACAGAGGTGCCAGACTACGCTACAGAGGTGCCAGATGCTACAGAGTTGCCAGACTACGCTACAGAGGTGCCAGACTACGCTACAGAGGTGCCAGACTACGGAACACATATCGATATTGCCAAACATGCACCACCACCTCTTCACTCATTCAAATCCAAGCTTCTGATTAGTCACACATAGACCACATACATGATAGACTTCACTTCACATAGACCACATACATGACACATAGACTTCACTTCACATAGACCACATACATGACACATAGACTTCACTTCACATAGACCACATACATGACACATAGACTTCACTTCACATAGACCACATACATGACACAGACTTCTCTTCACATAGACCACATACATGACACACATAGACCACTTCACATAGACCACATACATGACACACACAGACTTCACTTCAGATTGCCATTTTAACGCTCTAACTGCCTACTTATGCATTTTGACTGCTCGTTTCTTTTCCTTTTGGCCCCCCTTATCTATTCTTTTCTTCTTGTTTCCTTTCTCTTGTTTGTTATATTGTGTATGCTTTGTACGGATTATTATTTAATATTGTTTTCTAGAGACCTTAAGCCCTTCTAGGGTTTCCTGTCTCATTGTTTCTTTGTATTTCGTCCGTTTCTGTTTTTTTAAATGTGCAAATAAATAACTACCGTAAATTCCGGACTATAAGACGCACCGGTCTATAAGCCGCACCTTCAAAGGTGACTATTTTTTTCTTCTATAAGCCGCACCGGTCTATAAGCCGCGGGTGTTTTGATGTTTAATTACCATATGTAAGGCTTCGTGCACAGAGGGGATTGCTCCCATTTATTAACATTTCAACAAAACAAAAGTCAGGTCACTAATCCCCAGACAAAATCACACATTGTGGTATTTTTTGTTTTTTTTACAGTGCACACAGTGTCCGCGGTGTGGTGAAAAGAGGGCAAGAGAGGAAATTAAAACAGAAGTGGATTTATAGTTAGAAAGAGTGCTAAAGAAGAGAGAATTCCGTTTTTTATTTTTTTATTTTAGTTACTCACAGTACTATTGACCAGTCCAACTCAAAAGATATTCGGCAGTTTCACTTTGAGCTCTTGTTCCGCCGCTGGGCACACAGTGTCCGCGGTGTGGTGAAAAGAGGGCAAGAGAGGAAATTAAAACAGAAGTGGATTTATAGTTAGAAAGAGTGCTAAAGATAGTCCGGTCTGGTTATGACGAGTCTCGCTGGGTACAGTACGCCAAAGCGATATCCATTGACTCGATGATGCTGTTGTATGTTGCGCGTTTCTGTTGCACCAACGCGGAGAGGTCCTGCCGGACAGGGCTTCTTCCCCGCAGCCTGGAGGATGAGTTGACGGTCGGGCCAGCGGAGTAGGCAGATGAAGATGGCCCTCGGTGGCAGGCCGGGGTCTGGACGTGGCCGAGGCGCCCGGTGTGCCCTGTCCACCTCTGGTGGTTTCTCGCCTTCCTTCAGGTCCAGGATGTAACACAGGATTTTGCCACGAAAGCGTCCATGTCACCGATCTCAGCTCCTCTTTTACATTGATCAGGCGAATGTTATTTCTTTTACTCCTGCTGATTAAGTCATCAACCTGCGTGTGCAGGGTTTCGATTTTGCATTTTATCCATTTTCGGACTCACTGTGTTGTTTTTGTCCTCCAGTGCGCGGATGCGCTTTTCCGCTTTTCCGCATTATAAACTCTGTTCACGGTTGCCTTAGTTTCTTTAGTGAGTGAGTGGATGGACTTCTGCACGTTTTCAAACTTGTTTTCAAGCTGCTCAAAACCTCTGAGCGATGTCGGACTTAATCGATAGTGTTTCACGGAGTAAAAGTTTAGCCCAAGCATGTATCTCCAGCCTCCAGCAGGTGAGTCATTTCCTCATTCATGGCGTGATTGCTTCGTCTTTTTCTTTCTGCTTACCTGTGTTGTGTTATGTTATGTTATGTTATGTTGTTAAAAGAGGGCAAGAGAGGAAATTAAAACAGAAGTGGATTTATAGTTAGAAAGAGTGCTAAAAAAGAGAGATTTTTTTTTTTTTTTTGGAAAAAATCCATAGATAAGACGCACCGTTATATAAGCCGCAGGGGGCAAAAAAGGCCAAAAAACGGGAAAAAAGCCGCGGCTTATAGTCCGGAATTTACGGTACATACATACATACATATCACTATGAACAATTTGCAGCCCACACAAGGGGAGCCATAAAGGATGAGGCCAGTATTCATCACGGAGCCGCAGCAGGACTTAGAGACCATGGGCCCTATCGTTGCAAAAGCGGTAATTTAGTGTTTTAGTGTCTCATCTAACGGCGTGCGCAATGCAAATTGGGGGCGTGCACAAGCGCATGCCAGTTATAATTTTACTGGACATAGGCGTGCCACATGCCAAACCAGGCGTTTCGCACAAAAATGTGGGGATAGATGGCATTATCCTATCATCCTGTCAGCAGCACGCAATTACTTTGCGCTAAGAGCTTTTAAAAGCACCTCGTAGGCGCTAAATACCCCGCTGCGCTTTAGCGCACCATGATCTCCGTACTGGGCAGCGCAGACAGTGCAGAGTAAAATTCCTTTTGGATATGTCATTACATATTCAAATTCTACTGCTAAAATTGGGTATTAGCAGATAATTCAGTGAGGCAATCAACTATACCTCACTGAGAAACTTTTATCACATCGCAGAGGGAAATGAATTGAGAAAACTTGTTGGACAATGGACATAGGCTATTCACCTTCACCTATCCCATAACCCGGAGGGTCGTTGGCACCACAGACGATCTGTCAATAAGCTCTCTACATCTCTCTCTGTCCTCGGCACGAGTGAGTCCACTCTATTACGCATGGAGAGAATTACAGCATGTTGCATGCCTCGCGCAAACAGCGATTGCGAGACGGGAATCTGATTGGTTTGATTGATGTAATGCCCAGGCATTGCCTGGACACACCTGTGAATAATTCTGCTTAAGACCATTTGTGCTGGCATTTTGGGGGCGCAGATGATTTGGCACGGCTCTAATTTGCGCCTGCGGCAGGTGCCTTGAACGTTTCCCCATCCCCGCCGAGAATTGCATCCCCACCATATTTGGGGGCTGTTTTAACGTAGAAAACAGGGAGGTCATGTCTACCCAGACAATTATATCACTTTTAAACAGTTACATTTCTGTATAAATCATTACAATATGCTCCCGTGAGGTGGGGATGTGTTTAGCTGCTGCCGGACAGGGGGTGCAAAACTCAGCATAACACCTGGACTCTTGCGCAAGGCGGACTGCTATCGTTAAGGCACACAAACAGGTGCGCAAGCGCAAATAGAGGATATCGCCTGTACCAAGATAGGGCCCCATTTCTTAGAGGTTAATATTTGCAGTGAAATTGCCCCGGTCCAACATGTATTACATAGAGTAACATGTATTACATACAGTAACATGTATTACATACAGTATTGTAAACGAGAGGTAATATAGCCGTTTGTCCCATAAAAAAGCCTTCTGAATCAGCTGGATTTCTGTGATATGTCGACCTTTTCCGAGAAGGAGCATTTTCAACCATCTAAACCAAACAGGACCATTTGGAGGTTTTGTCATTTATAGGTTATTCATTTTCTTTGTCTGGCCCACTTGAGCCCAAATTGGGTTGCATGTGGCCCGTGAACTAAAATGAGTTTGACACCAGGGGCCAGTTGCACCAAGTGGTCTTACGACTGGTCTTAAGCTAAGCCGGTCGTAACTTTACGACAGCTATGCCGGTTGCACCAAGATGGCTTAAGCCTTTTTCTCACTAAGACCGGTCGTAAATATTACGCCTGGTCAGGAGGAGGCGTAAGGTGCCTGTGCCTGTAAGAGATCTCCGTGGTAGTCTATCAGCGGAGACCTGCTGTGATTGAGTCCTCACCGTCCTCATCGTCGTAAAGTCGCCTTCGAAGCATGACGTTCGATTATAACGAATTAGTTGTGTGGCTTAGCCTTCCCAAATGTTGAGGGTCGTTTTTTAGAATTTAATACATAGAATTGGAACGTTACATTCAATTTCATTCAGACTGCCTGGCACTAATCGCCGCCATTTTCCCCCGGAGCTTCCGCAGGAGGAGGGGGGTGGGAGGAGGGGGGGGGTGTAGTGACACACATACAGTAGTGGGTGATGGCGCGAGGCACATTTTTGGGCCAATCAGGGCACATTCCCCAGCAATTCACATGGACGCGCATTGCTACGACCAGCGTAGTTAAGACCAGACGTAAGCCCTGTTGGTGCAACAGGCGTAAATCCACTCTAAAGACTGGTCTTAACTAAGACCGACGTAGGAGTTACGACCAGGCATAGCTAAGACCACTTGGTGCAACTGGCCCCTGTGGTTTAAAGGAACAGTTGACCCAAAAATGAAAATGTTGTCATCTAATCACCCTCATGCCAGACACAGGTGAAGTTTGTCCATATAACACACAGGCAGTGTTGTGCAAGTTCACACTTCACAAGACCTAGCTCAAAGTTCATCTTACACTGATTAAAATGAACTAGTTCACGCTCATTAGTTCACAATTTTGAACTAAGTTCACAGTCCCAAAAAATAAGCAGGTCACGTTCATTTATTCGTTTTGTTTTTGCAACTGTTAAACAAAGTCACGGCTCATTCAGGTTCATTGGCTCTCCTCTCTCCCGTTGCTGTGGAGTTTGGTTCTGAAACCTCAGACAGACATTGGCATCAATGTCTAGTGCACCAGCATCCCACCTATGCACGGCAAAACATGTTGCGTGTGTCAGATGTAACGGTCGCTCCTCGTTCACAGCGCCCTCTTGTATCATTGCTGATTGGCGGTGTTGCAGTTGCTGAGCATAGTGCAGCCGCCGTTGAAACAAACCCACAAAGGTGTTTCCTACAGGCTGCGAGTCGGAGTGCTCATCTCCTCGCAGCAGCGACGTCACAGCAAGGACACCGGGCTGAGGCTGCATTTAAGTCCTTCGGCAAGGTTGAAAGCTAATGCTGTCCCCACTGTATTCCATCCAGGCCCCTTGTCACAGTTCACAGCAAGCCCAGACAGGAGGCACAAGCCCTGGGCCGGGGAGGAGGGGGAGAGAGAGAGAGAGAGAGAGAGAGAGAGAGAGAGAGAGAGAGAGAGAGAGAGAGAAGAGGATGATATTCATGGTGGAGGTCCCCTGAGTTATGTGATTCATATCACGGACACCACCTCTCCTGCCATTTGTCAACAAGGCTGTAATGCAGCCGGTGTAAAACAGAGCTGGGAGGCTAATGGAGCTTGACTATCCAGATGCTACGACTGCTCCTCCTGGACCGCGCGCCGGTATTAGGCTGACAGCGTTTGGCCGCAAGCCTGACTGAGCTCCGCCGAGTTAACGTCTATCTCACCCCGACCGAGCCCTGTCTGCCGGAGACATAAATACCACTGATGCCCCCCCACCCCCCACACACACCCATCACAACACACACATACCCATCACAACACACACACACACACACACACACACACACACACACACACACACACACACACACACACACACACACATACACACACACCCACCCATCACAACACACACATACCCATCACCACACACACACACACACACACACACACACACACACACACTAGGGGCGGGCGATATGGCAAAAATATCATATCACAATTTTTTCAGGCAGGATCACGATCCACGATCTTATCACGATTCTTTTTCATATTGGTTTTTAAGACTATTTTGCAAGTTACTGAACAGTACAAGTACAACCAAACTAATTTCAGGGTTCGTACGGCCATGAGAAACCTAGACAAGTCATGGAAATTTAAAATACAATTTGTTTTATAAATATTTTCATGTCGTTCATTTACGCTGAGTTTCCAATAATTCATGTGCTAAAAAATAATGTTCACAAGCATGCAAACATCTATCTATCTCTTGGTTTCAATGTTACTTTTACAGTAAGGTTGGGCGATGGGATGAATATATTGGCTATCTGCGATTGAGTTGCGTGATTGTCATTTGTCAATTGTCAATTTGCTAATTTAATGGAGAGAGAGAGAGACTGACAGACAGAGCGAGTGGGGACAGAGCAGAGACATGCAGCTCAGCACGCACACGAGCACACACACACACACACACACACACACACACACACACACACACACACACACACACACACACACACACACACACACACAGCGTTGAGCAGTGAGAGAGAAGCAGGGGGGAAGGAAAGAGAAGGTGGAGCAGAAACGAGGCAGCAGGATGAGGGCAGATTAGGAGCAACGCGTCCTCGCATTTAAAATAACTGACAAAGTCGGACTGAAGCAAATGAAACTCAAACTATCACAAAGAGCAGCCAAGATTCAGACACTTTTTGCGCGATGAGTTCCGCTCTATCTGCCTGTTTGTCTCTCTGCCAGTGCCAGTGTCTGTTTAGTGTGCGGGTGTGTGTGGCATGTCATTTTTAACGCTGTTCATAACGAGCAGAGCGTGTGTTTAGGTTATCGTCCGGCTCTGTCCCCAAATTAATTTTTATCGTCCCTGACGTTATTTTTAACGTCCCCGGGATGACGGGAGGTCCTTCGTGTCAAGGCGAGCCCTGGTTAAGTGTGTGTGTGTGTGTGTGTGTGTGTGTGTGTGTGTGTGTGTCTCTCAAACTAACTGCCCCTCCGTGTTGTCGTCCATGCTGCTGCACTTTGCAAAGGGGAGGGGAGGAAAACTTGGGAAGCGTCTTTCAGACATAGAAATGCAACTGATAGAATGTGCACTGCATGTAGCGCGATTCTAACGATCTGTCTGGAAAGGCAGATCGTGGAGCCATTCTGATCGTGAACGATCCAAGATCGTCATATCGCCCACCCCTAACACACACACACACACACACACACACACACACACACACACACACACACACACACACACACACACACACACACACACACACACACACACCCATCACAACACACACACACACACACACACACACACACACACACACACAGACACACACACACACCCATCACAACACACACACACACACATACACACACACACACACACACACACACCAATCACAACACACACACACACACACACACACACACACACACACACACACACATACCCATCACAACACACACACACACACACACACATATATGGTAGGAGATAGTTTTTTTTGGCACCAATGCATTTCCATTTATGAGAAACTACTCAGCTGTTTGTGCGTGTGTGTGCGTATGTGTGTGTGTGTGTGTCACCAACCCAGTCGCCAGAATAAAACGTCGGCATTTGAAGTGTCTGCAAAGAACGGATGAGTACTGTACATCTCAAAGTCAATTTGAAAAAAACCGTCAGCATTTTACGTTTCTAAAACCCGGGCATTTTATATTTCTGCAAATCATGGAGAGTAGAATCTCAGCATATCAACTTTAAACAAAATTGCAGATCATTTGAAAACCTCAGCACCTTTCCAACGTTGAACGCAAAACAAATATGTTTAGGCAAATAAAACAGCTTAGGTTAAGCTTAGGTTAAGCTTAGGCACTTAGGATTCTGATTTGGGTCGGTGTTGATTGATACGGCTTGAGGCAGGAGGTCATAGTCATGATGTTAGTCTTAGAGGACTCCTTTAAAGAGCATGGTGCAGGTTAGAGACCTGCACCATGCACATTCCCCCTTCCCCTGCTCCTTCCCTGTTCTCTCCTCCCCCACATTTCCTATTCCCTCCCCACCTCCTCCCTTTCCCTGCTCTCTCCTCCCCCACACCCCCCTGCTCTCCCTCCCCCTCCCTTCTCCTGCTCTCTCCTCTTTCCCCCTTCCCCTGCTCCTTCCCCTCCCCAACATTTCCCATTCCCTCCCCACCTCATCACTTTTCTGCTCTCTCCTCTCTCACATTCCCCCTGCTCTCCCTCCCCTGCACTCTCCCCACCTCCTCCCTTTCCTGATCTCTCCTCCCCCACTATTCTAAAGCATGGCACCCATTCTACCCTAAAGCATGGCACCCATTCTATCCTATATTTCTATATTTTCTATATTTCTCTATCAATTGTTCAATGTGTTATCATTACTACTGTAATTTGCTACTGTTGTGTCAGCTAGAATTAGCTAGAGATATTCTCTGTGAAGATCTCTGGGACATGCTTGTGAATTAGGGCTATACAAATAAACTTGACTTGACTTGACTTGACATTGCATTAATATGTGGGACTGGTATGTAGCAATAGGATTCTCTTTTTGGGTTTTTTTCTCCACACAATAGCTGCATCTAGACTTGTTTTTGTAAAGCAGCTGGCTCAATAAAAAGCCATCTGGGCGTACACTACAGTATAACACTTGTGACATCACTCACCCAGCCAGGCTACTGGGTGAGTGTGAATGTACAGTGCACAGCGGTGCTGTACATTGACCCACTGACTCTTCACACTCACACAGCCATACAGCAGTCTGCCTGGGTGAGTGATGTCACAAGTGTTACAGTATAGGCCCAGATGGCTTTTTATTGAGCACGTGCATTAGAATGCCACCTTTTCTCCATATTTCTCTTTATTTTTTCCATTGTATGTGTGTGTGTGTTGTGTGTGTGTGTGTTGTATGTGTGTGTGTGTGTGTGTGTGTGTGTATGTGGGGGGGGGGGGGGGTATTTTCAAGACCAGAACCACCCGCCACAAGACGAGCTTCTTCCCAACTGCCATCAGCCTCACCAACAAGGCCCAGAAACCCCTTCCACCAAGGACCTCACCAACAACCCCCCCCCCCCCCCCCCCACACACACACACACACGCACACACACACACACAAACTCACTACCTCCTCCTAAACTCAACTGAACCCCCCCCCCATAAAACTGGTTTCGGTATACATGCTACAGCATGCGCTGGGACGCGTCATCAGTGATGTTGACTGGGGTCGTAGGGTGTTTCGGGTCTGACAACATCATACACCCTCGCCCAGTAGACCCAGCCGAGGCCGATTACGACCCCGACCCGCGTCCCAGAAGCAGCCGCTCACGGATCAGCCTTCCTACTCTGTCTGCAACGTTGCCCACGGAAGGGTTGATCATGCCCAATCCGCTGCAATAGAGTTTAGTGCTACACCGCAGTATTGCAAGACCTTCGGTGCATGGAGGTAACTCATATCTAATTTAATGCCTGTTTAACTGGGATTGTAAATTCATGTAAATTCCCTGCACATTTAATGCCTATTTAACTTAGCCTGTAAATTTCATGTACATTCAATGTAAACTCTTATTTAACTCCGACTGTAAATTCATGTAAATCCACTGCCTATTTAACGTCTATTTAAAGCAGCTACGAGCAACTTTTTCGATTGTTATTAAACAGTATAATTACAATATTGATGCATCACATCTTACCTATAATAGTAGCTGAGACCAAAGCCGTGTGGATCAGAGATTGCTCCCTTAGATGATTATTAAGTCTGTGTCTGTCTAAACTCGCGTCAACAGGGGGCTCTCTCTCTCTCTCTCTCCTTACCGCCGGACCAGATAAACGTGGAAGTGAAACCCGGAAGTGAAACACAGCTGCCTGCCTTCACCCGTTCGCGCTGCCTAGCAACATAGCATAAACAATGTGAACGCCACGCATACTCTCGCGAACATCTCTCGTTATATTCTAACAGGTTTTTGGAAGTTATTTTGTGGTTATGGCCGAAGTGGCTGCTGCAAACCGTTTCATTTCACTTCCTGATCTTCCCTGGCCACAGACAGTCTAACACTGGCCGATTCACTCGGGCTTCAAGCGAGACTACTCTGCGTTGGTCTCGTCTACTATTAGAGGTAAGATGTGATGCATTGATATTAAATTTATACTGTTTAATAACAATCGAAAAAGTTGCTCGTAGCTGCTTTAACTCAGTCTGTAAATCTCATGTAAATTCAACGTAAATTCATATTTATTATCCACAGAACACTTCACCACTCATGAACATATTATATATATATATTTACTGAATTGATTGCACTTGCAACTTTGTGATTGTCTTTAGTTATCTTCCTACTTCTTATCTCTGTATATTGATGTGACCGCTACGCTGCATACAGACACTAAGACAAATTCCTCGTATGTAACTTGCATACTGTGGCAATAAAAGTGATTCTGATTCTGATTCATAGGAATATTGAGCCCAAAATGTAAATTCATATATATTTTTTTAACCTGCACCTCACACCTTTCCCACTTATTTTCAGTGTTTATTAAGATTTAGCTTTATATAGATACATTTGTATTTATTTATTTATTTATTTATTTATTTATTCAAGATAGGGACAGTACATAGGCTATTAATGAACATTTTAACCACGTAAATATGCCCGATGATATTTCCATATGTAGTCCCTTGGCAGGTCGATGTTATAAAACAAACAATTCCAAACAATATAAATAAACTTCCTAAGCACAAAAGCAAAGAACAGTACCTACAAGCCACAAAACCACATGAACTTCAGAACCATAAAAAAGACAACAAATACAACACACACAAACCACAATAATGTGCGAAGTGGCGTGACAAACCGGAGAACGGGCTTTAGGTGCCAAGTGCTAAAGTGCTCATTTTATTGCACTTGAATTATACAGTTATACAGTTATACAGCTTTAGTAGATTACACAAAAACTGTAGATTGTAGATTGCACAAAATTGCACAAAATATAATGAATACTATAGAACTTAGAAGATAAAAAAAACAGCGTATATAAGTGTATATTTGTATTACAGTTTAAAAGTGATTACAGTTCTGCCTGGAGTGAGAAAGGGCTAGTTTCCATCAAAGACCTATACATAGATGGTCACTTTGCATCCTTTGATCTGCTGAAGAGGAAGTTTGGGTTGCCTGGCACGAACTGGCTCAGATTTCTTCAAGTCAGAAAATATGTTCGATCCAAGATTCGCACCTTTGAAGCACTCCCAAATGACCATGCTTTTTTCGATGTATTGCTGAGCCCTCCTCACTCCAAGCATCTAATTTCTAGATTTGTATGTTTGTTTGACAATTGCACCACGGCCTCTACTGAGAGGATTAGAGAAGCGTGGCAGGGGGAACTTGGCATTGACTTGTCTGACATTACTGTATATGGGATAGGAGTCTGTCTGTGATACAACTCGGCTCAGTTAATAGTAGACACCAGCTGATCCAATTTAAAGTTACTCACCGTCTTCACTATTCTAAGCAGAAATTGCACAAGATTTACTCGTCTGTCTCACCACTGTGTGACATGTGTCGGGTGTCGGAGGGCACTCTGTCTCATGCCTTCTGGTCCTGCCCTTTACTGACTGGATTTTGGGCCAAAATATTTGATTGGTACTCTAAGGCCTACAAAATAACCCTTCAGCCGGAGGCAGAACTCGCCATCTTCGGCTGCTCGGAGTCCTCTCTGAACTTCCCAACAGCTGTGCAGCAGTCTCTGTCACAGGGGACAATTGTTGCCAAGAAACTCATTCTGCAGAAATGGAAGTCCCCCACTCCACCCTGTTTTCACTTGTGGTTGGTGGACATGACCTCCGTTATACGAATGGAGAGACTCAGGTTCTTGAGGACCAACTCACCTGGGAGATTTCAAACTATTTGGGACCCGTTTCTGGCCTACCTTGACGAGGTTAGGGGTGATGGGTGACTCGCCCGGCCGGTCTTTCTCCCTCGTGTGGGATCCCACTCATTTATATATATATATATATATATATATATATATATATACCGTAAATTCCGGACTATAAGCCGCGGCTTTTTTCCCGTTTTTTGGCCTTTTTTGCCCCCTGCGGCTTATATAACGGTGCGGCTTATCTATGGATTTTTTCCAAAAAAAAAAAAAAATCTCTCTTTTTTAGCACTCTTTCTAACTATAAATCCACTTCTGTTTTAATTTCCTCTCTTGCCCTCTTTTAACAACATAACATAACATAACATAACACAACACAGGTAAGCAGAAAGAAAAAGACGAAGCAAATCACCGCCATGAATGAGGAAATGACTCACCTGCTGGAGGCTGGAGATACACGGCTTGGGCTAAACTTTTACTCCGTGAAACACTATCGATTAAGTCCGACATCGCTCAGAGGTTTGAGCAGCTTGAAAACAAGTTTGAAAACGTGCAGAAGTCCATCCACTCACTCACTAAAGAAAATAAGCGAACAGAGTTTCTAATGCGGAAAAGCGCATCAGCGCACTGGAGGACAAAAACAACACAGTGAGTCCGAAAATGGATAAAATGCAAAAACAAATCGAACCCCTGCACACGCAGGTTGATGACTTAATCAGCAGGAGTAAAAGAAATAACATTCGCCTGATCAATGTAAAAGAGGGAGCTGAGATTGGTGACATGGACGCTTTCGTGGCAAAATCCTGTGTTACATCCTGGACCTGAAGGAAGGCGAGAAACCACCAGAGGTGGACAGGGCACACCGGGCGCCTCGGCCACGTCCAGACCCCGGCCTGCCACCGAGGGCCATCTTCATCTGCCTACTCCGCTGGCCCGACCGTCAACTCATCCTCCAGGCTGCGGGGAAGAAGCCCCTCACCTGGGAGGGTACGCGCTTTTTCGTCCGGCAGGACCTCTCCGCGTTGGTGCAACAGAAACGCGCAACATACAACAGCATCATCGAAAAGGTTAAAGTCAATGGATATCGCTTTGGCGTACTGTACCCAGCGAGACTCGTCATAACCATTGATGGACAGCGGCGGAACAAGAGCTCAAAGTGAAACTGCCGAATATCTTTTGAGTTGGACTGGTCAATAGTACTGTGAGTAACTAAAATAAAAAAATAAAAAACGGAATTCTCTCTTCTTTAGCACTCTTTCTAACTATAAATCCACTTCTGTTTTAATTTCCTCTCTTGCCCTCTTTTCACCACACCGCGGACACTGTGTGCACTGTAAAAAAAACAAAAAATACCACAATGTGTGATTTTGTCTGGGGATTAGTGACCTGACTTTTGTTTTGTTGAAATGTTAATAAATGGGAGCTTCCCCAAACAGCCATCTCTTTCCCGACAATCCCCTCTGTGCACGAAGCCTTACATATGGTAATTAAACATCAAAACACCCGCGGCTTATAGACCGGTGCGGCTTATATAAGAAAAAAATAGTCACCTTTGAAGGTGCGGCTTATAGACCGGTGCGCCTTATAGTCCGGAATTTACGGTATATATTATCTGTATGCTATGTATGTGTCTATGTGCTATGGACCTCCCTGTGGGAGTGTCTGAAATAAAGTTTTCAATTCAATTCAATTCAATATATATATTTACAAGCATAATTTATATATATTTACAAGCTGTATGTAACTGGTGGCACTAGTGTATGTATGTTTTTTCTTTCTTTTCTTTTCTTTTACTCTATCTGAGTTTGTTTGTTTTTGGTTTGTTTTTCTGTGTTCTAAAAAATTTAAATAGCTAAAAAAGAAAAAGAAAAAAGATTACAGTTCTGATTATCCTTCAGCCAGGGTTTAAGGTGGATATTAAAGGTGGAATATGAGGGACATTCTCTTATAGTGGATGGTATGCTATTCCAGATTTTACTACCCCTGACGGACAAGACCGTTTGTCCAGACGGTACTCTGCATAAGTAATTCACTTAACGTGTGTGTGTGTGCATGTGCGTGTGGGTGTGTGTGTGTGTGTGTGTGTGCGTGTGCGTGTGTGTGTGCGCGTGCGAGCAGAGAGATTTATGTCAGTGGGTGCGGGTCCATTTAGGAACTCATACATGGAACAACACGCATATTTGAAGTTAACAAAACTCTCAAAACTCAAACGGTTGTGTTTCTCAAGGATGTTGCAGTGATACTGTATCTATTGAAAGCCCTTTTTTAAAGAGTGATTCTTATTTGTTTGAGTATTGTTACACCTGTGAGAGAGCAGTTTGTGAAACGATACTCAATATGTGTAAATGTGAGATGATCATCATGGAGGGCAGAAACATACGCCAACATTTCATTCTGGCGACCAGGCTGGTGTCGCAGAGGTCAAGCACGCCACACCCTTCAGCCATGACACCTCTAAAGCCCCAAATGGCCGAACGCGCACCAAGAGCGTTCTGACGCGCGTCAAACTGCCTTGACGCCCGTACTCCGAACCTGTTTCCATTTTGGAACGTCAAACGAGGTTCCAGCAGCGACCAAAGCGCCCTGAGCTCCCCCCCCCCCCTCTCTGCCCACTTTCATCCCCGTCTGTCTCGCTATGCTCCTCAAACAAATCTCACAGCAGTTTAAATACAGCAAGCATGTCAATACGCTACACTATATCTGATCAAAGTGAGAATAATGTTCTAAATGCATCGGCTTGCAAAATATAGCCTATCCCTGGATGTCATGATGAGATTAGATTGGTGAACGTTTGGACAGAATGATTGCATCATTTTCTTTTTTTTCTCCCCCTCTGCACGGCAGACAGGTATGAGGTAGGATGATCCAACAGCCTCTGAATGACAGGGGCTCAAAACTACGGTATAATAAAAAAAAAATCATCGGTCATTGTGCCTGCCTACATACAAATTAGTGGCCTTTCCCCCCAAAATACTGATGGTTCTGTCATTCTGTATACATTTCAGATCAGATCTGACGCTTGCAGTGCGCTATAGAGGCCGAAATTGACACACGTCAAATGATGGGCGACAAGTTTGGCTCCCTGTGCGTTTGGGGTTTAACACAGCACAGAGGGGTGTGACCTCTCCTGAGTGTGCCCTCTCCTGAGTGTGCCCTCTCCTGCAGCCTGCCACACAAATCCACAGTCCACACAGAGGAAAAAGAAATGTCACCGCGGCAATCTGCATCTTCCCCGGCTCGCTGCAATGATCCATCAAGTGCAGATATAGCCCGCTCGCTCTGTCACTGGGGCTCATCTATTCCTGTCATGTGACACGGTCAGTGCAGTCTGGGCTCAACACACACACACACACGTGACACGACACACGTGACATGACACACACGTGACATGACACACACGTGACATGACACACACGTGACACGACACACACGTGACACGACACACACGTGACACGACACGACACGACACACGTGACATGACACACACAGCACTTGTCTGCCGTATCTTGACAAATGTGCTGGAAACGGGTTTTTTTTTTTTGTGAGTGAAATGTTGCATTGTCTCCCCTGATTCTAAGTTTACGGCTTTATTAATTAATATAAAAAGCTTCTGCTGTGGATTTTTAGCTCAAACAAGCATTGCACCACTGAAGTAAAGAACATGTTACATGACATTGACATTTTCGAAAATAAAAAACAGTTTTGACAATCATGAGTGGTTCATTAAATATTTAGTAGGCTCAGGTCTGAGTGCCAAAGGGGTGCCAAAGTCACCCCCTCTCCCTCTTCATGGGATTTCATCCGCCATTCATTTTTCCATAAACCTTGCTTAAAATGCTTATAAAAATTGTTTTACTTGCTCAAACCAAGCGATTTGACTATACTTAGAATCAGGGGAGACAATGCAACATTTCACTCAATTTTTTTTTTTTTTTTGAATTTCAATAATAAAAGTCGACCTTGATAATAACAACGATTATTCGAAAATTCGAAATTCGATGCCCATCCCTAATTATTATTATTATTATTATTATTATTATTATTATTATTATTATTATTATTATTATTATTATTATTATATACATGTAACTATATGGTTTTAAGGTATATCGCGATATCAAGCAACCGGGGTTAACGTACCGTAAGCTCTCCATGTAATACCGTCCGTGCCCTGATATGTTGCGCAATATGCACGGCGCCACACGCCACTACAAATAAGTTCATAATGGAGGACCCTTGTGTAAAAGTTCTCTTTTTGACACCTTTATGTATACAGGGGGAGTCTCACTGAGAGCAATGCTCTCTTGTCCATTCACACCTGGCAGCTGAGCAGACAGTACAACTGGCCAGGACAGCTGGCCACTGAGCAGCTCCATTGGAGCAGTTGGGGTTAAGGGCCTTGCTCAACGGCACCTCAGTGGTGGTAATGAGGGAGGGGCAAGCGCTGCCTTTTCACTTTCCCCCAGCAAGATTTATCCTGCCGGTTCGAGGGATTGAACCGACGACCTTTCCGGTCACAAGCTCATTTCTCTAACCCTTGGGCCACCACTGCCCCAATTGGTTTCAGTTACAGTTTTATAAAGCAATATTTTTCTTCTAAGCAAATTAAAACACTCCCGCCCCGATGAGCCATAGTATGTTTAATTAAGGAAGGGGGGGGGGAGTGATTAATACAGTGAAATACTGTATGTAAGGGTTAATGCACGACGAGGTGTACATTATCACTTTTTAAGGGACGACGCGAGAGGCGTGAACCGTCCGAGGTGAAGCAAAGTCCCTTAAAAAGTGATAATGTACACCTCGAAGTGCATTAACCCGCTTATACCATGGTCACTTGCCAACAAAACAATAAGACCAGTCATTTATATTTCCATGTGTAATAAATAAAGCAATCTAAATGGCTAAATGTCTGTTATTCATACTGTAAATCAGTCTTCCATGAAATAAAATAGTCCCTCCCACCTCCACCACCCTCCGTTTTAAAGCCGACTCAAACGCTAACTTTATCACAGGAATGCAGGTTTAACGATGTTTCGCGTTCTACATTAAATGAAGACATTACCGTTTGGCCGCTTGCTTTATTTTGTATGATAGATACGTATTGGCCAAGTATATTAACATTTAAGAGCGAAGAGTTTCAGGAAGTGACAGAGAGCAGCGGGGGCGCGCCTGCGTGTGCTGTATGTGGTGAAATGCAGAGTTCTCTCTCTCTCTCTCTCTCTCTGTCAAAGGCCCGGCTCGCGCCGGGCTCGCCCCCGCTCAGAGGGAAATCTCTCGCCGAGAAGAGCCTGGTGACGCGAGGTTAGAAATCTCCGAAACAAAAATCTAAATTGTAAATAAGAGTTATTTTTGATAAACTGAGCACACAGGGGTGATTTAAATAGTTACTTTGACCGACTCAATTTTTTTCTCAACTTCCAAAATTGTCATATTAACCCTTAACGGGGGTATAGAGCTCAAACAGCTCTCTTGATACCACTGTTGAAACTATGGCGCATTGATATGAATGGTGAACAGACCATTTGGCTGAACGACTTTACCAACTGTACATTATCACTTTTTAATGGACACCCTGCAGCCAATCAGAATCGAGTATTCACCCAGACCATGGTATAAACTGTGATATTTTGGTAGACATCATACCGTACCCTACTGGGAAATTCCATTGTATCTGATGGTTTTCCCCACAGAAAAGGTTAAATTATCTCGTTAAAATCATTAAAATTACTTCCCATCCTTCTGCCTCATTAAAAATCCCAAAGCAACCAATCAGGGTAGATATTCCTGCCAATCATAACCCTGATTCTAGAACATAACGTGCCAATCACAGCAGACAAGGGCTTTAACTGCTGAATACTGGACAGGCATTGGTTCAAGTATTCGTGATGTCACAAATGATACTCGTCAGAAAGTGAGCTCAGAGAAACTTTCCACTTTCAGCAGACGATTGTGGAAACAGCCTTCTAGTGTCAAACTCTGCACAGACATCATTCTGCACAGAGAAGCTCAGACATCCAACTGAAGCAAGGAGAAGAAAAACTGATTTTTGAATTTAGGAGGTCTCAGTTAAGAGTGTAAAAAAAGAGAGAGAGAAAAGAATGCAGCAACATAATCCGGCCATTGACAGGAGCCTCAAAGATGTTAGCTTCCTCATAGGCTATCATAAAATCATTAGCTAGCTAGCTAGTGGCTCAACATTAGCATACCAAAACCAGCACCTTCTGACTGATGCCACCAAAACAATCACTAGAGACTTTATTGGCCTAATGTTAGCTGCGTTCTCCTCTTGGCTGTCATTTGCCTCTGTCTCTCCCTCTTGACTGGGTGGGTTGCACCATGGTAACATGTGGCCTAAGGCCTGAGTTAGCCAGGGGTACGTTTTCTCATTCTTTGGGCTTAAAATTAGTCAGACTTTATTTTTGTGAAACGGTCTAACTTGCATTCGACTAATCTATTAGCAAAATAAGGACTG
Organism: Poromitra crassiceps; assembly: GCF_964638095.1. NCBI lineage: Eukaryota > Metazoa > Chordata > Actinopteri > Beryciformes > Melamphaidae > Poromitra > Poromitra crassiceps. Next base: position 33,129,652 of record NC_139626.1, on the reverse strand, counting down.
GTCTAACACTACAGACAGGTCTCAAATATCTTGCGTTTCCTCTCTCTCTGTCTCATTCCTCCAGCTTCATGAAGTCATTGACGCTGGCAGCGGTTGGGAAAACACAGGCTGATGGATGGACTGGCCATCCCAGTCATGTCTGGAATGAGAGGAGGCCTGCATGTGAGAGGAGGCCTGCATGTGAGAGGCAGGATGAGAGGAGGCCTGCATGTGAGAGGAGGCCTGCATGTGAGACGCAGAATGAGAGGAGGCCTGCATGTGAGAGGCAGGATGAGAGGAGGCCTGCATGTGAGAGGACGTCAGCCCATCAGATCACTGCCTTGTCAGCTCATCACAGCACAGCAGTCATTTGCACAGTAATGGGCTTCGTTTCAGGACTGCCTGATTAGGCGAATTAGTTGCTTCTACTCGAACAGCGCCGCTGCAGCTGGTGAAGGACGGTGAGGGCGCGCGCTGGTGAAGGACGGTGAGGGCGCGCGGACGCGGAGGCTGTCGTCGGGAAGCCTACGCACTACGCAGTGAGCCACTCCACCCTCCATCTCTCCCTAGTTACCACGGAGCAGCAGGGGTGCGTCTCTTGCCTTTGCCGTGTCGTTATGGCGCTCCGACTCGGGCATGCTGAGGCCTGAATGGCGGCGGTAATGTCTTGCTCTGTTTGCCTGTGTTTGTACTCCAGCGCGTTTGGAAACGACAGGAGAAGGAGAGGAGAAACGGCAGAGACACTAATGGCGCAGACCCACCCCAGTTTGAACCACTTACAAATGCATTTAGAGTGTTTCCAAACTGCGCTCTCTATCTGTCGGAGATCAGAATGGTAATGGATTGCATTTTCAGTTGAACATGAAACAGAAATCATATAGTAACAACTAAGGACTTATTTTCCCATCCACTTTCATCCCCCGTACCAAGTAGGGCTGGGAATCTTCACTGGCCTCACGATTCGATTCGATTACGATTCAGAGGGCTACGATTCGATTCGATTACGATTATCGATGCATCTCGATGCATCTTCAATCGATGCATCACTTTTTTCCCCAATACATGATTTATTTTTTCTCACTTTCTTTTTTCTCACTGTGTGGCTACTTTTAAAATAAATGTGCATTTGGAATTGCATTCTATTATGATCCAAATAAACAACTGCATGTACTTCCATTATATTTTATGATTTTTTTTTTTTTTTTTTTTTTTTTATAATCGATTTTTGACATTTGTGAATCGATGCAGAATCGTGCACGTCAGCATCGCGATTATTACACATCGATTATTTTTGACACCCCTAGTACCAAGTCATGGGGTTGATACGGCGGCTAGGGAACCGTGACAGGTCCATCTTTACTGCACCATAACCACCATGATAGAAGCGGGCACAAACTATATGATTGCATTACAGATTGTTTAAGGTGATTCATACCGTCTGCATGAAACAAGCATGAAGAGCACAGGGATTTTTGATTATGTTCCAAATAACAAACAAACAACAACAACAACAACAACAACCCGGAGAAACATGGAGGCGTCTCCCATGAGACTAGCAGAGCATTATTATAGGATTAAGATGCAGCCCGGCAAAACACGGAGCTGGCTCAAATTGATCATGTGAGCCGGAGTGTGCCGTGGCCCGCAGGCGAAGGACGCATGTTGTTTCACAAGGTAAGATGCCTGCCTGCAATGCAGTACAAGTGAGCTCGCACAAGTGTGCAGGCATCTCTCGACACAGCGAAGGGCACATCTCTCCTCCCCAACCACAAACAAGCCAGTTGTCAAGCGTGCGTCCGTTTGAAACATTTTGCACAGCCTTCCCTAACGCTGAAACAATCCGTCTGACTGGGGGGAGTTTAGCTCTGGCCTAAGAATGCAGATGACTTCACTAACTGGGTATGACACCATCTATCTAACTGGGTATGACACCATCTATCTAACTGGGTATGACACCATCTATCTAACTGGGTATGACACCATCTATCTAACTGGGTATGACACCATCTATCTAACTGGGTATGACACCATCTATCTAACTGGGTATGACACTATCTATCTAACTGGGTATGACACCATCTATCTAACTGGGTATGACACTATCTATCTAACTGGGTATGACACTATCTATCTAACTGGGTATGACACTCTCTATCTAACTGGGTATGACACTCTCTATCTAACTGGGTATGACACTATATATCTAACTGGGTATGACACTCTCTATCTAACTGGGTATGACACTCTCTATCTAACTGGGTATGACACTATCTATATAACTGGGTATGACACTATCTATCTAACTGGGTATGACTATCAATCTAACTGGGTATGACACCATCTATCTAACTGGGTATGACACTATCTATCTAACTGGGTATGACACTATCTATATAACTGGGTATGACACTATCTATCTAACTGGGTATGACTATCAATCTAACTGGGTATGACACCATCTATCTAACTGGGTATGACACCATCTATCTAACTGGGTATGACACTATCTATCTAACTGGGTATGACACCATCTATCTAACTGGGTATGACACTATCTATCTAACTGGGTATGACACTATCTATCTAACTGGGTATGACACTCTCTATCTAACTGGGTATGACACTATATATCTAACTGGGTATGACACTCTCTATCTAACTGGGTATGACACTCTCTATCTAACTGGGTATGACACTCTCTATCTAACTGGGTATGACACTCTCTATCTAACTGGGTATGACACTCTCTATCTAACTGGGTATGACACTCTCTATCTAACTGGGTATGACACTATATATCTAACTGGGTATGACACTCTCTATCTAACTGGGTATGACACTCTCTATCTAACTGGGTATGACACTATCTATATAACTGGGTATGACACTATCTATCTAACTGGGTATGACACTCTATCTAACTGGGTATGACACTCTCTATCTAACTGTGTATGACACTATCTATCTAACTGTGTATGACACTATCTATCTAACTGGGTATGACACTCTCTATCTAACTGGGTATGACACTCTCTATCTAACTGTGTATGACACTATCTATCTGTGTATGACACTATCTATCTATCTATCTGTGTATGACACTATCTACTGTATCTAACTGTGTATGACACTATCTATCTAACTGGGTATGACACTATCTATCTAACTGTGTATGACACTATCTATCTAACTGGGTATGACACTCTCTATCTAACTGGGTATGACACTATCTATCTAACTAGGTATGACACTATCTATCTAACTGGGTATGACACTATCTATCTGCTTTATAGGTAGTAAGGTGGTGAGATAAATCACCTACACGTCTCTGGAGGCACGCTCGTTAAGTAACGACGACGAGCACAAAGCTGCGGACGACACACGTGAGAGCCTTCCTCTCATCATTGTGGGAGGCTCTTTTTCAACCTCAGACACACAGACAGAAAACATCAAGACCATCTGACAACAGGCTTCTCTCTGAAGGTATTGCCATCGGGGTGATAATAACATTTCAGGAAGTTGCATCATGGGAAATGAGCCTCCGTGCGCTCTCTCGTGCACATGCGGTGGAGCTATGTAGCGCTCTAGCGGGCCGACTCCCAATCAGCGGCAGAGTGACACATCAAACACCGGCCGTAGTGGCGAGAGCAGATCAGACGGAGAGATGTTGCATGCTGCTCGGAGAGATGCAGTAATAGACCCTTCTCACGGGGGCCATTTTGTGTCGAGAAGCCAGGGTAAACACAGGTGCAAGCAAAACACTAATGAGGGTTTCCAAATCCCAATCATGGAAGTTGGAAACCCTCATTAGTGTTTTGCTTGCATCTGTGTTTACCCTGGCTTCTCGACACAAAATGGCCCCCGTGAGAAGGGTCTATTGGAGAGGAGGGGTGGATGCAGAAAAAAGGATTCCGTTGGACCCCGCTGCTGAGCCAAGCAGAACCCCGGAACGGCAGAGCCTCTGCAGCATCTGATCGCTTCCTCCCCCATTTGCAAAACAAAGATGTGGAAACAGAAGAGAGGGAGAGGGAGAGAGAGAGAGAGAGAGAGAGAGAAGAGGGGGAGCCTTCAGGTTGAGCTCCACACAGATGCCCCAGGGAGCTCAGAGCTTCTGCAGGGCCGTCTTCACTGTGCTGAGGCACGCTGCTTCTGCATACAATTATTAGCCGAAACAAAGCAGAATAAGACAAGCTGAAGAACGAGGCTCTATAGAAAAGGAAGAATCCTGATGCCAGTATATTTTCTGCTTGGTGGCGAGGAGAGCTACACACATTAGTATTGATCTGAAAACGCAAAAATGCATCAGAATACACAGATAAATGAATGAGCATCAATATTGGGGTATGTGTTTGTTTGTGAAGTGTTGGCATAGTTAATATGCAACCTGGGAACCCTAAATCAATATGGAATATGGCTGAGGGTAAGAACATAAATTCCAATCCAATCCACTCTAGCAAATTGACTTTGTTTCCCCTGGGAAAAAGAAAGTTTTGCAGGTTTTTCCACAAAGAATGTAAGCTATCTGTGACCATCCTCTTGAATTTGTTATTGCACGCTTGTAATTGATTTTGAAATATTCAGTGATTGAACAGATGTTTTCAGGGCAAATCTGCAACCTGCTCTTCATATAAATCCTAATTTAATCTATGGAAAACAGAAAGAAAAAGCAGAAGTCTAACACTTGCTAAAGAATATCGGTTTTTACAGACAGGGTTTGTTTACCTATTTTATTCTCATTCTGGAATTCTCATGTGAAGTAGTTGCTAAAGTCAGACAATTCTAACTTTGACTTTTATTGAGTACTAATTTTCTTGCGTGCATCGCACGCTTTGTGACTCTCTATGACCTTCCTATCCTTAGCTATGGCCCCTTTTCCCTAGCCCCGCCACCTTTCCTGACCACGCCCCATCCCACCACCCAGATATACCTAGCCACTCCATCTAACCACACCTCCAATCCCGACTCTCTATGGCCCCTTTTCCCTAGCCCCGCCCCCTCCCTTAACCTGACCCAATCGGATCCGCTCCAAAATGGAATGGGTTCTTCGTTGGCCCATGCTACACCCTCAGTAGTTTTTCTGTAATCCTGCAAACAAACAAACGGACAAACTAACAAACAAACAAACGGCACCGAAGACATAACCGCCTTGGCAGAGGTAAGGAAATATTAGACTTTGTATTATACTAAGGGCGGCTTTAGCTCAGGAGGTAGAGCGGGTCGGCCAATGACGCAAGGGTTGGCGGTTCGATCCCCGCTCCCTCCCAGCTGCTGTCGCTGTGTCCTTGGGCAAGACACTTAACCATCCTTGCTCCCGATGGTGTGTAGGCACCCTGCGTGGCAGCCTGCCGCCATCGGTGTATGAATGGGTGAATGTAGACTATCTACTGATTGTAAAGCGCTTTGGATAAAAGCGCTATATAAATGCAGGCCATTTACCATTTACTATATCACCTGGTTACTAAGGGTGGGGGAAAAAATCGATACACCATAGTATCGCAATATTTTGCCTGACGATATTGTATCGATATTTGGACGGCAAGTATCGATATTGCAAAAAAAAAAAAAAAAAAAATGTTCGCAGGCCATGCCATTCCAGGCCACCGGGCTGCTATAAACTTTAGTTCCAAGGCCAGCAGTAAACAAACGGTAGCATATTTTCATTTTGTTTTAACAGTAACAGTTTTGTCATAACAGTAATTTACAAATTCCCCAGTTACTGAATGGGCTGCACAAGATGTTTTGTGCAAGTGAAGTGAAGTTGCATTGTTCAAAAACTACCTAAGTACAGTAGTCCACCCACACATCCAGTTAAGGTGGACTGTAAGTAGACTGTAAGTAGACTGTAACTAACAGTTCAGTTTGTCAGGTGCATGCAACTATGACATGACTTTATGAAAGTTGTTGGTCTGTCTACTTGACAATGTTGCTGCAATAAAATGGTTGAAGTCAGATGTACAGACTGGAAAATTGTTCTTATATAAACCAGATGTTGACAAAGTTTTCCTTTGGGGACATAGGTCCCTATTCTCCCACAGGCCTTCGGCGCTAAAACGGGCCTTAAACGCAAAAAAACGTGCCTTGCGCCTGTTTCGGGAAAATAGCAATAGGCTTTAGGCTGCCAAATGCGCTTTAGGCCGAATGGGCGTGGCGGAGTCCCTGAATGCGCCGAAGTGGGCGTGGCGGCGCTAAATACCGGCGTACTACTATCTTCCAGCCATCTTCCGACCTGGCCGACTTTTAGCGCTTTGCGCTTTTGAAAAGCTGGCCTAAAGCAGGATTCTGTGCACCGGGGACAGGAAAGTGAATGGAGAATACAATATATAGAAAAAAATACTTTAGAATACAATAGAATATAAGATTGCAACCCTTCTCAGGCTTTTTGGGTGAAGCTGTAATGCAGTTTCATAAATTTAGTTTAGGCTATCATAATAATCCCCATTTATGTGTAATATAGCTCTACGTTTTATTACCCCCCCCCCCCCCCGAAATTAGCTAGGCTACTAATATTACTAATATTCCTAATTAATATGTATTATTATTTCATTCAGATAATTGACATTATAGGCATGTATATCGTTTAATGTGAGAGAAAGGGAGAGAGAAAGAAAAGAGAGAAAGAGATAAACTGGATAAACTGTTGTGTAGCGCTTCTTCAAACCCCACTCTTCATTACAGCTATTCATTACAGAATTGTCTGTTGTATTTATTTTTTCTGTGTGCAAAGCATAGAAAGTTATAATTATTTCCAAATGTTTCCCCCGTCTGTGGCAGCGGAGCTGTCCGAGGTGCTGAACAAGCGCAGCGCATAGACGGCCACCTGGGGCGGCTCACTCAGGCGGTCCAGGACTGGGCGCGGGGCGTCGGCGGGGTAATTCTCCTCCCCAAACAGTGCGCGATGGTACATTTGAACCTGAATGGATAGATGAATAAACAACTTAAGTAAAGAGTTGTTTTGTAGCTATTCAAAATGAATGGTGGACAGATATATCACCTGATTCGCCAGCACCATCTTCTCCTCAGCTGTGAATTTAGTGGATCGGTTTTCGTCTGCCATATTGATCACACTGCGCCAGCTGCTGCCAATCTGGCTTTTAAAGCCCCTCTGATTGATTACTGAAGATTTTATTGAGAATGAACATATTTGTCAGAGCCTGTGGGCAGGGGGTGGGGGGGACGCATATATAGGCCAAATAAAATACTATTACCGTACTCAATAATAAAATCCTGTAAATTAAATAGAATTAAGTTATCAGATCCAGTAAAAGTGATAGGTGTCATTCAGAGGATGTTGCATCGTGCAGTGGGGGAGGAGAGATAAAACGATATCATTCTGGCCATCTAATCTCATGACATCCAGCCATAGGCAATATTTTTTTCTATCAGATGCATTTAGAAATTATTTTCACTTTGGTCTTGCTATAGTGTAGCGTATTTACATGCTTGCAGTATTTTAACTGCAGTTATTGGTTTGAGAAGCATAATAATATGGAATAATAGCCTATATATGGAGATAGACAGACCGGATGAAGGGAGGGGGGGGCGGCGGAGCCCTTGGCTTTGTCTGGTTTTACCGGATTTGTCCAGGAATTGGAGCTTAAAAGGCAAGCGTGTGTCTCTTCCCTGCAATTCTCCAATGAGCGGACAATGCATAATTTTACGCTTAAAAGGCGTGGTTATAATGGTTGAGGCTGAGTTTAGCGCCGATACCAAGATATCAAGTGCGCCTTTCCACGCCCACTGCTTTGCGCTGCGGCTGGCGTTCGGCCTAGAAACTGCGCGGCTGCAACGATAGAGCCCATAATTTGCAGTTGAAAAAGTAAGAAATCGCAATATATCGAAATATCGCAATATTCAATATATCGCAATATCGGCGATATCGCAATACTATCGTATCGTGACTCAAGTATCGTTTTAGTATCGTATCGTGGGCATCTGGTGATTCCCACCCCTACTGGTTACTAGACAAACATTTCTTTAGTATTTTGGTGTTGCTCAGCTTGGTTGAAATATGTGGTCTAAACAAATCCACAGCATTTTAAAACACTGTACCGCTGTTACCAAAGATCGGCTGTTCAAATACCAGGAGGAAAAGTCTGGGTGGGGTAGAGTGAATGTAAATACTTTCCCTTCCTCAAACACTGGTCGCCGTGTCCTTGAGCGAAGGCACCTAAACCCTAACTGCTCCTCTACAGCTGCTCAGCCTTCAGGTGGGAATGTGTGCAGCAAGCCCTACACGGCCCAATAAAGGTTGATTATCATCATTTTGGCACCATTTATCTGTGCCTTTCATTAACTCATTGAGTGCCAATGACGACAATCGTCGTCATTTCGTTTAGTGACGTAGAGTGCCAATGACGACGATTGTCGTCAATTGCGTTTTTTGACGGTGGGACATGGATCAATGCCTAATACATCTCCTGTAAAATTTTGGGGCATGTTGAATGTGTATAACCTATTTTACCGACCCATTAGGTGGCGACAGTGCTCTCCAGATTAGAGAAAGTTGAGTAAAAACAGCAGAAAAAGCCGTGATGAAACCATTCTCATAGGCTTTTCGCTGTCGCGCTGGGAGCCGGCGCACAACGGTGGGGGGCTCCGGAAATAGACTCTGGGTGCAGCACACTTTGAAACGCGCAGCAGAAAGCCCAGAAAGCCCAGAATCGGACGCAGCTTCATCCCAGCTCACAACCGAAACCCCAGAAACGAGCAAGGCGAGCCCGATCCAGACTCCCCCGACGAGCGGCGGCCATCCGAACGTGGATCCGCAAGCAGCAGAGACTCGCCTGACAAGCAGCAGAGCGAGCAAAGCCACCAGAGACACACCCACGGAGGAGGAGTTTGCACTAGAGGGGGGTGGGGGTGCTGTTATATTGAAGGAAATTACTGTTCAGATGTTTCAGGTCAGAAAATATTAGTTTCAGAGTCAGTGATTTGCTTGAAATGCCTAATTTCACAAAAGGCTCAATATCTCAGCTTCTAGATGGAAACGTGTGTTTTTGCTGTTTTTGACCTATCTTCTCCGGCTGATAACTAAAGAACGGAAAATGATATCAATAAACTTTTTTTTGCTGCTGATACAATAGAGTCTCGTCGTTCTTTGTGCGTGTTCGGTGTTTACATAGTAATATCACACAATATTCTGTGGGCCTCGAGAAATCACTGAAAACGCTCTGAAACTCTGGCACTGGGAGCGTCCGTTCTCCAAAGTGGCTGGCACTCAATGAGTTAACTTTCCGCCATAATTTAACAGCTATGTGCCTGTTGTCTAAATGAATTAGGCTCAACTGACATGTGTACTTGAAGCTACAGGGAACCCTTTCCCAACTGTCAGACATTTCAGTTGAGAAACTAGCAGCATGGTTAAGAGAAGATAACGATGATACCTATCCCAGTTGATTGCCGCAGGGATCTTCATGAGAGAGCTCACAGGGATCTTCATGAGAGAGCTCACAGGGATCTTCATGAGAGAGCTCACAGGGATCTTCATGAGAGAGCTCACAGGGATCTTCATGAGAGAGCTCACAGGGATCTTCATGAGGGAGCTCACAGGGATCTTCATGAGAGAGCTCACAGGGATCTTCATGAGGGAGCTCACAGGGATAGCCAAGTTAAATATGCTCTGATTACATTTCATTCCCCCCGTCTGCTGTGGCAATGAGAACAAATGGCATTGTTGTGGCTCCTGATAATGCTAATGGTAATGCTAATCTGCTGCAGTGGCACTGGAATATTACAGTCAAACAGGCTTTTAATCGTGCATTCCTTTATCGCAAGATAACTGGGATGTTGAGGCTAAATGGCGTCACATCCGTTTTGTTAGCGTTCCATTTGCAGAAAACTTGAGCTGGGAAGTTCACTGTTCAGATCCAGTCGCCAGCCAGGCTAGCCATCGTTAGCAATAACAGTTGATAACAAGGCATCTCGGAGCATTTTGCGCATACAAACACTGCAGCCTCATGTCCACACAGATATAAGTTATGCAGTGCTGTGTGTACAGCTGATTTAATGAGACACAAACAAAACAGAAGTGCTAAACAACATTACTACGATTAACTACTGTTGTTGCGCGGCCCAGCCATCTTGGATTTTTGAGGTCGGGGCTGCTGAGGCTCCTACGAGTTTGGAATGGGAAATACCAGCTCTGGTGACGTCACTGTCCCAGCTCATGACCTTTGAACCGTAAGATTGCAGTTCCCAGTTATAAAGCAATGCACGATAAGGACGATATCAGACATCAATGAGATTCTGCCGGGTTCTTTCAGCTGAGAAAAAAAAGCTATTAGCGCTTTAGCTCTCTGGCCTATTCCTGCTAGACGATTTGCTTGATTAAGGTCATTTCAATATGACTTTGTAGTGTGTATCCCTTTCTCTGCCAACTCGACAAATTAACAGTCTCTCTCTCTCTCTCTCACACACACCCCAACAAGTAGACCCGCCACACACCACACATACTAAATCCAGCTTGTATACAGACAGGGTCGCTGTCCCTTCCACAGCGTGTCCTTGACACCTCCTCTGGCTGTGACAGTCACTACGCAGCGGAGCAGTTCTTGCTCCACACTCTGGGACAGCTGCGTCGCTTTCACCCGACGTGAGAATCCAAGAGGGTGAAAAACACCCACTTTCCCCAGGCAAGAGCACGTCCTCAAAAGTTCTTCTTGTTGCTCGTCGTTGGCCTAATTGTACAGTACTTTTGCCCCGCTGTTTCAAGAATGAATGATTTGTGGCCTAAAGCAAAGAATATATCAATGCCAATTTGAACCCGAGCACCTCACATTATTATTACACCTATTGTTGCTGAACATATAAGAGGCATAAGTGCCTGTGTTTGCACCGACCATGTGTTTAGTGCAGCTGGGTCGGAGTGAGAATTCATACCAGTAACGGTGGCCTCAAAACACACATCTATCAAACGATATAGGGTTACCTGAGGCGATGCCTGAATAAGCCTGATGATAGAGGGTAGGTGCAGCTGTACTATATTCCCACCTGGAAAATGTGGTCATAGCTATGTTTGCAAAGATCCTTTTGCAGGTTTGATCATTTCCACTGAAATAAGAAGTCCCGTGACCATAGCGTTCCTGGAGATGCCGTAGAACGATTTGGCCAGGTGGAGCTAAAGTGTTTACCCAGCGATGGATGAAATTAAGATTTCGGCCTTGTGTTTGTGAGCGATCACAACAGAGGTCGTTGCAGATCAACAGAAAGGGGTGTCATTGTAGAAGAGGCAATATTAATATTAATATAATATTAATTAAATATTAATTGCCAGGTGCCAGCCAGTGGCCATTGTTGGCTGTCTAATCGGCAGGTTTCATCAGCAAGTCTTTTTACAATATTATTATTATCCGCACCGTGCATATTGTTTTCTCTCCGTCACCTCTGAAGTCAGTCGTGTAAAACATTTCTCTGCAGGAAGAGGCTCAGCCGGGTTTTCCGCGAATCTGCATCCCGAGTTCCATCAATTTACATTAACGAGTCATAACGAGTGCTGATCTGGGTCAGTTTGTTCATTAGGGAGGCGGATCATCGATCGGGTCTTGGCCTGGTGCGCCGCCCGCCCGAAATGAAGACAGAAACGCAGGCAGACAGAGTGGCTGCCTGCAGGAAGGCATGGAGGAGCCTCAACAGCACAGAGACAACTTTCAGCCAGATGTCATTATAAATAATGCATGAACAATGGAGCCAGAGGAGGAACCTTGGAACAGCTAATTATTCAGCCCCACATTTCAGCATTTCAGCAGGAGAAGTTCAGGGCTCAATAAAGATGGAATTCAAGCTATCACTATTGTTGCCAGTCTGCACGGGAATACACTCGTCGCCATGTACTAGCAGGAGCAGGCAACCTCTATTTGTGAAATAAGTTGCTCTGTATGTAGTACTGTCCTATGATAACAATTAAGCACTCTCAGAGTGGGAAAAGGAATCCGCGTTTGAATATCTGGAGAATAATACATCTCTGGGCTGTGGAACATGCCCCTGGTTATACTAAGCTTTCCCGATGTTTGCACGCTGTTCAAGGCAGGCTTTGAGCTTCTGGCGATGGTCTCCTAAGCATGAATTGCTATCCAAGGCTCTTCCAGGGGAGCAGCGGCATAAAACAGCCTCTCCACCCAATTAAGAGTCACCCACGAGCGTGTTTGGGAAGCCTGGAGGATCTGCTTTCTTCTCCGTTTCCTCTGTGAGTCCTATCTGTGAAGTCCAAACACGCAGCGGATCCCCCGTGACGTTCACACACACACAAATGTTCTGCCATTTTGATCTTATTAGTGTGCAAATGTGCCGAATTCCACCGATGGTTGATTTGATAGGTTGATCTTCCGATTTAGAAAGTAGTGGAAATAGATAACTATCGGCTCATTTAATTCTCATATAGCTTCTCCTATCTTTATTTCTTTCAACCTCTGCGCTGTCATTCGCTATTAAATGGGAAACCGGCTTTATTATCATATTTTACCGAATTGCATAATGTCCTCTTGGTCTAATTTTCCCGATTCTTCATATCCTTAATTACACTGGCTGTTAGCGCTGGAGCATAAATCCTGTGGGAGCAGAATAAATGGCTGAGTCCAGTGACAGGAGCAGAAAAACCCACAGCTGGCAGCTTGGCTGGGAGCTCAGTGAGGGAGCTCAGTGTCACTTACCTTGATGCTTCAGCATCATGTTCACTCGTCATGTACATGGCCTTCAATTGACTAAAGACCTTTCACAGAGTACAGTTAGGGTTGGGTATCATTTTAATTATTTTTACCATGCCAGTGGTACAAAAATACCAGTACCCTTAAAGTGATACCGATACCAATAGAGTAGTACTTCATTTGATATATCTTCTTCTTTTCTTTGTTTGTTTGGAGCTCAAAATCGCTCGATATCTCAATTACTGTTCAACCATCTTGAGAATGAGCCCTTTCCGGAAGTTAGATTTTCCTAGATTTTCAGTAGGTTCTTCATTGATACCTGATGCAGCATTTGTGTGTGTATCCCTTTAAGACCGCGAACCGCGGTCTTAAAGGGATACACACACAAATGCTGCATCAGGTATCAATGGGTTAACATGCCCAACAGTACGAGACGAATCCATCGAAAACCCTTTTGTATCAATTTGTTCAGGGTTAGGTGCTCTTTTGTTCATATATTGACTGGTCTAATGGGTTAGTTTTCTGTAAATCTGTACATTTAAACATAACATTTTAGAAAATTGTAATACAAAAAAAATATTGTCTTCATGTAAGTAATCAACTGGGGAAGTTTCATGATGATATCTATTAGTTACAAGAATTTTTTGGGGGGGCCCTCTTGGGACGCCATCTTGGATTTGTAAATAAATTAATAATTGATGGTAATTTCACTCATTCAGTTGGTATTCCTTGAGCCTTAAAACCTAAAGGTAGACACCAACGCACCTTTCTAAGTTGAATAGTAATTGAGATAATGCCATTTTAAGCTCAGCGGCCATATTAGATTTGGCGCCATGGCGATCCCGGGGGTCGCTGGCTCGGGCGCTCTCGCTAAATCAATAGAGCATGCCCTGGGCTATATCTGAGCCAAATTTGGTGTTTTTGCACGAATTTGTGCGAACTGACCCTAATATCTCCCTAAGGCTTTATGGTGGGCCAATCACATGTCGCATTAAATTGAAGAACGCTTGTGGTGATTGGCTGTGAGCAAAAGCATACAAATAGCCCCCCCCCTAGTTCTGTGCGCAAAAATCACTATCTCATGCAGGTCAGATACATGCTGACTCTGATTCATATGTGCATGAAGCATTAGGTTAATTAGGTTAAAATAGATGTCTCAAAATACAAAATACACAACATATTTGCACACTATAGACTCTTTTCTCTTTCTGCCTTTTCTACAATATATTTTCTAAGATATTAAAGTTGTGGATTTTAGTAATTGAGCGCTCACCAGGAGCGACTTGAGTACAATTTAAGGGACCATTCCTAATTATTCTATTTATCACTGTCCTAAATCAAATTAATTCCTAGGCGACCAGGCTGATCATCACTCCCGTCTCTGCCCCACTCTGTGCTAATCTCAAAGAGCAAAGGAACCGAGGAGCCATTTGCCAGAAAAGGATGTAGCAATTTTCCCTCATTAAAAATGTAGCTGGTAATATAGCAGTTGCAAACCTTAGCAGCCCTCTGTGGTTGCTTGAAAGGCTGCACTGCTCTTTGATGAACTCCTTCTTTGCACTGCTAAGAGAGAGATGAGAAAAGCTGGCCGTGAGTGAACAGTGAAGTATTGTTCATCTGGTGAGTGAACAGTGAAGTATTGTTCATCTGGTGAGTGAACAGTGAAGTATTGTTCATCTGGTGAGTGAACAGTGAAGTATTGTTCATCTGGTGAGTGAACAGTGAAGTATTGTTCATCTGGTGAGTGAACAGTAAAGTGTTCATCTGGTGAGTGAACAGTAAAGTATTGTTCATCTGGTGAGTGAACAGTGAAGTATTGTTCATCTGGTGAGTGAACAGTAAAGTGTTCATCTGGTGAGTGAACAGTGAAGTATTGTTCATCTGGTGAGTGAACAGTGAAGTATTGTTAATCTGGTGAGTGAACAGTGAAGTATTGTTCATCTGGTGAGTGAACAGTGAAGTATTGTTCATCTGGTGAGTGAACAGTAAAGTATTGTTCATCTGGTGAGTGAACAGTAAAGTATTGTTAATCTGGTGAGTGAACAGTGAAGTATTGTTCATCTGGTGAGTGAACAGTAAAGTATTGTTCATCTGGTGAGTGAACAGTAAAGTATTGTTCATCTGGTGAGTGAACAGTGAAGTATTGTTCATCTGGTGAGTGAACAGTAAAGTATTGTTCATCTGGTGAGTGAACAGTAAAGTATTGTTAATCTGGTGAGTGAACAGTGAAGTATTGTTCATCTGGTGAGTGAACAGTAAAGTATTGTTAATCTGGTGAGTGAACAGTGAAGTATTGTTCATCTGGTGAGTGAACAGTAAAGTATTGTTCATCTGGTGAGTGAACAGTGAAGTATTGTTCATCTGGTGAGTGAACAGTAAAGTATTGTTAATCTGGTGAGTGAACAGTGAAGTATTGTTCATCTGGTGAGTGAACAGTAAAGTATTGTTCATCTGGTGAGTGAACAGTGAAGTATTGTTCATCTGGTGAGTGAACAGTGAAGTATTGTTCATCTCGGCGCTGGCATGAGCTCCCACTGAGCCACTCGCTGCAGACACCCAAACGCACCAGAATGCAAAGTGGACCTTGGAACTGAAGCAGAGGCATATCTTCAAACGAGATGTGTGAAACCTGCTCGTTGCTTAACTAACGAGTGTGTTATTATTCAGAATCAGAAGGATGCGATCAGCTAATTACTGGCAAGGGAAGAAAGCAGTTAATTGGTGGACTGTGCCAACCTGTTGGCCTGCTTTGTCTCTGGTATAGGCCATACGATATACCGTTTTAAGGTATACCACAATATGCTTTCTTTTATATACACGCCCACGGGGGGCATGACAGCCATATAACGTTTTTAGGCCTTCACACTCACAGAGCCATTGTGACATAATCAGCATCCCTTCCCTGCTTCCCACTGATGATGTCACCGAGGATGTCATTTGACGATGTCACTTGAGTGACTTGACTGATGACATCACAATTGCTTGAGTGACATCACTGATGACATCATCACTGATGACATCACAATTGCTTGAGGGAAATGAAAAGAAGAAGACATCACCGTAGTATCAGCCTGATCTTATCTTTCTTAATCTTGCACTGATGGGCAGGCCGGCAGCAGTAAAGCGCCTGGGGACCATCTTCAAACATTGTCGTCACTGGTCACGATCTTGGAGAAGGTAATAGAGTAGGGAAACAGTGGATAAATCCAGAAGGAGGCGGTAATGCGACATAAAGGATGCCAACTGCCATAAATCACCACAGAAGAAGAAGATAACGATCTTCTGCATGTTTTTTCATGTCGGTGTGAATGCGGGGGATTCTCCGTGTGATTTGATGTCTTGACATTTGCAATGTGCTATGATGACAGCTTCAACTGCAATGCCAGTCCTAATGCTGCTTGTGTAACACTGTGTAACCTGCTGTGGATAAAACTGACACCTCCTGCCTCAGCAGCTGTTGCTCTTATTGTCTTTGCTTTCAGCATTTCCTCATTATGCCTCCATGTTGGATAATCACGCGCACTCTATAGTCCCATTTAAATAGCACTCAGATTAGTCAAAGCGCCGTCTCTTGTGTTTCTGAAAGCCCACGTACGGATTTGCTGTCTTTGATGATCAGTTGCGATATGCTTTGAGTCCTGCCTCGCGGTTTTCACACAACACCTGTTTGCCAAGACAACTAGTAAACAAATATGAGCCCTGCCCATTTCAGATGCCGGATCTCACTGGCCAATGCATCAGAGAATAGTCTTATCAGAGGAGCAGCACGACGGTTAAAAGTAGCTGTTGGCTCTCTATCACATCACATTATGTGCCGTGGTCCAACAATCCTCTTGATATTTTTGATGAGGTGGCTGAAGATAAGCATGGAGAGACAGGGCTAAGCAGGAGAAGCACAGCAGCAGAGTGTACAAATTCCACATTTGTAAATCTCCAAAGCCATATCATTTTTGATTGATGGTGAAGCAAATCCAAAACATCTATTTTGAATATTACCAGTCATCTTAGCGATGTTGTTAGATGATGTGTCTGGCTCCTCTGTACTCAAAATACTGTGAAATCATAAGAAACAGAGAACTAATTATGCTTAAAGAAAGGCTGGTAGCAACTGTCACCAGGTAGATAATATATTCAGCAAGAACCCAGATGTACGGGTGGCCTGGAATTGCAAAAGACAAACCGCACTTTACAACACGGAAATCAAAATACAAAGTCAGAAAACACAACTTCACAAAACAAAGCATCAAACCCCATCACCACATCACTAAACAAATCAACGTTTCTTTCACAAAACATAGTAATAGAAAACAATAATAAACGACAAATCACAAAACATACAGTAACAGCATTTCATGAAACAACTCAAACAAATCACAAAACGCTTCATAAAATGAAAAGGGTAGGCACAGGTTTCTCATTGCTGATTGGATGGAGAATAAGTTTGAGTAACTTCTGTCTTCATGTAAAAGTCTGATGACATCATGTCTCCTAAAATATGTCTGAACTATATACATATATATATATATATATATATATATATATATATATATATATATATATATATATAAAGCTCTTTATCAGGAAAAGGCAATGTAAGAAAAAGAAAAAGAAAAAAAAAGTGTATGTACATGTATGTACAGTAAGTGTGTATATGTGTATGTATATGTACATACGTATGTGTATATATTATATACTTTGTTTATTTTGTTTGTATATTGAGGTACAACCGGATGTTATGTTTATATATAATTTGGTGTGATAGTGTCTTGTAATCCCATGTGGGATGGGCCAGAAATGGCATGACACGGAAATAAAAAAACTAACTAACTAACTACCGTATATATATATATTCGTTACCTCACTCATTTCTGTTCAAAGCTAATAGGCATCTAGGAGCAATGGACCAAAACATGTAAACAAACCCACATGACTCAGTCAGTAAACAGCTGTTTTATGTGCTGTCCAATCAGCAATGAGAATGGGGTTTTTTGAGGTAGAGACCAAGTATAAGCCCAGATAAGGTTTCATGTCTCTACCGTTGTTTGTTTTGTCTGTTTATGTTTTTAAAAATGTGCAAATAAAGAAAAGAAAACACTTGGAACTACCCTTTCCATTTTATGAAGGGAGGTTGTGTTTAGTGATTTGCTACTTTGTTTTCTATTTTGGTCATTTCCTTGGTCAAATGTTGATTTGTTTTGTGAATGGGCAATTTATTTGTGTTCTATTTTGTTAATCTGTTTTGTGCCACTGTACCTTTGGTCCAAAGTGTCAATTTGACTATCAAAACTGACTTTGAAAGTCTCAGATCCACTGCTTATCCAATCCTCCATTCATCCTTCTGCACAAGCACCTTTCTCTGCTACCATATGGCCTCTACGTGGTCTTACATCAGGACCAGATTTCAAAGTCACAGATTCGCAGGCCAAGCATGCAGACCCTACACACAAAGCCACAACACTCTATCATGCAGTGCTATGTCTGTGATCTACATAAAGAAGTCACAAACGAACTGCAGTGAAATCAAATGCGTAGACCTACCCAACTACCCAATGTCATGGAACTCTTCCCAGGAGCTGTGGGGAGAAGTGTCTGTACTGGGCATGCTCAGTGTGCCATCTCCATGCCCTGATTGTCCTGCTAAAGGCCCCAGGGCAAGCATGCTGTGGGCCCCTCTGTCTGCACATCGACAGAGCAGATGTACAATGTCCATGGTGGAGGACATCTGCTCTGCTCAGTGTAACACCAGGCAAACAACACCAGAAATGACTCCGTGTACAACGAGTACACACAGTCGTCTTCAAATCCAGTATTCTGATTTGCATAAGAGTGCAAATGTACAATCCGACGCGATGTGCCTGAAGAGAGTTTGTGTCTGAGGTGGCATCTCTCGTTGGCACTGAGACCACATTTGACCATCCACTCGTCAAGGTGGAGGCTGGGATTAGAGCCAGTGCCAGCCTGCTCCCCCTGTGAGATCTGGAGCGTCGAATTTCATGCCATGTGTTGTGTCCTCGGGCTCCGGGGAGCCATCATACTGTAACCGGCGAGCCACGCCCAGAGTCCCAGCCTCCTGACCACCTTCCCTCCACCTGTCCTCTGCTTGTTTGTGTTTTGGGGCATGACAGGAAGTGAGCGGAGCATGCTCGCATGGCTGAAAAGGATCAACAAAGCTGTTGTTTTGCAGCCTAGGGGCCTGTCTGGATAACACATCCACACGGGAGCAGGAGGACTTTGCTCCCATATATTTGTGAT
Source organism: Poromitra crassiceps (assembly GCF_964638095.1). NCBI lineage: Eukaryota > Metazoa > Chordata > Actinopteri > Beryciformes > Melamphaidae > Poromitra > Poromitra crassiceps. Next base: position 33,110,783 of record NC_139626.1, on the reverse strand, counting down.
TGAGAGAAAAACACAGTTGATGCTTTGCTGTGTGGTTTTTCATTCCATAAGCCTTGGGGCCCCTGAATGATCCACCACACTGTCTGTGAGCGTACATTTGATAGGCTTTGCAATGGCAGTGCTGCTATAGCAGATCAATTCATATTGATCAGGGAATACAGACACTGCTCAGAATATCAAAGTTGCCCACAAGGAGGTTAGAAATGGCTTTTGGGAGTTAAACTAATCCTTACTAATGTTATAGATTTCCTACCTTTGGGTTTTATTCAGTCTCTGTGGTATAGGTCTAATTGCCAATTCATAGATAGGCTAGAACTGATGAAGTGCCAACTTAACCTTATAAAATTAATTAAAAAACTCGATTTTATCTTGAGCTAAAACTGGTATTTGGCGAAATTGGCACATTGATCGATCAATTCCACTGGCAGCCAATATGTATCAATCAACAGAATAGGAGAGAAAAAAACGCATCTTGCCAAAGATGAAAGGGGAAAAAATCGTGCGGGCTGATTTTCTGTATCAATGCACGGACCAACAGCAATTTATCTGGACCTAGGCTAGATATAGGCTAATCCAAAAAAACTACCATCCTGCGTTAATGTCCCTTTGAAATGTTTCCTTTGACAGAAATGTGTTAACGCTACGTGGTGTGCACTTCAGAGCGACAGTGTTAACGCTGGTGTGCACTTCAGAGCGACAGTTAACTGTGTGCGCAAAATTACCTGGAAAAGCACGCCCGTTACCTAGACTGTGACGGCGGGCGGCATTTCAACCCCCACACAGCCCGCTCAGCCCCCAGTGAAAAGATACGAGATGCTTCTCAATCTCAAATGACACCAAAATGAACCACTCACGTCTCGGAAGCGGTTCCAGTGCTTGATCTTACGGCTGTACTGGGAGATGGTGGACAGCCATTGCTCATCTTCCATGAAATTCCCCGGTTTCTCTCCTTCTTTGCCACTTTTCACATCGACCTGCAGCGAGACGCCGACCAGCAAGAAGAGGCAAGCGAGATTCCTCACAACGACCATGTTGCTCATGTTGTCTGGGCTGTATCCTATACTGCTGATGTCCCCCCGACCGAATGCTGCTGCTACAACAGACTGAACGGGAATGAGAGAGCGAGAGAGCGAGAGAGAGAGAGAGAGAGAGAGAGAGAGAGAGAGAGAGAGCGAGAGAGAGGAGAGGAGAGGAGAGGATGGAGAGGATGTTGGGGGGGGGGGGGGGGGGGGTAGCCTGCACTATCCAAATCTTTATTTTAGCTTTCTTGGTTTCATTATTTCAATGTTTCTTTTTATACACTTTATATTAAGGTACACACATTCACTATTTACTAGTTTCTCATTAGCAAAGCTAATAAAAAACAAGAAACAGCCAATATGCTTCTAATAATATGCATGCTAATTTAGCATGCATATTAATTAGAAGCATATCAATAACCGCATATCAGTAAGTAAAGTAAGGAAGTTGTTGGACAGGAATTACGATAGGGCCTATGCTTTGCTCATAAGGGCCATAAGGTGGTAGTAGTAGGCCTACAGTACCACTGTACTACCACCTTATAAGGCCCTACTGAGCAAAGCATATTAAGATCGTAATTCGAATTTCGTGTTACTTTTTTCTATTTGCGAGAAAACACATAGTCCTATACACATATAAAGTCACACACACACACACACACACACACACACACACACACACACACACACACACACACACACACACACAGTCATATAAGTAATATCTATTAGTCTAATATATTTATAGTTGGACACTATTTAATTTTTCTTTTTCTTTTTAATTCAATTGTATTTAGAAGCTTTGGCAATGCTGCTCATCTAATATCCATGCGAATTGATTGGATTGAAATTGAATTGAGAGAAAAGGAGAGATGGTTTAAAAAGTGTGGCTCTAGTCATAATCAACAGGGGGGGGGTGGAGATAGCAGCGATTGCTGCAATTGAACCCATACCGAAACGCACTGGTTTCCAAAGTGGGCTCCACGGACTGCCTATGCATGGGGTCGTTAGAGGGGACTGCCTATGCATGGGGTCGTTAGAGGGCTCCCAAAGGGGTCCCTGGGCGAATGACGTTCAATTGAGCTCAAATCCACTCTTAACTCATTCAGTAGGAGTAAGCACGGGGAGAGAATGCAATTGCAATTCTGATCAGAGGTTTCACTCTCTCTCCACTTATCATCTCCCCTCTTAGAGAGACAGACAATACAAATCTTCTCCTGGGACAAACCTTCATCATGAATTCAATGGTGAATCTATGTGGGACTCTTTCACGTGGAACATCATGGTGCCAGTAACACTATCTTTTCACAGCGTGCGCTTCATTAGCATTAAATATGCAACATTTAATAGCCGCTGCTGTGCTGTGATTTTGCCCCTGCGAAGCTGTGAGCTGTGCTGCATCAGACCATGGGATTCAAGCAAGACGGCCCAACTTCAACACTACACTTGTGGGTTTTGCCCATGGTTTTCCACGGACACGCCCACTTAGGAGACTTTCAGCAGGTCTGAGTCAACGGTTGACCACGTCCATTCAGGAGACTTGCTGCTACCGTTTGTTAGAATTGGCGGAGCTTGCGGTGACCCATCTATAGTAATATAATATCTATGACTTTACCCAAACCCTCCCCAACTGCCCCTGCCCTCTCGCCTGTCTATTCCATACCCATCATCCAATGCTGCGCTCAGATTCATTTGGGTTTAAGGTTACTGATATTGGCCGAGGCAGAGCGACCAGGCAGGGGGCGGTATCGCATGCCTGTGATGCTGCTTAGGTGGCCAAACGGACTCGGGACACTGGCGTCAAAACGCTTGATGGCAGCTGCAGACTTCCTGAATCTGCAGAGCTCTGCCATTGGGAAGGGCAGGGGAGGGAACATCCTGCAGAGACAGCTGTGCATGTCAACAGCGTGCGGCCTCCGGACATGATGTGTTCATTAAGGGCCTCCGGACATGATGTGTTCATTAAGGGCCTCCGGACATGATGTGTTCATTAAGGTCCTCTGGACATGATGTGTTCATTAAGGTCCTCTGGACATGATGTGTTCATTAAGGGCCTCCGGACATGATGTGTTCATTAAGGGCCTCTGGACATGATGTGTTCATTAAGGTCCTCTGGACATGATGTGTTCATTAAGGTCCTCTGGACATGATGTGTTCATTAAGGTCCTCTGGACATGATGTGTTCATTAAGGTCCTCTGGACATGATGTGTTCATTAAGGGCCTCTGGACATGATGTGTTCATTAAGGTCCTCTGGACATGATGTGTTCATTAAGGGCCTCCGGACATGATGTGTTCATTAAGGTCCTCTGGACATGATGTGTTCATTAAGGTCCTCTGGACATGATGTGTTCATTAAGGTCCTCTGGACATGATGTGTTCATTAAGGTCCTCTGGACATGATGTGTTCATTAAGGGCCTCTGGACATGATGTGTTCATTAAGGTCCTCTGGACATGATGTGTTCATTAAGGTCCTCTGGACATGATGTGTTCATTAAGGTCCTCTGGACATGATGTGTTCATTAAGGGCCTCTGGACATGATGTGTTCATTAAGGTCCTCTGGACATGATGTGTTCATTAAGGGCCTCCGGACATGATGTGTTCATTAAGGTCCTCTGGACATGATGTGTTCATTAAGGTCCTCTGGACATGATGTGTTCATTAAGGTCCTCTGGACATGATGTGTTCATTAAGGGCCTCTGGACATGATGTGTTCATTAAGGTCCTCTGGACATGATGTGTTCATTAAGGTCCTCCGGACATGATGTGTTCATTAAGGTCCTCTGGACATGATGTGTTCATTAAGGTCCTCTGGACATGATGTGTTCATTAAGGTCCTCTGGACATGATGTGTTCATTAAGGGCCTCCGGACATGATGTGTTCATTAAGGTCCTCCGGACATGATGTGTTCATTAAGGGCCTCCGGACATGATGTGTTCATTAAGGGCCTCTGGACATGATGTGTTCATTAAGGTCCTCTGGACATGATGTGTTCATTAAGGGCCTCCGGACATGATGTGTTCATTAAGGTCCTCTGGACATGATGTGTTCATTAAGGTCCTCTGGACATGATGTGTTCATTAAGGTCCTCCGGACATGATGTGTTCATTAAGGTCCTCTGGACATGATGTGTTCATTAAGGTCCTCTGGACATGATGTGTTCATTAAGGTCCTCTGGACATGATGTGTTCATTAAGGGCCTCCGGACATGATGTGTTCATTAAGGTCCTCCGGACATGATGTGTTCATTAAGGGCCTCCGGACATGATGTGTTCATTAAGGGCCTCTGGACATGATGTGTTCATTAAGGTCCTCTGGACATGATGTGTTCATTAAGGGCCTCCGGACATGATGTGTTCATTAAGGTCCTCTGGACATGATGTGTTCATTAAGGGCCTCCGGACATGATGTGTTCATTAAGGTCCTCTGGACATGATGTGTTCATTAAGGGCCTCCGGACATGATGTGTTCATTAAGGTCCTCTGGACATGATGTGTTCATTAAGGGCCTCCGGACATGATGTGTTCATTAAGGGCCTCCGGACATGATGTGTTCATTAAGGTCCTCTGGACATGATGTGTTCATTAAGGGCCTCCGGACATGATGTGTTCATTAAGGGCCTCTGGACATGATGTGTTCATTAAGGTCCTCTGGACATGATGTGTTCATTAAGGTCCTCTGGACATGATGTGTTCATTAAGGTCCTCTGGACATGATGTGTTCATTAAGGTCCTCTGGACATGATGTGTTCATTAAGGTCCTCTGGACATGATGTGTTCATTAAGGTCCTCTGGACATGATGTGTTCATTAAGGGCCTCCGGACATGATGTGTTCATTAAGGGCCTCTGGACATGATGTGTTCATTAAGGTCCTCTGGACATGATGTGTTCATTAAGGTCCTCTGGACATGATGTGTTCATTAAGGTCCTCTGGACATGATGTGTTCATTAAGGGCCTCTGGACATGATGTGTTCATTAAGGTCCTCTGGACATGATGTGTTCATTAAGGTCCTCTGGACATGATGTGTTCATTAAGGGCCTCCGGACATGATGTGTTCATTAAGGTCCTCTGGACATGATGTGTTCATTAAGGGCCTCTGGACATGATGTGTTCATTAAGGTCCTCTGGACATGATGTGTTCATTAAGGTCCTCTGGACATGATGTGTTCATTAAGGGCCTCCGGACATGATGTGTTCATTAAGGTCCTCTGGACATGATGTGTTCATTAAGGGCCTCCGGACATGATGTGTTCATTAAGGTCCTCTGGACATGATGTGTTCATTAAGGTCCTCTGGACATGATGTGTTCATTAAGGGCCTCCGGACATGATGTGTTCATTAAGGTCCTCTGGACATGATGTGTTCATTAAGGTCCTCTGGACATGATGTGTTCATTAAGGTCCTCTGGACATGATGTGTTCATTAAGGTCCTCTGGACATGATGTGTTCATTAAGGTCCTCTGGACATGATGTGTTCATTAAGGGCCTCCGGACATGATGTGTTCATTAAGGGCCTCTGGACATGATGTGTTCATTAAGGTCCTCTGGACATGATGTGTTCATTAAGGTCCTCTGGACATGATGTGTTCATTAAGGGCCTCCGGACATGATGTGTTCATTAAGGTCCTCTGGACATGATGTGTTCATTAAGGTCCTCTGGACATGATGTGTTCATTAAGGTCCTCTGGACATGATGTGTTCATTAAGGGCCTCCGGACATGATGTGTTCATTAAGGTCCTCTGGACATGATGTGTTCATTAAGGTCCTCTGGACATGATGTGTTCATTAAGGGCCTCTGGACATGATGTGTTCATTAAGGTCCTCTGGACATGATGTGTTCATTAAGGTCCTCTGGACATGATGTGTTCATTAAGGGCCTCCGGACATGATGTGTTCATTAAGGTCCTCTGGACATGATGTGTTCATTAAGGTCCTCTGGACATGATGTGTTCATTAAGGGCCTCCGGACATGATGTGTTCATTAAGGTCCTCTGGACATGATGTGTTCATTAAGGTCCTCTGGACATGATGTGTTCATTAAGGTCCTCTGGACATGATGTGTTCATTAAGGTCCTCTGGACATGATGTGTTCATTAAGGTCCTCTGGACATGATGTGTTCATTAAGGTCCTCTGGACATGATGTGTTCATTAAGGTCCTCTGGACATGATGTGTTCATTAAGGGCCTCCGGACATGATGTGTTCATTAAGGTCCTCTGGACATGATGTGTTCATTAAGGTCCTCTGGACATGATGTGTTCATTAAGGTCCTCTGGACATGATGTGTTCATTAAGGGCCTCCGGACATGATGTGTTCATTAAGGGCCTCTGGACATGATGTGTTCATTAAGGTCCTCTGGACATGATGTGTTCATTAAGGTCCTCTGGACATGATGTGTTCATTAAGGGCCTCCGGACATGATGTGTTCATTAAGGGCCTCCGGACATGATGTGTTCATTAAGGGCCTCCGGACATGATGTGTTCCTTAAGGGCCTCCGGACATGATGTGTTCCTTAAGGGCCTCCGGACATGATGTGTTCCTTAAGGGCCTCCGGACATGTTCAGGGGTTATCGTCATATTGTTGTCAGGGTGAATGTACTGCTCACACGGTTGGCCTGGGTTGTTTGAAAGCATTTTAACGCTATGTTCATCTGTGCCCCATTGACCTTTAAAGCTGGTCTTCAGCAACAAGAAGTGGTCAACTTAAGTGTTGAGGGTCTTTGAATGCCTGATCTTGTTTGGGTTTGACAAGGGTTTCTTCAGTCCTGTAGTCTATATAGACTCAGTCCTGTAGTCTATATAGACTCAGTCCTGTCTGTAGTCTATATAGGTCTATATAGACTCAGTCCTGTAGTCTATACAGTATACTCAGTCCTGTAGTCTATATAGACTCAGGCCTGTAGTCTACAGTATATAGACTACAGGACTGAGATAGACTCAGTCCTGTCTGTAGTCTATATAGACTCAGTCCTGTAGTCTATAGACTCAGTCCTGTGTGTAGTCTATATACTCAGTCCTGTAGTCTATATAGACTCAGTCCTGTAGTCTATAGACTGTCCTGTCTGTAGTCTATATAGACTCAGTCCTGTAGTCTATATAGACTCAGATCTCCTCTGTAACTGGAAAAAGGCTCTTATAAGGCTGAGACCAGCTCTTCCAATCCATCTGAAGTGGTGGCAAGGTGGACCAGACATAGGAGACAACAGGAAGTCAAACTAGTAATTGCAGTAAATCTATGTTTTGTGACTTGTGTGAGATATGGCATATGGGGAAAGAAAAAAAACTCTGGCATGGTTTTGGGTTTCTTTTTGCTTTGGTCCTTTTCTGATTGAATTCCAGTAGAACTCCTCCAGCCGTCATCTGGGCCCTCCATCAAGCATAAGATGCCGTTTAATTCCAGGACCGCTCGTAAACACTCAACCTGATAATGCCCCTGTCACTGTTCTCAAAACATCATCTCACCTCTCCACCTTTATGACAGTGGTGGGAAAACAGCCTCAGATGCCATTAAAAAAAACGCTGGTAAACATTCAACTGGAATTAGATCTCGTTATGGAGGGAGCCTAGACAAATTGATGGTGACACCGTCGTCTTTTGCAAAACAATGTGGGATCATTTTGTGCCTTGGTGATAGGGGGGGGGTCATCTTCTCCGCAGATTCCGCTCCACCCGCGAACAGAGAGCGATCACTTCTCTGATATTTGTGATTAAAAAGACAGCAGAGGTCGTCCTGGTGGCTCCGTTTCCCCCGAGGCACCCGTCATGTACCCGTTATTTACCGGGTTCAAGTCCGGCACGGGAGGCTCATCGCGTCCCGCCGTCTCCAATAAAGCCAACATGCAAAGCGATATCATATTAGGCCACAAAGGCAGCTTAAGTATCAGCCCTGTGAGTGAGCTGTGGAAGAGTGCCTTTCACTGTAAAGGGATTAACTGATGTCATCGTTGCTCTATGGGCAGGAGACTGATCAAACTGATCTCTCCTGTTCACAAAGCGGCATCAGTTTGCACAAAAGCAGTTGAGGGGAGGATCAGAGCACTTCATTTCAATAACACCAGACTGGAAAAACTGTGTGCAGCATAATTTATATATATATATTCTATTTATATAGAATACAGGGTTACTAATGAGTAAATATGTGCCATCTACAAATGTAAATGCAGCAAGTCCCCTTCTGTCTTACAAATATGCACAGCTCATAAAGCTAGACACAAGCTTTTGTACCTGATCATGGCCGTGCATATTGTCACATGATCTCATGACTCCGTAAGGATCGCCTCCCAAATTCTTAGTACACAAGAAATAATTGCAACAGGCCAAGGGCGGCTGCTTTGCAAATGTATTTATTCCTGTGAGATTTCAACAGACTGTCGAAATGTGGCACATTATGTCGCTAAGGGGGGTGATTACAACCCAAACATATTCAATTCTATTTCGTTTGATTTCAACATAAGATCCAGCAGTGGTGCTACAGCACTTTGCTATCTCTGGAAGTCACGGTGACATGAGCACATGGGCTGAACACCTTCATGGAAACGTGTTTTGCATGGTGCTTTAACCCATTGATACCTGATGCAGCATTTGTGTGTGTATCCCTTTAAGACCGCAAACCGCGTTAACGCGGTTCGCGGTCTTAAAGGGATACGCAGACAAATGAGGGATATATACGCAAATGCTGCATCAGGTATCAATGGGTTAAGTTGTGGTGACGATGCACAGAGGCTCTGAGAGAGCGTGGAGTTACTTCAGCAGCCGCCCACAGCTTCCACCTTCCATCGTGTCACCATGTTCATCTGTGACCTGCAACACATAATAACAACATAACGGCCATGTCAATTATTAATCATGTGCTCTGAACTAAAGCATACTGCGTCCTTGACTAGAATGCAAGCCGTTCATATGGCAATACTCACATAAGGGCAGAAAATGTAGGATCAGCCAGGCAGGACAATTAAGCACACACTGGAATTTACAACGACGGCTTGAATACATCAGGCATAAACAAAAACAAATGGTTTTCTTCTGCTCTATGATCATATACTGATATCAAAACAGCAGCATGCTACGCTAAGCTATTTGTCCCATAACAACACAGTGATGCATGCTCGTTAAGCAATACTGGCTTTAGGAAGTGACACTACTGAACAATGTAAATGACCGATCAGCATCATGGAAGCAGGTTCCCGGATAGAAGAACCCTCAAAAGAAGCTATTTTAATAGTTATGGAAAGGATAAGCCTCATTGGGAGGCATTTAGTAAGTAATCCCAAGTGACTTACAGCTGTAAGTGGACTTGCTAGAAATGTGTATAGATTTAATTCAATTGGATTCAAACTGGGTCACACAGCTATTAAAAGTGCAAAGTTAGTTAGGAGCAGTATGACAGTATTTTGCTCTTGCCTAGCAAGTAGTTGCCACTGTGCTGTATTTTGCAGTAGGGGCCGCAGTAGGGACGGGAGAGGGTGTATTTTGCAGTGTGGGCCGCAGACGGTGGTGAGTAGTACGGGGGCCCCACAGGGGACCGTTCTCGCTCCTGTCCTGTTCCCAATTTACACTGCAGACTTTCAGCACAACTCCGAGACATGCCACATACAGAAATACTCGGACGACACCGCCATTGTGGGGTGTATCAGGGGGGGCGCAGGAGGAGGAGTACAGGGGCCTGGTCGAGGACTTTGTCGGTTGGTGTAAGAGGAACCACCTCCAGCTGAACACCTCCAAGACCAAGGAGATGATGATGGATTTTGGGAAGCACGGGACTCCGGTGCGGCCGGTCTCCATTGAGGGGGTGGATGTGGAGGTGGTTCGCTCTTACAAGTACCTCGGAGTACACCTGGATGACAAACTGGACTGGTCACTGAACACTGACGCACTCTATAAGAAGGGCCAGAGCCAGCTTTACTTCTTACGGAGGCTGAGGTCCTTCAATGTCTGCAGTAAAATGCTGCAGATGTTTTACCAGTCCGTGGTGGCCAGCGTCTTCTTCTATGCTGTGGTGTGCTGGGGAGGCAGCATTAAACAGAGGGATACAAGGCGGCTGGACAAGCTGGTTAGGAAGGCTGGCTCCGTGGTCGGTATGGAGCTGGACAACCTCACAGCTCTAGTGGAGAGAAGGTCTTTGGCCAAGCTGCTCACCATTATGGACAACCCTTCTCACCCTCAACCTGGGCCACTGAGACTTGAGACTTGAGACTTTAGTATTTGTTTGTGTATGTACTGCAGGCACTTTCTCTATGCATATGTTTGCACACTGCACAGGCACAGGCACTTGTTTTCTCTCTTATTTCCATGTCCCTACCAGGACTGGCTCTCCTAACTTTTTTATCTTGTTTATCTTTTTATCTCTTCGTTTTTAGTATTTTAACATGCTTTTTATCCTTCATATGTACTTTGTTATTTGTATGTGCAACTGGAAGCTGCTGTACAACAGAATTTCCCTCGGGATTAATAAAGTATTTATCTATCTATCTATCTATCTATCTATCTATCTATCTATCTATCTATCTAGTAGGGACGGGAGAGGGTGTATTTTGCAGTAGGGGCCGCAGTAGGGACAGGAGAGGGTGTATTTTGCAGTAGTGGCCGCAGTAGGGACGGGAGAGGGTGTATTTTGCAGTAGGGGCCGCAGTAGGGATGGGAGAGGGTGTATTTTGCAGTGTGGGCCGCAGTAGGGACGGGAGAGGGTGCAGCACCTTTTCAATTAAAAGTGGAACAGTAGAGGCTACCTAATATTCCACTCAGTCTCAATGGCAGATTTGTTGTCACTTTAAACTGTATGCACCTTAAACTGTATGCACTTTCTACTGTATATGCTGTAGCTGAGAACTGTTCCTGTATGTTTCCTGTCGTTGGCTGCTATGTTTTTTGTTGTCTCTGAGAGTGAACCAAGACAAATTCCTATCAACTTTTGTTGACATGGCAATAAAATCTTTGAATCTTGAAAGATTTATTTTAAGAGTCGCTATAATGAAGCTGATAACCTGCAGTACTATAAGACAGTGGTTCTCAAATGGGGGTCCGGGGACCCCCAGGGGTCCTTGAGGGGGTTCCAGGGGGTCCCCAGCCAAAAGGGGGGTAATTTATTTTTCGCCATAATTCCATTCATAAGTAACACAATGACTATTTTGGTCATGGGTTTTATACACTTTCCGTAATAAAACATCTAAAAGCATCAATCTTATTATCATATGGGGGACCGTGGGACAAAATCCTATTAAATGGGGGTCCGTGGTCTAATCTTTGTCAGTTTAGGGGTCCCTCATGTGAAAAAAGTTGAGAACCACTATAAGAGACAAATCCCCGTGGATTTCATCCTACATACAAGTACGCATCAATGGATTTCACACTGTGTGGGCGAAGGGAAGGACATGGATTTATTTAGTGAATAAACGCCTCCTATAGAGAGCCTACAAGTGTTTACACAGCAATGGCTTTCCATTACTGCCCCTTCCCACCTGAATCAGAGAGTGTGTGTGTGTGTGTGTGTGTGTGGGGGGGGGGGGGTGATGTCCTCCACCTTTTCTGTGTGGGGGGGGTGATGTCCTCCCCCTTTTCAACTCCTGATTGTGCAAACAGTACACAAAAGGCGACAGCAGCTGTGACTGGCTAACTGCTGTTCAAACACACGGGGCTTGTGGCGCTGCTCCCTGTGTGAATGGATCCTGCAGTAAACAGACATGGACAGCTGCAGGTAGGCTCCACAATATGAGTGCTGTGAATGATAAAGAGCAGCCGTCACAAGAGGCAGAGATGAGACGTTTCAAATGGTCTCGCCTTGGCTGTCCGTCAAGGCCTTTCATGCCTATTAGAGACAGAGTGATTAGTGTGAAACGCAAACGCCGATGACACTCAACTGGAGACTTGCATCAAACATAAACGCGACCAATGCTGATTAAAAAAAAAAAAGGAAGGTGTGCTGTCATTTTTCAGTGCTAACAATGTCCAATTTCAAAGATTTCACTGGCTGTCGACCCAGAAGTGTTTGCGGAGCTCTCTCTCAACTCCGAAATGGATGGCTGCTTGGATGTCTTTTCAAGTTCATTCTTTTTTTGAATCCTCGTAAGGCGGGTTAACCGGGCTCGGTGTCAAATATTCTACGCACCGTTCTGCTAAATGAACCCACTCACCATTAGTGGTTTGAAGGACTTCTCCCCCCGACCTTAAAAAGTAATTAACCGCTTAATCGATTTCATGTGTGCGTAAGCCACGCTAAGCATGTAAATCACACATATCTAGCGTCTTAAAAGGTCACATGTCTGTCAAGCATTGTCTTTTTCTCCGTAGATGTTGAAAGATTTATCTGGCCCTCGATGAAAGTTTGATTTTTAATTACACTATGAAAAATGGCAGTGTGGTATTGAATATCAATATCCAACATGTGTTGAAGAGTCTGACATTGATAAATGAAGTGAGGCCCATTTCAAACAGTCTTTGGATAAAAGGCTAGTTTTAAAAGCTGGCATGAAATTAAATATGCAAATTTGATACAGGCCTAAACAATATTTGGCGGAGATAGCACGTGTCACTTTCAAGATGAGCAAGCTTCAGAATACTAAACTTGATATGAATTATAATAATATAATATATATATATATATAATATAAGCATTGATTAAAGGCTTGAATTCTTTTCTGCACTTATTTTACTGATGATGTAGGCTCATCTAAGGGATTGCTCTGCATTCACTTCTTTTAAAATCACAGTGCTTTCCTTCTGCCCTCTCAGCAAAAATAATTTAATTAATTGAATTCAACTATTTCTTATCAGCTGATTATACATTGTATGCTTGTTCTCCCTCTCAGCAAATCTGGCAAACATAACCAGCAGGAAGACCTCCCATAGCATGAAACACAAACATCTAGCCTGTGACTCATATGGTGCATGTACACAAGCACATTTGTACTGTATATGCACGTACGCACGCACGCACGCATGCACACACTTCACTTGCGAAGGAAACAGAGCTGTTCAACCTTTTTAATTAACACACAGTGGTTTCCTCTGGTTAAATCTTCAGAAATGGGGGTGGTGGGGGGGATGGATTCAGGGTAAAGATCCATACAGGAAATAGATCTGTGGGAACACAAAGTGGCAGTGAGGTCTCATTTATCAGGCTTATTGAAAGGGATACATACATGCACGTCTCCAAACCTCAAGGGTCAGGTTAGAACTTCCCCGCTACAGGAAGCAGAGAGCGGACTAATTAGGCTGAGATGCAGCGGGGAGTGGACCAATAAAGATGTGTGTCGCCCACGCTCAGGCCGCCCACGCTAACACTCAGAGGGACGCAGCCTCCAGTCAAATAAAGCCATTTAACTATGCGTAAGGCTGCGGGAACACAAAGGATCTGTGCCGGTAGCTCCACAAAACTAGAACGACCGCAAAATATGGATATATGCCTCCGCCAACAAGTGAGCAGTCGACATCCATGTCTGTCCAGAATTTGACGTTTGAACAAAATGTTAAGAAATTCTGTCAAGGCGTTACTGAGGCATGGCGGTACCGAGCTTGAAAATGGTGTTCGTGAGGTCACAGCGACCTTGACCTTTGACCACCAAAATGTAATCAGCTCATCCTTGAGTCCAAGTCGACGTTTGAGCCAAATTGGAAGAAATTCCGTCAAGGCGTTCCTGAGATATCGCGTTAACGAGCTTGGAATGGCGTTCGTGAGGTCATAGTGACCTTGAACTTTGACCACCAAAATCTAATCAGTTCATCCTTGAGTCCAAGTCAATGTTTGAGGCAATTTTGATGAAATTCCGTCAAGGCGTTCCTCAGATATTGCGTTAACGAACATCGGACGTACGTACGGACTTAGGGGCGTACGGACAACCCGAAACCATAATGCCTCCGGCATTATGAAAAGAAGAGTGTAAAGTGTCTTTACACTCTTGACACACTAACAAGTGTACATGTGATGTTATGTGTAGGTCTGACACACTAACAAGTGTACATGTGATGTTATGTGTAGGTCTGACACACTAACAAGTGTACATGTGATGTTATGTGTAGGTCTGACACACTAACAAGCGTACATGTGATGTTATGTGTAGGTCTGACACACTAACAAGCGTACGTGTGATGTTATGTGTAGGTCTGACACACTAACAAGCGTACGTGTGATGTTATGTGTAGGTCTGACACACTAACAAGTGTACGTGTGATGTTATGTGTAGGTCTGACACACTAACAAGCGTACGTGTGATGTTATGTGTAGGTCTGACACACTAACAAGCGTACGTGTGATGTTATGTGTAGGTCTGACACACTAACAAGCGTACGTGTGATGTTATGTGTAGGTCTGACACACTAACAAGTGTACGTGTGATGTTATGTGTAGGTCTGACACACTAACAAGTGTACATGTGATGTTATGTGTAGGTCTGACACACTAACAAGTGTACATGTGATGTTATGTGTAGGTCTGACACACTAACAAGTGTACATGTGATGTTATGTGTAGGTCTGACACACTAACAAGTGTACGTGTGATGTTATGTGTAGGTCTGACACACTAACAAGCGTACGTGTGATGTTATGTGTAGGTCTGACACACTAACAAGCGTACGTGTGATGTTATGTGTAGGTCTGACACACTAACAAGTGTACATGTGATGTTATGTGTAGGTCTGACACACTAACAAGCGTACGTGTGATGTTATGTGTAGGTCTGACACACTAACAAGTGTACATGTGATGTTATGTGTAGGTCTGACACACTAACAAGTGTACGTGTGATGTTATGTGTAGGTCTGACACACTAACAAGTGTACGTGTGATGTTATGTGTAGGTCTGACACACTAACAAGTGTACGTGTGATGTTATGTGTAGGTCTGACACACTAACAATCGTGCTCTCAGGAGTCTCCTAGGTCTGAAAGATAAATTCTACATCCAGAGACAGCGCCACAATCAACGGATGCATACCCCTGTCGAATGGATTCTGTCGACAAGGCTCGGGAAGGGCGCACAGGGAGAGAGAAAAAAAATCACGCTACCGAAATGGGGGGGCGGTCGGGGGTTGGGGGGGCGGGCAGGCAGGCTGGGACGGAGGAGCTGACAGACAAAAAGTGGCCTCAGCTCGCGCTGGCGGAACTTGGGGCCACCCGGCGATCGCCCTCCTGCACGCCAAGTCGAGCGGAGAGAGCTGTGACGGCCAGGCTGTAAGTCCAATAACTGTATTCATTCACTGACAGATTCCACAGGCCGGACAAGGTTGTGGACAGTGTAGGAAGGGCACGGATGATAATAATAATAATAATTAAAAAAAATGCAAAAAAAGGAAACAAATAAGAAATACTGGTGTAAAAAAATCATGTCGCTAAGGCATTAACACATTCATGTGCCAGCTCAGTCTGAACATTTCAACCAGATTGTTTCAAGAGCAAAGCATTCTAAGTCCTATATACAAACCAATTGTATTTGATTTACCTCGTATTACTAGGACTCTTGCATATAGGTATTTGCTGGGTCGTGTTGTGAAATCCTTGCTCTTGCCATCTGTCAGTAAAATTGGGACTCACTCCAAACAGAGCAGCCAGGCTTGCTGCCGAGGACCGGTGTGGACATTTTGACGAGATGAATCCTCTCCTGTCATGGCTGACAGTGGAGAAGAGGCCTTCAGGTAGAGGTACAGGGCATATGCAGGCATCCCCAAGTTCAATTCAATACCTTTTAAGACCTTTTTAAAGACTTTTTCCAATCGATTTTGAGACCTCAACGCCACTTTTGTCACATCAGCGATAGGGGTGTAAATCACAAGTTTCATCACGATACGATATTATATAGATTCTTTGGACAATGATACGATATTTGCTGATGTCACAAAGTCTGCCACGATACAATAATTGTTGGCATCCACTCTTTTAGAATAGGTACTGTATCAGCACTGTATCAGGGCGAGAATGTATATTGTATTTTATGTTAATTGCTATGTATGTATTTATGTATTGTGAGTCGTAAGTATTGTATTTGCACCTGACAATCCTGTCAACCACCCCCCTTCCTTTTCCCCCAGAGGACCACCATGGAAATAAGCCTGTGGCTTTGTTGTGTTTTAATCCTCGGCAGTTTTTTTTGTTTCATAATGTCTGTCTTCTGTGAAGCAGTATAATGTGTGCTTTAAAAAAAAAATCATATAAAACTTAAAATTAATCAATTCAGGGGTCTGCAATATGAGACAATATCATATGCTCATTTAACACCATCAGCACAATAGTGCTATTTAATACCTCTCACATCGTGATTTTTATATTTGTCTTAACTTTCCCTAAATTGATTGATCAACTTTGAATACTTTTCAAGACCCCGCAGATAGCCTGAGGTAGCCTAGCCTCCTTGAATTATTCCGAAAAGGGTAGGTACGGGGCATCCGGGTAGTGTAGATTCCCTGCCTACCAACACGAGGGTCACAGGTTCGCGCCCCCGTGTTACAGTATCTCCGGCTTGGTCGGGCGCCTGTGTGTCTGTGTCTGCGGGTGGGAAGCCGGAATGAGGGTATGTGTCCTGGTCACATGCTGCACTAGCCCCTCCTCTATTTGGTCAGGGCGCCTGTTTGGGGCGGAACAGAACTGGTGGGAATAGGGTGATCCTCCCATGTGCTACGTCCTGCCGGTGAAGCACCCCGCTGTCAGGTGAAAAGAAGCAGCTGGCAACTGCTGTATCGGAGGAAGCATGTGTGTGTCTACGGCTCTCCCCAGATCGGCAGAGGGGGTGGAGCAGCGACCGGGGCAACAGGGGGAATTGGCCAAGTACAATTGGGGAGAAAATGGGGGGGAAATAGGGTAGGTACACTCACAGTTCAGTATCAAACCTCAAAATAGATCAACGTCAAACTTCCTAAACCAGCAGTCTACTGAAAAGGCGTAAAAAAACACTACCAAAATATATGCTAATCATTACACCTAATTATTAGAATGCCCTTGTTTTACAAGGCAATGTACTCTGGGGACATAATCTATATGCATGCAGATGCTCCTGCCTTTGCTCCATCGCGGGTGATGGATTTCACATGCATGATTTCACAATAGGCTATGAGATAGTTGATCATCTCAACGGCATTGCCCTCTGGAATCTGAGTAAAGCCGTTGTATAGAAATTGCCAGCCCAAGTAAAAAAAAATCTCAAGTGATCAACAAACTCCCAAACTTGCAAACGCGTGTCCATGTTGTGAAGATCCCCAGGTCACAAAGGAATGAGGCAAATGTGCATTTATCAAATAAGAAATGACTTATTACCAAATTAGGAAAACAGACTCACTTAGGCAGTTTTCACAAATAAGATCAGAGGTGATTTAAGTGAAGAGAGTGAAGTGCTTGTGTTTTTTAAATTGAAATAATTCTTTCTTGATTTTGGTTTTGTTTATTTTCTTTTGATTGCCTATTCGATTTAAATGTGGTTTGTTTTGTGCTTTTCACGTTGCACGTTTCAAGTTGCCTGGCTCAGGATCACTAACAGAGAACCAATTCTCTGGAGGAAAAATTTACAGAAATTCGACTGCCTAAAGCAGTGATACTCAACTTGCAGCCCGGGGGCCAGATGCGGCCCACGATAGGGCGCAGGGTGGCCCCCTGACTATTTTCTGTTTCACAATGAAAACTAATGTCAAATAACATTTGACTGAGCTCCAGCTAAATTGTCAAATATCGTTGTCTGCTCGCCACCCAGGCACTTATATGTACTTAACTAACTTAACCTAACTAACTTAACCTAACTATCCTGTGTGCACAAAATTGTCAGACTAAACTCCGGCTGACACCGCTAGAGAAAAAATAATATTAATGTTTGTTTATTAACTGGCCCCTGGCCTCCTATCATTTTACAAAAGTGGCCCCCAGGCAAAGAAAGTTGAGTATCCCTGGCCTAAAGCATTTCAGAATGTGTGCGCATGCAAGTTTCATCTTTTCAATGAGCTTTCATCTGAAATGTGAATCATGCAGTGCTCTGATCATTAGATTTTCCCACACAGCATGTTCCCAGGGGGTTTTGGAGGATGAAAAAAAGGGTTCAGATACAGTTATTATGTCTCCGCTCTAAAGACAAACGTATGCTGCCACCTACTGGACAACAGCTTCTAGACAGCCTCTGTGTCAAACTCAATTTCATCCTGGGCCACATCACCATTATGGTTGCCCTCAAAGGGCCGGTTGTAAATATAACACGATATAAATGTATCTATAACATACTTGTTATCATATTACATCATTGCCTCTGATTCAATTATTATTGGTTTTTAGTAATAACTTAATAATTAATAACTAGCTCTGAAAGCAGAATTATATGAAAAATAATGGCAAACAACTAGTAGCCTACAACTATTACAACTACAGCAATTCTGTATTGTTTTCTTTGTGTGTTTTCTTCATAAAATGAAGTGCCGGGCTGGATTTGAGTTTGACACACAGTCTGTAGAGCTGGAAACTCAGATGAGCATTGTCTCATTCCCCACCTCAGTGAACGTAGACGGTCATGAGAAGCTGATGCTCCCGGCAGAGGTGTAGTAGCCGCTGCAGTCTGTGGAATATCTCTGGGACAGCTGGACAGTGTTCAGGTCAAACTCTCCGAAATGATGAGCACCAAAGTTCTGTCATGATAGAGCAAACAGACAGTAGAGCCTTGAACACAGGCTCCAAGTATTCCACTGGACACTTCTCCCCATAACAGAGAAACCTTTGGCAGGTCGCCATTGTAAATAAGAATTAGGGGTGGGGGGGAAAATCGATACACCATAGTATCGCGATATTTTGCCTGACATTTAATTTTTGTTTTTGTTTTTTGCAGGCCATGCCAAGTACAGTAGTCCACAGACACATCCAGTTAAGGTGGACTGTAAGTAGACTGTAACAAACAGTTCAGTTTGTCAGGTGCATGCAACTATGACATGACTTTATGACTTTATGAAAGTTGTTGGTCTGTCTACTTGACAATGTTGCTGCAATAAAATGGTTGAAGTCAGATGAACAATTGTGGAAAGTTGTTCATCAAATTGTTCTTATATAAACCAGATGTTGACAAGGTTTTCCTTTGGGGACATCATTTGCAGTTGAAAAAGTAAGAAATTGCAATATATCGAAATATCGCAATATTCAATATATCGCAATACCGTATTCAATATATCGCAATATTGGCGATATCGCAATATCGCAATACTATCGTATCGTGACTCAAGTATCGTTTTAGTATCATATCGTGGGCATCTGGTGATTCCCACCCCTAATAAGAATCTGTTCTTAATGACTTGCCTGGTTAAATAAAGGTTAAATAAAAAAATAAATAAAAAGTCGTTAAAACCATGGCATGTTTTGGAAAAGTCAGGATTTGTGATTTCAGACCAGGCTCCACTTCTTATTCTCAGTACAAACAAGTCAGCGACCAGGAAACATATATATTAAATGAGGAGCTGTCGCTCACACACACATGGTGTTACCATGGTTACACACACACACATGGTGTTACCATGGTCACACAACACTTGGTAGGTGCTCGTGTGTCATTTGATTCATGTCATTTCAGCCACACACTCGGCTCCAGAGAGGAAGGAGACGGTGTAATGTCGCTGTTTGTCACATTTCACTCGTCACTCAAGACTGAGCGATCATACAGAAGATTTCATGGGCCGGTTCTGAGAACACATGTAAGGTCTACTGACTCGTACAGAAGCTTTTCTTGGCACATTTTCAAAGTTCTCCTCCTCCTCCTCCTCCTGCTGTATTTAGATGGGAGTCTTCTCGTTCCTGTCTTCAGTTTTTGGGGTATGTGCACAAGAGAGCCAACTGACATAAAAATAATAGGGTTAATCAATATGCCGGTAAAACAGCACATTCTAAATCTTTCTGCCTTTACAAATCAAATCAATAAGCAGGTCAAGTATTTCTGTCACAAAGGCCTGCAGAGTAAAACAAATATTCATCTGGTTTATAGCCCAAACAATAAAAGATCCGCCCCCCCTTCCATCTAGGATTAACAGCAGTGTAAAGGAGTGAGAGTGTTTGTGTCTTAGCAGATATCTAGATGTTTGTGTCTTAGCAGTACTTGAGCTAGATTCCCTCTAACCTCCAAGATGTTTCTGGCATCGAAAGCCTCTCTCTCTTTCAGGGGTTGTCTTCCTGCACCGCCCGAGTCTTCACCTGGAATAACAAGGGAAAACTACCAGAGTTCAAAGACAGTTTAAAACGCAGAACAAAATAAATGACCCGTTTATCTGCGCTGGAGGACTGATAGCTTATCGCCTGATCAAATAAATCTGTTTACGTGCCACTATTTCGGGAGCTATGAGCAAAGTGGGAGTCAGAATAATTTAATTTCTCACATAACATGCATAGCATACCACAGTTTATTTTCACGAAGTCAACAGAGACCCAGTGAATTGTTCACATACTGGTAAACATGGTCAGCCCTGCAGCCGCCCTTCCCTGGCACTGTGTTGTTGGGCAGCTCAGTATAAACTCATGTTTGAGAACTGGGGCTGGACTTGATCCACGGCCAAAATGAATGAAGCCATTGTGAGAGTACTTGGAAAGCACAGTGTCTGCTACACACAAACACACTACACAAACACACTGTCTGCTGCACACAAACACACTGCACAAACACACTGTCTGCTACACACAAACACACTACACAAACACACTGTCTGCTGCACACAAACACACTGCTGCACACAAACACACTGTCTGCTGCACACAAACACACTACACAAACACACTGTCTGCTGCACACAAACACACTGTCTGCTGCACACAAACACACTACACAAACACACTGTCTGCTGCACACAAACACACTACACAAACACACTGTCTGCTACACACAAACACACTACACAAACACACTGTCTGCTGCACACACACAGTCTGCTGCACACACACACACACTGTCTGCTGCCCACACACACACTGTCTGGTGCACACAAACACACTGTCTGCTGCACACAAACACACTGTCTGCTGCACACACATACACACACACACACACACACACACACACACACACACACACACACACTGTCTGCTGCACACACACACACTGTCTGCTGCACACACACACACACACACACACACACACACTGTCTGCTGCACACAAACACACTGTCTGCTACACACACAAACACACTGTCTGCTACACACAAACACACTGTCTGCTGCACACAAACACACTGTCTGCTGAACACAAACACACTGTCTGCTGAACACAAACACACTGTCTGCTGAACACACACACACTGTCTGCTGCACACACACACACACACACACACACACACACACACACACACACACACACACACTGTCTGCTGAACACAAACACACTGTCTGCTGAACACAAACACACTGTCTGCTGAACACAAACACACTGTCTGCTGCACACACACACACTGTCTGCTGCACACACACACACACACACACACACACTGTCTGCTGCACACACACACACACACACACACACACACACACACACTGTCTGCTACACACACACACACTGTCTGCTGCCAGTGGAATCAGAGGAGGGATCAACAACTTTGTTTTTCCAAAAGTCTCACGCAGAGACACTCAATGGTGTTGGCACTAGGGGTGTCACAATATATCGTCCCACGAAATTTCGCGATAGTAAAACGTCACGATATGTATCGTTGAGATGAAATCTCATATCGTGAATTTTTTTTTTTTTTTTTTTTTTTTTTCAAAAATAGACAAAGAAACGTCTTTGTTTGTTGAAGTTCAATGTGTGGAAAGTAGTTCAGTTGAACAAGTCTCTGAAGAGACACATGAGAAGTTATACAGGAGAGAAACCATTCAATTGAGTTTCTGGCAAAACTGTTTACTTGACAGGAAAAACTGAAGATGCATAAAAAATAGACTAAGAAAAGTCTTGTTGTTTGAGTTTGAAGAAAAACTGAAGATGCATAATGAGAATTTATACTGCTGAGAAACCTTTTAGTTCAAAGTAAATCTAAGTGACGGTGTAACTCATTCTATTTCAAGATAAGCCTCATCTCCAATCTCATGTTTTTTCTAGTTGTTATTGTAATAACAATTTCCCACAACAGCATGTTTTGTATTTGTGCATTTCAAATAAAATACTACTTTTCCAGTCATATATTGTCATTATTCAAGTTTAAAAAAATATTGTTAAAATCGTATCGTATCGTATCGTTATCGTGAAGCCAGTATCGTGATACGTATCGTATCGTGAACTGAGTGTATCGTGACACCCCTACTAGGCATGGGTCGATTTCCAGGTTTACTGGTTCGGTTTGGTGTACGAGCCCAAACCGCTTTGATCACGTGCAAACTGAAAAAAACGGAAAAAATAAACGATTGTTTTTTTTAAATTAAAAAAATAGTACCAATCCATTCTGATTGCACTATTTTTCATATTAGCCTCTTCTCAAGTTGCACTAGTAGGCAAAAGTATTATTTTGTTCATTATGTTGATGTTTGAAGAAAAGTTAAGATGAATAGTTATGAGAAATAAAAACAGTGTGTTGTTACAGTCTTAGTGCTGGTTGGCATACCAGCGTAGAGGTGCATTATCGCCACCAACTGCAGTCGCATTACAGTCATTTATGGGCTACACAATATATATATATATATTTTTTTTTTGTAAAATTCGATATACCGGTTTGATACGTTTTTTGGGGGGAATATCGAACCGGTTTCAACATTTTCAAACCGACCCATGCCTAGTTGGCACTGTCTTCACCTGTGGAATCCTTCCTGAACAGAGTGTTCATGACGGTGCCGTGCAGCTTCACTCGGTCCCACTCCCTCACCATCCACCCCGCAGAGACAAAGTGCTCCACCAGCCGCTCTGCAACCACCTGCAGCCTGGAGCACAGGCACACTTTACCTTCAACGTGCTGTCAGAGACACGCTGGAAGAATCAATCAATAAATACACACAAACTCAACAAGCAGGATGAAACTCAGGGTCCCCACACCTTCTTAAACATCAAGCTAAAGGACTTTCCAGGTCCAATTCCCTCAAATTCAAGGAGCCAGGGCCGCCGCACCCTATACGCAGAGTACGCAGACTGCGTAGGGCATCATGTGACTGAGGGCACCAAAAAAAATAAAAATAAAATAAAAATAAAAATAAATTGGTGCCCTCAGTCAGGCCACTCACTGAACAGCAGGCCAGGCGCCGCCTACTGGTTTACTAGTGGATTTATTACTTTATTCAGGGTTAAAGTGGGTGCATCGCATTGTAAAATTGGACTCGGCCCAAATTGGGCTTCAAACGGCCCAAATCTGGCTTCAACCGGCCCAAATCTGGCTTCAAACGGCCCAAATCGGGCTTCAAACGGCCCAAATCGGGCTTCAAACAGCCCAAATTTTTCGCCGCCACCCTTCGGACACCGGCACGCACGTCGGCCCGTATCGGCCTGGCCTGCTTGGTATCTAATGCCCGGCCTGAATTATGATCCCAGTCCGCCCCTGCTTGCATGTACAGTTTAACAATCGCTTGTTTGCTGACATGTAGGCCTACAGTAATTCTAACAATTGTTTGTTTGCCACATGTAATGTAATGTGAGATACACTAGTATCGTTCATAATTAATGATTTTGCAGTCTTTTGTTTGACAGTTATTGAAAATTTTGCGGGGGAGGGGGGGGTGGGGCACCACAAAACAATTACGCTTAGGGCACCCAAATGGCCAGCAGCGGCCCTGCAAGGAGCCAACAATTACCGTTACAACACTGAGAATTTTTATAATGGGAACTAGCAGGCTTTGCAGGAGCTCACAGATAATTAAAAAGAGAGGGGGATATCAAAAGAACTTCAATTTTTATTATTGCACAAAATACATCAATTCAAGCACTTTCAATGACCCATGTCTATTGATGTCTATTTTCAAAAACTTTCAAAGCATTGATTCCTCTCCTCCCACCAATTCACAAACTTTCAAGGATTTCAAGGACCCGTGGGAACCCTGAAAACTGTAGTAATGAAAATTATAATAAAAAACTCTGTAAAGTTGAGTTGTTCCATTGTTGCCAACAGGAGCTGTTGGCGTTGAACTCACGTGTCAGACTTGTCTTTCACATGAACCTTGGCGTACAGGATGTCCACCATGGCAGGGTCGTCGTTCATGTACTCTATACCAGTCACCTCCACGGGCAGAGGCTTTCCCTCGGTCATCTCCCTGATGGCAGATATTAACCACAGCTTCATCATCAGACTTGAGGCAAACTAAAGAAGTAAACAACAGTTATTGTCGTTTTGCAGTTTCAGTGTGGGTTCAGTTGTGTTCGTTTTTTATTTTTCCACTATTTTTGGCGGGGCGGTAATATCAGTGTTTTCTCCGTGCTTATTTAGCAGCGGTTCGCCACAACAGCAAGGAGGTGACCACCACCGTAAGTAACCAGAGAGAAATGTGAGCTTACAATTGGCGTTGTATGATACAGAATGGCAGCATGGTTTGGCAAGCTGACAGTTCAGTCGAGAAGCAGGCTGACCAACATGCACAAAACGGCCATGAAAATAAAGAATACAAAAAGGAAGGAAGGAAGATTATGAGCAGCACATACAAAGCCTATACGAGCAGGCAGTCATCACACAAGCTTACTCTCCGGGTGCCACAGTGCAAATCAAAACACCTGAAGCTATCTTTTGTGCCAGCCTCCATCAAGCTGCTGAATTTTAATACAAAATCACACTCAAACATTCAAGCACTTTAGCACTGAGCACTTTACAGTCAGCTGAATTCTGATACTAGACGTAGATCTTAGTGGAATAGAGCAGTGTGCAATAACACACAAGCACTTTAGCACTATATGAGGTCACACGTGGTCCTGGGCTGAAGTTGCCCTTAGCACCATAAACCTCAAATTTAGACATAAACCAAAGAGCAACAATTTTGGGACAAAACTAGAATTATCCCACCCAAATGCCACAGCTGCATCAAATTGTGAGAGGAAACACTGGGTGGTATTTTCAAAAGGTACAATGATAGAGGTTCAGAACATTTGGTATGTTTGCAACAGATATTGTGTAATACAAACAATAATTCATAAATTAATTTACACAATATGATTTTTTCAAATTAGCATTAAAAAAGAAAGGCAAAATTCTTCACCCAAAATGCACTTATTTCTCATAAACAAAAAGACTATGTTTATGGGCATTTTTTTAACGACCAAGTTAGTACACTTACTTTTAGTTTACTGTGATAATTTTGTCTGACCTACCTGATGAAGTGTTGACACTCCTGGAGGTGTTCACATACTTTTGTCACTTCCAGATCATTTAACAGAGCCAGGGTACCCACCGTCAGGTGAAGCTTGGCAGGGTTCTGAAAGATGCTTCCCTCTACTCCATGATCCTGTGCAAAACACAACACGGATTTGTGAATGCAGTGTTAAACTCAGCTTTGGATGTACTGTGTTGATGTCAATTCTAGTACAACTGAGGAATTGAAATTTGACTTTTATAGATCTGACATTACACATAGTGTTGCGTATTATCAATACTGAATATCATAATGTCATGAGTTATGGCCGAAAGAACAAGATTGCGGATATAAGCGGCCAAAATGGGTTTTCTCAGGAGGGTTGCTGGCATGCTCCCTTAGGAATAGGGTGAGAAGCTCAGTCATCCATGAGGGACTCGGAGTAGATCTGCTGCTCCTTTGCGTAGAAAGGAGCCAGTTGAGGTGGTTGGGGAATCTGGTAAGGATGCCACCTGGTCGCCTCCCTAGGTAGGGAGGTGTTCCAGGTATGTCCATGTGAGGAGACCACAGGGCAGAGCGAGGACTAGGTGGAGAGATTATATCTCCACGCTGGCCTGGGAACGACTCGGGATCCCCGTCAGAGCTGGCTAATGTGGCCAGGGAAAGGGAAGTGTGGGGTCCCCTGCTGGAAGGGCTACCTCCGCGACCCGATCCCGAATAAGCGGTTGAACATGGTTGGATGGAATATCATAAAATGTTAAAGGAACCTTTCAGGTGGTATTTGACACATATACAATTGTAATCCATACATTTTGATTGGTATAGAAGTGTATGTGGGTAAAAACGAAGGCGGGACATGAAGAAAAAGACTGAATAGATAATCCCGCAGCCAAATTAGCGCAAGTGGTTTGTGAAAGAATAGCAGTGGCATTCAGAGCTACAGCCCATTTATTAGCGTCCCGTTTACATTCCACCCAATGGCAGTTTGTAATGCACGCCTTTTGGAATTTGATTTTGTTTTTGACATTTCCTCATGTTTCTTTTATAGAATGAGTGCAGTGCCCCGTGGCCCCGCCCTGCCACTGCACAGAGCTCTGTTCACTTGTTTATTAAAAGTTTATTAATTTTGAACGCGTTGTGTCCAAATTGCACCAAATTCGACAATGCACACCCTCAATAGACCCTTTTCACAGCAGTCATTCTGTGTCTCAAAGGCAGGGTAAGCTGCAGATGTAACCAAAACATTAATGATGGTATCCAACTTCCATTCACTTTAAAGGACTTGGTAACACTTTATAATAACTGCACACCATAAGCATTAGTTATTAGTACATAATTAATCATTTATAAAGCATTGTTCATACATTGCATTAGTAATTCATAAACAGTTATAAATATCATCATCATCATTAGTGCAACACTATCACAGCACAGTCAGGCGGCCTTAGAGATGGTATGTGTGACAGTTAGCCAATAACCACTGATTACATCCTTCAAATCGGTTCAGTCTTGCCACTAGCTCCAATCAGCTAGTCCCAATCAGCTAGCTCTAATCAGCTAGCACTAGCCAGCATCTGTGGAACAGCGTCCAAAAGGAATGGAGAAGCGCAGGTGGCTCTGAGCAGCATAGCTTGATCCTAGTGATTAGAGTCTACTGGAGACTAGAGTCTGTCAGCAGTTTGTCTTTCTTTCTGATCACTCTTCTGAAGAGTTTGTTGCTGGAACCATTTCCTGGTAGGCAAAGAGGAACACAAGGCTTGTGGTGCGTGGGCCCGTGGAGGAGGTGTAACCGCTCTCACAACAGTTTCACGAGGACAGGAGAGATCAACCCTGTCTCTGGGGTATGCAGCCTTCCATCTCTAGGGCCTTGGGCCAGCCCCCGAACTCGTTGGTATCTGCACTGTTTTATGTGCCGTTCAAAGGGACTCTTGGTCTTGAAGCCTTTGCCTGCTACAAACATCCAGTTATCCCTGAAGCCCAGGTTGGTGATACTTGAGAAGGTGGCCATCATCACGATTGCCCCATCTTCAATTTCCTTCAGGAACTTAATGAAAGGAACCACACCTCCTGCCCAAATATCAAAATAGTCGGTCTTGATCAGCTACCCTGTTGCCCCATTAACCAAGGCAATGTTGATTCCTCTCCACACAAAACTACTGCCAACTTCAAAATGCCTACAGCTCTGATTATGTTCATATTCCTAGGGAGCCTCCAGCCCATTGTCCACAAGTCAGAGCGATGTCGTACAATTTATAACCTCAGCAGGAAAGGATTTGACATCACTGATGATGTCACAATGTCTATGACATCATCAGTGATGTATGACATCACTGATGATGTCACAATGTTAGTGGGAAGCAGGAAAGGGCTGGTGATGATGTCACCATCAGTGACATCACTGATGATGTCACAATGTTAGTGGGAAGCAGGGAAGGGCTGGTGATGATGTCACACTGATGATGTCACAATGTTACTGGGAAGCAGGGAAGGGCTGTCAATCAACAACACTGCCGTTAAGGAGGTTGAGTCGTTCAAATTCCTCGGTACCACCATCACCAATGACCTAAAATGGGAGACGAACGCCACCTCTATTATAAAAAGTGCCCACAGTGGGATGTTCTTCCTTAGACAGCTAAGGAAACTCAATGTCTCCCGTCCCGTCCTGACCAAGTTCTACAGAGCCACCACTGAGTGTACTCTCCTCTTCCATCTCTGTGTGGTTCGGCTCCGTCTCTGCCGTTGCAAAGGGCAGACTGCAGCGGATTGTGCGCACAGCAGAGAAGCTGACAGGACAACAGCAGCTGTCGTTGAGTGAGCTGTACGACGCCAGGGTCAGGAAGCGAGCAGGGAGGATCACCTCTGACCCCTCTCATCCCGGCAACCCTCTCTTCCAAAAACTCCCCTCAGGAAGACGGTTCTGGGCCGTCAAAACCAGAACCACACGCCACTTGAACAGCTTTTTCCCAAGAGCTGTTACTCTCCTGAACAATCAAAGCAGATAGTTATGACCCCCCCCCCCCTCCCCGCTGCATGTGCACTCCCTCTATAAAGCACTTTATCTCACTCCCTGCTGGTTTTACTCTTTTTAGGTTGTGACTTTTTTAAATTAGTTGGGTAGTTGTTTTAAACGTACTTTTAAATACACCTTGCCATTCTGGACCACGTATAGTTTTTATCATGTCCTGAGTGTGTTTTTGACATGTGTGCTGTCTGTGTTTTTTGTCTCGTTTGAGCTGTGCTGTTACGCCAGAATGAATTCCTGTGTATCCTTGTGATGCATTTGGCGAATAAAGTGATTCTGATTCTGATTCTGATGATGTCTCAATGGCTCTGTGATTGTGAAGGCCTATAATAAAAATGTAAAATATCGCTCTAGTGCCCACCGTGGATGGATTTTTTTCACCTAGAACAGCTTAACGCGGTGGGCTATGTGTGTGCCAAATTTGAAAACTTCACCATGCAGACACTGAGCTAGAGCCATTGAGCCACTGAGCCAATCAGCGTATCTACACTATAATGCCAGCAGTGTCTGTCTGTCTCTCTGTCCTTCACATATCTCGAGAACCGTTGGTCGGATCGACTTCAAACTTTGGGAGTGCACTAAGGGGGACCTGATGGAGTGCAGTGCCCTGTTTATGTGCAATTCGGCATAGCACCCCGTACTGGCAAAAAAAGCGGTTTATCTCAAGAACCGTTTGTCCGATCGACTTCAAATTTGGGGAGTGGGCTGATAGGAACTCTGCGACCATATCGTGGCACTGCCACAGTTCATGTATTGGAGACAATGGCCATGTCAATATACTGGTTTAGTGTCCAGGTCGCCTGCAGCCTGTGACAGTGAGTGCATCCACTAAAACGCCCACTCTGGGGGAGCAGCTGAACATGGGAGGCGATGTGAAAGTGCCAATGGCCTATTTTTTGCGTTTAACACACACTGTTTACCTGTGTTTGAAAACCCTGCATATAAGTTGGTAATTTTGGTGTAAAAAGTTATTAGAGATGAGTACAATTCCAATTTCAACTCCTAACCCCATCTCAAACAATACTTGGCTGCTACTAATCTAATTTTTACCATTCATAATTCTCTTTGCTTACCTGTGAGCACTGCTCCAAGACATTTTCTTTAAATCTCAGGAATCCTTCTTGAATTTGGGGATCGTTGAGAGGAAATGACAGAAAGTGGGTGAATGGCTGCTTTCTCCTGAAACTCTCGATTAGGAGCTCGAGCCGCGTAACTGCAGAGGAGACAGCAGACCTCTGGGAACCTGTGATAACTGTCAGAAATAAAGGGAGAATGTTGAGTGCAAATGTTTGGTTTCATACTATCTGATGTGCCCATAGACAAGAACTGCGTGTGAGTATTTGCTATAAATCCTCACCAATCTGCCCCTCCACTCCAGGTTTAGGAATGGTGATAGATGTCTTTGTGTCTGACTCCAGACGTCTGCGTGTCTCTCCTTTCTTCCCAATGATGTATCTGCACAACAAACAGGAAAACAGACAGACATGACTGCTGCTCAGAATACAAGAAAGCATCTGTTGCATGTCAACTCAAGCAAGACAGTAGAGATCACATGCATTATGCTAATTGTATACTGTAACTCACTTGTATAGAACACTTGGGACGTCGATGGCACAGTGGAATCCTTTATCAGTCTGTTCAATGCAGTGGATATCACACGCTTCATCTGCTGAGAGCTCTTCACTTTCTGAACATGGCAAACCAAACCACACACAGATTGTTGTCATGAACTCCTCTCTTCCTTCTGCAGCATTCAGTGTGTGTATGAGGATGGAGACTGGGGACACACAGCCTACTACACTACTACAGCATGACAGCATTTGAAGCCACGATAGTACAAGTACACATACAGTACTAGACAGGCTGGCAAGTTACCTGGTGGTCCCACGTATGAAACATCTTCCTCTTCTTCATAATGTTCTTCCTTTATGAGATTTCGTCGATATACTCTACCATTTATATTTATAAGAGCTGGACGTAAAATGTCCATACTGATAGTCACCTAAATAACGCAAATAAAGCTAACGCAAATGTTTAGTTGCTCATGCAGTTTTCCCCCAACCATGGATGTTTTTTCATTTCCTCGCTTGACACCCCGTAACGTAAATTGTCAGCGGATGTAGCAAGCAACGCTAACGTAAAATGCGGTCATAACGTCGTAAAATCGATAGCAACAACAGTAAACAACAGTATCAAGTGCGTGGAGTCGTTGATTAAAGCGCTTTTTAACCACTGGGGTATCGACGGTAGGTTTTGATCATTTGGTTTTGATGCGAGAAAACAGTTCATGCCATATATTGCTAGATCGTGCCATAAGGGTTATTGCATTCTTCGGTCTCGGTCAGCTAGCGTTAGCTATTAACTCTAGCTTTCTAGCTAACAACCCAGTTAACGGTTAGTTGTTAGCTTGATATTGGCTAAAGTTAACGTTATCATTTGTAGGGTAGCTACTAGCTATAAGCTTGCTTAATGTACGTTGCATAAAACCCCATCATTTTCAGCATCGTTAGTCACCCACACATTACGTTTAACTTGTGTGGTGCTATGTGTTTGTGTTATTGCAGCTATTCAGAATGGCAGCGTCCTCCTCGTCCTCCTCTGCGGGAGGGGTGAGTGGCAGCTCTGTCACCGGCTCTGGGTTCAGCGCCTCAGAGCTCATCCCCCCCAGGAAAGTCCTGTATACATATCCCAAAGGCGCAGGTGAAATGATGGAAGGTAAGATACGCTATATCAGCTATAGTCCTGTCTGTCTGTCTCAAATTCAAAAAGGGCTTTATTGGCATGATAAGGTGCATGTTACATTGCCAAAGCATACATATAGCAACACATACCACATTACAAAAACTCTCTTCCTCCACGCAAAACATCCAAGAAGTGTCTAAATTCAACATAAGTGTAACCTGCATTGTGTAGTCCCCCCGCAGCTGGGGATCGAACCAGGGACCCTTTATGCTGCATTGCATTCCAGACAACTCTGATGCTGAGATCTTCCGACCTACTAGAAAAAGTACACTGGAACACCACTTCTGATTTGAAAACTGACGAAAAAATCTTCCCCCGACTTCACGGAGAATCAGTTGTCTGACGTCACCCAACACACAGCAGCATTGTGCTGCTGGAACTCTTTAAGGTTTAAGGGTCGGAGGTGGGACTCTTCAACTGGCAAATTCTCACCTTCTAGTTGTCTGGAATGCAGCAATAGGCATGGGAGGCGGACACTCTAGCAAGGAGGCTAAAACCCATATGGGATCTAAGGGGTTCCAGGGGGTCGCCAGCAAACATGGTAACTAGAATTCCAACCATAAGTAACAATGACAGAATGTATGACTTTTTGGACATGGGTTTCATACACTTTCTGTAATAAAACAGTTAAGTGTTGATCACTCTCCTGGTCCTGTCTTGCAGGAGCCTGGTGTTAGGGTCGTTGGCTGATTGGGTGCACCAGCACCTGGGCCCGGTGCACTCATTAGCTGTGTTTACATGCACATAATTATTGTTTTAACTTTGACTTTGGTGTATGACTCCCCTCATATGTTACAACCCGGCTCAAGGAAGTAACAAAACAGGGAGTCATACACCAAAGTAAAAGTTAAAACAATAATTTATGAATTAAAACTAAGGGAAAATAACTAGACAACACAAACAATTCACATTACACAAACAAACGGAACAAAAGGTGCATCGGTGAGGAGGGAGAGAGACTCTGGTCTGAAGGTCTTCTTAAGCCAGAGTACACCAGGCCCTGGTACACTCAATCACCCTAATGACCCCAACACCAGGCCCCTGCAAGACAGGGCCAGGAGAGTGGGAGGGTCGTCACAAAAACTAAAATCTTATCAGATGGGGGGCCCTGGGAGAAAATGTCATCAAATAGGGGTCTGTGGTCTATAATTTGTGTCAGTTTAGGGATCCTTAACGTGAAAAAGTTTGAGAACCACTGTCTTAGTGAGTGACGTTTACTCACTGCACAGCATGACCGCTGGCTACCGTTAGAAAAAGAAACATTTCCCCCCTCAGTAACATCAAATGTTTTGCTTGACCCAGTACCAGTTGCACACTTAAACCAGGTATTGGTCCAGCTTCTTGGTCCATTCTCAACACAGTCTTCATCTCAACACAGTCTTCATCTCAACACAGTCTTCATCTCAACACAGTCTTCATCACTGCTCCACAAAATAATTGGTTTATGGGAGCAGAAGGCCCATCTGGCTCCATGCCCCTGTTCCGTCTCCCTTCTAGCTCAAAGTGCACTAATTAATGTGCTTAGTTTGGATTGGGTTACAGTGTTGCAAGGTCAAAGACAAAGACTGGAGCTCGAGTTGTTCCTCTTCGTGTTGCTGTGTTTGTGTTGTGTGCATGCATTTACACGATTTCCAACACTTTTGAACGTCTCATTTACATAATGGTTACATTTGAATAATGATTAACCCGAAGTTCTTATACCTTTTTTACATCAAAAGTCCCACTAGTACCTATGTTTTTGTTACCCAGGAAAGCAGCAGGGGGCAGCAGCAGCAGCAGCATCGCCTTTTAAACTTTTATATCGCACTCTCAACCCGTGTTTCTCCACCGCTGCGGGCTGTCTCTTCCCCCTCCCTTTTCCCTTCTTCTCTCACCCAAAACAAAATGGAAACTTCCGGGTAAAAATTTCAAACTAATGTCATTTAAACAAGTAAATAGCCTGACTGATGCACGTTGGAGGAGAAAAAGGTGATAATAATAATAATAATAATAATAATAATAATAAATTGAACTTGTCTTGCACTTTTCATTTTGGGTAAAATCTCAAAGTGCTACAGTAGTAAAAAGAATAAAAATTACTAAAAGAATAAAAATTAAAAGGGAAAATAAGATAATAAAAAATTAAAAGATTAAAAGAACATTAAAAGTTACAGTTTTAAGGAAAAGCTTTGCTAAAAAGGTGAGTCTTGAGTCCAGTTTTAAAAGCGTTAATAGATTGTGGGGCTCTCAGATGGTCAGGGAGAGCATTCCACAAACGTGGGGCGGTGGAGCAGAAAGCCTGGTCGCCCATGGTGCGCAGGTGTTTCAACAAACGAAGCAGCAAACATTGTATCAAAAATACTCGTGATGTTAGGATTACTTAAAATGGAAATGGCTGTAAAGCATGACTCAAAATGTTTAACGTTACAATGAGGGTTTTATTTTTGAAAGAGCTAAAGCGGACGACCTACTTACATTCTGGCTGACTTGATGCTGTCTGCGCCTGGGGTGCACTCGTGCATGAGAGATGCTTTTTTTTTCTCTGCATATTCCGTCAATGTAAAATAATTAACCGTTAAGAAAGTCGAATTTCAGGCTGTGGCGATCACTGAATCTCACTGACTCACGCTGGAAAAGGGGCGGCAACTCAGGAGGACGAGAAGCAGGGTCGGAAAATCATGGGTTGGACCACCGCCAAGATTTATATGGCCAGCCGGAGCAGAGCCGCCGCGTAAAAACCCACCTCACTTGCAGGGTTGCTCTATCGGCTAAACGGCCCGGCTTGGAAACTTTTAGACCGAAGAAAATGCCACTAGTTTGTGGATATTAGTGGTATTTTTGGCCAGTCTAAAAGTTTTTTTTTAAAAAGGGGCTTAAAATAGGTTGAAATTAACCTCCTCTTGACCTTTGAAATGCTAATAAGCCTAGTGGATGCAGTGGCTTCTACTGCATGCTTTTATGAAATCTTCACAAGTGTTTCATTTTCCAAGAGTAACACATCTGTGTGTGTGTGTGTGTGTGTGTGTGTGTGTGTGTCTTTGTTTTTTAGATGGCTCGGACAGATTTTTATGTGAGTCTGTATTCAGCTACCAAGTTGCATCGACATTGAAACAGGTGAAACATGGTAAGCCAATAATTTTATATCCAAAAGCTGTTTTTGGTTTAATAGAAATTGGTCCCCATAACCAGCTAACCATTTTGTTTTCCTCCAGATCAACAGCTGTCTCGAATGGAGAAACTTGCAAGTTTGGTTGAGGAGCTGGAAGCAGATGAGTGGCGGTACAAGCCAATTGAACAGTTATTGGGATTCACGCCATCATAAATGAGAAGTTCTATAGTTGCCAAAATAGGAAAGGAAATGGGAAATAAATAAATAGGAAAGGAGGGGGCTTAATAATTCTGTTGATTCTATTATTCTTTTGTTCTATCTCCACAAGAGAGTGAAATAATATCTGCAGATGCTGAATGTGAGATGTATTATTATTTATCACGATTTACTATTGTATGAGCATGGATTACGTTACTTTTTTTTATATCAAAATATCTGTAACCATATTCTGACACACCGAAATAAAAACCATGTACTTGTCAACAAAAATGTCCATATTAGATGTTATTAATTAAATCCTTCTGGTTGAATTGTTAGTTGTGCTCCGGTGGAACTAGGCTAGTAGACGTGTTGTGACGGACAGTATTGTGCAGCCTCAGCACAAGGGCAAAGGGTATCTCTGGTGACTTCATCCATACGGCTGCACTGTCACTCATAAATCTTCAGCTCTCCTCCCCCTGCTGCAGCTCCTCCCCCTGCTGCAGCTCCTCACCAGCACTCTCAGCGCAACAAAGAGAGCCTGTCAATAAAGTCACACTGGGACATTCCTTGGCCAGTGGCTGCCTACCAGTGTTGCGCAAGTTACTTTCAAAATGTAATATACTACATATTACTAGTTGCTTTCATTTGAAAGTAATGAGTTACTTTACAATATTAGCTAGAGTAACTAGTTACTTATTACACTACTTTTGCATTACTTTCACCAAAATAACAGCAGTAGCAGAATGACATCGGCACCCCGGAAACATCCCCAAAAAATAATTTAAACCGTCCAAAATTCAAAATGTTATTATGCTTTTCCTTTGTTATTTTCATATATAGTTATTTGCATAAAAACACACAATTTGATTAGGAAATGATTGTATATTTAAATATATGCTTTGATAATAAAAACAATTACTCAATTTGTAACTTGTTGACCAAGTAACTGGTATAATATTACTGAAATCCTATTGGTAATAAGTTATATTAGAGTTACTGCTAAATGTAATATGTTACATGTAATACGTTACTTTTGTAATGAGTTACCCCCAACACTGCTGCCTACATAGGCATGCTGCTGTATAGTTTGCCCTGACCCACTTGATTGATTTGATTATCTTCTATAGGGTTTTACTTGGAAAACACATTCTTTGTATTCCTGTTTACATATCTAACATTTCATAACTGCTACTGAAAACGTATAGGAGTCCCTCCCACTGTTGCTTGGAGGCAGGCTGACACTCGATACTTGTGGGTTGGTCGGTTGTCTGCTGTTTTGACAGTGAGGAAACAAAATGTGCTGTCTCTGACGTGGTCATTGGCTGGTCTTAGTGAATGAATGTTTTCCTACAGAGCAGGGGTGGGTACATGTACAGAATGTATTGTTCTGGGTGTGTTTTGCTAAGAACATCCCTGGATGTTACAGGGCACACCTCCCACTGGATCCTAGATGTTGTTTTTTAACTTGAAGAATTCTTTTCAGCGCAGCTTAAAAGTGCCTTTGGGAACTCAATGTTTAATCAGTTGTTTGCTCATAGTTCCTCAAGGTTTGAAAGTAGTGTTTGTTATTTTTGCATAACATGCTACTGGAACCTGTTGGCTTATAAGCCCACACTGTCAATATTTAAGTGAACCTAAACGGGTTTTTCCCCTTGTCAAAAGTGTATGATGATAACCAGTCTGAAAATCATAACCTCCTCGCGAGAACATTCTGTGCCCACACGTGTTTGTTTCTTTCAGTTCCTCCTTAAGTACAGTGGAGTACAGTCCAATCCCACGCCTCCTCACGTGCTCCTACACAGCATAACTGGCTTCTCTCCAAAACCTTTTTCTTTCAGAACTATATCACAGGCTGTGCTGCAGAGAAAAACAACCCAGCACTTTCTCCTTTGCTCTAGATTCTAGAAACTTCTGGAAACCAGTCTAGAAGGTTCCATTGTTTTCTAGCAATGCAGTTGTTTTTCACATCCAGTAGTTTGATGTTTTAAAGCTGTTTTAACAGCACCAGAACATCTTGTTTAATGGCCCTTTGGCTAACAATAAATGTAAGAGAGATGCATATTAACTTAAAAGTGGTGTATTAGGTCAGTAATTCTCAAACTTTTTCATATCACGGACCAGTAGGTTAGTCCACATGAGGGCCACGGACCCCCATTTGAAGAGATTTTGTCTCTCTGACCTGAATCGGTCAATATTTTTTATTATTAGACATGATTTTGTCCAGAATTCCATGACTTTGTATTGTAGGTAGAGATGTAACTATGAACAAAACATGTCATTCTTGTACATTCTCTAATTGTGTTACATTTCTTGTAAATTAAATAATGCTAAAGTTAATGCTAAACAATCAATTTGCTGGGGACCCCCTCAAGGACCCCTGATGTTCCCGGGGCCCAACATTGAGAACCACTGTATGAGGTGAACCTTTAAACCACATGATGAACTCCTTGTGTTATTGAATTGCTTTGCATAAGGTTGCAACTGAAAGCACATAAAACAGGAATCAGGTCATTTTTTTCTGATGATAAATGAGCATTTTACAGCACTTTATTATGTTATTTGTGCAATGTTGCGCAATGCAACTGATGATCTTGTTTCTGCATTGCTATCACACGGAGTGATGGCTGAAAAATCTGATGTAATGCTAGAGAGGAAAACAGATGACGTAATGTGCACTGCAACACTCAGCCAACTGAGCCTGCAGCATACACATACATACATGGGCCTTTATATGATGCTGTCAGTGCTGTCAGTGTGGATGCCCGCATAGAGCCATGCAGGTATACTTTTTGGGGGGAATATTAAAAAAAAATAGATACAATAAGTCCCTGGCAAGTCCAGGCAAGTTCTGGAGATTTCCATAACACGGGTCTGTTTTTCACCCGCAACCCCCCCCCCCCCTTTTTTTTGTCTTTCTTCTCCTCTGCTGGCATGTTACCAGGCAAGATACAGCTCAGATGGCGTGCCTCTCATTTCGATTGGCTGGCCGGTGAGAGGTGGGTGTAGCTTAACCGTGCCTCTCATTTCGATTGGCTGGCCGGTGAGAGGTGGGTGTAGCTTAACCGAGGCCATATAAAAACATTGTTGCAGAAGGAGACGCTGCAGAGCTGGGCAGCTGATGACAAAGAGAGACTCGCAGGGAAGACAAGCTCAGCAAACAGTCTGTTTTTTTCCACGGCAGCAACAGTCTAATACCAACGTCGACGACGGATTAACGCCTTTAGGACAAGCAGTAAGTACCTATTTTACAGTTATGAACTTGCCAGCTGAACAATTTGAATAAAAACTGCTGTTAGCTTAGCAACATTTTCTTAACAAAGGGGTTCTTGCTGCAAACTTGTCCTGTTCATAGCCTCAGAATTCGACTCCTCGTTCCATATCCTGTTCAAAACTAGCAATATCTCAAATGATTCTTAGTGTTATATGTTTCTACCCCCCCCCCCCCCCCCCTAACTTACTGCGTTGTTGTTACCATGAGTTTGGGAGTGCTTATCTTTTGTTTCTCCATGAACAGAACTGACCACAAAAGCAGCTGATAACGAGCTGAATACTGCAAGAGGACAACAATGCCTACTCTCTCTGCACCCTGTGATGTCGGCAGCACACCCCCTTCTCCTTTGGACAGCAGTCCCAGGAGGTTGTCCTGGGGGAAACTGGTGCAGAGACTGACTGATTTCAGTGCAGGAAGCAACACTAGCAGCATTGAGTCCAAGTCCAACAATGGCAGCAGGAGTGACCTCTCTGACTCAGGTAACATCTTAATCCATGGGCTAGAAGAAATGCATTTGGATTTTTCATTTAATGCATGATGTCTGGTCGGTGCTTACCCGTCGTTTCTCTCCATCAGGGTCAGATTTCTGCGGTGACCTCTCTCCCTCTAATGACGACCTGTTCTACAATCCAATGGAGGAGACCATACTGAAGGAAGTAGTGGACCTTATTGCTGGATGCCTGAGGGAAGCCAAAGAGTCAGACTGCGCCTTAAGATGTGCCAAACTTCTCATCCCCGAGAAACTCCTGGAGCGCATCGGGCGTGAGCTCCTCCACCTGGCAGCTAGTGAGCCCTGCGGTTTGAGGGGGGCTCTCATTGACCTGTGTGTGGAGCACGGGGCTGTCTGCGAGAGCGTGGAGCAGATATCTGTGGACCCCTACCTGGTCCCCACCTTCCAGCTGACTCTGGTGTTAAGGCTCGAGTCTAGCGGGCTATGGCCTAAAATCCAGGAACTTTTTAGCACCAAGTCTCCATCCACTCCAGTAGTGCGGCAGGCCGTTAAACTTAGCACTGGCTTCCGAGTGATCAAGAAGAAACTGTACAGCTCTGAAGAATTGCTCATTGAGGAATGCTGAACAAACATGCAGAGATACTTGCATCAAGGGACTGGTCTTAGTGTTTTAATGTCCACCTTTTAAATTGCCCAATTGAGCTCCTATAAGAACCTTATTGTTGTAATCGCGTATTATGTTGCCTTCTTAACCGTACGAATGGATTTTGTAATTATGTAGCCCACTGTTCCTACTGTAAGGGAGCCACACTTCATGGTACTTGGATCAAACAGTGCAGAACCCATTGTGCTTCTCACTGACATGTTTAGCAAATTACAAACCACTATATAAGCATTTGCAAGTATTAAAGTGCATACCTCAGTTTCTATGGAAACCATAAAATGGCAGCTAGCTATATGGTAACAGTCATTTTGAGACCATTGTTTTCCTTATTTTTTCATTGCGATTAATTGATTGAATTGTACACCAAGAGGACCATTAGGGGCCTTTTAGTGACTGCTTGGATTTAAGAGCAAAGGCATCAATGGCACCCACCCTTATTACCCGAGCTCGCTTCATGTGTGTGCAAGCTACCGCTCGGCAGAAGTCAAATGTACCTTGATTCTTCTTTTTCAACGTAGACCTGTCCATGTCCTGCATCCAGCTTTATTTATTTGATATTCAAATACATTGCACTGTTTTTTGTACTTTCATGATTGCAGAATAAATTATTTTTTAACAAGTCATTGCTTTCTATTGTCTCATTTCACGAAAGAAAGTGTACAAAGAAATTGGTAGTATGAGAAATGATCAGCCCTTATATATGACACTGAATAATGTGGTGTTTTTATACTAGCTGACACATATTTCAGGCACATTAACCAGCCAGCATCGGCATACATGACCGTGATGTTCACTCACTGTCGTGTATGCCGATGAACATCGACTGAACTGTTTCAATATGGAATCTGCTAAATGCATCAACCTGGTAAAAAAAGAAGCAAAGATTCACCATCTGCTCAAAGGAGCTGAGCAAAGTGATTGTGGAAGGCTTAGCTCTGTGGGACAATCCTACAGGCTACAAGTCGGTGAAGGTGTGAACATGGACAAAGCCATGTTAGCGATGGCTTCCACTCACAGCTGGCCTGGCCAACTTTACACGAGTAATGTGCTGACTGGGCCTGTATCTCCACTTCACACACTCCGAACAATGACTCCGATCCAACATCCATCCATATTTTATTTTTTCCATTTGCGAGTAAAAACAAGGTGGGAAAACGTGAGCAAGACCGTAACTAGTTTCTTATAGTCTGATAACCCAGTTTGAAAATAAAATAATACAAAGAATTCAACAATAAATAGCATAGTATATAAACTTATAGTGAGACAAAAAAAAAAAAAATTCAAACCATGATGGGTGTTTACAGTATCAGAGACGCTACACTCCAAAACCAGAACCTGTCAAACACAGCCCCACTATTGTGGGTAGGTACACCTCTCATTCCTATGGCATTTATTGTGGAGAGCCATCAAGCTATATGACCCTTACTACAGCTGATGGAAGCTAAGTGTATAGGGCAATTTCCTGATTGTTTCCACACACAGACTACAGCAAAGAAGACAAATATGTGTTCAAGTGTCTTGACAAACCATAGACTTGGGAGTATATTCATCAGAGGTTTCACGTTATTCCTGCATAGTTTTAAAAGTTCAGAAGAATGTGCATGTGAAGTCAAATCAGCAAACGTCTCTCAAGCTCACCGATAATGACTGCATCAAACTGAAGAGGAAGCGTTCACTGTGGTTAACTAATCAACTGCTACATAAAGGACATCTGTAGGACGACATCTTGCCTCACTATTTTTAGCTTTCATACTGCATTCTTGCTAAAACCATGATGTGAAGCTGGGCACTGTCAGCTTCATGGCACATCAAAACTGGAGCTTGGAGGTTATCGAAAACCATATCACCTCAGGAGGACAAATTATTTTTAGAGTGTTTTTCCCATCTCAAACCATTACGTCCAGGTTGAGTCCACATTCCGATATCTCAAAGAGATGTTTTAACCGATTCTCGTGGTCATCTTGAGTATCTCGTGTTCTCCAAGGAGAGAGATGCTGGTTTGTTGGTAGTGTTGCTTGTCGTGTCATGTTCAGTCTCCTGAGTGTTAAAGCTGAGCTATTTACAGCCAATAAATGATAATTTGTCTTGATTCTGGAAACCTGGAGATGATGCAGAAAGCATGTGTCAAAGCTGTGAATTGCAACCACGCATGCAGGCAGTGACTATTAAATGTGTTCCGAAACAAAACGGGTGAAAAATGTATTTGGAGAGCTTACGTGTAAATATGAAAGTCACCTCAACCATGGAATGAGGCTGTGATCTCGGACAGCTTGGCACAACTCGGCGTGCGGGCCTTCTGCGCTCTCTGGTACAGATCACTGTCTCCAAAATAGCGAGCTCTGTACAGCATGCCTTCTTCTGCAAGAAACAACAGAAACAATCCATGACAAATATATACTAAAACGGTCTTCGGCAGCACCATAAATGCATTGAGCAGACTCAAGAGTGTGGAAGAGAAGTTCTCAAAACATCACAATGCAGTTAAACAAGTGCTGTTCGCCTTCGTTTATTGGCCCTGAATGTTTTCGCTAGATTATCACCCTCTCATACTTCTCTACTTTGGCTTTTTGACCGTCGTCATCTTGGTTATTTGGAGCCAGAAGCAGCTTAGCTAGACCAGTGGTTCCCACACAGCTGCAGCGCCACCTGCTATTGGTCCACGATCGGCGACAGGTGACCAGTCTATCACCCCCCCCCCCCCCAAAACATACTATGCTTTATCACCTATTTGACTCTAAATGGGACCATACTTTCCTGAATGAACATCATGCTGTATTGAAGAAGCATTGGCTTAATTTTTCAGATCCGGAGGTTGCCCCTTGAATGGGCCCTCGAACCTGAGTCAGTCACTGTTCAATCTTTCTTTGGCTTAATTGACAGCAGGTCAATTGACTGACAGGCAGGGAGGAGGAGCCACTGATTGGTGCGGAGTGCTTTTCAGTCCATGCAGCTGTGCATGCAGGGAGATCCAGACACAGACCAAGCTGCTGACCTTAAATGGGGTAAATGCCATCATTGTATTCCACTTCCCCTTTACCCTTTTTAGAATGTATTTTATAGGCAATTAAGGTTTTATATTGTTATACTTGAAGATACCCGTCTGTACTCGCACCACTTTTTTCAGTCACAGACGTGATAATGGGATAACCGACAGCACAAACACACCTATTGAAGTTCACCCAAAAATTAAAAATCTGTCGTTCTCTACTCACCCCCATGCCCATAGACAGTCGGCATGTGTGGGAACGCCCACAAAATGTTATACGGCTGGCGCACGAGTGGGGTAAAACCGCCCATATATCTCAATGGGCTGACTCACCAAAGGACGGTGCTGCGGCTCTACACTACATGTTTGGGGGTTCTAGAGCAGAACACAAGACGTCTGCTTCAGATGTACGTTTACTGCGGTGGTCAAATCCCCGATTGTGTCTGTCTGGGCTGGGCTAGCAGCTAAATTCTAACTTTGCTGAATGGATAGAATGGGAGGATTTACCCCACCCTGAGCACGGCCCCAGCCAGGCTGAGTCAGCTATCCCAGCGTCTATGACGAGACATCGCCTCAACCTATAGAAGAACTGTACTCGTTCTTCCATCGGCATGGGGGTGAGTACACCTACTTTGCTGCTTCTCCTTCCAGCAGTTGTTGCGAAGGTTGGAAATGTAATCATCCTCCACTGCCTGTTCTAGACTCTTCAGATTCATGCCAGTGAACTCCTTGGGGAACTGGTCCCCCACATAGTACGGCACCTTCAGGTTGTCCGTCAGCCTCTTGTGGGTGTGGCCTGCTGCCCTGTGTGAGGAGGATAGGACCCAGCATGAGAGAGAGATCTACACGTCACATGACCTGCTGCCCTGCGTGAGAATAGGACCCAGCATGAGAGAGATCTACACGTCACATGACCTGCTGCCCTGCGTGAGGATAGGACCCAGCATGAGAGAGATCGACACGTCACACGACCTGCTGCCCTGCGTGAGGATAGGACCCAGCATGAGAGAGAGATCTACATGTCACATGACCTGCTGCCCTGCGTGAGGAGGATAGGACCCAGCATGAGAGAGAGATCTACATGTCACATGACCTGCTGCCCTGCGTGAGGAGGATAGGACCCAGCATGAGAGAGAGATCTACATGTCACATGACCTGCTGCCCTGCGTGAGGAGGATAGGACCCAGCATGAGAGAGAGATCTACACGTCACATGACCTGCTGCCCTGCGTGAGGAGGATAGGACCCAGCATGAGAGAGAGATCTACACGTCACATGACCTGCTGCCCTGCGTGAGGAGGATAGGACCCAGCATGAGAGAGAGATCTACACGTCACATGACTGAAAGTAGCCCAGGGAAGCACAGCGCTCTGCCACCCTCAGCATGAATCATGACTGATCATGATAACGATGTGGTCGCTACTGAAGTGCATCTCAAACACAAAGATAGGCACACGGAGAGATATGTGGAGCCAGGAATCCTTGCAAACAGAGGATATTTGCAACTCATTTGGGCTGCATCAAGAGGATTACTTTCACACCAGAAACCAGAATGTCAATAAAATGGATTGCTCTCAAGGAACACAAAGTCTGCAAATACTAGATAAGCAAATCTATTCCTGCCAATTACCAAGCCTTGCATTCATTATTGATGAGATAAATCTATATAAATAGATTACCAAATCCAGTAGAATTGCACACATTTCAAGTAACAATTCTTTGCTCACTGACTCAAACTTAGGGCTGCACAATTAAATATGATCAAAATCGCAATACGGCCAAGTGCAATATCCAAGCTGCAATTGTTTTGATAAACGTAGCACGTGTCACTCACAACATACAATTAAATGAAGCATTGTGGTGCTACAGAGATGCCCCGGTCTAGTTCGTTTTATTTTTGCACATTTAAAAAAAATACACAAAGATGACAAAGATAACATAATGTACAGTGCAGGGACAGGCAGAAACCCCAAATGGGCCTATTTGAAGCCTTACCTAAAAGTTTAAATTTCACAATGTTATAGAAAACACAAAAACAAGTGTGCAAAGGGAAGTGTGCAACCTTCATATAATTACTGATTCTGACATTGGATTCATCTGATCATTATGCAATGTGAATAA
The DNA here is from genome assembly GCF_964638095.1 of Poromitra crassiceps. Taxonomy (NCBI): domain Eukaryota; kingdom Metazoa; phylum Chordata; class Actinopteri; order Beryciformes; family Melamphaidae; genus Poromitra; species Poromitra crassiceps. The sequence continues at coordinate 33,067,049 of NC_139626.1, read as the reverse complement.
ATATTTAGTTGCAGTCCCACTAGCAAAACAAAACAAGCGAAACAACGATTATCTGTGTTATAGAGTGACACAGGAATGAGTCCGGAAGTAGCACTTTGGTTCGTAAGGGTAAAAGGCTATGGGGTTTTAGTATGGGGATTTCGGCTACATGCATGAAATAATGTCTGTGGTTAACAGAAGTTCATGGGAGTGATAATTTAATCTTCACAAACGTGAATCACTTTTATGACTTTTGAAGCGTAAATGCATTTTTTAAACACAATTTTCAGAAAACATTTATAAAGTTATAAAAGTGGCCCTCGTTTGTGAAGATTATCCTGCTGAACACAAATTTCCACTCCCATAAGCTTGTGTTAACCACATACCTTATTTCATGCATTTAACTGAAATCCCCATTCTAAAATCCCATAGCCTTTTCCCCCTAAGAACCAACATGGCGGCGATTTCTGGTTAAGCCTACAAAAATATGTCATCGCTGCGGTACTCTATTAGCAGTGTTTGTGTGTTTTGTACATGGTTCTTCTTAGGCAAGTGTTCAGAGTAGGGATGACACTCACTGCCTGAAGCTGAGGCTGTATGGGGGATTGTTGACCATCATCTGACTGAGTGCTGACACAATAACCAGGACGAGTATGGGCACGACCTGGACGAAGAGCGCGAGGCCTCCCTGCAAAACAGCACACTGAAATGACACAACTATACTTACCGTTTCAAAACCATTGAAAGGAAATGGTGATAGAAGTGAATGTGCCTATGGAGTCAGCTGGTAAAAAATTTAGTAAAGATGACTCAATGTTTCCCCCTGGTGTTGAACAAAGCAAAGTACATGATTTTGCAAATCTGCAGTGTGCAGAGCCCAAGTGATAACAATTGATCAAACTTACATCTCGCTGTCGTTCTCTTCTCTCTGGCCTCTGGTAATGCATTCTTCCATTGGTGTACACATGAGCATTACCTAGATTCAACCACATGCAGCGATCAACAGACTTGAAGCAATGGGAACACCTTACAAGCCAGACATGAATACAAAACAAACAGTGAAACTAACTTGATGGGTAGCCTCCTCCGAAGAACATATTAAACAGGTCTTCAGGTGAGATATCCGCCTCGAAATTCCCATTTTCTGGGCTGTGTCTTGAAGGGTGTCTCCTCTCCTCTCCATACTGATCATACTGCCTCCTTTTGTCACTGTTGCTTAGAACAGCATAGGCATTTCCAATTGCTGTTGGAGATGACAAAGTTAATATCATATGCATCAGAAAAGAGACATCTATAGATAGATCATATGCAAATGTAGAAAAACACTCTATACCCATAAATATAGCCCTAGACAAATATAGCCGTAGGCTTTCTGTATGATGCAAATAACCAAGATTACCTTTAAATGCATCTGTTGCACCTGGAGCATGATTCTTGTCAGGATGGAACTTCAAAGCAAGTTTTCTATAAGACCTTTTGAGTTCATCTTCACAAGCGTCTTTCTGGACCCCAAGGATTTCATAGAAGTCTTTACATTGTTGTATCCTGCATGTGGAACAAATACTTGATGTCAAGTGCCAGGCAAAGACTGACATTTTTCAATTTTATCTCATGGTACAGCTGCTCGGTCCCATAAAACTCATGGCATATACATAATTCCCGCTCACTACTGTCAGATCTACATGAAGATCAGACTTGAGTACCTCTTCACAGCATCTGATTGGTCTGCAGTGTATGTCTTGGCAGTGTCCGAGGGCTTCTCTTCAGGTCTCATATCCTCACTGTGGGTCTGCCGCTGTCGAGGCCCTGAGTCCCCGCTGAACTCTGTGTGGCTGCCTTGTCTGGGTGTGAATCCATTCTTAGCTATTAACTCCAGCAGTGCTAGAAGAAGGCATATATTCAAAGTGTGTGTGATTATTTAGGGTAGCATTCAGTATGGACTATACCATATAGCGGTGAAGAAAATCACAGATTTTGGTTACTACACCGTATTTGGTGACCCATCAGATTCTGTGACCTGCCCTGATATTCTTACCCTAATCCCAACCATCTCACTCCTCATGCCTAAAACCTAAAGCAACCAAAAACACTGCAGGTCACAATTGTGATGGGTCAGGTGTAACACCTGACAAATTAATGTATGAATATTTTATCAACAATACAAGACACAAGAGAAAATAATACTTGCCCTAAAAAATACAACGTAATTTGAGGTGCATAACGTAACTGAGCTAGCTATAGTTTGTTATTCTCAAGGCCCCGGCTAACGTAACGTTACATGCATTGCAGGCAGCTCTCATCCGGGATGCAGATGTCATGATGCTGCGGGTGATGCTGCTTCACAGCTGAGCTCAGCGACCCACTCGGGCGTCTCTCACCCTTTGCTTTCTCTGTCGGGAAGAGTCTCTGCGCCTTCTCCAGAAACCTCTGCGCCTTCTCCGTTTGGTTGTTGGTTAACGCCACAGCGGCAATGTCGATGCAGCGCTCCGCTTCATCCCGGTTTACTTCCATGACAGCGGGCGGCTACTGGACCAGAAGTAAATAAAGACGCGCGGTGATGACGTCGCGGTTGGTGCTGCAAGCTAAAAGAGAGTGGCACTTGCTGAAATCTATCAATGCGTGGATCAGTCAGAGGTATTCATCGTAGACCCGCCGTCTAGTAAACACTAAACAGCAGCATATTGGGCCTGCTTACAAAGCCAAATAAACACAAACAGCTACCCTCTGCGCTTCACCCTCTCTCCACTAGATGGAGACACACTCTGCTTTTAAATCTAGGCCGTGCAAGAAGCAAAGTGACGATGACACGTCTGTTCAACAGTGCTGCAGTTTCAATTGTAAAAACCAAATCAGTTTATGTGGGCGAACAACAGATTTCCATTTTGGGGGTCACACTAATGAAACTATAGTTCTCCGTTCATTACCTTCTGTCTGCAAATTCTGCCCTTTATTTTTTTATTATCTCATACAGTCAATGATTAGGCTATCACCTTGCTTTTCATAGCCAACTGGAAAGAATCATCAGGTGCCTGAACCAATAATCACTAGAGTCTATAGTGATTATTACTATAGCGAGTCTATAGTGATATAGTGATATAGTAGTCAGGATAATAATAGTATATAGTAAAGACTATTCTTATTTCTTATCCTGAGTAGAGTAGCTTACAGGGTATACCTATCTGTGGTAGCCTAGTCCTACTACTCATTAGTGAGTTTATAATGAGTCTGTGATTCTCATTTTCATATCAACTACCATAGTTTTGCACACATTAGAGCCACAGACCCCCATTTAATGAGATTGTCTCTCAGGCCCAAATTTGTGAATATTTTATATGATTTTGTCCAGAAGAGATAACAGTGAAACTATGCTCAAAATAGACGATGAAGTTTAACAATTCATCAATTTGCTGTGGACCCCCTGGAACCAGCTCAAGGAACCACTGGTCTATAAGGTGTGTTTTGTCTTGTTTATCACTGTAATTGACTCATAATATGCTAGTCCTGTGGGTAACAGCATTCGTGTAGTGCTCGTTGTGAGCTTGTAGTGCAGTATCGTACTTTAAAAAAATCACTTGAATATTGCTGTGTGTGTGTGTGTGTGTGTGTGTGTGTGTGTGTGTGTGTGTGTGTGTGTGTGTGTGTGTGTGTGTGTGTGTGTGTGTGTGTCATATGTGTGTGTGTGTGTGTGTGTGTGTGTGTGTGTGTGTGTGTGTGTGTGTGTGTGTGTGTGTGTGTGTGTGTGTGTGTGTGTGTGTGTGTGTGTGTGTGTGCGTGCGTGCGTGCGTGCGTGCGTGCGCGCGTGCGTGTGGATGTCTATTTTTGTTCAATTTGGTGCTTATAGCTATTGGCGTTGTGCTCATGTCATGTCATTGCAATAAATCCATGGTGAGTGAAAAGCTTATTATGCTATGCGTATGATTAATTCAACACGTCTAGTCTGGACACTACTGGGTGGGTGGGTAATATGTACATCTGGCAGGGAACGAATAAAAGGTGAACAGCAGATAAACGCGCAGCCAATCAGAGATCGACCATGAGGCGGCATCGAAGCCTTGATTGGCCGATCGTTGCCGAAGCGTCTCGAGGCTGCATCTCTCGCAGATGCGTACTGTGAGCCATAACTGGCATCTGTATTTGATCGGCGTAGTTGAGTGAAGCAGACCAGCCTCATCACTATTCCTATATTCCAGACGCTGTGCTTTATTTCCTCTCGTCAGTCTCCATTCGGTGAGTTGTGTGTGTTTTGCCGTGCGTTTTTTCCTGCAACTGTAAAACATTATCGGTGTTATGCAACGCAGCGCGTGTCGTTTGTCAAACCAGCGGCATCAGTATTGTCAGATCTCGCGAGAGATACAAGCACCCGGGTCTTCTTCGAATGCCCTGGTTGCTTATTTCTCTCGCGAGATCTGGCAACACTGAGCAGCATCCTCTTCTCAATCTCCACGGCCGCAACACACCACCAGCCAGCTGCGGTTAGCTAGCTTAACCTGGTTAGCACAGAAATTATTAACATAATAATATTGATGTTTTGCGAAAAATAACAGAGATAACACACGTTTCTCATCTTTGCCAGTCAATACATCACCAACCCACAGCCACAATGACGGAGACAGGAGCGGCGGAGAAGCACAGGTTGAGGAATGAGAACGCTCCTCCAGAGGCGACACAGGCAGCAGCCACAGTAGAAGACGTATTTGATCACTCGTACCGAGAGAAAGAAGGCCCCAAACCTGCCATGCTCATTGTGTGGAAAAATGTCATATTGATGGCGTTGTTGCATATAGGTGCTCTGTACGGCGTATTCCTGATCCCGGCAGCATCTGCTTTGACCTTGGTTTGGTGTAAGTACATGTTATCAACCTGTTATAACTTATCATCTTATTCTATATCCATTTTATCCTGTCATGTAGGCTGGCTGCTGACTGCGGAATGGCAAATAATTGTCAGACAATTGGAGTGGAGTAACGTTAACGATTTGAGTCAGTGGAATGAGTTAAAATTCAAACCATATGACCTACTGTATAACATAATGTTATGTCATGCAGCAGGTTTACTTGAGGCTTCCGCGGCATTGCCGTGCAGTCAGCCAGCCAGCCCTCATCACTGGTTAATACAAAGAGGCGTTGCCATAATATTATGACGTGTTGTTGTCTGATCTTCCTAATATCCTACTGTTGGGCACTAGCTTATACAGTGAGTATGTAGCTCAGTCAGTGTAATATTGTTGGGCACTAGCTTATACAGTGAGTATGTAGCTCAGTCAGTGTAATATTGTTGGGCACTAGCTTATACAGTGAGTATGTAGCTCAGTCAGTGTAATATTGTTGGGCACTAGCTTATACAGTGAGTAGGCTATGTAGCTCAGTCAGTGTAATATTGTTGGGCACTAGCTTATACAGTGAGTAGGCTATGTAGCTCAGTCAGTGTAATATTGTTGGGCACTAGCTTATACAGTGAGTAGGCTATGTAGCTCAGTCAGTGTAATATTGTTGGGCACAAGCTTATACAGTGAGTAGGCTATGTAGCTCAGTCAGTGTAATATTGTTGGGCACTAGCTTATACAGTGAGTAGGCTATGTAGCTCAGTCAGTGTAATATTGTTGGGCACTAGCTTATACAGTGAGTAGGCTATGTAGCTCAGTCAGTGTAATATTGTTGGGCACTAGCTTATACAGTGAGTAGGCTATGTAGCTCAGTCAGTGTAATATTGTTGGGCACTAGCTTATACAGTGAGTAGGCTATGTAGCTCAGTCAGTGTAATATTGTTGGGCACTAGCTTATACAGTGAGTAGGCTATGTAGCTCAGTCAGTGTAATATTGTTGGGCACTAGCTTATACAGTGAGTATGTAGCTCAGTCAGTGTAATATTGTTGGGCACTAGCTTATACAGTGAGTAGGCTATGTAGCTCAGTCAGTGTAATATTGTTGGGCACTAGCTTATACAGTGAGTAGGCTATGTAGCTCAGTCAGTGTAATATTGTTGGGCACTAGCTTATACAGTGAGTAGGCTATGTAGCTCAGTCAGTGTAGTCTACAGTGTAGGTAGGCTGCAACAGGAAGCAGAACAATGTTTAGTAGCCTACATGCTGGTCAGGAAAATCAGTTTTACTCCATCATAACAACAACATAGTCTGTTTGATAACAACTGGTTGGTACAATGTTTTATCACAATACTGCAGTTTATTACAGTACCAATACTATGTATATATAATGCAGAAAACCTTAAGTCCATGATACAGGTAGAAGCAGGATAATGAGAAAAACAGCGCTACTTTCACTTTCAGTACTTTTTATTTTAATTTAACACCTTGATTGCCAGCGACGAGTGTACTCGTCAAACACAATCCAGCTGTTAACTGCCAGCGACGAGTGTACTCGTCAAAAAAATCGTTTTTTTTTTTTTGACGGTGGGGCGTTGATCAATCCCTTTTACGTCTCCTATACAATTATTGGAGGTATTGAATGTGTATAATCTATTTTACCGACCCACTAAGTGTTGACAGTGCTCCCCCAGACGAGCGAAATCAAAGAAAAAGGGAGCAAGCCATTCAAGGAAATGGCGAGGCGATTTTACAGTATTACATTCTCATGAAAATGGTTGGGGGAAAACGCTCTCGTTTTCGCGCTGATTGCTGGCGATGCGGGATTGCAAATTTACATAATACATTACAGGTGGAACACACTTTGAAACACGCAGCATAAATATGACCAGAATCGCAAAAGCTTCTCTCAACCAAAACTCCCAAGAAGCGAGCGAGTCCATGCCGACTTCCTCAAACAGCAGCCTGCAGACAGGCACAGGACAGCAGCAAAAGCACTGACGGTACGTGCACATCTACAATGGCAAATTCGCTTTTCCGCTGTGTCGCAGCGTTTTGTGGGCGTGCAAACCAGCTTCCAGCTTGGAGCTGTAGCCTGTAGAAACGTTGTACACAGGAGGGTGCGGGGAGGAAATGTGTAGGAAGAGCTGTCATTGGGTAGCTTCAACGAAAGGTCCCGCCCTAGTCCCGCCCCGCGAGCGTGAAGCCGCTCGGAGAGAAGCCGCCTCTAGTCTGCGACAGTGAAACGCTGAAACGCTGGGGGCGGTTCCAGCGCGATGTTGAAATGGACCAATCAGAATCGAGAATACAGCAAGACAGCCTATCAAGATGCAGCGTCAAAGCGGCTTTTTCAGCAGGCAAGCCGCTGTGCCATCGTAGATGTGCACGTACCGTGAGACTGTGACGGCCGCTGCAGCCAAGAAGAGGGAGGAGTTGAAGCAACTCTGCCTCTCGCTCTCTCCCTCTCTCTCTCTCTCTCTCTCTCGCTCTCTCTCTCTCCCTCCCTCCCTCTCTCTCTCTCTCTCTCTCTCTCTCCCTCTCCCCCTCTCACTAGGATTAAACCTAGTGCGTCTCCTTCCCGAGAGGGAGGGAGAGAGAGAGAGAGGGAGGGAGAGCGAGAGGGAGGGAGAGAGAGAGAGAGAGAGAGAGAGAGAGAGAGGGAGGGAGAGCGAGGGGAAGGGAGAGAGAGAGAGAGCGAGAGGGGGAGGGAGAGAGAGATAGAGAGAGAGCCAAAAATGAATGGTTAAAGTGACAGTTCTATCGAATTTCACAAAAAGCCGTTTATCTCTGAATATTTTTTCTGATGCTAAAACCATGCTGTATTCAACTGCTAATGCTTACATAACTACTAACTCTACAAACTAACTCTTTTAGACAGAGAAAGTACACATTCTATTAGTACTTTTGAGATATTGTATGTTCACAAACTCCAAGCAGAAAATAATCCTCGGCGCTTGTAAAATGAGCCACAATCCTCAAAAAACGGCTTGGCAGAAGCTACCTACAGCAAGAAAAAAACGGCTGGCAGTCAATGTGTTAAGAGCAACAAATGGGCAGGTACTGTATCATGCTTGATAGTCTGATAGACTGATAATGCTACAGGTGTTTCTTCTTCAGATTCACAGTAGGTAATCAGATTGCATAGGAGCAATTTGACTTTATAGTGTAAGTATGCAGCATAGCGGTCACATCAATAGTCAGAAGACAGACAGAAGAACAATACAGAAAGACAATCAGTATCAAAGTTCCAGCACTGAGTATTTGTCCCAAAAAGTTAGAAATATTGGTGTGCAGTGTAAGGTTAGACTCTCACTCAGTCATACAAGCTTTGTACCATCTTATCTTAACCATCAAAAACGGATCAAACGACGCTCATTGTGTTAGAAATCAACATCAAACCTTTCCTCACGAGTTGAAATAATTGCACTGGATCTTTAACTCTAACTCTGCTGCAGTCAAAATGAAATGTGTTGGGAAGCCAACGTACGTAACGTGGTATATTGAACTTTTTATTGAAGAATATCTGCAGACCTAATTAGTTTTCATTCAAAAGGCAAAACAATATATAAACTAGATGAAAAATAACTCCATTACAAGACCTCAGGAATCTGTTTGTGGTGTATTACAGTGCAGATGTTGCATGTTGAGTTCTTTTGTCACCCGCTGACTAACTAACCATCTGGCGGAGTCAGGTTACTGACTAACCACAGAAAATAGAAAATGAGTGGACATTACCAGTAACAATGTGTTACTAGCGTGTCGAAAATAGATCATACACACTAGATTGTTTTCCATTGTTACACTGTGCAGTATTGGTGCAATAAAATATTGCTGTATGAATGTGGTCAAACGAATGTGTTGATGCATTCCTCTGTTTCCCCCACAGCTCTGTTTTGCTTCTTGATAAGTGCTTTAGGAGTGACTGCAGGAGCTCATCGCCTGTGGAGCCACCGGTCCTTCAAGGCCTCATTACCTCTACGGATCTTTCTTGCCGTTGCTAACTCCATGGCCTTTCAGGTATCTACCAGAGGTGTACTAAGACGTGATTATCTGTATCTGTTCAACCAACACAATTATCTATTCGGATAGAAGACCGGAAGTGGGCATGGTTTATACCAAAAGTCATGTTAAATTGGACAAATGTTAGAGAGCCAAAGTCACGCCCACTTCCGGGTTAGGCATACGAACCAAGGGTTTTTATCCGCCATTTTATTTTTCCATAGACATTTCGTGAAATGCTTATAAAAAATATTTTACTTGGTCAAACCAAGCGATTCAGCTATATTTAGAATCAGGAGAGACCATAGCAACATTTCACTTGGACCATATATATATATGTATATATATGTATATATATATATATATATACACACACACACACACCATTTTTTGAAAAACGTATTCGGATTTGGGTACATGGGGACATCCCTAGTATCTACCAGCTGACATAGATCCCACAGCCACATGATAATGGGAGTTTTCATAATTGTGTAAGAAGTACTATGTTGAGGTTACAGTGTATACAACCTTTGTCTTTACTCCAACCCACAGAATGATATCTTTGAATGGGCTCGAGACCACAGGGTTCACCACAAGTTCTCAGAGACAGATGCTGACCCTCACAACGCCACTCGGGGGTTCTTCTTCGCCCATATTGGCTGGCTCCTGGTGCGCAAGCACCCTGATGTCATTGAAAAAGGACGCAAGCTGGAGCTCACTGACCTGAGGACTGACAAAGTTGTAATGTTTCAAAGGAAGTAAGTCGTTTTAGTCAATATACTTCATCTAGTCACTAAATATTCATCTATATACTCCATCTAGTCAGTAAATATTCATCTATATACCGGTACTCCATCTAGTCACTAAATATTCATCTATATACTCCATCTAGTCAGTAAATATTCATCTATATACTCCATCTAGTCACTAAATATTCATCTATATACTCCATCTAGTCAGTAAATATTCATCTATATACTCCATCTAGTCACTAAATATTCATCTATATACTCCATCTAGTCACTAAATATTAATCTATATACTTAATCTAGTCACTAAATATTCATCTACTATATACTTAATCTAGTCAGTAAATATTTATATACTTCATCTAGTCACTAAATATTAATCTATACACTTCATCTAGTCACTAAATATTAATCTATACACTTCGAATCTAGTCACTAAATATTAATCTATACACTTCATCTAGTCACTAAATATTAATCTATACACTTTATCTAGTCACTAAATATTAATCTATATACTCCATCTAGTCACTAAATATTCATCTATATACTCCATCTAGTCACTAAATATTCATCTATATACTTAATCTAGTCACTAAATATTCATCTACTATATACTTAATCTAGTCACTAAATATTCATCTACTATATACGGTACTTAATCTAGTCAGTAAATATTTATATACTTCATCTAGTCACTAAATATTAATCTATACACTTCATCTAGTCACTAAATATTCATCTATACACTTCGAATCTAGTCACTAAATATTCATCTATACACTTCATCTAGTCACTAAATATTAATCTATACACTTCATCTAGTCACTAAATATTAATCTATATACTTCATCTAGTCACTAAATATTTATATACTTCATCTAGTCACTAAATATGATTCTATATAATTAATCTAGTCACTAAATATTATTCTATATACTTCATCTAGTCACTAAATATTAATTTATATACTTCATCTAGTCACTAAATATTAATCTTAAATTGTTTAATCTTCAAATGGTGTACTTCACTCCTCTGCTAGATAATGTGGACTGTAAACATTGTCAGTGCTTTTCATAATTCTGATAATGTGATACAGTAATACTCAGTACACAGTAAGTATTTATTTATGCAGTTTTACCATGGGTGATGCATAGCATTATATTAAGTCTAAAGGTCAAATATGCCAAAAAATAAACTCCTCCGCCTCCATCTGCTCCATCTCACCCACCACACCAAAGAAGCTTTGGGACTGTGGTGCAGGTTATAATTTGACAGTGTGGTTTAACAAGGTAACAGTTAAACTGGTTACAAGTTGTTCAGTATTTCATCTGCTGAGAGCTACATTATTGTTACGTCCCATCCACCAATCCACCATTGACCCAAAAATAACGCTCCAGAAACACCTTTTAAAATACCCCAAAATGGGATTTATAAACTACCCAACCATGGGATCTATTAACATAAAGAAAAACATACAAAAGAAGTAAGATGCTAAGTCAGGGAAATCAAACAACTATGGACAGACAACAACAACAACAACAACAGCATCAAATTCCGTCGTGACATCACATTGAAGGCTGGGTTCACACAGGCTCAAAAACACCACTGGCAACACATACAGCTGTAGGCTGGTTTGAGTTGACTGCTGCCTCGCCTGGAAAGCAGACGAGAGCAGCCAAGTGCAGTCAGGCGAGGCGTCAACAAGCCCAACACAACAAGCCCAACACCCCAGACTGCACACTCACTGCTGCTTTTCTTCTTCTACGGTTTTATTTAACGGCGGTTGGTAAACAAGTTAAAATGTGCATTAGCACCACCCACACAAACTGCTCAAATGACCCAGACCTTCAGATGACTTATTTGTATTTGAATGTAGGCATTACAGGTGGTATTTATGTCAAATATGGAGTGACAGCTTGGAATAGATAGAAAATAGACGTTTCTACACTTCACTGTGGGTGTGTGATGCGTTTCTCGTCCTCCTCTGAGCTGTGCAGTCGGTGAAGAGCAGCTTCAGTGCCGTGGCTCACGCAGGCGGAGCAAGTCACACAACTTTTCTAACCATCATGCAACGGGACAAGCATGTCAAATCTGCACAGAACTCGCTCATCTCAAACGAGCCTAATATTAAAGTTCACTTCAAGGCCGCCTGCATTGAATTCTCTTTCATGTAAAGGAGGATAATGGCCGACAGGTAGAGAGAGTATTTGATTTTGATGCTAAGTTAAGGTAAGGTGTTGGTGTTATGCTCACAGCAGGTGCGTTAAGTTAAGGTAAGGTGTTGGTGTTATGCTCACAGCAGGTGCGTTAAGTTAAGGTAAGGTGTTGGTGTTATGCTCACAGCAGGTGCGTTAAGTTAAGGTAAGGTGTTGGTGTTATGCTCACAGCAGTACCCTGTACTACGAAGCTAGTTTAATGCCTTATCCGAGTAAGTTTGAGTTTAAACCTGGTTTAGCCGTACTACAAAGCAAGTTAACTTTCAATCACCATGGCAACTGACGCTGCAAAGCTAACCTGGTCGCGACCAGGTTAGCTTCAGAGGATAAGATCAAAATCCATGAGAGACCCATATAATCGGCTCTCTGGAGTCACTCACCATTCATAAGATCGCCATATGAAAAATAGATTGCAGTCAACTGAGAATAGAACAAGCAAAACATTCGTGGCTCTGTAGGCTACATAATTAAATTAAGCCTACTTACCACTTTATGTCTTAACAGCTCAACGATGCGTGGAGAAATATGATCACTATTAATCACCGCGGCGCATATCATGAATGGACCCTCAAATGGAGTGAGGGTGATATTCTCCTACATGCCAGAAAAGCCTATACATATAATATAGATATGGGATAAATATGGATAGCCCCAATACTAAATATGCAGGCTATTCTTGCATCTTTCAGCTGGAACTGTGTCCTGTAGGCTGTATGCCAATATATGAGCAAAAATAGGCTAGTTTTTATCAATGATAACTATGCCCGCATCGTCTCAATTCAGTTCAGCAGTTTTCTCTTTTATAGTAGGCTATTAGGCTTTATACTAGGCTATTTTATATATGAATTATTCGATCAGTGCAACCACACACATGAGTGATAGAGATCATTATTCATTGAGCATGCGTTTCTAAATCTATGGTCTAAATAGGCTTACAGATTGTGGAAATGTATAGACTGAGATTACACATTTACATTTGTTGCTGCTGTATCAATGCAGCTGTATCAGACAGAAATCGCTGATCAAAGTAAATCAAATGACTGATGTGAATACAAGCTGCTGCTTTAGACAGCCCTTCAGCAGACTATCCAACGCGGATTTTCATTCTGACATTAAATCGCGGATACATTAAATATCCGCTAAAACTCTGATCATGCACTGCGCTTGCATTGAACGAGGAAATGGGTGTGGGCGTGGATCAACTCAGCTGTTCATAATGTGATTGGCTAGCGCACCTCTTTCGCGTGGACGCGCGCCTGTGCACGAGCGAAAAACGTGCGCGTGCACAGGCAGATCCCAGGTCCACTTACCTAGTAGAAAACCAGCGTCGTAGTATCAGTTAACTAGATAGCTTTGATCCTGTTCAGTCAAACCAGATCAAAGGGACTTATCGCGGATCTGTTAAACTAGCTTCGTAGTACAGGGCTCAGGTGAGTTAAGTTAAGGTAAGGTGTTGGTGTTATGCTCACAGCAGGTGAATTAAGGTAAGGTGTTGGTGTTATGCTCACAGCAGGTGCGTTGAAGATTAGATCAACGTTATTGTCCTGAAGGAAATGTGTGTTGGATCATCAATACACATTTTCATGGAAAAAACAATATAACAATTTGACAATATCAGTCGATGCAGAAAAGGCCTGCTTCCACCGACTTGAGTGGCCTTTTTTATGGTCCGTATTGAATCATATGGGTTTAGGGGCATAATTATCATTAGAATTATTTTATGAACATGTTAAAACATGATTTGTATCCTTTCCTTCAGCCAGTGTAGTCACAGGTAACATACGCTCTCCTCCTTTCAAAATAAACAGAAGCAGTTGTCAAGCAGATCCAATCTCATCAATGTTATTTATTTTATCACTGGAGCCATTGGCACAGTCCATTAGGTAATCTCCAGCACAACCCAGCACAATATCCTTATTTGCTGATGATGTCTATCTACTGTATCTAGCTGTCTCCAGTTACAAAATAAACTGTATCTAGCTGTCTCCATTTACAAAATAAACTGGACTAAGTCCTCTCCGTTACCTTTGAACCCCACGTAAAGACGAATGTGAATCAGCCTAGAACCTCGGTCTGCCCCATGGTCTCCTCCCAGCTGGACATGCCTAGAAAATCTCCCTAGGGAGGCGACCAGGTGCCATCCTTACCAGATGCCCCAATCACCTCAACTGGCTCCTTTCTCCCTCTCCTCTCCCCCCCCCTTATTTTTTTTACAGACAACAGTTTTTACATATACATGTACACATAAGCCCTGAGGAGTAGCCGGCTTGGGCCTATTTTCAGAAATATCACGATATTTGGGAAATATCACAATTTTGAATATTTACTCTCAGAGGCTGTAGCGGGCTCATCGAATGGTACCAACCACGTCATGCTAACTTGTCAGGAAGGTGGCTATATAACCAAAGTTTACGGTCAATTTTGGTGTGTGTGTGTGTGTGTGTGTGTGTGTGTGTGTGTCCGTTCTGAGCCAGTAGCCTTATATTGTTATTTAGCCTTTCTGCTGCTATTTCATGGTTAAATCAGCTAATTTTATTTTATGGGGGGAACAAATTTGGTATAGACGGTTTTAACTTGACAACAAAAACATTCTAAATTAAACCCCCGCTCACTTCCTGTTGCAGTGTTTGCTATGGACATAAAAGAAAAAAAAACATTCAAGTGCAGGACTGACCATTCCGTGAAAACCGTCTATACAGCTGAGCGCCGAAAACAAAAGTAACGATGTCGAGTGAATATTTCTGCAGTTTGCCAAATGCTGAGAAAAAGGAAGTGCTGTGGGGTTGCGCTCTGGTGAAAACCGTCTATATGCAGTGGAAGTGGCCCCCGGGAAATGTGGTTTGGTACATAGTGGTACTTGTTCGGAAAAGTTGGGGAACCCCTGATCTACTGTATAGACTGCCCCCTAGTTTGGAAGAATGCCTCTCGTTCTTCACAAAATCCAAATCATAAACGAACAAACGTGAACTTCATATATCAAACTTATTTGACAGAAGTTACTTGTTGATGTACACCTGCAAACCTTGTGGAAAATAAAGTAAATAAAAAATTGGTAAAAAGAAAAATAACATTAGCTGATATCCGACTGAATTGTCAACTTGTTACACTCATTTCCATCTTCTAGTCTGAGATTGCACTCTGTTTAAGTTATTTCTATGACAGGATCCCCCCAGGGGAATTCCAACCAATCACTAGAGACCAATATCGGTCTGAAACTTACGTCCGTTACTCCAGTTGGGCGAACGTAAATAAATAAATAAAACATCTCCCCTTTGAATAAATGCCCTCCAAGCAGTGTGCCGTGGATTTCAAATTGGTGCTTTAATTTAAAACAGCCTCGACAGTAGGCAACGGCCACAGCCATTGTTGTTACAGCCATTGTTGTTACATTGTGAAGCGGTTGTTGATCACAATGGCTTAGTCCTGCCCGTTGGGTTGTTTATTGACACTGATCCACCTCAGCGCTGATTGGTTAATCGCTGGTGAAACCGGAGAAAATGCATTTGCATATGACGATGCCAGACCAAGAGCAGCCAAACTCAAGTCCGTGGAGTGGGTGGAGTCGAAGGTCTGGACCCAGGCAAAAAGAATATAACAATATAAAAACATATAATATAAAAAGTGTAGCAAGTGTAGCATCATTTTCATGGCTAGCTAAATATTTATTTATTTATTTCAGATCCCCATTAACCACTGCCTCAAGCAGCGATTATTCTTCCTGGGGTCTGAAATTACAATATAAAACAAAACATTTAAAATAAAAATACATAATGAAATCAAATAATACAACAATAACCAGAAACATTACACAGAAAATAATTTAGTTGATCGATTAGTTGAAAAGAATTCTAAACCACACAGATACATAAAACGATCACAAGCTAAAACAATTATTAATTGGAAAGAAAATAGTCAACATAAAGCAGACATAACTCATAACAGAATGCAATAACAAACATACAAATGAAATCAATCTAAGAGAATCTTTTTCTGAGTGACACATTTTCTCAGTTTCCTCTTGAATCCGACTCTGCTTGTAATTGAAACTACGGTAATAAGGAATAAGGGGATGGAAGATAATTCCTGGGCTTTTCCTCTGCAGGTATTACAAGCCGTCCGTGGTGATCATGTGCTTCCTGGTGCCCATGCTGGTGCCGTGGTACCTGTGGGGCGAGTCCCTGTGGGTGGCCTACTTCGTCCCGGCTCTGCTGAGGTACACCATGGTCCTGAACGCCACCTGGCTGGTCAACAGCGCAGCTCACATGTGGGGAAACCGGCCCTATGACCACGCCATCAACCCCAGGGAGAACACGTTTGTGGCATTCAGTGCCATAGGTATGGAAAACAAGTTCAAATGGAAATAAAAATGAAATTCAATCTATAATCAAAATGACCACTAAAAGTTATTCAGATCATTATTCAATACAGACTCGAATGCATGTCTTTGGGGCACATTAGGTCAAGAACATGAGAGCATATATTTTGACCATCAACTGACGACTCTTTCCTCTGCCTTTCAGGTGAGGGCTTTCACAACTACCACCACACGTTTCCCTATGACTATGCAACAAGTGAGTTTGGCTGCAAGATCAACCTCACTACTTGTTTCATCAACTTGATGTGCTTCTTGGGCCTAGCGAAGGACCCTAAGAAAGTGTCCCGGGAAGCAGTCCACGCCCGGATCCAGCGCACAGGAGACGGAAGCCACAGAAGTGGCTAAGCTTTTCAAAATGCGTTCAGCTTCAAGACAAAGAACCTAAAAGACGAAGCCAACAAGTAAATAGTGTAATTTATTGGGAGGAGCTTGTTTCTTTTGTGTAGCTAGCTACAACCATACCCCCCCATGCTGCCTTTGACAGCTATACATACATTTCTAGTATCCTGAAGATAAACGTCAGCTTCATGCGGGTGTTGAGATCATTTAGCTTGTTGTTTTGTGGTTTGTAGCTGCGACAAAAGAAAAGGTTCAAGATGTTTTGCAAAGCTCCCAGCATAGCCTTTGCTCCTATAGCTCAGACAGCTCCCAGCATAGCCTCTGCTCCTATAGCTCAGACAGCCCAATCTGTTGCAATGTTACTAACTGTTGCATAGGCAATCAATCGTCAGAATCAAGTTGTCGAAGATGTTCTAGGATTGAAGTAGCTTCATTTCACCAGGTCAACTACATTTTCAGCTGTTTTGGCACTTTGGTGTGCATCGTCTTCATGCAATGTGAGTCACGTAGCCAAACAATTTTCTAGAAATTATTACTCAAACATTAGTCAGAATTTACAATGAATAATAGGGTATGATGCAATGTTTCATCTGGTAGGGTATGATGGTGGTTTGGAGACTATTGCCTTTGTATGACATTATTGCCGTTTACAGCAAGTTTTTACAGTGGTTTAAATTAACTTTTTGAGCGCTCTAATATTGCTAACAATATGAATCACTTTCATGTCCTGTTGGAAGATGCTGGCTATTTATATGACGAACTATGATTACTAAACATGTTGAAAGAGTGCAGGAACCCAGACCGTAATGTTTTCCCATTACCTGATTATACTGTACTGACAACCAGTATACCAAACATGTTTCCAAATGAGAGAATAATGTTTCTTTCTTTCAATCACACCTGTAGAACAGCCAAAACCATTCAGATAAAGGCATTGACAGTTGAATACATAACCCTGTGGCGGTGGCGGTGCAATAGGAACACACATTGCGTCTGTGACATGATTGGATAGCGCTTTCTCAGGACAACGAAAGGGACACATCGCAAAATTGAAACTGCCATTCAATATGAATAATCAATGTTAAATGTTAAATGTTACTTTTAACCTTGTACCATGCAATGTTCAATTGTGTTATTTTTAATGAGTATGTCATAGTACCAAGAATGTGCCAACTGTTGACATTTGAACAGCCATGCATATGTGGCACAGTATAGATGGGCCTATAGCACAGTGTAGCTCGATATTGCTTCTCCACTCAACATACAATTGTGGAAGGTTTTTTACCAAATGTGGTAGCGTCGGTTGCTTTGCTTTTCCCGAGACTTCCTCCACGTCTCTCTCTCTTGTCCTGAAACATTTGCAGCGGGAGATGAGGCCGCTGCGGGAAAAGGAAAAGGGGTTCTCGTCGGTTGATGTAGCAGCCAATCATGTAACAGTTCTGGTGTTACAAAGCAACATGCCGTGCATGGTATATAGGTGTTGTGGTGAGCTATTTTTTGGTGACTAATGGCGGAACTGCTGCACTGCATCTATTTTTGTAATGTACTGTGAAGTAGCATAGCGTTTGAATCATCAGAACTGTTGCCGTGTTACTTTTGTGAAAAATGGCCTGGTTTCCCTTTGATGTCCTATAAAGCTGAATGTCGCTGGAATCATTTCAGGCGCATTGCTTTTTATATTCATCAATTCTGGTTGTGTGCTTGAATGCATATGTATTATTTATTGAGAAAATAGCTCTAAAGAAGTTTTTGTTGATTTTTTATAAATATATAGAATTTCTGCAGTCTCAAATTTGGCGTATAGTCTGCTAAAATACAATGATTTGGAGCACCTGTCCCCCCCCCCCCCCCCCCCCCCGGGAGTCAGGATACTACTACCCAATGCCTTATGACTTACATCCATTCCTGATCTTCACATCCTGTCTCTCAAGACAAATAGGTACAAGAACCACAAAGCAAATCTGACCAAGGTCCAGCGTGCACCAGGTGCAACATATTCTTACGTAGCCTACCACGTAAGGGTCAATGGTAGCACTACATCAAAGTACATGGAGACTATTTACTGATCTATTTTGTGTTCAGAAAAAGTAGATACAAACTTTTACACCTGCTGCAAATGTTTAATCGTCTTTGGCAGGAGAGATTTAACTTTTGTAAAAAAAAAAAAACTAATAAAATGGACCCGGATGGATGTGCCAACTACTTTTAATACATGGCATCTCAATATGAAACTTCAAAGCAAAGTTGCTTGTGACTATAATGAGGAATGTTAGAGCATCAGAGCACTTACCAAACCTGACACTTATCACAAGCCATGCAGACAACTCTTGCTGTTCTGAGCGCCAAAATAATTGTTTGTTCATGATTAGGGGGGGGGGGGGGGGTCAAAAGGTTGTCAAGTCTATTGAATATGTAAAATATGAAATATATTCTGAAATAAAATTCACAGGTATTTTCAATACACTTGTAATTCAATGAATAGTTGTTTGTCTTCCTTTTTCACATGCACAATACTGTATGTTCTCTCCATCTGTTCTTTTATTGCCAGCTTTGCCTCCAGGTACACTGTACTGATTACGGTATATCACAATTTCCACGCTTCAGACCTTCATGCCAAACAGGTTTTTCCACAAGGGTACAGAGGGTGGAAATATGATCTGATGTGCAATATTTTGGTCAAAGGCCAATTTGTTTTTTGTTCAATTTGTTCTGTTCCCTTTAAGTTAAAGATCCAGTGCAATGGGGTCATCTCAGGAAATGTTTCAATGTTGATTTCCAACACAATGAGCATCGTTTTTTTATGATTTAAAAATGTGGACAGCAGGTGTAGCTTAATCAGCAGGTGTAGCTTAATCTTAACATGAATAGGTCCTTTGTTAATTTGTCACCATCATGGTTCCAGATGTCAGGGAAACCCTCAAAATTGTGTTAAATATTTTCAGTAGCAGTGTGGAATTGAGCAGTGTGCTTGATCAGTTCATTTGGTCTCCTGTCAGCAGCACAGGGAATGTTAGCTTGTTGGGCCTGGATTTGGTCTAATTATTTAAGATAAGATAAGATCAACTTTAATATCCCCGAGGGGGAATTTGTTTTGGGCAGTAGTGCTACACACAGTTGCAATCACTAAATTAATCAACAACCAAACCAAACAGTCTCTGAGATTGTAGCCGAAATCGGGTACGGTATACTACAGATGAACACAGCACACAGTATACATCACGACATGCTATACTTTGGACAAATCAGTGTGTACTGTACAGTAGCAGATTTTGGCATCTCACATCATCGTCTTCTATTCAATGTGTCATGTCCATTTAGTATGCCCAAATACTTATAGGAGCACACCTGCTCAATGTCCTTGTCACCAATGATCACAGGGTCATGGACTCTCACCTCCCTGGGGTCAAATGTAATTGATTTGGTTTTATTAGTGTTAAGAAGGAGGTGGTAGCTGTCACACCAGAGTCCCTGACCTGAATGGTGGCAATTTCTCTCTGTGATACACTGAGGGGCAGTCGGCACCATGCAGCAGGCTTAATAGGCCTAATTGCATCATCTGAAAATTTGATGACATAGTTATTTGGCTGTCTGCTTATGCATGATTCGTTTGTATAGAATGTGAAGAGGATGGGTGAACTCACACAGCCATCAGGTAGCCTACTACCCCTGTAGGCAGCTACTACAGTGTTTGACCTCAGAGAGAGCCATTGACCTCTCCGTGTTGAGAGTTGTTTGTTAAAAAATAATAAAACCATTTGACAATAAAATAATTTGCTCACATGACATTTAACTTCTGGACAAGCAGGTATGGTTATTGTATTTATAATAATAAAAAATAATAATAATGGTATTTGTTATTATATTATTATTATTATATTCGTTATTTCTCTGCTACTATGGGGAATTTTAAGAGGTTTGGGGACTTTCTGATGATTTATCCTCTCTCATGTCAAAGTAGCAGTTATGGGAAGCCCCCAGTGTGTTTGCAGAATGTCTCATCCGGTTGGTTCATACAGTGCCAGGCTAAATGCCAAGACGTCTACTGTCCCACATTAGCCATCGCATCTATATTGTGAGCTAAGCTTGCGGCAGGCACTGGCTGCATGACTCGGGGCACTCCTCTCTCTCGCATGATGATGTGCGGTAAAGTTACATCATATCACCATGACACACCATCACCACGCCAGACACGGCCGAGCCACGGGTTACTGCAGTGCAAACCCCCCTCAACAAAACTTCACGCCATGCTGCTCAGTGCTCACAAGGTGTGACTGAAGCCGGCCAATCAGCAGCAGCTGCCTGACTTCTGATCCTCCTGGACCAATCCGGTCAATTGAGCCGACGACCTGTTATAACTTGCTCATAATTGTCATTTCACACAAATGCCGCCTTCAAATGTCTAACAGCAGGCGAATTTAGTGCACGCACAAGTTGCTTTTACAACGTCCGACCACGGAAGAAAGAACTTACGAGCAGCACCTGAAGGGAACATTATTCGTTGGATGAACACAAACGTTTTAACTGTGATTTACGGCATAATTGCGCCACCTACTGTGCAAACATGGAAACCGTCTAGAATATAAAATATTGACATAATTGCTTGCCATGTTCATTGTAATTCAAACATCTGGAATATATATGGAATTAATTTGTCATGATTTGACAATTGAATTAATTCTGAAGACTTTTGAAGCAAATCTTTTATTTGAAAAAGGTACAGAAAAAGAACAAAGTATAAGCAACATGGATTGTATAAATATCTGTGCAACCAAAATGAGCACTGAGGCACTTCAATGCCTTCTGCTGCCATGTTATATTTAAGCTTAAACCCATACTCTCCATCTCATGTCCAGCCACAAACTACTCACAAACCTCAGCATACCACATAATTGTCCACACATTTCATTTTCCATTTCTCAATACATTTGTTTTAAATTTCCTTGCCTGTTCTAAACTCAAACAAGCACGATCAAAAAGGATTGACAAGTAATTTGGAGGTTAAAACAAAGTTGCGTGGGACGAGAAATCACTAAAATATTTAACAATGATTTAACATGGGCGAGTGGGTGTAAAATATTTTACAGTGCAACAGAAATTAGTGATTTTTTTCTTTTTACCATGAGCCGCCTCTTGAATTCAGCAGTCAGAATATCAGCAGTTTGAGTCAACATTGGAAGCATGCACACTAAAGGTCAGAGGGTAACAGAGGAGGTGCTCAGTCACACAGCCAGCAGTCAACAGCACTGGGTTAACTAAACACAAAATAATAAAAACAAAAAATCCAGAAACTCAACAAAGCCCACTGAATTGCATTGTGTTGCAGTGCTTTGGCTCAAAAACCCTGATGGCACATTTAATCGTACACCAAGTTGGTTAAGCGGAGAGACAGAGTCCGTACTGTTACATTCAGTATGTTCAAAATGTTCTTTCTTGATCTCAAGTCTCCTGGAACTGTTGCATGTTGACATGGCTCCTTCTCAGAAGAGCACGAGGACAGAGAAGCACACTTTTTCTCCCATACAAAGTACGACAGATGGATGATATAAAGTGCACCCCACATTTTTATTCTCACAATTTTCACCTTTACCTTGGATGTCGATGTTTAAGATATTTTCTTCTGCAGTAGAAGTACTCGATTTACAAAATCTAAAACTGTCCAACAGGATCGACTACAGCCAAAGTGAGAAGAAAATCGTATGTAACTGTATGGTGTGTGCTGCACCCACTTGGACAACCACAGCCTTGCTTCAAACATTGCAGCATCACTTACTGCTTTGTATTTTACATCAACATTTCCCACTCAAAATTACACAGAATCACTACTTTCAGAAAACATTCATCATATCGTAAATTACCATAGCAACAATGACCATCCTCCTCTGGGGGAAACTCCACCTCGTCGGCCGGTTCGGCCGAGTCCTTAGCAAGGAGTGCATACATAGTGAATACCATAATCTTCAATATTATCAGAAATTATTCTTATTATCAAAGCACATGTCATTAGCTCAAAAAGAAATAAATACGTATATAATAATCTGATCTGTAACACTGAAGTCTGGTGTGCATTTTGCACCGGGGTCAGACGCCCAGCTTGTTGGCGATGGTCATGACCACTTTGAGGATGGGCATGAAGGCGGAGATCTCGCTGAAGTTGCTGCTGCTGACCACTTGGGTGTGGACCTCCAGGCCTCGCTGGTAGTTCTGGCTTGCCACACAGCGGCTGATCTCATGGAGCCCGCCAAGGATGTTGTGAGAAAGCTACGAGTTGGGCAGAGACGGCATGAAACGTTAGGACGGGGGCACCGGCTCCCTCTTCCAGATCAAGGCAGGTTTCTAGCATACAGTTTTGTTACAGGTGGGAGGCTGTCCGTATCGCTTGCTGCTCAATATACTGCACACTGATTGCTTTATTATGACTAAAGGTCCTTACACATTGGGGAGCGTTTTTTTCATGCGATTAATTTGCACGTCAATAATATTTTCCGAACCTATATCAGTCAATGCAACCGTGCATACCAACGGCGAAGTTTCGCTGAGCGTTATTGCGGTGTTTATTTTTTCGAACCACGGTCGATTTTTCAGAAATTCGCTTCCGACGTGTACACATCTGTGGCTGTGATTGACAGGTGGGTCAAAACTCGCATCGCAATTTCGTGCCGTATATTCGCATCGCTCTTGATGTGTAAGGACCTATCAGAGAGGAAGTTGCTGTAACTTCATCACTGAGCCAATGAGAACAATCCTTTCCAAAATAACAATTCCTTACCGACTGGTCTCTCAGCTTGTCATACAGGGATCCCAGGCGTCTGGCTGCATCATCAAGTTTCCTTTTTGTTTGCTGCAAAGGAAATATTCCTACTTTTAGTTCACATCCAACAAAATACCAACTTTTTTCATCCAATCAGGACATGCTTTACTGCCAACACTGTGCAATGCTGGATGATGCCACATGAGGAGCAGGCTTGACACTTACGGGGTCTGCTGCCGCTAGCTGGCAGCGCTGCACCAGGTTGTCAAAGGTGGATTTGAGGACCATGTGTTCAGCAGGGATCTCCCTCTGCTCCACCCTCTCTGCTGGCAGCTGCTGAAGGAGCTGAAGAATGAAAGGACAGAAATACTCCAACAGTGCGCCGACAACAAAACAAGATATTGTTCAGCAACAGCCCCGTCTGACACACACCTGTCTGACACCCACCTGCACGCTGGGCTCCTGCGGGGCCCCAGGGGGGACCTGGGCGTGCTCATGGGGCTGAGGCGCTTCGACTGGGAACCCCATCACAGGTGCAGTGATGGGGGCTGGTGGAGTGTAGTTATCCGGGACCTGGAGGTGGATTACAGAAGATCCAGGGCACTAAACCTCCTGAAACAGCTGTGCTCAAGAGATACTACTTCCCTGCCTATTGTCATTTCAGAAAAATTATGCCTCCGCCATTAGTTAATTCTTGAGTCCAAATCGCCATTTGAGGCAAATTGGAAGAAATTCCGTCAAGGCGCTCCTGTGATGTTGCGTTACAGAGCTTGGAAATTGGGTGTGGGAGAGGTCACAGTGACCTTGAACTTTGACCACCAAAATGTAATCAGTTCATCCTTGAGTCCAAGTCGATGTTTGAGACAAGTTTGATTAAATTCCATCAAGGCATTCCTGAGATATCGCGTTAACAAGCTTGAAAATGGCGTTCGAGAGCTCACCTTGACCTTTGACCACCAAAATCTAATCAGATCATCCTTGAGTCTAAGGCGATGTTTGAGGCAAATTTGATGAAATTCCGTCAAGGCATTCATGAGATATCACGTTAACAAGCTTGAAAATGGCGTTCGAGAGGTCACAGTGACCTTGACCTTTGACTTTTGACCACCAAAATCTAATCAGTTCATCCTTGAGTCTAAGTCGATGTTTGAGGCAAATTTGATGAAATTCCGTCAAGGCATTCATGAGATATCGCGTTAACAAGCTGGAAAGACGTTTGAGAGGTCACAGTGACCTTGACCTTTGACCACCAAAATGTAATCAGTTCATCCTTGAGTCCAAGTCGATGTTTGAGACAAGTTTGATTAAATTCCGTCAAGGCATTCCTGAGATATCGCGTTAACAAGCTTGAAAATGGCGTTCGAGAGGTCACAGTGACCTTGATCTTTGACCTTTGACCACCAAAATCTAATCAGATCATCCTTGAGTCTAAGTCGATGTTTGAGGCAAATTTGATGAAATTCCGTCAAGGCGTTCCTCAGATATCGCGTTAACAAGTCATCGTACGGACGTACGTACGGACGGACGGACAACCCGGATCCATAATGCCTCCGGCCTGGCTATCGCCGGCGGAGGCATAAAAATGCACTAATTACAATTATCCAATCATGCTACACTACCGTACATGAAATACTGTAGATGCAACACTTCAGTATATGAATGCTATAATACTACTAAGAATAAGGATGCATGATAGGTTGGGTTACTGAAATGAGCTCTTGAAAGGGGTTGAATTATTAACTTACACCTGGCACAACTGTACAGTAGGCTCTTATACCATTTATCTTAGGGCAGAGCTTCTCAAATGTTTTTCAGCCAAGGACCCCTTACAAGATAGAAGATATACCGGCGGGGACCCCCTCATTCTGATTTTGGGCTAAGCTTAATTGTTTCCTTTTACTTTTAAATTGATAGGTTTGTTAGATTAGAATGTAATCCATGAACCATTTTAGATTTAAAGCATAAAATATTTTCATTGAACTATGAAGCTTTTGGAAAAAAAAAAAAAAAAAAAAGTTTTATTTTTATTTTCCTGAAAACTTTTCGCTGACCCCCTGGCAAAGTGCCACGGACCTCCATTTGAGAACTACTGTCTTAGGGGATACAAACCATGTCATGTAGCAATGTATCTTTGGGATAAAATCCATGTCATGTAGGGTTGACTTGGCTATCGTTTGGATTGTAACAATTGTGATTCCGATTATCGATTCTGCTTCTTAACGATCATCCTCAATTCAGATTCTTTGAGGGGCAGTTAAAAAAAACAGGTCACGTGCCTATTCAGGGTATATGCAGGAATCCTGAAGTTAATCCATGAGTTAAAGAACAATTGTTCTTTCATTACTATATGTACCGGTACTGTTGTGTTATTTTATTTTGTCACCAAATAAATTCATTCATTCAAGTTCAATACCTTTTAAGATCGTTAAGACTTTTTAAAGACCTCAACGCCACTTTCATCACATCAGTGATAGGGGTGTAAAGTTTCTTCACGATACAATATTATTTCGATTCTTTGGACAACAATACAATATTTGCTGATAGCGCAACAATACAAGTATTTGGGCACTGTCCCAGATGAAAAGCTTAAATTTGACGCCAACACTGATGCCATCTGTCAAAAGGTAAAGCAATGGCTATTTTTTTAAGGAAGTTGCGAAGTTTCAATGTGGACATGACTGATGAAAATGTTTTATTCTTCCTTTATTGAGTCTGTGATTTCCTTTAATATGATTTGCTGGTTTGGCAGTCTTAGTCTTAAAAACAACAACAGACCTACAGTTTAATATCCAGAGTGAGTGAGTGGGCGTGTGCTAACAAGCCAAAGATTTGTTGCACTTGTGACGAGCATTGACTGACTGAAGTATCACCAAAGATACGTTTCCTTCTCTCTGGCGTCTCTGCCATCTCTCTCTCGCCCTCTGAAACTGCAACTCTCCGTGTGTGTGTCGGTCTGTGTGCTGCTGTGTGTCTGCACCAACTCTCCGTGTGTGCGTCGGTCTGTGTGCTGCTGTGTGTGTGTGTGTGTGTGTGTGTGTGCGTGTGTGCGTCGGTCTGTGTGCTGCTGTGTGTCTGCACCAACTCTCCGTGTGTGCGTCGGTCTGTGTGCTGCTGTGTGTGTGTGTGTGTGTGTGCGTGTGTGCGTCGGTCTGTGTGCTGCTGTGTGTCTGCACCAACTCTCCATGTGTGCGTCGGTCTGTGTGCTGCTGTGTGTGTGTGTGTGTGTGTGTGTGTGTGTGTGTGTGCGTGTGTGCGTCGGTCTGTGTGCTGCTGTGTGTCTGCACCGAGTGCCCCCCCCCCACCCCCTCCTCACACAGAAAGGCTCCGCTCAGAGACAGAGAGAGAGAAAGTGAGCGAGACAGACAGATCTTTTCTGGATTGGAAATACCCAAAAAATATATCAGAGGCATGTCTTACAGAGCGCCCCCTGCACTCTCTACTCTGCCAAACCACACCGAAGATTCTCATTCTCATGTGTGAAAATAAATCTTGTGTGAAATGTGTTTGTTTATGTTGCCAGGTGTTTCAAACTAAGCCCTTTTCTGAGTCAGGAGAACGTTGGCAAAGTGGAGACATCTAGTAACACATTATGAGTTTCTCTCTGTCCATCTCAACAGACAGAGTGAGGTACGGAGGGATTTGTAAAAGTAACAGATGCAGGACTACCTTCTTCTTCCTGGGTCCCCCTCGTACTGCAGGTGGGTCATTCCAGCCATCTTGAAGTCCTGAATCAGAACAAAGGCAGAATTAGAAATAAACTAAGTTATTGGACCTTGGCCAACAGCCACTCAAACTCAAGGCAAACTCAAGCAGCCAAAGATCAGCCTTTATGAGACAATCTCTTTGAGCCAAGGTTAGTCTACATGGGAAAAGCACATAAAAAAAAAGAAGTGAAAAACTGATGTATTTGCCATAGATTCCAGCAGTTAAATGAACACAGAAACTAAATTGAAAATATGGCAATGTACAGGCAGCATCCTAATAATTATTCAACGGCAGTTGTAGGTTAACACCGCTGTTGAATCATAATTCATATTTCATAGTGGACCAATTTAGATATCAAATACAATCAATTTAATATTTGCAAATACTGTAAAATGTATTATTAATTTTCAATGTTATTACTGCATGGTAATATATATATCTATATATATATAGATATATATATACACACACACACATATTATCTTCATTAGGAGCCAGACTATATGATTCAAAATCCCTCTTGATTGAAGCCTGGACATAGTAAATGTTTCACCATGTGGTTAAAGCCAACATACATTACATTACATTGTAATGTGGTTAAAGCCAACATACATTACATTACATTACATTGTAATGTGGTTAAAGCCAACATACAAACATATCAGCTCTTAAGTCACTACATTTCCCTCAAGCATGTGGCTGCACAAGCAAACACTACCATACATGTTTTCAGTGTACGGCCATATTAGAGCTGTCACTTTTTAATCAAAATTCAAATGTAACTTTGAATGTGGGGGAGGGGGGGGGGTGTTCGATATGTAATTGACCCATCCAAATTAAAATATCGTTTTTTTTTGCGGCAAGGGGATTTAGAAAAATGTAATTCCTAGATGATCCAGCAGAGGGCGCTCCGCTCAAACAGCTTGACCTATCCTGACCACCTGGCATGTCTTCACACAAGTTGTTGTTTGATGAGAGACACAAGACAAAATGGAGGCGGCCGATGCTGATGCAGACAACAACAAAGCCAGGAGCGGACAATCCCAACACTAGCCTCAACGCCACTCACAACGTTATAAAACGGGACCTTCTTAGGCTGTGTAACTTTGGGTTTCAACTGCTCCACAGCGCCAGATGCATCGGCTGGGTGCTCAGTGGTTTGGTGGTGTATTGCAGTTTACAATTTAACGAAATTAACCAATAACTTTGGATATATTCGAACAAATTGCGGGTCAATTAATGTTCGTTCGAACTTTATTTTTGGAAAAAGTGACAGCTCTAGGCCATATCCAACCCTAACCCTGTCACCTTGATCGTCACACTGGAAATTCAGCCAAGGAAAGTATCCTGAAAGTCAAATGAGGGGGACAGCTGAATAGGAGCGAATCATCACCATTAGCAACATATTCCATGTGTACTGTAGATAACAGGAATATCTTACTGACAATTGTTTTTTATGAGCATGAGACGAAAATAGCAAATGGAATGAAGACGAGTGTGATGCTGATTTGCTTTGAACTAAAAAGCGATGAAAAGGTGAGCTACCTGTAGGTGGAGGAGGACGAGGGACTGCGAAGGGTTTTACAGCAGGAGCTCCGGGGCCTCCCTGGGGATATCCGGACCCAATAGGGGGGTACGGGCCAGCTGCCATGGGGGGTGCAGGTACTTGGTTGAGAGAGCCCCCAGGGTACATGGGGACTGGGGCTCCGGGCTGCGAGCTGGCAGGCATGGGGCCTGAAGGTAAAGAGGTGGAGGGCATGAAGCCTATCTGCGGCGGCACCCCGGGGCTGGGCATGGCAGGCAGACCCCCGAGGCTGGGCATGGCGGCCAGGCCCCCGGGGGTAGACAACAAAGACGGCAGTGGAGGTCCTGATAGGTTAGCAGCTGGCATAGTAGGACCTGGAGGAGGGAAGGATGGGGATCCACCCATAGGCATAGGCTGGAATGGCTGATGAGGGAAGCCTGGGGAAGGACACAAGTAAGTGCTACTGCGTCAAATCAAATCAAGCTGAACTTAGTCAAAGCAGTATGCACATGGACTGTCGTCTAACCTGAACCGGTAGCAGGATGCTGGGGGTAGGAAGGCCGTACGGAGGGGCGGGGCACGCTGGGCGGCAGTACATGGGAGGGGGGTGGCAGTACATGGGAGGGGGGTGGCAGGCCAGGCCCGGCGTTGGTAGGAGCAGCATGTGGTGTGAACACCGATGGCATAGGAGGTTGCCCAGCTGGAGCTATCTGGGCAGAAGGGGCAGGCTGGTACTGATCCTGTGGTGGAAAAAAATACAGCCTCACCGTGACTAAATGCAAGTCTTAGAGTCCTAACACCAATATTACATAGGAGAGGCACAAACGTTGGATTCAATCACTGAGGAATTAATACCATAATTTGTGCTTTTTGTGCAGGTGTCTGAGCAGCAGGGATGGACTTGGTTGTGGGCACGCTGACTGCGTTCTGCTGTCCAACGGAGGCTTCTCCCTGAGCGTGGAAGAGCCTGTCTCTCAGCGTGGTGATGCCAGACTGGAGAGAGACATGATGCAAACACACAAACAGATTCAGTCAAAGAAAGCAGAAGCACGACTTGGGAGTATTTTGGAACGAGGCTGGCGGCTGTGCCTCTTACTTGGCCCGAGCTCTCGGGCAGGTAGGTCATGGCAGTGGCCAGGCTTCCCTCTGCGGCCAGTATGCTAGCGTAGCGAGTTAGCTTCTCTGCCAGGACAGGGCTCTGGACAGACACCTCGCAATTGCGCAGGCGTTCGATTGATTTGCGCAAAATCATCACTTTCTCCACCAGATCCTGTCACACACACACACACACACACACACACACACACACACACACACACACACACACACACACACACAGAGAGTCAAGAGTTTTGAACTTAACTTTAGATGAAGCAGTGTTTGAGCTATCGTGACTTTGACAGGTCACAATGGCACACAGCCTAGATCAGATCAAGCCTTACAAAACAGTATATACCTCAAGAACAAGAGGGGAGGAGCAGTCCCTCTGCAGGGCCCAGCACTCCACCAGCTTCTCAATGTTGCCAGAGCAGATGTAACAGAGACAGGCCTGCAGGCGGTGCTTCTCTGTCCCCTCGCCCTCCAAACGGGCTCCCAGGGTGTCTACCAAGTAGGAGGAGGAGAGAACGAAGGGCGACGAAGACAAGTGGAGGAGTACAGAGGGATCAGAGGGGTTGCGGGTACAGATGTAGACATGTTAGAAGACGAGTAAAACAAGTACTGCTGAAAAGGTATAACTCACCTGGAGGCAAAACAAGTCATAGCGTGATTAATGTGCCGTTAAAGCCCTGAGCAACTTACCGCACAGGCGAGCAAACTCTTCAGGATGTGCGTAGGTCAGCAGAGCAGCAAGCGCCTCCTTCCAGTTGTCCAACTCACAGCTCTGCACGATGTCTCTCCAGTTCTGGGTGACCACTGATGATATGAGCTAGTGTGGGAGGAGGAGGAGGGTGGGGGTTCAATTGACTTAATCTACCTCTAAAACACCTATTCCCATCTGATTGTACCAACTGAATTCAATTCAATTTTACTGTAAGAACAGGTTTTATGGAGACATTGGTTCTCTTACAGTACCATTGAAATGCTGTTCTTCTGCTTGTCCAGGTATCTCTGCTGAGTCTTCTTCAGCAGCTCCTCTCCTCCACTGATAGACAGCAGGATGGCTTCAGCGTAGCGGCCGTCATTCAGACACAGGTCCACCGCTCCCTCAAAGCTACCCACCAGCAGTGCCTGGCTTATCAAACCATCAGTGTCTTCAGAAGAACAAGACAGGGGCATGAGCCGTCAACCAGGCAATTACAGGAAAAACAAAGAAAGGTATCCAAAGAGTGGACTAACGCATGTAAGAGTATAATCAATTGGGTCATAAATGGGAACTTTTACCAGATGAAACTGGGATGTGGAAGTTGGCATTTTCTTTTGGAATCTGGCTGAAGAAGTCTGCCGGTGAAGCAGAACCTGAAGTGGTGATTTCAGCTGCAGCACTCGCCTCATCAGACCTCTGAAGAAATACATAAATGAATATTTTACATATTTTACAGGCTACAAGAGCAGCAAGATTGAACAAATCCAAAATAATGAGCACATGATTAGAGAATAGACTGGCAGCGTGCAGGTTGCTGACCTCAGTGGAGAGCAGCTGCATCTTCTCTGCCAAATCCTTGGCATCTACTCCATGTCCATTGGGCAGCAAATTCTTCCCCAGGCATCTTGAAATCTGAATTAACACAACGTGTTAGAACTCAAAGATAGGATTTCGTTTAGAAACGCCTGCCTACAAATGTGAGATATTAATTACCAACCCGGCTGCATGCAAACCAGAGACAAAATACCTTTTTCTCCAATTCATCTTTGCTGAAACCCAAAAGTCGGAGGAATTTAACGCGGGCTTCATCCTCAAAGTTTACCTGGGGGGGGGGGGGGGGGGTGACACAATGATTTAGCTGAGAAAAGTAACAGTTCCACACTAACTGACAGAGTTAGAGCCGATGATATGTCTCAATATTATGTAGAGTATGTTCTGCCCACCAGAAGGAACTTCCAGATGTCCTGCTCAGAGTCTGAGGCAGTGTTTTGGATCTTGGCCTGGCAGTAGGTGGTGAAGGAGCCCGACTGCAGCGTCGCCTGCAGCTCTCTGGAGCGCTGCAGGAACTCCGTCTCTGTGGTCACCTGGCTCATAAACACCTGTCTGGGGACGGGCTGGGGGCTCTGCACTGGAGCCGGCTTGGGGTTCTCAAAGGTTACCAACTTCCCGCCAAACTGAAACACAAGAAACCAGCACCTCATACATAATTCAACACAAAACATTTGAGAAAATGTATAGTTCTGATGCTTTATCGCCATGGCTATTTAAGCGTTTTATATTCAGTTGCACTCACAGCAAAGGAAGCCCCCACTGGCCTGCGCACCCACTTAGGTGGCTTCTTCAGAGGGGGAACTATGGTGGGCTGTGCTACCGGCTGGGGAGCTTCTAGGGGAGGGAGCACCTGCCCTGTCCCAAAGGGATCCATTGTGTCAAACGAGGAGGAAAGCTGTTGAATAAACACAAATGTTGAATAGAACAAGCACAGCTCAGATGATTATCTCTACCATCGCAGCAAGTCATTTAACTATCTTCCGGTTTACAAGTCATACATGTGTCCATGACATGTTGATGAATTCATGTTCATCTGTGTCCGTGTTAATCCATTCGCACCGGCCTGATCTCACTGACAAACACCCACATGTCTTAGCACATGGGCTTAAGTCACAAAAGATAGGGGAGCCACTACCTTCTCAGCGCTGCTTTGCTGCTGGGCCTCCAAGCTCCCTCCCATCACAGAGTAGACACTGATCCTGCCATCAAACGAGGCCGTGGACAGCAGGGCTGGATTCCTGGGGCACCACTGGAC
This sequence comes from Poromitra crassiceps, assembly GCF_964638095.1. Classification (NCBI taxonomy): domain Eukaryota; kingdom Metazoa; phylum Chordata; class Actinopteri; order Beryciformes; family Melamphaidae; genus Poromitra; species Poromitra crassiceps. The sequence continues at coordinate 33,034,702 of NC_139626.1, read as the reverse complement.
GTCAAAACACCACTGGTTGATTGTTGGCAGCTCATAAATGACCTAGAAGAAGAGGCATGAGATATGCGATTGTTATCACAGTAAGGATGTAAGGCACGGGTGCCCCACGTTTTTACACTTTGGCCTTTTACAACACCACAATATCTATCAGCACATTACATATTGCAATATGCTATATAATTTACTGAAAATGTAAAAATAGAGCAGAAAATACAACTTGGTGTGTAGCACATGGGTAGTCTAATACATACATCACATTATATTGATAACCATTATTATTTGCATTGTACAGTGGCAATTAACAATATATGACAGTGACCATATTGATTGAAAATATTTTAAAGGTAATACCCTATTTCTATTTCCACCTTGGTTTGGTTTATTTCGGATCAAGAATACATAAAAGCATTACAAATTTACATTAATACAGTAGTAAAAAAAAAAAAAAGTACACAATATGTAAATCGAAGAGTAAAATGATCCAAGGATAGCCCAGTAAAGCAGCTTAAAGTTACAAACTAGAAGCCTGCTTATTTCCACTGGGATCCTTCAAATATCAAAACCTTCATATTACACAATTGTACTTTATAAAAGAAAAACTGAAAAAAGAACTGTCTATCGATGACACATAAAATATATGATATATACAAATGGAATCTCAGCGAAGGTGTTGCAATTACTCTCTAGTCAACATCTCATTTTTTAGATGAGTCTTGAGAGCACGTTTAAAGACATTCACAGTGTTTATGCCTTGCACTGAAGCAGGTCAATTATTCCAAAAGTTGATAGCAGTGTTACAAAATGACGTTTGGGTTTGGCTTCCTGCAATAGGTTTCTTATTTTAGTGTTTACTTTCAAACTAGCGGTAATTTCATCTGCTCACCCTTGCGTTTTGCCTTCAGCCCCCCCAACACACAACAGGCTTGCCTCGCCCCGCCCCGCCTCTCCCTGTCTGTCTGCCCTGTCCACTTTCTTCCTCAGCAGTTGTTTCATAAAGTCGGCCAAAAAACACAACTCCTTTTAGATTTATTCACCCGCGATTCAGCATTCACAACAGCAGGTGAGTCGTGTGTGGAAGATGAACTTCTCCCTCTGTGTGTGACGTGTGTGTGTGTGTGTGTGTGTGTGTGTGTGTGTGTGTTTTTCTGGAAGGAGCTTGAGCGAGTGAGGGGGGACTAATAGATAGCAGATGGTGTCGTTTTCTCTGACGTATAAACAAATTATAATAAAAAGGCTAAGCTAAAATGCCAAATATACCTTCCCAGCCATTAATATACTTGGCCAGCCCACTCAATCAAAGTTGTGTAGGACTGGGGAGAAACAGTTACAGGAGTGAAATTAAAGGAAATTCAATGAGTTACACTCATTATCCAAAAATGATTTTATGATTGACCTGGAAGCACCCCGCGATCGACTAGTAGAACGCCATCGACTGGTTGGGCACATCTGATGTAAGGTATCTGAGGGGTAATAAAGAAACAGCGCCCAATGGGACATACTTCTCCTGTGTTTGGATTCCAGCAGAGGATCCGGTTGTCTTTAGCGCTACTCAGTAGGAGCTCAGAGTCTGCTTGGCTCCAGGATATTGACAGAATTCCCCTAATAACAAAATAGGATTAAATGAACAGAAGGCCAGCCCCGCTAAATGACTTAAAGACATTGATTAGCATGATGTTCAGGGCTAACTGCTAAATGACCTAAAGACATTGATTAGTATGATATTCAGGGCTAACTGCTAAAGCTTTACCTTGTGTGGTTCTCGAGGACTTTGAGGGGCGATGTGGCGAAACGCAGGTCCCACATCTGGATGACTGGAAGGCGATCATCTTCAGAGGCCAACACCAACTGGGTGGCCACATCAGGGTGCCAGAGCATTCCCGAACAGAGCATCTAGAACACAAACAACAGTTAAGATGCAGAATGATGAGAGGGATTTTCTACAGCGCATCATATCGGGTGAGGAGCTCCAGAGCTCTCTTCATCTAACTAACCTAGTCTCTTTGGGGAAATTTAAGGCCATGTTAAAAGTATTTGTAACCGAGAAATGCAACTGCCTAAACTGAGTTGGATTTTAGTCTCTTGTGTATTTGATGTTTGTATTAATTGTCTGTTTTATTTGTATTTGTATTTTTATTTTGTAACTGTAACTGACTTGTAACTGACCTGTCTTGGCCAGGTCTCCCTCGGAAAAGAGATTTCAATCTCAATGGACTTCCTGGTTAAATAAAGGTTAAATAAATAAATAAAAAAGGAGCAATAGTCATTTTAAAAAGGTTAATGTGTATGAATTTAACTACCGGTACTTGGGTCACCTGCCGAGGCTAAGGTTGAAAAACAAAAATCCCAAGAAACAATTACTGGTCAAATGAATGACTGAGCGTAGATGGGTCCAGACCTTCGAATCCGCCCACTCCACTGAGTTGAGTGTAACGAGTTGAAAATCCAGTCTAATATCAGCCTATAGATAATGTAGCTTTAATGTAAAACGTGCTCACTCACTACTACGACTGTTCTTTGTCTTAGTCTTATTATTCTTCTTTTTTTAGTAGCCTTTGGGACAAAGGTAAAGCCACCAACCCTGTTGGTGTGGTCACTGATCTTGATGATGGGCTCATTCTTTCGCAGGTCCCAGACAACAGCTTTCCCACTGGGGTTGGCCGAGGCCAGGATGTGCTGAACCTGCCTGTTCCACGACACCACACTGATATCTTCAACGGGCTGAAAGGGGAGAAGAGAGACCGTTACTGACAAAACAAGGCCGCCTGTCTTGAGTGTGAGACGGCCAGATGGCTGATTTTCAAATGATGCCACCACAGTCTGTGTGCCATGCTAGCAGTGTTGCTGCTGAACTATTCAATTGCCATAAAGAGCCAACTGCTGACAACTGATATGGGATCAGGATCAGAAATACACATGCCAAATATTAGTAAGTGTTTTAGATAAGTATTTAGATCATTATAAAACCATGGCAGTAAGTGCTATACACAATCTGATTATTTCAAAGAGGTCACCGTGTTAAATCATATATTTATAAAAGTTGCTTATGCTTATAGCAACTTTTCAAATTCCTAAATTAATGACTTGTTTGGGACACGACGATTTTGTAAAAGAAAAATTTCCCTGTGACAAGGCATTATCATTCCCATTATCCCAAAGCGGTTGCGCGCGCACACACGCACATACACACACACACACGCACACACACACACACACACACACACACAAAACACTCTTGTGTCTTTCTTTCTTACCTCGTATTCCTACAAAAGGAAACAGTCTGTTGGGGATTGTGGTTTCTATTGTGACTTCAAGCACAAATGGGTCAGAATCAAAATGGGAGGAAATCAACCCATCCCCCACCACCATGATTGTCCAATCATATTTTACCATAAAAGTGTGCCTTAAAACATGTAAATAATGCACTTGCCTGTGCCTTTGCCCCTGGTGTCATTGGGTTGTTAAAGTTGTTCAAATCCCAGATGTAGATCTCTGAATCATTTGCTCCTGATGCAAGGAGATTGCTCTGGAAGAGAAATCAATTGAGAAAGATGAATTGTTTGTGGTACAAAGCCACGAGCAGAAATCAATGGAATGTCCCTTTTTTATATACAGTATATATAAATGATCTCTCATCACATACAGGATCGCAGACATTACCTGAAAAGGGTTGAAATCGAGCGCTCGGATGGGGCCTGTGTGTTTGTCAGACCGTCCCACGACTGCTTCTGCTCCAGAGTTCACGATGGCTTCCGGGCTATATACTGTTAATGTGCCATTTTCACTGCCAGCAACTAGTCTCCCTCCTGAACTGTCGGCTCCCATTCCAAAATCCACCCATACGATACTGTGGAACCTATGGAACATAAAGGTGAAAGGTGATGCGAGTAGAAGTACACATTACATACCCAGTCAATACCCATGGCCCCAGTCACAGCAGCTGTTTAGTCATATGGATCCGTTCTAGTCGACAAGGATAATTTACTTATTTTCGATTGGGTCCTGCTTGATGAGGTTGGAAATTATTTTCTCCAGTTTAACAAAGTTTGATAGCACACTGTGAAGTGTCTGATGCTGACTGACCAACCTGAATCTGTCTCTTGATGCAAACAAAAGTACTCCACCAATTCATTAGTATCAGGATGAGAAATTAACACTGACTGGGCACTAGACAAATGCTGGTAAATCTTTGTAGCTGATGAGTTTCAACCCATTTTGGGGGGATTTTTTCTACATTATGACAAACAGCACGCAGAGTTAGTACTATCATATATCTAACTACTTTGCCGTGTTTGTCTATATGGTGGGCCAACATGGGCATTGGTAGCGAAGTAGTAGTCTCAACGCCAGACCCATGAGACCCACACCGCCACTGTCGTCAAAAAGGCCCAACAGCGAATACACGGACTCAAGCGCCTGAAGAAATTTGGGCTAAGGAAAGAAATCCTCAGGGACTTCTACAGAGGCACCATTGAAAGCCTGCTGACTGGCGGCTTCACCACCTGGTACGGGAACTGTACCACCATGGACCGCAGGGCGCTACGGAGAGTGAGACGCGCGGCACAGCACGTAACAGAATGTGAGTTGCCAGATCTGCATGAACTGTATAAACAGCGGTGCCTCAGGAGGAGGTCCCTGAAGATCATCAAAGACACAAACCATCCCCACAACAGCCTGTTCTCCCTGCTACCCTCAGGGAGAAGATACAGGGTTCCGAAAGCACGCACAAATCGCTTGAGGAACAGTTTCTTCCCGCAGGCCACGAGACTCCTTAACATACACAAATAGTGTAGTAGCCGCACTGTACCGTACTGTAGCTGCTACCATTACGTATGTCTAACGTTTAATTGTATGTTTAATAAGGAATATGCTATTTGCACCTGTATGTCAAATACGCCGAATTTAAAATGCCGAGTTTAATTGTATGTTTAATAAGGAATATGTAATTTGCACCTGTATGTCAAATACGCAGAATTTAAAATGTTTAAGCACGTCTAAAGTATGCACCCGACACGTGCACCTATGTGCAGTGAATATGCCACTGTCTCTGACTTGTCTTATCACTATAGTGCCTTATGCTTGTTGTGTCTCTTGTTGTTTTTGCACCCATATGCCCTGTTATATTTGTACTATTTGCACTATGTTGTAAACTGAGTCCACAGCACAAGAATTTCACACGTGATACTTGTACCATGGAGTGACAATAAAAATCTTGAATCTTGAATCTTGAATGAGAGTTCTTAGGCTGATACACTACGTTACTGCATGCTGCAGATCTCTCTCTGGGTCTGATACACTACGTTACTGCATGCTGCAGATCTCTCTCTGGGTCTGATACACTACGTTACTGCATGCTGCAGAGCTCTCTCTGGGTCTGATACACTATGTTACTGCATGCTGCAGAGCTCTCTCTGGGTCTGATACACTACGTTACTACATGCTGCAGAACCCTCTCTGGGTCTGATACACTACGTTACTGCATGCTGCAGAGCTCTCTCTGGGTCTGATACACTACGTTACTGCATGCTGCAGATCTCTCTCTGGGTCTGATACACTATGTTACTGCATGCTGCAGAGCTCTCTCTGGGTCTGATACACTACGTTACTGCATGCTGCAGAGCTCTCTCTGGGTCTGATACACTATGTTACTGCATGCTGCAGAGCTCTCTCTGGGTCTGATACACTACGTTACTGCATGCTGCAAAGCTCTCTCTGGGTCTGGGAAACTTTCCCTCAGAGGACTGGTTATGGGAGGAAACATTCACTTGGCCAGTGATATGCCAGTGCTGGATTCAGTCCTCTCCAATCACTAACGACTTTGCGATCAGACGACACGGGAGGCGCAGCCCATTTTTCGAACCGCTCTCTCATCGGTGCTACGACTGGTCACTCATTCAATTTCAACCCGCCTTAAAAACCAGCAGTGGCTGTGAAGTGGCACAGACTCACTTATATAGTATGCGGAGCGCAGCGATTCAACGTAATATTTGAGTCTGGGGAGAGACTAGCGAAGAAGTGACCTAATTGAACCAGTTAGAATACTGCCAATAAAATGTCTCTTGTTATTGCGTCATCTCTAATAGTCAAGTCAAGTCAAGTCAAGTTTATTTATATAGCCCTAATTCACAAGCATGTCTCAGAGGGCTTCACAGAAAATATATCTAGCTAATTCTAGCTGACACAACAGTAGCAAGAATATACAGAATAAAGATAACAATTGAACAATTGATAGAGAAATATAGAAATGAAGGATAGAGCAGAGGAGAGAGCAGGAGAAGGGAGGAGTGCAGGGGGAATGTGAGAGAGTGATGGGGTGGGGAGGGAATGGGAAATGTTGGAGGGTATAGGAGGTGGGGAAGGAGCAAGAGGAGAGCAGGAGAGGGGAAAGGGGGGGGGCGGGGGGGTGTGTGGGGGAGAAGAGAGCAGAGGGCGGGAGGAGGTGGGGAGAGAATGGTAAATGTGGGAGAGGAGTAGGGCTGGGCGATTAATCAAATTGTAATCATGATTACGATTTGGGATGTCCACGATTATGAAAACAAGATAATCGACATACAACGATTTTGCGGCTCTTGTCACTCTCGTTCTGTCTTGTGTTGTAAATCGAGCGCACCCTTTCCTTTGCAGCAGTGTGCTCAGCCCCTCCCCCAAAGCCCAAAACACACACACACCGCTCGAGTTGGGAATGACTGTCATGTGAACAGAGAGCCACTGCAAGTTTCTCCTCCCCGCTTATTTCCGTGGTAGCACAAGAATAAGATGAGAGAAGTCACAGAAAGAGAGCCGCTGGTCGAGAAGAGAGGTAAAACAACGTATGTGGGGTGGAAACACTATGGTTTCGCCGAGTTTAAAGGTCCACACATCAAGAGCGATGCGAATATACAGCACGGAATTGCGATGCGAGTTTTGACCCACCTGTCAATCACAGCCACAGACTTGGAACAAACAGTGCAAGATATGCGCGGTCGTGGCTGCACCCCGCAACACAACCTCTCGCTCTTTCTTTAATCACTTGAAATCCACTCACAAAGTGGTCTATGACTAGAGCCCGACCGATATTATCGGCCCGCTGATATTATTGGCCGATATATCGGTATCGGTCATATTTGGCGCCGTTTTTTTTTTTTTTTTTAATATATATATATACCGTATATATATATATATATATATATAAGTTATAGACAGCATGGACAGCATGTTGTGTATATTTGATATTTCTTCTTAACTATTTGTTCTATTGTGTTTTTGTATTTCTAGTTATTTATAATTATTAAATTCCCAGTTAAGTTTACTATTTCATTGCATTGAGTTTATCAATAAGCTGTAAAATATCCTGCCTACATCGCATATTTCAATTCATGTCAACTCAATCATATCTTTGTCAAGTGTTTGATATTTGAGGGTTGCTGATGTGGTGCCTCCTCTGGTCGTTAAGGGCGCCTGTTCAGAGGGAGGGGAACTCGTTGGAATAGCGTGATCCTCCCACGTGCTATGTCCTACCGGTGAAGCTTCCCCTGTCAGGTGAAAAGAAGCGGCTGGCTAACTGCCCATGTGGAAGCATGGAGCCAGTTTTCGGCTCTCCCCAGATCGGCAGAGGGTGGAGCAGCAACCAGGATAAATAAATAAAAAATTAGCACTAATGGGGGATTAGCACTAATGGGGGATAAACATTTGATTAAAAAAAATAATAATAATAATAATATCGGCCGATATATCGGTTATCGGTATTTTTTTATTCCCTAAAATCGGTATCGGTATCGGTTTCAAAAATCCCATATCGGTCGGGCTCTATCTATGACCAAGCAATAACGCTAAACGAACAAAAATACAAAGCCCCATCTAGTTACTGCCACCGCAGTCATCGATTCAGGACACTCTTTACAATGCGACCGCATATTCAACAGCTAACGAGCTCACAGATAAACATTAACAATAGCCTATTATAAACCTAAACGACGTAAGTCGCTTTGGATAAAACCATCTGCCAAATGAGTAATTTAATGTAATGTAAACGAACGTTACTAGCGTTCTCATTTGGTTAGTTTTGAGGTTTAAGGACTACCGTACTAGTTCAGATGTTTACCAACATATTGAATGTAGATTAATGGTTGCAGTTGGTTGTGGCAGTTCACTGCAACATAGTAGGCCTACATTACTGTATATTTATTTTAGTTTTTATTTTATTTCTAAATCTTTGCACTTTTATTTATTTTCACTTATTTATTTTCAATTATATCTAAAATCCAAAGACATCCAATGTTAAATAAAAAGCCAGTGTAAATGTTCAATAAATTCATGATGTTCTCAATGTCAATGAGTAATCGTGTTAAATAATCGTGATCTCAATATCAATCAAAATAATCGTGATTATGATTTTTGCCATAATCGTGCAGCCCTAGAGAGGAGAGAGCGTATGGAAGAGTATGGGAGTATAGGGGAGTATGGGAGACTATATGGAGAGAACAGGGAGGCTAGCTGACACAACATTAACAAATTACAGTAGTAATAATAACACATCGAACAATTATTGTGTAGCGATGTGGGGTTGCCAGTAAACATGGGTTTGTCTGAGTGTTGGGTTCAGTTCGCTGGGGGTGTTGTAGAGTGTGTCCCACCGCACGTGAACGCGCTGGGAATAGGAGTAACGCACCTGAAGGGGACATGGAGTCATGTGGGGTTGCTAGCTCGCTGGGGATTGGTTGAGCAGGAGGCGGCCATTTTGTCGGCGGGAAAGTGTGTGTTTTGGAGCAGAATGATAGAAGCCGGCTAACGAGAGGGAGAGCGAGGAATTGCTCTTGGTGTTGTGGCTGTAGGTCTAAGCCTGTTAACAGAGACCTAGAACTATAATAAATGCACGGAATTGCAAGTCGACCTTTGTCTCCTTCCTCCTTCATTCCGGTCCGGGAGCAAGTTATTACAATATGATAGAGAAATATAGACACAGATCTTGCAAACGGACATATGTCGATTTCTTAGCAACCAAACTATGCCTAATTTAATTGGCTGCAAGCCTTTAGTAGTGAGTCCCTTTGCCAAATAAACACATGTTCACATATAGAGCTTATGGGTGCCTCGCTTTAGGGAAGAATGGGTGCCATGCTATAATAGCTCACCTGTTTGAGGTGGACAATGACCCCTTGAGCTTCATGTCCAGAGAGGGATCAGAAAAATCCACCTCGAATATTTCAAGGGCAGCAGTGGTGTTAAAAGAGGCATCAAGCTGTTGTGCAGACGTGCCTGTTTATTGACCAAAATGACAAGTTAAAATCATCTGCAGCCTGTAAAAATGCACATGTAAGAACAGATGCGATGTAAAACAACATGTGTTTTGAAGCAGGGCAGGAGTACACAGACTGGAATGTGACAGCTACCTAAAGCCAGGCAGATAGGATGGTGCACGGCAGGGCTCCACGCCTGGTGGGCTGTCCTCTGGATCTCCTTCAGCCTCATCTTCCTCTACTGGTGGAGTCTTTCAGAGTCCTGGAGAGGAACAGACTCCACTATATCATGGACAATTTATTCCTTCACATAGTCGTCATAAGTCAAGCAATGTGAAATAATAATACCTCTAAAGTGAGACGAAATGTGAGAGAATATGATTTGCTAGCCTCGCCTAATGATTTGCATAAATGTATGTTAAATTGTCTTCTGCAGCATGACACCGGTACCACCCATATTGACTCCCAACTATTCCCTGGAATTGCTAGCTAATGCTATCAATTGCCACAATATTTGGAAATGTTTACATTATGCCAGCATAACATTTATTGTGAAATTATGGGGAGACACAAACTAACGTTATGTTAGTTGGTTTATGTTAGTAACGTTATGTTATGACTTGAAATGATTGTCAACTATCATTTCAACTGCTTGCCTTGTGAGATGAGCTGATCACGGTTCCGTACGCAACCTGCACCGACCCTTAGCTAACTAACGTTAATAACAACTGGACGAACAGCTTCTTTATAAAAGCCATCTAAAATAGTTTGAAGGGAACACTGATTCTCTGTTCATGCCAACACAGTAGAAGAAGTCATACAGGCTAGCATTCCATATGGTCACTCTCAAACACTGACTGGTGGCCACACAATTCCAGTCAATAGTCAGAGCCGATAACGCTAGCGAGCTAGCTGTTAACTATTAAACGCCTTGTTGGCCTTGTTCCACAGATAACAGACACGTTTACACTATTCATCAGACGCACTAAACGCCAAAATAAAGCGATTCAAACGGCCTTGACTATAATAATGTACTCACGTCAGTTGTTTATCACAGTCGCACTGTCCTAACCAACAAACTGTAGAGCTACTGCCAACCTAGCAGCTAATCCGTGAACCCTCAGACCAAAGTGCTTTGCTGTGTTGTCATGTATCTACGGTGGCCGACATAGGCAATAAATGCGGCTCAATGGCCTAATGTGACCCGTCACATTGGTGCCAAGAAAACATCCATCTCATCTTTCACTCGTGACGTGTTGTGCGTGCTCATGAAAAAAAATCTAGCTACGAAATCCCATATCTTCCATGTCGTCGCCTTGCTAAACTAATGGCCTAAGTCATATTTTCAAGTTTTTCAGGAGACACAAAAAACTGAACCAAATAGAGAGTATATGATATTCCTTAATCATTTCACACAAAAAGGTTATGACAATATATGACTATTAACATACAAATTACGCTGTATGTCAAATCATGTTGCATAAGTGGATTAAATGACTTAGGCCAATTTATGAACATGCCGTTGCATCTTAGGCAATTTTAAACCTGACTTAGGCAAAACACTGCACATCTTTTATTCCCACTTCTGTGACCACAAACAGTTTAAAACGCTAGTGGAGCACATAGATAGAGACTCAGGAGACAGAGGGCAGTTTGACTTTCATTTAATAAAGCAAACTCATCTTTACTGCGTCACTCTTAACAAATTGTAATTTAAACTTAAATTTAAATCCTTCTTAAATCAAACAATGTCAGTTAAATCAAACACTGAGGAGGCATGTGCCTCACTTCTTCCTCCAGCTCTTCTTTGCTGGGTCACTCTTAACAAATTGTAATTTAAACTTAAATCCTTCTTAAATCAAACAAATGTCAATTAAATCAAACACTGAGGAGGCATGTGCCTCTCTTCACTTCTTCCTCCAGGTCTTTGCTGGGTTTTAACTAACCCTTTAACATTTCAAACAATTTCACTGCTCACAAGTAATTTTTTGCAAGTCCAAGTCAAGTCTCAAGTCTTTGAGGGGAAAGTCCAAGTCAAGTCTTTGAGGGGCAAGTCCAAGTCAAGTCTCAAGTCCCTATGGATGAGCGTTCTATCCAGCTGCATGTACATGGTCCTTCAAGCCCGGATGGGCCTCAGCAAGTGGGAATGGACCAGAGGAACCAGCAGCCAGTAGGGGGAAGAAGGGCACCTCCATACCTTCAGTTGTGGGGATATCATCCACCATCGCACCCCCCTCCCCCACAACGATACCATCCCCATGTAGTTGGGCCTACACCTGAGCGGCAGCATGGTCAACCTGCACGAGACACCATGGACTATTTGAGACACCTCTTCTTGAGGAGGCTTGATGCGGTAGAGGGATGCTTGTACTCAAGGAAAGCGCTCCCTGTGCCTCACCCAGCCCAGGCGCTCCCTGTGCCTCACCCAGCCCAGGCACTCCCTGTGCCTCACCCATTCCCGGTGCCCCCCGCACCGCCAGTCCCAGTGCCCCCCCGCCGCCAGTCCCGGTGCTCCCCGCATCGCCAGCCCTGGTGGGCCCCCTGGCGCCAGTCCTGGTGCCCCCCGCATCGCCTGTCCCGGTGCCCCCCGCACTGCCAGTCCTGGTGCCCTCCACATCGCCAGTTCCGGTGCCCCCCGCACCGCCAGTCCCAGTGGCCCCCTGGCTCCAGTTCCAGTGCCCCCCGCACCACCAGTCCCAGTGCCCCCCGCACTGCCAGTCCCGGTGCCTCCTGCACCACCAGTCCCACTGCCCCCCACACTGCCAGTTCCAGTGCCCCCCGCACCGCCAGTCCCAGTGCCCCCCGCACTGCCAGTTCCAGTGCCCCCCGCACCGCCAGTCCCGTTGCCCCCCTGGCTCCAGTCCCAGTGCACCCCACACTGCCAGTTCCGGTGCCCCCCGCACCGCCAGTCCCAGTGCCCCCCGCACTGCCAGTTCCAGTGCCCGCCGCATCGCCAGTCCTGGTGGCCCCCCTGGCTCCAGTCCCAGTGCTCCCTGCACCATCAGTCCCAGTGCCCCCCGCACTGCCAGTCCCGGTGCCTCCTGCACCACCAGTCCCACTGCCCCCCACACTGCCAGTCCCAGTGCCCCCCGCACTGCCAGTTCCAGTGCCCCCCGCACCGCCAGTCCCGGTGGCCCCCCTGGCTCCAGTCCCAGTGCCCCCCGCACCACCAGTCCCGGTGCCTCCTGCACCACCAGTCCCACTGCCCCCCGCACTGCCAGTTCCGGTGTCCCCCGCACCGCCAGTCCCAGTGCCCCCCGCACTGCCAGTTCCAGTGCCCCCCGCACCGCCAGTCCCGGTGGCCCCCCTGGCTCCAGTCCCAGTGCCCCCCGCACTGCCAGTTCCGGTGCCCCCTGCACTGCCAGTTCCGGTGCCCCCCGCACCGCCAGTCCCGGTGGCCCCCCTGGCTCCAGTCCTAGTGCCCCCCGCACTGCCAGTCCCAGTGCCCCCCGCACCGTCAGTCCCGGTGGCCCCCCCAGCTACAGTCCCAGTGCCCCCTGCACCCCCTGCTCTGGTGGCCCCCGCACCTCCATCTGCTCCCTTGGCGCCCATCCCTCAGCGCCAATCTTCCGTGGCTCCCATCCCTCGGCACCACCCTCCAGAACAATCCAGCCGGAGTCGACAATATCCGGGCTGGCCCCCTGAGTATACCTGCCGGCGTCACCAGCATCCAGGTCGGCCTCCGGAAAGGTCCTGTCTGTGGCGTCAGTGTCTGGGACATCATCCGGGGTTGCTCAACCTGTCTGCTCTGCCTCCAGATGCATTATTTGAAGCCTAAATCACCTGCTTGTACATCTGCATCTGCCTGTACATCTGCCTGTACATCATCATCAAGGGATCTGCTTTAAATAAACACCCTTGGCATATGTTCCTCTGGTCCTCTTCATTCTAATCGGTGTCCCACTTGCTGAGGCTACACCCGTAACCAACCCACTAGCAGTTTGTACATACAAAGAGCTTCATTTATGTTGAAGTATTTCTTTTTCCTTGATGCAGATGCCATTTTAAAAACTTGTAAAATGGCCTAAGTCGCATTGTCTTGTGACTTAGGCAAAAATAAAATGGCCTAAGTCACTGTTAGATTGATTTAGTCACACTATTGATTTAGGCCATTCGAATATTGAGGTAAAAACAGCATTTTCTTTTCAATTAGGATGTTGGCCGCCCGTTTTACCAGAGGTGGGGAGCATCCTGAAGAGCTGACTTAGGCAAAAATATCATTTTCGGAAAAAAGTGACTTAGGCCATTAGTTTAGCAAGGTGACGATGTATTACTCAATAGTACAGTATACATGAATGTAAAACAAACAAAACACACACACGTCCAATTCTGTTTAGTTATAGTTTGACATGTCATCCACAACAACCACCACCCAGGACCACGTGCGTCGTGTAGCAACCGCGGGGGCAGGCTTACCTGGGTTGTGGCTAGATCATGAGGTACCAGGATGGATGGAGTGATGGCAATGGCAATTGTTATTCCATTCAATTTGTGGTACTTCTTGTATAGCAAAGCGCAGTGTGCCTCAAATATTCTCCAGACCCCTTTCTTCTTCTTTTTGGCGTTTTATGGCAGTTGGCATCCTCAATGTTGCATTACCGCCCTCTTCTGGATCCATCCATTCCATACACTGTTTCTACTTATAATCCCAACACTTATAGCCTCAGACTGATGACATCTTCAATGTAGCCTCAGCCAGGAAGGATGACATCATCACTGATGACATCATATCCGTTATGCATTCCTGACTGACTGACTCACCCCAAAAAGCCTTATCTTGCCCACGCGCTGCGCACGCGGTAAAAATGCAACAGATAGGAACATAAGGGTTAACATAAGTCTTTTATTCATGACATAAGTATATATACATAGAAGTAGAGTAAGTTATTAGACATTAGATTTCATAATGTTTGGCTTCCTCAGGCTCTTTCTCAGGATCTCCTCCTCTCTCCAAGTGCAGGTTGTTGTAGGGATATTGTTTCGGTGCCTGGAACAGAGAAAAACGATTGAATGAAAATGTGCATGTCACTGAAACAGGAAACATGAAAGGCATTTTGCCTCGAGTTGGTACAGCACTAAAATACACGCATTTAACCTCTTTTTTTAACCCCCTCCTAACCTCTTGCTCCAGTGTGAACGAATAGTTAAATAGTCATGGAGATTAAATGGGAGTGATTACAAAAAATAACAACCACAAAAGAGCATATTGTCAGCATAGTTCCTGCTTTCTTTGTCATAGTCACGTTTCATAAGTAACCACAATCAGTGTTAATTGCGTTGACTAAAACTAAAACTAAAACTAGAGTAAAACTATTTTTCACTGACAAAAACTAGACAAAAACTGACTAAAACAGTTGTGATGACAAAAACGGAGGAAATATATTATTTATATATATATTATATATTTATTATTATTATATATTATTTTCATCAACAAATAAACTAGACAAAAATTTTAGGGAGGGACGAAGACATCCAATCAGAAGAGAATAAGTTAAACAGTGTCTGTGTCTGTATTGCACCTTCAAACCTTAATACCATTCAATGACAACAGATTAATAGATCTTTCCAATGAGTTTGAAAATTCTAGAGAAACATTTAAATAATGCATTAGGCTACACTTTAACTAAGCCCGTTAGATTTTAAGTCGACTAAATCTACCGTAGATTTAGTCGACTAAAATCTTATGCCTGAGATATGACTAAAACTAAATGGCATTTTAGAGAAAAAGGCTATATGACTAAAACTAAATCAAAATGTCCTGTCAAAAGTAACACTAATAAACCCTGGCTACTTGTTTGCTTGTTAATGTTGAGTAACACTTTGCAGCAATTATTTTGTGGAAAGTTACAAAAGTTTCTCTCTGGAATCACAACAACATTCACAAATATGCATTACTCTTTGAAAAACATTGGCATTAAATGCAATTTTCTAGATTTATCAGTTATACGGATAAGTTGTCCAAATATCGATAACAATTAGTTGACCAGGAACTGCCATTGAATGTACTGTTATTTATAAAACAAGTGGAAAATATGAAGGAGTGAAAGTATCAGCACGTCACCAGAAATGGTAGCTCCTTGATCCTACTGATGAATCAGCCAGTTTTCTTTCACAATTAATACATTTTGAAAGGTGGGTCCAGCTATCTGCCCAAATTGATGCAAAGATGAAAGCTAACATAACTTGGCACCTTTAGGTCTCTGATAAAAAACAAGGCCAGGTCGAAACCTGGCATAGCCCCGGTGCATGGTATCGTCACGCATTTTTTCCAAAGGTGGGTTGTATCATTTTAGATAGTTATTGTCATGCTAATGCCTGTGCAAGTGGTCATTTTTCTGATCAGTTTGTTTTTAAGTACTTATTTGACATATAAAAAGGGATGATTGACAGCTGTGGCAGCCAGTCTCAAGCCGTCATCTACAGGCTACAGGCTCTTCACCTTATAGATCTGTTTTAGATCTGTTTGGGACTAAAGCACCTGGGGGTTTTCATCTTTTAAAGTAAAGATGTTTAAAAAACTATTGCTTGTTACATTTTCAGTGCTGTACCTTTTCTCTGTAAGAATTGTATTGAGCTTGAAATTAACGATATGATACATTATATTATATGAGCTATGAACGTGAACACAACACCATTTATATTATTGCATGTTTTTGTAGATTGTGTACATTGTGTAGATTACAATTATTATGCTTATTATTATTATTACTATGCTAAGGAAGGTAGGTGAAATCGCTGTCCGTTCTGAAGAGCTATTCAGTTGGTTCATGAAATCGCTGGGCTGCGTGCCCTCCAGTGTTGCTCAGAAAATAATGTGTTTTATTAGTTACTCCAGCTACGTTATCGTTTATTTTAATACACAATGGTTTTAATGGAAGCAGACTAGCATTAACCGCTTGTCTGTTTTGCCGGTTTTTGTCGGCTTCATATTACTCTAACCTAACAACCGATAACGATAGCTGGAATAACACAATAATAGACACATATTTTCAGAACTTACCAGGTTTTCCAACTACCTGCATATGCCAGGAAATGTGTTTTATAATGTTAACTCCCGGGTCTAACCATAACATGGGGCCTACACAAGTGTACACAACAACCAGCCAATAGCTAATCGCTAACGCGTTAGCGTTAGCTTACAGACACTGGAGGTTTTATTTTTGGTATTAAAGCAATAAACGTTTTTATATAGATATCTCAGGGAAGTGCTTTGACTGTGGGGATGTTCGTTCAATCTTCACAAGCTCCTCTCTTAGCTGTTGTAAGGATATACAGAGAAGACAAGGCAGGCTGGCTAACATTGTGTAAAACAGAAGGAACACACTGCTTTATCTGTCTACCAGACTGTATATCGATGGACCGCGTTAGCTAGCTAATTAGCCATGTTAGCTGCCTCAGTAGGTAACGTTAGCCTATAGAGAGTATTTATCTGACGTTTATGTTAGCTACTCCTCAAACCTGCGGGTGGAAATGGTTTATGCGATGCGATGTATGTTGAAGCAAGACAACGTTTTAATGTACCTTGAATTTGACAAATTACGACGGGTCGTGCTCACGCAGATCTAAGCCCTGGCCATCCTAGGCTCAACGCGAGAATCATCAGTCATTCGGATGAGTCTTGCGTTGAGGCTATGGCCATCTGTATTTTTACAAACGCCGAAATATTCCCATACAGCCGACGTTTTTAGATGGGGGAAAGTTCAGGGGGGTCCTTGCGTTCTCCTGCTTTATCACACACATGATTCTAAACACACAGGGACAGCTCCTCACAGCTCCTCTCTACTGTGCGTCTGGCATGCAGCAAGGGGGAGGGGCCGCGTAAGCTGCATTCTGCAAAGCGACCTGGGCACGTTGTTTTGGGGAAACAGCTGATACCGTGAGGAAGGTATGACGGCAAATCTTAGTGGGGCAGCGGCGCCCTCTAGTGGCCGGCCGCCATTTAGTCGGCTGAAAAGGTGCATAATTTGTCTTGGCGACATGCGGGAACATAAGGCCCCTGGTGCATTACCAGCACCGGGGCCAAAAAAAAAACATGTGATAGTTCCATATTACCCTACAGCAGTGGTTCCCAAACTGGGGTGCACCCCTAGGGGTATGTGGAGGTACTACAGGGGGTACTTGAGAGAAAGGGGGAAATGGAACAATTTAAGCATCATGAAAATAAACGATGAAATGTTAAAATAAATCTGCTCAGGAGGCACTGATTGCAAGTATTTCACTGCATTTCTTATTTTGTAAAGTTATATTCTTCAAAAGGTGGGTTATCATTCATTCATTGCATGATGTGCTATAGTTTTCTCTTGCCGTTTTCTAAGAGAAATGTTGCAAAGGGGGTACCTGGATTCAGAAATCAGGAAAAGGGGGCACTGAAGCCAAACAAGTTTGAGAACCACTGAAGTACAGCACAGTCAAGTCGAAAAAGGTGGAATATGAGATATTCCCCCAATCACATTTGTTCCAAATTAAGATAGAGAAACAGAAGATGCAAGACTGAAACACTGATTATTCAAAAACAAGGCAGAGAAAAAGAAACATTGATATGACAAGCCAGAGTGGGGAGTGGTTCCATCAAAGCAGCATCCCTCGCTTTTAAGTCAATTATGATGACATGGCACTTAACGCCCATTAAAACGCATTTTGTATGGTTAACAAACGATCCTGGCTTTTGTCTGTACTTACAATAGGTTGGTATGCTGGGAATACCTCCCCAAGGTAGAACATAAACATCATGAATCCGAGGAAACCAAACAGATGTTTGCACGCGGTGGACCAGTCAACAGGGCTGGGAGAGGTGTCCACACGGTTCCTGATGAACATGTCGAAATCCCAGTGAATCTTTTTTTTAAAAAGAGAACAAATACTGATTAATTGTCAGGGGCAATCTCATATTGACAAAACTATTTATTTTGCCATCTAACTTGACTGGTGTTTCTGTGGAATCAAGCGGACCCTTTCAGAGGGATAATAATTGATTGCATTTATATAGCGCCTCTTATAGTATGTATGTATGTATGTACTGTATGTATGTATGTACTGTATGTATGTATGTATGTATGTATGTATGTATGTATGTATGTATGTATGTACTGTATGTATGTATGTATAGTATGTATGTATGTATGTATGTATGTATATACTGTATGTATGTATGTATATATGAATATATGTATATATGTAGCATGTATGTGTATGTCTCTTTAATGTTGTGGTAAGCCCCATTATGTTTAGCCCCATTATGTTCCCTCGCCCATCGCCTCTGGCTCCGGGACTTAAGTCACACAAAGTTACCATCCGTGGTGTGAGGTGCCGAGGGTATAAAGCTGTTTCTTACCCGTTTCTGACATCGTATCGCAAATGTGAAGATATTCTCATGCTCTTATGCATGTCAGTAGATTAGAGGGGGTGTCAAAATGATATTCTGCTGTGAAACAACCATTTAAATCCAGTATTTCAACGCACATGGTAAGCAAAACATGCCATGGAATACTCAAACTCCCAAGGTTCCTGTCAGCACTGGGCCGCCTCTCCTCTCCTAAATTCGACACGTGGCTGTCGAAGTACTGGATTTAAACTGTTGTTTCACAGCAAACTATCATTTAACACCCCCGACTTACCGACTTAACTACTGACATCCATAAAACCACGAGAATATCTTCAAATTTGCGATACGACATCGGAAACAGGTAAGTAACAGCTTTATACCCCACGGATGGTAACTTTATGTGACCGAGTCTCTGAGCCAGAGGCCATGGGCGAAGGAGGGAACATAATGAGGCTGGTCATTTATGAACTGTATGACAATTATACATCGATCATTTTGCAAATATAAAGGAACACAAAAGTCATGTATCTTGGAACGTGTAATAATGTCATCATTCTCTTACCGGCTCTCCCCAGTTCCTCCTCAGGTCAGGGTGGTCCCACTGATACCAGGGATCTCTCTCATGCTGAGATCTATCTGGCAGCTTCGGATAATCACCATAGCTAAAAAAGGAACAAACAAAAAACAGTAATGGTATGTAACTAAATCAGTCACTTGTACGCTGCTGGTGATTTACACTGTCTGGAAAAGCTGGAATGGATTATGGGATGAGTAGTTTCTTCACTCTTACGATATATGTACAAGGTCTTGTACCCAGCACTTTTTTTTTAAATTTTCTTTAATGTTTTTTCAACTCTGAATCAAATGTTTTATGCTCACAATACTCCGGAAGACCGGCTGGTTCCTGGCTTAAAACGCTTTAGATAAGTACTTTCGAAATGTGATTGAGAATATACATTCAGGCGATGCCTCGTCATAGATGTGTCTTTTACCCCACGGCCATAAATGGAAGTGGCATATTGTGGCTGTTCCCACACAGACCGACTGTATCTATGAACAAACAGGGAAGTGCTCTTCCGGAACCGTCATGTGACTGTTGAGCTCTATAGATTCTTTCCAGGTGGCGTCACTACGCCACCGAGCGAACTACACCTGGAGGGCACTGCAGGACAGGGCAGTGAACTACACCTGGAGGGGACTGCAGGACAGGGCAGTGAATCCTCCATAGAGAAGCACTCTCACAAGCTCTCAAAATGCCTCTGTTTTGCATCATTTACGGTTGCTCAAATCGATCAAACAACAACAACAACAACAGAAAACATCTGCACCCACGATATAGCTGATGGACGGGATTCTGAATTAAAAATGATTATGTGATTGGATGCATGGACGACATAATAGAGAAAAACAGCAGCAAACATTGTGCCCGCCGGAGTTGCTCAAAACAGACAGAACAGAACTCGAGTACAGAAATAAATGAGAAGACTTTTGTTTGGACCTGAGAGTGCCGCCCGTGTTCTGTTTGTTTTGGACGCATGGACGCCTTGGATCTCTTGAGTTTTGGATTGAATGGACATTGTTAGAAAGTTTGGACTGTAACGGTTTCCCTAGCCCCATAACGTGACGCTGCTACTGTACTCCGATATTCTCGTACAGCAGTCAGCGTCACACAGCGTTCTAATCTTCAATAGGTGGAAAACGCTGTTAAAAAAGCTCTCCTACCCAGTGAAGCCAGTAATTTAGCCGGGCGGTTAAAAATTATACTGCTGCATGAAACAACCGTTTAGAAGCAGTCTTTCCACAGCCTGCGCTGAATTTACAGCAGGGTGTGTTTGATCTCACTATCATGGTGCACCACTTGCGAGCACACAACACATGCAGTCACACGGAGACGGCGGCTGTCAGTGATCAACGCAAATCCAGCGCACCTGGGAAGCAAAACATGTCATGAAATACTCAAACTCCCAAGGTTCCTGTCGGCACTAGGAAGCTTCTCCTGTTCTCAATACGGCACAGGCTGTGGAAAGACTGCTTCTAAACGGTTGTTTCATGCAGCAGTATCATTTTTAACCACCCAGGCTAAATTACTGGCTTCACTAGGGTTACTATCATATCTTCGGATCTGCAATCGGAGGTCGGATACGACATAGGATAACTTTTTTTAACAGTGTTTTCCACCTATTGAGGATTAGAACGCTGTGCTGTACGAGAATATCGGAGTACAGTAGCAGCGTCACGTTATGGGGCTACGGTTTCCCCTATTCAGTTTGGATTGGAGTAACGTTAATGTTAGCCGCGGTGAAAATTTGCTCGTTGACAACAGCCATCACAGCCGTAGAAGCTATTCAAATAAATAGTAATATTGAAAATCTCTGGTCTCTCACCCCTCGCCTTGGTCGGGATGTGGTTGATAGTCTTCGACCCTCATGCTGTACTTCTTTGCTGCTGCAGCTATCTCCTCAGGGGTCTTGGGGTATGGACCAGGAAGACTACCTTTCGCACCACCAGAGGCTGAAACACGGACAACAGAAGCTTATCTACCATATCCATGTTTAGAAAGATAGCAAATGAAGCAGTAGGTTCTAACAGAAAGATAGCAAATGAAGCAGTAGGTTCTAACAAGCTAGCTATCTGTTCTGCTGCAGCCACAGGGCAGCGGTAGCCGTTAGCTAGCGCTAAGCTAACGTTGACATGTCAAGGTTATGTCCATTCAGGGACTGAAGCCTTAAAAATTGAGACTTATCTTCAAACGTATGTATCACACTGCATGGCCAAAGGCAAATAAACTACTGACCTGCTCTACATCCCGATAGGAGCGCTGAAATGCCAGGCCCTTTCCCTTTAGAAAGAGCTTGCGCCCACCGTCGGAAACCAACACCAGCCATGTTTACTGGCTGGCTGCTGCTGGCTGCTGCTGACAACAAATACGCATGCGCAAGATTGGAAGTATGGGTACACAGAAGGGCCAAATAATAATAATAATAATGATTTTATGTATTGTTTGTTTTTTGTACTGGACCTTGTGTCTGTTAATAAAGTGAATAATAATAATAATAATAATAATAATAATAATAATAATGATGATAATTATTGTTATTATTATAAAAATAATAATAATAATAAGCTAATAATCATAATCATAATGATTGAAATACTTACACTATTTACCTTGCATTACAAAAAATTACTCTCATTGTTGAATACAATACTCACGTACATTGTATGCTTTGTACGGATCATTGTTATTATTTGTTTTTTTGGGGTAGAGACCCAGTAGAAGGCCATCTAGGGTTTCCTGTCTCTACCTGCACATTATTTTGTTGTTTTCATTTAGTCCATTTCTGTTTTTAAAATGTGCAAATAAAAACAAACAAATACAAACTACATATACTTAGTTTCCAGGTATGAATGAACATGTAGCAACTGATGCAAGCCAGGAAATGGAATAGACAAGCAAACACAAATAGCACAAAGTTATTTATTGTATTTTGGAATAACAGAGACCACTGCATGCAGAAGAGGAGACAGTGACAGTGAAAACAGCACCAGCGGCTGAAGGGAAGCTGTCCCTCAGAGTGAATGCACTGAAACTCTGAGTCTTGCTCCCCCTCGCATCAGATCCAACTCAGGTGCACTTCTGCATTTACTGGGGGATCGTCACTCTGCCACTGATGTCAAGTTTAACAAAGTCTAGAGAAGTTGCTAGAGAAGTTCTGCAATGTCCCTTTCCACCTTCTGAATGGGACAGTGAAGGTCATAACTGAAACAAAGAAAGGTGTATTAGACCTATGGGCTTACTGTATGTCTAGCATGTCTAAGTAAATCAGACATCCATCCAGGTCTATGACGTACCGTCTGAAAGGTACACCATCTGCAGCAATGAGGAACTTCTCAAAGTTCCACCGAATGTCATTGACTTTGATTGGGGACCAGTACAATTTCTTTATATCTCCAATTACAGCATTTACAAATGGCAACGAGTCCTGTTATAAAAGAGCAATAACAGTATGCATTGGTTGGTGAGCATTCATTTCAGGGCAACACAGCTGCAGCATTGACAGCAATAAGACTTTAATGACAACTCATGTTTTAAGATCAATTCAAAGCACAAACCCATGCAGAATATACTACCTTGAGATAGGTGAAAAGAGGTTCTTCATTTAATCCGTTCACCTCAATGTTGCCAAACACAGGAAACTTGGGCACAAACCCACCGCCAGGTCTCACATACTTAAGAATATGAAGCGTTTCATGATTTTCCTCTGAAACAAAATTCAACAAACAAGATAAAATGGTGAAACAAGTGTCTAAGTGTTAGCCTGGGTAAATCACCTCCAGCCTCCACATGACCTCTATGTACTATCAGTCATGAAGAAACGTACGTCACAGGCATACTCTGTGACGTCACAATGAAGGCGGGGTTCACTCAGGGTATCTAAGTGTGGCTCCAACAATCCAAAATCCAATGATTTAACAGAACTATATACAGGGATGCATCAAATTCATATGCAGGGATGCATAAAACTCTGCGGTAAGACATACTGACATGCAAAATTATGAATCCTATAGTGTTTTCTTATACTTCTTCAGAACAACCAGTCAACACATCTGACTGAGCATGTACATTGGACAAATATGTAGGCCTACACTATAGGCTGCTGATGGCTATCAAGTTATAGACCACACTCTGTAAGACGGACAGATAATAAAGCTTTATTTTTTTACTGAATAATGTCCTTAAAATCCTTGGTATCTGTCTCATTTCAAAAAGTTCACTGTGCCTACCAGGTGCCTGAAGGCCAAATTGATTACAGGAGAATCCTAGGACGGTAAAGTTGAGATCCCCAAACATTTCCATCAGTGCATTCAGTCGGTGGAACTGAGGAAGGAGCAAATTAATAAGACACCAACTCAAATGTCTTGACAAAACAAGACTGCATAGGCTATGAGATACGGCCATTATTTATGAGTGCTGATGCAAAAGATTACCTCCTCTATTGTAGACCCTCAGAAAGTGGCAAGGTTGACGATGAGTAGCACCTTACCCCTGTAGTTACTGAGTGGAACCGATTGTCCATCCAGGGTCTCAGCACAGAAATCATAGATTGATTTATCCGCCATACTTGTACTTTCGCTTGTATATTGGCTTGTAGTCAGTCAAGAGTGGGTATTCACTCTGCTATCCTGTTGGCTCACCTCATTCAGTGAAACATAACTCTTGGGTCAGCAATTGTTCTGCATGACTGACCCCATTGTTCCTCTGCCTAGAGGTGAATTGGCAGGATGGTCATTTGTTCAACACATACATGGGTCTGCAGAACATGCTCATTATCCTTTCCTCTCACTTTCCACTGACAGTCACAGAAACAAGTCAATATCAAGCTGAGATCTGATCTGGAGTGCATACTGAATAGATTTGTCCCTCAGTTAGGGACACGTTTATACAAGGTTCTTACAAATAAATGTGCTCACGATCACGCCATGCTAAAGTATAGCAAATATTTGTCAAATTCACAAATTTGCCAAAATCAACAGCTTTATATCATTATTCAACAGATTGTTTTTTATTTGTGTTCTCTGAATGTAATGCTATAATCGGTCTCTATGAACCAAGGACCCTAAAAAGAAGGATAAGACGACACCCACATCACAGCGTTCGAATTTTGCATTGGGGCCAATAGGCCATAACCTGACGCTGCCTAAATTATGTTTTATGGCTGCAGTCGATTGTCGCAAAATGCAGTATGCAGTTATGGTCGCTGACGCATTTTTGCCAGATCCCCATCACCATTTAAAAATTGTTTAGCGATTAGCCGAGCAGTGAAGAGGGAATCCTGGCCACGTCTTGTCATATCCTTCACGTCCTCCACAAGAGAGACATCACATGAATGTGTAATACAGTATCTAATAAGGAAAAAAGTTTGAATATGTTTATTTAATTACACACAAATAGGCTGTCAAGGAACTACTGGTAGCACTTTACATTACAGCTTAGTAACACTTATTAGCACTTCTTTGTTACACGTATTTACGTTGTCTGTCTTGTCTCCATGGGGACCACAATGGAAATAAGCCTTCGGGCTTTATTGTGTTTTTATCCTCGGTGATATGTTGTCTTATGTCCTGTTTTTATCACCAAATAAAGTCAATCAATCAATCAATCAACAACATGATAATAGTAATAGTGTGATAATAAAGATGTAATAATTATGATATACCATGTATATAGAAATGTAAAAGCTGTGTTTCATCTTAAAAAAGGAACACATCACCCTATAAGGTCAAACATATGCTACATTTTCTTCTCACCTGTAGTGCTATGTATCCATCTAGATCGCTTTGTGAATATGTAAAACATGCAATATTTGTTTACTTATTATTATTATTATTATTATTATTATTATTATTATTATTATTATTATTATTATTATTATTATTATTATTATTATTATTATTATTATTATTATTATTATTATTATTATTATTATTATGTAACGTTTTCTTGTTTGGGAAGGTCCAGGAGCGCTTTGGACTGTTGTTTGTTTGAGGTGCTCTTTGGAGAGGGATTCGTCTATGGGCGTAGTCTGGGCACCTTCCACCCCGCTTTTTGTCATGGGGGCGTAAACCCCGGACCCAGAATTAACACCGGATGGCAATGCGCCTAACAACGTCTTTGTTGCCGTTAGCTTGACGCGGTGATGTTACCTAAACTAGAGTCTGATCAAAACAAAGCTAGCGTTACATAAAACAAAACGTTTATGCAATATGGCATCTCCGCCACCACCGCCTGACACACCGGTCAAAACGGTGAAAGAGGATTCTGATACTTGGGTCAAATTGTCAAGTTAACGTGAAAGTTGACGAGCTAGAAACGCTGCCATCCGGTCTAGGGCGGGCTCTAGGCGGGAACCAGTAGGGTGACAAAATCAATTGTGGGCGGGAGCCAGGCTCTTTCTCGCCGAGAAGAGCCTGGTGACGCGAGGTTACTATGGGCGTGCTCTGTACTTAGGGGGCGTGCTCTGTAGGGGCGTGCTCTGTATTGGCCCCGGCTAAAACCCAGAAATCGAAACGCGTGCTACTTTCAAGTGTTCCTCGTATGCTTCTACTTCCAATATTGGAAGACTACTACACATGGATGTATTAAGCTACTACAATGGCTACTACCCGTTTCACATTTACTAGACAATAATAACACAATGCACCATAACAAAATTGTGTTGTGGTAACTTTGATTTTAGTTTATAAATCATGTGGCTGCCTCCTTTGTGTTTCACTGGCAGAATTAATTGGAGAAAACGCACCAGGAATGCAGTTGATAGAGAAAATTAGAGAAACGTTGTTGTATAGCCGTTTTACCAGTAATTGTTGACACAGGTTACATTTTCTCTAAACGCCTTACCTCGGCAACTCCTCCTGGGACTGGAAGAAGTTAGTCAGCTTTCCCTGTAATATGTACTACTGTACTACTTTGTTAGGTCTTTCAGACCTCGTTGGCTAAAACAGATTTTTCTGACAGCACCTGAAGGCAGCGATGGTTTACGCCTCAAAAACGCTTGCAAGTCAAGATGCGAACACTATTTTACTACCTAAATGAAGAACAGCGGTTAATTAACAACTCTATATAACATTGCGGACTCAACATGGATGAAGAAGTAGGAGAGCAAAAGTATGTGCGTTGTGTAAACAGTGAGGGTTGTATTTATAAAGCAGTCAATAGCTAGCTAGCTAGCTAACCATTATCAGCAAGAACCAGCTGACTGGTGAGAGGTCGTTATACTGCTCCCATTTATTTACCGTATCTCAGCCAATATCGGATTAACTATCTGTTTATTTATTATCTGTTATTATTGACTGATATTGAAAATCAATAACCACGGCACAACCTTCACTGATGTAATTCAGCAAACGATAATATTGTCGCTAATATAGGCTAAATTAGCTACAGTAACTGTCACCAATTTATGATTGTCTAATGTTCCCCTAGCATCGTTTTGATATTGCATACAACACATGAGATTTGAGCTCTAAAACAAGGTTTTGATTTTTTTTCTGCAGTTGCCATCTTTTGGACTTGCCTTGGGAGGATGTACTTGTTCCACATATTTTATGCTATTTGCCATTGCGACACCTAGTCAGACTACAGAGAGTGAGCAAGCAGTTCCACGGCCTCATCCAGGTGTATCTGTCCAACTGCCGGACGTATGATCTGTCCCAGGTAGGTGCTGATGAGTGCCCTAATGGGGGCGAAACATTTGAGTGTGGTGGCTGTTCTCTCTAGCTAGCCTGTATACAGTGAGATACATTGGTAGGTAAGGTAGCTGCTGTGCAAGTTCTTCACGTCTATCTACATGATCATCTGCTCTGTTCTAAACAGATCGGACCATGCATTCCCAAGGAGGCGTTTTGCTCGATGTTACGGGACAACAAAGTCCTCCACAACTTGTCACTGCAGAACTGCTCAGATTGGGTGACAGACAAGGAGCTGCTGCCAGTTATTGGCCAGAACCAACACCTGCTGAGAGTGGACCTGAGGGGGTGTGTTCGCCTCACTCGCCACTCCCTGGTGGCCGTGTCCTTGAGCTGCATGCACCTACAGCACCTGGGCCTAGCGCACTGCGAATGGGTGGACAGCCTGTCCCTGCGCAGCCTGGCTGACCACTGTGGGGGGCTGCAGTCCATCGACCTCACCGCCTGCCGCCAGCTCAAGGACGACGCCATCTGCTACCTGGCCAAGAAATGTCTCAAGTTGAGGTCTCTGTCTGTGGCCGTCAATGCCAACGTCACTGACGAGTCTGTGGAGGAGGTGGCCAAGAACTGCAGGGGCCTGGAGCAGCTGGACCTGACAGGCTGCCTGCGGGTTAGGAACCAGTCCATCAGGTTGGTACCATTTAATGACACCACTTGACATCACACTTCTTCTTTTTTTCCCTCCTCCATAGAAATCCAACAAACTGCTAGTTCAGAGGGTCACACTTTGTGCCACCCATGCCCACACTTTGACATGGACCAGCTCATCTGTGATAGTTTGTTTGGCACAGCCCATCCATAAGAATCCTCTGCATGCTGTGCTCACAGGACTGTTGCGGAGTACTGCCCCAAGCTGCAGTCCCTGAAGGTGAATCACTGTCACAATGTGACCGAATCGAGCCTCGACATCCTGCGGAAGAGGAATGTCGAGATTGATGTTGAGCCGCCTTTACAGAGGGCGCTGGTACTTCTGCAGGACGTGGTGGGGTTCGCCCCCTTTATCAATATTCAAATATAGCCTAATAGGGCCTTCTCTCCATCCAACAAGTGTCAACAGGTAGGTAATGAGGTAATGGTGACACACAGTGGATTTTGACATGATTTATAATCCAAAAGCTAACAATCAAATATGCAAAGAGTTCAACTACGGTATGTGCCTATGAACAGCAAACTTGAGCATAAGTCTATTTGCTCATAATCTTTTGATAGACTACGGCAGATGTGCTAGTGACAAATGATCAGCGGTAATCAACATTTTCCCTGTTTGGTTACAGGTTTTGTCATCAAAGCAGTCAAAGCAGTTGACAGCTTTCAACTGCATCGTATGGGTCTATCAGTTACGTCAAGCAATGTCAAGACAAGACTCCATGGGTGTGTACAGTTAATGGGGAAATATGTTCTGGAAATAAACTTTTTTTTTTGTGTCATTAAACATGCCTATCTTGGATGGCATCGTCAATAATTCTACATGTACAAATGACTGAAGAAAGCCATGCACTTTTCAGAGTTGCTGCCCCGTTGCACACTATTTCTTATTAACTCAGTGTTGTAACTTGTGGCTTTTAAGAAGGGTAAATCAAACCAAAGTACAGTTTATTTTTTATTTTTAAATCAAAGTACATGTTTTACTTTGTGTATCTTATCAAGCTTTTCACATTGTAAGAAGAAGTAACCTTATGTTTCATTTAGAAACATTTTAAAATGTTTGAGTTTAATTAAACATTTTATTTTGGATGCATGAGCTAAAATAATCCATACGAATAACTGCATACTTGGTGGGTATAGTGTATTTTTTTTTACATAATTATAAAGAACACCATGTCCTATTAAATCTTTCTGATGCCCTTAAAAAAATACATTGGTCTAAGATACTGTTGCACAGTACTGTATAAATCGGAAAATATCAAAGTGGAAAAGCAAATTGGATCAGAAATTATGTGACTTATTAGTCCTATCATCCTAATTCAATTAGATTAGACCAAAATCTACTTGGCCATAGAAGATGTATCAGAATAACAACAATTTATACCTTGTTTAAAACATTTAAAGTTTACTTTATCACACTGTATTACATTGTTGTATATAATATAATCACTGTCTGTCACTATAAAGTAGTTGCAATAGTCCATAATAGGCCTGTGTTGTTCTTGAGTCACAAACCTTTCTGCTGTAATGACATGGCATGACTCTGCTTTGCTGGTATCAACTTCTGACTTAGGAAGGACATTTGTATTGCTTGAAAGTTGTCATGGATATTGTCTTGGATATCAGTTTGTACAACTCAAGGTATGGAAAGTATGGAAAAAATACTTTTCACGTATAGGTAACAATCAATTATCTAAGTTGAGCTCATTCAGGTGCACTGGTGATTTCGACACCAAAGAACAGTTAAACCATTATGGAGAGATCTTGCCCCCCCCCCCCCCCCCCCCCCCCCCCCCCCCCCCCCCCCCCCCCCCCCCCCCCCCCCCCCCGGCCTGCTTTTTCTCCCAGCAGGGAAGGGGGTGGTCAACTCTTACAATTCATAACGGTTTATAACTTAAACCGACACAAGGTGGCAGCAATGAGTTAGGTTTTGTCTCCTTACATTTTGTTTGAGAGGCATATTGGCTACTGAACTACATTCAGGGATGCTGTACAGATGTGTCAGGTCAGTGTCACAACTTGTCGGGGTTAGTTGCTATTAGTGCCCCTGCCTTTATTATAGGACATGTAACTTTGCTATGATGTAGAGAAAGAGTCTGTTGTACGAGTGTTACCACTAACCGTGGAAAGAAGCATCAGTTTTATGCGCTGTATGCACTTGATGCAATGAAGACTGGTTGCTACAGCAATGTATTTTGAAAAACCACTTATGGTTCCCTCTGGTGGTAAGATTGTCAGACTATATTATAATTAAGCAATATAGCACTCGAGCTGCGTGTGTTGTGGAATATATCCCCCTGCTCAGCAGTTATCCCACTCGGCCTGCGGCCTCGTGGGATAACAGCTGATCAGGGGGATATATTCTTCACAACACACTGGCTCTCATGCTATATTGCTTTTATAAAACGGTTTCCAAGTATGATAATATAATAATAATAATAATACTATAAGTCCGACTCCGACTGGCATGTCATTCTGATAGAGTCAGTTGAAACACTACTGTAAGGCGGGACCGCAAGAACATGCGGGTGATTTGATTGGATCGTTCTGGAGACTGAAGTTGACATTGGCCAATCCTGGCGCTTGCTGAGTAGCTGAGAGCTTTCTGAAAACCCCGACAGGCAGCTCCAGCGCAGCATTGCATTCTCAGCGCTTGCTGAGAAGCTGAATGCTTTCTGCAAACCCCGACACCAACTAACGTTACGGGGTTAAATGCGGGGTTAACAGCCTTTCTTTTGCAAAGAAGACATTAGCCCGCATCTATTCTTGTACAAAACATAATTTTCTGCTAAGTATTAGTAAAGTTATAAGCGAAGATCGATTCACAAGGATCTGACAGCTGTCTCCGCCATTTTTTTTTCTACGTTGTCATTTGAGGTAAGCCTTATTATTACTCTCTTAGTAAGAGAGTTGCCATGGCAACCAATAACCCATGGCCATGGGTTATTGAACTCGGTTACTGGAATTATACAATGGCTGTGAACCAATCAGATTGCTTGATTTGAGAGAGCCATTTTATAACTTGTCTTTGCCAACACAAGAGGTGTATTTTCCACTTGATGGCATGGTTTACCCCATCTGCTCTGTGCTGTCCAAACTGAACACAGTTGTGCGTGGAGGAGGGCTTCACAGGGAGCGGCATCCTTCTGTCAACAGTGCTGCTCCTGAGATTGTGCTGTTGTTCTGCCAAGGAGATAAACACATTGTCATTCACGATCTTGTAAAATACATCCCGGAATTTATATTCTATATAGTAGGGCTGTGGCGATTCACTTATCTCCCGATTCGATACTATCACGATACTTGGGTGCCGATTCGATATATATTGCGATTCTTAAGTATTGCGATTCTACGATTATTGCGATTCGATATTACGATTTATTGCGATTTTTGTTTCTTTTTTTCTTTTCTTTTTTCAGTTTGTTTGCTTTTTTACACTAGATTAGAACATTGGAAAAGTTGAATCATACACTAGAGACTGTATATTATATCATGAGTAGGGCTGGGCGATATAGTTAAAAACAGGGGCGGATTGGGATCATAATTCAGGCCGGGCATTAGATACCAAGCAGCCCAGGCCGATATGGGCCGACGCGCGTGAAATTTGTCCGTTTGAAGCCCAATTTGGGCCAAGTCCAATTTTACAATGAGATGCACCCACTTTAACCCTGAAGTGTAATTATTACTTCAGACTAACTGATAAAGTAATAAAACCACTAGTAAACCAGTAGGCGGCACCTGGCCTGCTGTTCAGTGAGTGACAGAGGCACCCCCAAAAAAATAAAAAATTGTTGCGATTATCGATTCTGGAATAAAAGATCGATTAAAAAAATCGTGACATTAAAAATCACGATACTTAAGTGAATCGATTTTTTCCCCCACCCCTAATATATAGGAGGTATCCACATTTAAAACGTTGAGATTTCACAGTGTAAACAGAAAGTATGTCCTTTAGGACAGTGATTCTCAACCTTTTTCAAGGACCCCTGATTATGTTCACATTAGGACCATAGAGACCCACGGACACATTTGGTTAGATTTTGTCTCTCAAATCCAACTATAAGAATCTTTCTTTATTGCTAGATACGATTTTGTCCAAAATTCCATGATTATCTGTATTGTAGGTAGCGAGATAACGGTGAAAATATAACCAAAATAGTCATTTTTCTACATGATCTAACTTCTTGTTAATGAAATACTGAAGTTTAGCAATTCTTCAGTTTGCCGTGCACTCCCTGGAACACCCCCAAGGACCATGTGGTCCTCAGACCTCACATTGAGAGCCAGTGCTTTAGGAGTCAGTGTACATTAATTGCCAAAATGAAATGTTTGTGTCACAGATAAATTAATGCATCTGTATAATTTCCCTCATATCCTCAAAATAGACTAATTATTTCTGCCGCTGTGTGCTCTTGTAAATACAGGCAAAAATATGACATGCTTCAATGTCACCTGTAACCATAACAGTCTGCCAGCAAAAGGCATCTTCAGTGCTCCAGAGGATTGGAGCAGTGTGTAAACAGTACAGTAGGCCTTCCTTGATGTGTTGTTCTGCAGTCAGTGGGTTAAAAGCATTTCAGACCACATCCATCATCTAGGACCTCAATTAGCATTGATCTAGATGGGGGGGGGGGGGGGGGGGGGGGGAACATGGCTGCGTTATTATATACCATGGAGCAATTTCTGTTGCCGTGATTGAGTGTATGGGGGGATTTCTGAAACAAAGCTGGCCTAACATATTTTGTCTTCCTGTCAATAATCTGGCACTTGTTCAAATTATGGATCAATAGCAACTGATCATTTTATGCTAAGCCACAATGAAGTTGGTCCATTTTATTCACTATGCAGTTGTTAGCCCCCTGGTATCATATAATATATAGTAAAACTAAAGGGATACATCTCAATGACTGCTTACAAAAGCCTTTCAAACAGAGTGGCTTAATGATGTTTTTCAGAGGCTTTTGGGTTTTATTCATGTGTGTGGTGGTAAACATAGATAGATATGTGCTTGGGGGGGGGGGGGGGGGGGATCTGTTGTGATTGTAACGCTGTCATGCTCTCGTCTCTGCTGTGTGGGCTGTTCTGTCTGACTCTCAGCCTGGCATTTGTGTTAATTTACTTAGCATGGTCTAGTGCAGTGGTTCTCAAATGGGGGTCCGGGGATCCCCAGGGGTCCGTGGCACTTTGCAAGGGGGTTCGCGAAAAGTTTTCAGGAAAATAAAAATAACTTTTTTGTTGCAAAAGCTTCATAGTTCAACGAAAATATTGTATGCTTTAAATCTAAAATGGTTAATGGATTACATTCTAATCTAACAAACCTATCAATTTAAAAGTCAAGCACGTTACCGTGGAAACAAATAAGCTTAGTCCAAAATCACAAATCAGAATGGGTCAGAGGGCATGGTGTGGATTTGGAATGGGAAGAAGTTGAAATGGGACATTCATTCCTCTGCCATGTTATTGGTTTTAAGCCATCGTCATGACTCGTGTGCTATAACCCCCCCTCCCACCCCCCCCAAAAAGCCTCTTGAGATTCCACAGAAATTTGAGTTTCATAAAAAGAGATGCATTTTTGTGCTGTGGTACTGTTGTTAATAGCAGGAAATGGTACATTTAAGTCAAATGTGTAGCTACATTTACAAACTGGCATGTACTTTTATAAATGCATTATGTTTTATGGTAAAGCCACATATCTCCCATGGTAAATTTGGAAAATTTCATCCAACCAGCAGACGGTTGTCGTGCCAGTCTTCTTCAGTTCAGTTTGTATAACAATGAACATGATTATACAGCCTGTTTTATACCCCCCCCCCCCCCCAACAGGAGCACACATTTCCTACATTTACTTTCCCACTTGTAAGGTTGTAAATTGATTAATTTACTGCTGAAGGTGGACAGTTGTCCTTATTGTGATGACCCTCCCACTCTCCTGGCCCTGTCTTGCAGGAGCCTGGTGGGTCGTTAGGCTGATTGGGTGGACCTGGGTCCAGTCTGCTCCTTAGGCTTTAAAAGCCTGCAGTTGCGCTCCCTCTTTATGTGTGCACCTTCTTGTTCTGTTCTTTTTGTTTGTAGTAGTTTGTGTTGTTTAGTCCTAGTTTTAGGTAATCGATTATTATTGTAACCTTTACTTTGGCGTGTGACTCCTTCCTTTGTTACTTCATTGAGCTAGGTTGTAAATTATATGTATATTTCCCTTCATATATTGTAGTACAGGCCAAAATATTGTATTCATATGGTATTTCATCTGGTATCACGTACTGGTGGTTGCAACCCATGCCTGTGATATAATAGTAATATAGAATCATTAATTCGAACAAAAGTTACACTTATGTAGATTCTATATGCACAATATCATTTGAAGCAGTATATGATATTTAGATTGTTTCACAAATGTATATTTTGTAAATATTTTATAGAAGGCTATAGAAGAAGCAAAGCAAAATGAAATATCTAAGAATAATAGCCTATATAATGTTTGTCTGATATCTGTATGATCTGAATATAGCCTATGTTGTAAATAAAAAGGATATTGCAATGCAGTATGATGTGGATCAAAATTGTATGATAAATTAAGTTTATTGTATTTATTAAAAGTTACGTTTTAAGCTTTTAATAAACTTCATGGCCATATATAATGTTTCAAAATAAAAATAAAATCCACATGCAAAAAGCTGTTCACCTTTTTGTATCCACAGGTTAACTGCCATTTGTTTTCTGTCAGAAAGCATCTCTGCGTAATTCTTCATAAAAGACATTAGCATCAGTCAAACCAGAGACCTGGATGTCAATTTCACTTCAGCCAACCTATAAATAAGACCAGATCATCAGAGTTTGGGAAACTACAAGATGGAAATATAGTTGGTGGCACTTTTCAGGGATTTAACTAATTCAACAATTATCTAATTCAGAATTAACTGTGATCAATTAACTATAAATAGGAATTCTCTTTTTCTCAAATAGCATGAACATTTTTTTTTCTCATTTTAATATGTGGAAAAACCAGATCTTTCTTCAAATGTAGCAGAAATAGACTTATCTGTGTTTTCCTGTTAATTCAACGAGTTGATTCTGTGCATTCTGGTGGAGACACAATTAAACTGCAGCAGTTGGGAGAGGTTTAAGAGATGGGCCAAAACTGCGCGAGATTTTTGTTCATTTTCATATTTTTAATTAACAGTCTTTTTATACCGTCTTCCATCAGTGAATTAGTCTTTTTTTCATTCATTTGATGTGCTCTATCTCCTCCAACCATTCATATACAACCTCAGTGGATTCTGGGACTTAAGGATGAATCTTTTGGCCACCAGAGAAGCAGAACTAATGACAACATTAGAGTAGCTTTGCGAGCGTGGCCATCAAATGTCGATCAACCAAGCAAGAAATAATGTTGGATTTTTGAAATCTGCATGAATAAACATGTATGTTTAGAATCAGCTGAACTAAACCGGGAAGGGTTCAATTTAGAAAGATTTTTGGAGGTGAAGTGTTGATGC
Organism: Poromitra crassiceps; assembly: GCF_964638095.1. NCBI lineage: Eukaryota > Metazoa > Chordata > Actinopteri > Beryciformes > Melamphaidae > Poromitra > Poromitra crassiceps. Next base: position 32,999,780 of record NC_139626.1, on the reverse strand, counting down.
GCTTGCATAACATACTGGTGTAGGCTACTAATTGTTTTATTCTTCAGGCCAGACATTGCTTTCTTTTCCTAATGACGAGTGGAGCGAATGACTGTGCCACAAGTCGTTTTCGGGATGCCATCTCATTTAAGTGACATTTCAGGACACTCAACTCTCAGACCCATTAGCATCTCCCTAATTATGGGGCATTCCTTTTGTTTTAGGAACTAGGAATATCCCAGTTGAGTGACGTCACACCAGAGTTGACCGTGTTCCAATAAAACAGTCAGGAAACCAGTCAGGGTTAGCGCTAGCCAGGCTAGCCATTGTAATAAGTAACAGTTGATAAACAACACATTTCGCATTATTTTGTCCATACAAACACTGCAGCAACATGTCCACAGATAGAAGTTAGACAATACTGTGTATATGACTGATTTAATGAGACACAAATAAGACATAAGTGCTAATAAACAGTATTTACTACAACTTTCACTACTGTTGAGTGTTGAAGTGCGTACGGACCTGCCATCTTGGATTTTGAGGTCGGGCTGGTGAGGCTCCCCCAAGATCGGCTTAGGAAATCCTTTGAACCATGAGATTCCAGTTCCCAGTACAAATGGGACACGACATTACTGCGCCCCTAACCCCAGACATGGGGAGAACATGCAAACTCCACACAGAAAGGCCCTTTTGACGAGATAGCCCACCTGGGCAGTAGGCACTGAGGACATGGGGGGACACACCTCAGTCAGCGCCCACAGCGTCCCAGGCGGGAATCGAACCCAGGACCTTCTAGCTGTGAAGCAACAGCACTACCACTGTGCCACCCATGCCCCTGAGCTGCTTAGGAACCTACAAGCAGGTCCTGATGTACTCGCAAGAACGGCACCCGGATGGTGGTGGTGCAGATAATGGACAAGGTGGTTGAGTGTGAGATTCCTGTATGGACAAAGAAGGTGAAAGGATCTTCCTGCCAAGAATTCCTCACCATGACCGAAATGATGAGCTTCCCTTCACCTTTGTCAGATGGCAGTTCCCAATCAGATTGTCTTTCTCATTTACCATCAACAAAGGGCAAGAGAATGACCGAGTTGACATCTACCACCTCAGCCAGTGTTTGCTCATGGCCAGCTCTACACAGCCTTCTCCAGGGGAAAGCCAGCCAGCAGCATGAAAGTACTTATTGAAGGTGATGAGGAGGGAATAACAGACATCATCTATAAGGAGCTGCTGTATTCCTGTACTCATACACATTTCCATAACTGCGCCCATGGCGCATCATCTCCAGAGTCTCCACCCTAGAAATTGAGTGCACGCAGCTGGATTCGCGCGAGATCATGAGATCAGATCACATGACAAATCCAAATCATTTGGCAGCATCAGGTTAAATGATTTGTGTATTTTCTGTATTCTCTGACAGTAAATCAAGCATCTCTGGAGCTAGTAGAAGTTAAGTAGGCTACCTTGTTCATTGGCGCATGTCAGTGTTGTAGCATCTTATGGGAGACATAAAAAGTCAGGTTCACATTCTGGCTCTTCCTTACCGGCTGGTCTCTCCAGTCAGTCCACAGCTGGTTCTGGTCCACTTCATGGACTTCACTGGTCCTGTTAGTCCTTTAAAAAGCCAGTGCATTCCCCCACTCTGTGAGCCTGCAGTCCTGGGATTCAAAGCGGCAACCTTTTCACTGCGACCTCTGACCTCAAGACTTTACCACCACCCCAGGCTGTGAGCTCCTCCTCTGTGTTGAGCACCCAGAGGCCAAGTTCTGCAGCTACGCTCAATTTGCCTGCAATATAAACACTGTGATTTACTTCATAGAGAATAAGCATAGAGCGAGTATGATGAGGATCCATACTGGCAGTGGCATTTTGCCCTCTGACTAATCTGGCCTGCTCAATTCTAAGTCACTGTGTTGAACTTGTGTCCTCCAGCAAGCAGAGATCAGAGTTCAGCATTCTGCCTTCATCACAGATCACATCTGGTTATGCTGAGTGGATCCTGGAAGATCCTGGTGGCTGGTGTGGTTGTCTCACAGGTTTGATTGCATTAGGAAGCAGAATGATCTACAACAGATCATACAATGTGCTCTTCACTTGACTACATCATTTGACAGATAGGCCATCAATCCAGACTATGCTTCATTATGAGATCTTTGTATAAGACATTAGTCATTAAAATGTGTTTGAACTGTTACATTACAACTCTCAACAGTCTCCATTGTGTAGATTGGCTGTATCAGTTCAGACAATCTTTGTGATACACTTTCCAACGCAGTATAAATTTCAATTCTGCAGGTAAAAAAAAAAAAAAAAAAAAGTAATCTATCTCACGTGTTAGGTTGTGCCTCAATGCTTTGTTGAGCACAGTGTTGTTTCAGTTTGCGTAACAGTCTGACGTGAAACGAAGCTCTTGGCATTGTTTCTCAAAAGGAGCGCAAACAGCCAAATATGTGTTTAGTACATGTCTTGCTCTGTAGATTAATGACATTAACGAAGTTTCCATTAGCACAGCGATGGGGGGAGACAGAGGCGTCCATGCGTGGAGCCACATGACTGAATCACTGATAAGAGAAAATGAAACACATCTCTGTGGGCCAAGAGGGGCCAGGAAACGCCACTCCGAATTAGCCCGCGGCCCAATTTGTTGTTACTTCATTAACCAACCAGCATCTGTAGCGTCGGGGGGTGTGGAGTGGGCGGGGGGGGGGGGGGGGGGGGGGGGGGGGGTAGGTTGTGACCCACCCCTTTTTGCCTAAACTCCCCCAGCGCCGCCTTTTACTGGCCCGGCCCGGAGAAAGTTCCCCTGTGCCCACGCTGCAGACAGGTGGCCGGGGGAACGCCATCGATCTGGCACAAAACCAAGGTGACGAGAGCTCCAGCAGGCGATGCATGTTCACAAGCACAAGTTCAGTGATGCTCATGTGTGCTTGTGAATTCACAGGATCTGGAGCATGTCAGCGAGGAGGCGCCGCCGAGTGCTGCGGCTGTTCACTCAGCTATGCACTGGCTTTTTATGGAAAATTGAGAGGATAAACTTCAGTTATTTTGGTGTCGTTTGGCGATTTATTCCGAGGTTATTCGATGAGTGTAAGTTTTCATAGCACCCATCCTGTTCGGAGTAACTTAGAAGGTTGCGGATATAATAGAGACACTGCGTAACGCGTCATCATTCAGAAACCACGCCCAAGACGGGGGGAAAACAGAAACACCCCCTCCAATCCTGGCGTTCTCCTATGTCGCGTGCATGGTTGCGTGTTGCACAAAAAGATCGTATATACATAAGATGAACACTCCAACTTACTTCCTTGACAGCTAGATCCACATTTTTCTTCTCGCCAATTCTCAATGGCTTACTTGTTTTGCTCGGGAGTACAAAAAAACTTTAACTGGCGATTTTTTACATTTGTTGTCTGCGCAGCCCCACCACACAACAGCTTTTAGCTATGTTTAATTCAAGGAAAATGACGCTGGTGTGTGGAAATGAACGAGCTTTTCCCCCGTGATGGGCGTGGCCTATTTCATGCAGTGTCTCTATATGGAACCTCGTTGTGGGCAACCCCACTCATCAGAGTTCAACCCGGGGGTCAAACCCTTTGTACTAACTTTGACAGGTTCACATGCGGCTTTGGTCACACAGCACACCAGCGATCGAGGCCTAGCTAGCACATGACTGCCTCTGAAAAAGTGTTTGAAAAATGTTACATTTTGTTTTATCGACGTGTGCTTACTCTTGCATTAGAGGAGAAAATAAACTCATACTGTAAACTGGAAGTGTTATTGCTGCTGAGCCTGTCTCTGTCTGTATAGCACACAATAAAAAATGTGTTCTGGCTGTTGAGACGAGAGACACTTTCCTGCTCTTAATCTGTGAGCACACAGTGAAGTGAAGTATTTAAGCGACCGTACTTGACACTTGACACGTGGACTTTCAGCTGCACACGACCGACGCCTGATGCAATAGCAGGGCAAGGCAATATGTCGCCGACAACAGAGAGCGTATAATAATGTGTGCTCTAATTCTTACAATCTCCCCCAGAGTCCTTTTGTGAAAATGTCAAATTCGCCACAAAACCGCGGTCACATGATCCCGTTACAGGAAACTGTGTTTTTATTCACAGGGCAACCAGAGACAGTAACTTGACCTTTGAACTCAAGCTCCGATAACAAAGTCTGACATAAAGTTCACCTTGTTATCGATGTAAGTTGGAATTCAGACAGAAATGAGTAAAGATATTTGGTAACGCTTTAGATTAGGGAACACATATTAACTATTATTAGCATATTAATAGTGTATTGGTTCATTATTACAAACCACTTATTATCACCTTATTTCGCACTATTGTATTCTACAAGTATACCCCTTTAACTATGCGCTTTCCTTCAATGGCCTCCTAATTAGTGCTATTAGCAATCAGTTAAGAGGTTTTCGCACATGAATTGGACTTTTAGTATGCTTTGTTCAGTACGGGGTTTATATGGTGCTAATGCTATATTATTGAGGGACATTATTGAGAAAAAACAGATAGTTAATGTGTGTTCCCTAATCTAAATTGTTACCACATTATTAGATTGATTTTGAAACAATACTGATGTACTTCATCCGAACATCTAAAAATCCTGGTGTTGGATGAATAGTGAAAGAGGAAGAGACGCTGGCTGTCTGGGATGGCTAGTTTCTTATCTGCCATGGCCCGCTAATATCCACTGGGGACCAACAGCGCTTGGCACCCTGAAATCCTTCTTCCTATAGGCCGGATGAGAAGCCAGCCTCTGAGGATCATGGGAGCTAGAGACATGGATGCCATATGGCCCTCTCTATTCTCAGAGGAGTCGGGCCTTTGGGATGCCTCGCATATAAATGTACACCAGAGATGTTGACAATAAGGGTTGTGACAAAGGCCTTTTGGCAGTTTTTGTTGTTTGTGTTTTCTGTTACTGGCACATCACTGTGAGATTCATTTGCATTTTCTCAAAATTGGAATGATCTCTTTTCCTCACTGTATCTGTAGAATGCAGATGCTTTAAATTGGATTGATTACGATTTTGACGGAATAATAATGGATTATTATCGGCATATCTCCTGGGTGACTCTTGGTATCGTGCACATACATGCCGTTGTTGTTTTTTAAGCAACTACACTAAATGCATATTGACTCAATGATGCAATAATCCTTTCGTGCCAACAGTCTTCTACATTAAATTACTGTTAAATTTAGTGGAGATAATTTTTTTGGGATCAGATGTGTAAACAAAGATAACGCGTTTACATCAGTCAGGTTTGATTGACAGGGTTCCTTTAAAAAGGAATGGGTGCACTACTATATCTGGCCAGCTGAGGACATGCTTTCCTCATACTGGGAAAGGCACTGTACCACCCACCTAAGATCTCACCCACTGTATCACACTCACCTACTCTTAATGAGGCTGCCATATGATATTTATGAACATCTACTCTCCAATAATGGTTGTGCAGACTGTTAAAATGTTGCTAACCAATTCTTAGTGTCATTATTGTGAAATAATTCCCTCTAAACCCAATAATAGGGATTTTGGAAAGTTGACCCTGTGCTTTTCCCACGCTGCAGGTGTAAGATGAACTTTGCACAGGACAGCGTGCAGAAGACGCAGACCCGGGGACCTCCATCAGACAATCTCCCTGCTGAAAGGTGGTCTACCTGGAAGGTCCGAGGCCCCCCGCGCCAGCTGCATGTCATTTCTATCAAATCTGCCCAGGGTCTGTCAATTAAGAAAACACAGGGCAATCTGTGGCTGCTGAAAGAGATCCCCTTGGCCCGCTCCCAGGCTGAGAGACGGCCTTTTGTTCCCCGGCATGTCTCACATACTTTCAGAGGCCAGATAAGCCCCGGCTTCATGAAACCCTGCTTTATATTTGCCCACTGTAATGTCCCTGTGGGGTCACGGTAGACGGGGGGGAAGCACAGTCGGTGAAAAGGTAATACCCCCCCCCCTCCCCACCCCCCTACGCACATTACGGGGTCCGAATAGAAGCCACAGGTTAGGTGGTCTTGAGGCCTGGGACTTTTGCTGAATGATCCCCCCTCTCCTCCCGTGCGCCCTCCACCCTCAATCCTTTTCCAACCCTCTTTCATACCTGACGTCAACTTTGGAAGAAAAGGAAAAAAAAACTAGCGGGCAGCTTTAGCTGTTTCCTGAAATCGGATAAACAGGTATACTCCGCGCCTGGATCTGCCAGAGAGGGGAGAGAGAGAGAGGGGGAGGGGGGGTTTGTTTTAGTATGGGTCGTGGGACCACCCACTGCCAGGTAAACAGGTACATCAAGGTGGGTTGAAATATAAGAAGGGGAAGGGGAGGTCCGAGGCCAGGTAGGGGGTCTCTGGGGGGGGGGGGGGGGGGGATGGGGGGGGGGCCTCTGGAGGACTTGGCGTCGTCGTGGTTGATCATAAAATATGTCCGGCTGCTCTTGTAAGAGAACAAGGCATATAGGGTTAAAGCAAATAGCAGTCATTCTTCACAAGCAATAGCCTTTTTTCTGGTCTCTCCAAAAAAGAACTTAGGCAACTTCAACTCATTCAGAATGCTGCTGCTAGAGTTCTAACGAAGACTAAGAAAGCTGATCATATCACTCCAGTTCTTAAGTCCTTACACTGGTTGCCAGTGTGTCATAGAATAGATTTTAAAATACTGTTATTAGTCTATAAATCACTTAATGGCCTAGGCCCAAAATACATAGCTGAATTGCTCCCACGCTACGAACCGTCTAGAACTATTAGGTCAACAGGGTCCAGCTTATTAACTGTCCCTAGGATCAAATGAAATCATGGGAAGGCTGCATTTACCCACTATGCTTCTGCTAGCTGGAACAAATTGCCTGAAGACCTAAGATCTGCCCCAACCTTACTTACTTTTAAAAATAGACTAAAGACTTTTATGTTTACCGTCGCTTTTAACTGCTGACAGGTACTATGCAAACCCAATGAGTCCTCTATAAGTTTTTAGGTCTTTCTGCAACTGCTGCGCCTGTTGCAGAAAGTTTTTTAAAGTTTTGTTGTGATGCTTTTAAATGTCCATTTTATTCTCTTCTTTTCTTTTATTTTCCTGTCAACCATTTTATGTGAAGCACTTTGAATTGCCTCTGTGTATGAAATGTGCTATACAAATAAACTTGACTTGACTTGACTTGACTTGACAAGCTGCTCTCATCAGACATCTGCATCATTCTAACCTAGAATGAGAATGCATGATAGCAGATGTTGTGGATGCATGCTCCATGTTTGGTGTGTGTGATTCATTGAAATATACATGGCGTGCAAAATGATTTGGATTACGCTGGGCCCTGTGCATTCCTTTGATTGTCAGCAAATTGGCTGAGAGTATATAAGGTATTTAAGGTCCGGTCCGGTCCGGTACTGGTTCCATCAGACAGGTTTAAGACCGTGCTGAGTGCCCCTTGAAAATGAGTTTTTTGGCAACCTCCTAGGATGCAGGTCTCCCAGCAGCAAGCCACCAAGGCATTGTTAAGACTGCGCTGGTTTTAAGCTCGCAGCTTTTCAAGCCTCCCATTATTCCTGAGTCAGTCGGGCAGAAAGCGAAAGAGACTTTCCTGCAGTCATGTGGGCATACTGGCATTATACACACTTCATCATGTGGGCATACTGGCATTATACACACTTCACTATTCCATATTTGTGAGTCATATAAACAGAAGGGAGGGCACCGAGCGGGGGGGGGGGGGGGGGGGGGGGTGGAGGGACACGTTATAATTGGGGAGTTATATAAGTGTCTAAATCCTCCTCTAAGGGTTTAATTTCTCCTCCTGTTGTGTGTTTTGAAAAGCAGCGAAGAGCTCACAGCAGAGGGGACAACTCCTGTGACATAGAAATCAGTGTGGTGGTGCTGCACTTTAAGGACTGAAGCCTCTAGTCTGGAAGGAGAGCTGCGGCTAATTGCCTCCCACTGTGATCATCTATTTATTTATATATTTATGTTTAATCAGCAAATGATGGGACTGTGTTTGGCACAGCGGAGGTGTTGCACATGTTGCTCTCTGTGTGCTGTGATGATAAACAGGAATACGGGGGGTATTTGAGATGGGTGAAGACAGCAGTGGCAACTTTATCTGCACTAACATGGAACAGTTACAAAACGCCGCCACGCTGGACAACTTTGGCTTGGTTTGGGGAATACTGCAACAAACATGCCTAAACTGGAGCGAATGTTAGCTAGTCATAGGTCTACGATGCATGGATAGCACTGCAACAAAAGTACCTATTTCTCTTACCTCTTTCCTAAATCTTGACATTTTTTTAGAGAGAGAGAGAGAGAGAGAGAGAGAGTTTGCTTGGTTAAATTGTTGTTCTAAATAAGTTTTTTATAATCTTTTATTTGATCTCAATGTATTCTATTTTTCTTCTTCTTCTTTACGGTTATTTATAGATTCCGTGAATTTCTGTTAATATACTGTAAATGCTCACTATTTGCACTACCACCCTGTTTACTTGCCTGTTTATTATTACTGTTTTGTTGCTGCCCTGAATAGATTTTGGTCAACATTAATCTTCCATTTGATCACATTCCATTTCATTTGTTCTCTTCCCTTTTGAATATCTTCTTTGTGACTTATGTTACTGGGTAACAAAATGTCTTGTTTTGTTTGTTTGTTTTTTGTCATTGCTAAGTGTTGCTATATGTATGCTTTGGCAATGTAAGATGCACCTTATCATGCCAATAAAGCCATTTTGAATTTGAAATTGAGAGAGAGAGAAAGAGAGAGATATTCAGGCCTACTTTAGCCTCCTGCCCCCTTGTGTAGATTTGTTATGGTTCTCTTCTTTCTGTAGACTCCACCAATTATAAACTGTATGGATTTCTCCATGGCAAGTCCCTGTCCTCTCCAAGTTAGGTGGTCTCTGTGTGTGTGTGTGTGTGTGTGTGTGTGTGTGTGTGTGTGTGTGTGTGTGTGTGTGTGTGTGTGTGTGTGTGTGTGTGTGTGTGTGTGTGTGTGTGTGTGTGCGTGTGCGTGCGCGCGCGCGCATGCGTTGATGTGTGTGTTATAGTTTGCACATTTGTGAGGTGTAGGCATCTGAGAGTGTGTGGGAGTGTTTATGTTTTGTTTCTTGCACACATGTGAGCTGTGTGTGTGTGTGTGTGAGTGAGTGAGTGTGTGTGTGTGTGTGTGTGTGTGTGTGTGTGTGTGTGTGTGTGTGTGCGTGTGTGTGTGTGTGTGTGCGTGTGCGTGCATGTGTGTGTGTGTGTGTGTGTGACTCCCCGTTGGCCCAGAGGCATGGGTGTGTGCAGTGTGTAAATCTGGGGCTAGTGGGGTCGCTCAGGCATGACCCGGCTATGTCAGGCCTTGTGCTCAGCCTCAGAGAGCCTCCAGCAGTGTTCCCCTCCTCAGCGCTGACCAGCCAGCCCCACAAACAAGGATTTAGGTCATCTTGACTACCACCCCCCTACCACCCGTCAGTTTGTTACCGTGAACGGGATTCACTGCTCCTTATTATACAGTCTATGGCCTTTATGAAACCACAGCCTGGCATACGGGCCATACAAACACAGTGTAACATTTACAAACACAGTGTAACAGTTACAAACACAGTGTAACAGTTACAAACACAGTGTAACAGTTACAAACACAGTGTGACAGTTACAAACACAGTGTAACAGTTACAAACACAGTGTAACAGTTACAAACGCAGTGTAACAGTTACAAACACAGTGTAACAGTTAGGTCCATAATTAGGTGATTTGAGCCTTGTGAAATGCATCCTGGAGAGATCAGTGAAGGGAGCGCAAAGGGATGCCCCCACAACAGGCATCGCAGTTCACCATTTACACGGTGCCTCTAAAATCAGATTATGTATGGGTTCAATTGACTTAATGGATTTGAAGAGACTAGATCCTATTAATGAATAGGCTGCCCTACGGCGCTGCCTCGACCAATAGCGAGCTAATCTGGCATGCAAATTAAATCCTGCCTCAATATGGCTGCCCGTTTAATGCGATCCATTACACACTTCCACTTATTTATATATACTATTATCAAAGAATAGGCGTCTAAACAAACAGAGGGAGGAGGCTTCTGTGAATGGTGCTGTGCTGTTGGACTCTCTCCCTGTGCACTGGCCCTGGGGCCAGTGGAGGGAGCAGTGATATTCACTGTGCTTGCTGCACCACCAGGCTGTTGTAGAAAATGTGGAATTAAACAGACACAGACCCTGAATGTGCATTCGTCCTTTTTGTCATCACTTTATTTAATTTCATGATACAGTACATTTTCATTGCCGGCATATTCTATTATTACATAATTTCCCGCTGCTCTGTTGTAGCCTTGCAGGACACAGAGCATTTTAGTGAGGTGTTATACACTGCGTGGGTGTCAGGAGGATACGTTTAGGGGAAACACCCGTGGGATTTGATCAGATTTCGAGTTGATTATGTTGTAATATCAAGGTCTGAAATATTGAATCTTCTGTGCCTCTTTTCGCATCAGATTCCCCGTGTTAGCGGCCGGCGTGCTGCGGGGGGAGAGAGAGAGATGATTTGTAGGCTGAGTAGTGTATTCGGAGTCATAATCTGGCACATGATCACGCTGAAGGCTGCAGAGTGGGATGTCTGCTGAGGAACTCCTCTTTGGTTCTGCCAGGGCTCTTCATGCCTGGTTACCTTGGAGCCTGCTTTGTTAGTGTCGGAGGGAATAGGGGTCAGGGAGAGGCCAGGTTTCACCCGACCCCGCGTGAAATATTACCGCCAGGTTTACTTACCTCTCCAGCCAGGAAAAGCACCTTTAACGGCGCAGCAGAAAAGCTGGGGAGGGGGAGGGAGGGAGGGAGGGGGGGAGGAAGAGGCTGTTGAGAATATTCCCGGCTACACTGAAAGAAATTGATGAGGGTTTTTCCACTGATGAGGTTAAATCATTGCCCTGTAAATGTAATTTCAGTCAATCTCCCACATCGCATTGCCTAAACACGGGCAAAACGTTCTGTTGCGGCCCGCGTCTTGTCACGAAGGAGCAGGCCTTACTGAGGATCAAAGTCGGATTCAATCTGGTTCACGCGCTTTCAGAAGCCGACTCCAGCACAAACTGGCTTTTTGAGCAAAATTGAATAAGACGTGAATTGAATATTTTCTGTTGATCTGACACGGCTTTCCCTGACAAATATAAATAAATAAAACCTTCCCAATGCAGGTATATGCTTGAGTGTGTGCACCTCATTTCAAGCACAATTAACTTGAAATGGAGTGCTGCAGGATCAATAGTCCCCATTTGATCCAGGGGGGTCTGTCACTCCATGGAAATGGCACACGTATGGTAATACAGCCAGCTTAACAACAACTCCCACGATTTACTGTTGCCGTTTTCAGGCCAACAGGAATAGCAAAAACCCTTGGGAACCATCTTCTTTGATCCCAGCTTCAATTAATCTTAAAGAGAGATAGCATTTGAAGCTAATGAACAGGGGGGTGAAACCAATGCACGTTGATACCGTGAGCTAATAGCATCAGAATAGTATTGCGTGTAATATTCTAAAAAGCATAGGTAGTTCACGTGTCAGTATGAGTGCAGGATCGGCTGCGGTGTGTAGCTTAAGAGCTAGCTTAAGTCTTGACTATATAGCAGCACAACATCCAAAGAGAAATGGATGCTGAATGACCCTGACATAGCCCTGTTTCCGTCATCATATAAATAACAAAACGCAGAGCGAATAAAGCAGACTGCGCCGGGGGGGCCGATTAATTCCCCAAGGGGTGCTTATATGAAATGCAACTTTCCAGCGTTTTCCCTGCTCCCAATGTGGCGTTTATTCGCCGGACTCTGTTTCAATTTAAAGCGAATGGCAGCTGAAGGAGGCACTGGGGATAGTGTCTCATCACCGCCACTTACCCCTCTTATACGCCTGCTGCTGCCGGGGAGGAAAACCTCAGCAGGCAGCTCCACTTACGCAGTGAAGACCTCCACCAGTCAATGTAATGTGCACAGCTCGGATAGCAAGCATCGCCCCGTACTCTCAATCCTGTGTGTGGCTTTGCCTCCAAGCAAGCGCACACTCAAAGCAGGTTCTGTGCTGTTTTGAGGGATCTTATTATTATGTGACATGTGTGTCCGTTTGTAGCACGAGAGGATAGACCAATCAGGAATATTCACCTATATGTTCATACGCGGGGATGGGCCAAATTCTTCCGGGTCGTGTTAAAGCAGCTACGAGCAAGATTTTCGATTGTTATTAAACAGTCTAAATTTAATATCAATGCATCACATCTTACCTCTAATAGTAGATGAGACCAACGCAGAGTAGTCTCGCTTGAACCCCGAGTGAATCGGCCAGTGTTAGTCTCTCTGTGGCCAGGGCAGATCAGGAAGTGAAATTAAACGGTTTGCAGCAGCCACTTCGGCCATATCCACAAAATAACTTCCAAAAAACCTGTTAGAATATAACGAGAGATGTTCGCGAGATATGCATGGCGTTCTCTTTGTTTATGGTATGTTGCTAGGCAGCGCGAACGGGGGAATGCAGGCAGCTGCGTTTCACTTCCGGGTTTAGCCGGTCCGGCGGTAAGGAGAGAGAGAGAGAGAGCCCCCTGTTGACGCGAGTTTAGACAGATACAGACTTAAGAGAGCAATCTCCGATTCACGCGGCTTTGGTCTCAGCTACTATTATAGGTAAGATGTGATGCATCAATATTGTAATTATACTGTTTAATAACAATCGAAAATCTTGCTCGTAGCTGCTTTAACACTTCCGGCGGTCACGGCGCAAAATACAAAAGAACGTCAGAAGAAGAGAGTTGTTTTTTGTAGCGGACAGTACAGGGGGTAAAACAAAAGAACGTAGCCTACAGTACTACTTTGAGCTCGGTACACAGCAAGCAAGCGGAGTATCCATTGTTAGCCAGGTCAGATAACGTTATCGTCGACAATGACGAGCACTTTCTTGTAAAACATACCTGGACTCCAACAAAGAAAGCTTCAGATATTTCTTCTTATTTCTAGCTGCCATGATGCCTGATGGGTGCTTCTTCCGCTTCCGGTGTAATTTTTACACTGTTTTAACTTGACAAAAAAAACATCTATATGAGGATTTTACAGCAGCGCCATTCAGCCGTGTCGTTCAGGTGCTGGGATAACGTAATGCATTGTGGGTAGTCGGCTACTGTGGCTAATGCTAACGGCTAGCGTAATAGACTTTACATGGCAGTAAAACGCCACTGAATGACCAAATTGATGTCACTTTTAACCATTTCGAGTAACACTGTTTCCATACGGACCCGCAGCGTTGGTTAGTTGTTTATAATGTGACTACATTTATAACTTTTATAACGGACTCCAGCTTCCGGTTTATAATTCGGGTCTGCAGCCGAGTACAAAGGCTGTAGAAGAAGCCTGCATGACTCATTGTTGCAAGCAGCAACAATGAGTCACGTTAAACCTGACCTTGTTCCCACAATTATTTTTTACAGTGGGGCATTCAAAAATAAGACCCGCAGATGTTAACCTAATTCCCTGGAATGCGAGAATTAACGAGCCAGTTACATGGCATTGCATTCTTAGACATTGCCGTTTGCTTTTATTTGGTATGTTACATACAATTGGCTAAATTATTAGTTAATTCAGAGTTAGATAGCATTAGTTAGCAGCCAGCCTTTTTCTTTTTTTAGCCGGAAGTCATGACACGACCACACAAGCGGGTCAAATGGGCGTGGCTACATAAGGTGAATAGCCTATATGCTATGCAGAAGGGGTGGGGGAGAGTTCTCTGCTGGTGACATTATTGTTGAGCGCTGTGACGGCTACGAGCTCTAACCCGGAAAAAATAATATCACCACCAGCACAGAATTCGGATAAAAAGGGGCATTTATGAGCAGCATCAAGCTTTCAAACCCGTCCGTCGAGAAGCAAAATGAACCCTTCTGCTCTCTAGTAGGTGGCTTTGAAATGTTTCTGTGACACTTGTAACTACGTGCGTATTGCTGATTTAGACAGCTTGAGAGCCAGAGTCGCAGGCAAGTCTATGTACGGATAAGGAACTCTTGTAGGGTAGACGATCACGTGACGATGGCGTCATACGCGGAAGAGTCAGAAAGGGGCTAATCCTGCATTCCTTTATCGCAAAATAACTGGGATGTGGAGGCTAAATGACATCACATCCGTTTTGTTAGCGTTCCATTTGCAGAAAACTTGAGCTGGGAAGTTCACTGTTCATTGGTCAGATCCAGTCGCTAGCCAGGCTAGCCATTGTTAGCAATAACAATTGACAACAAGGCATTTTGCGGCATTTTGCGCATACAAACACTGCAGCCTCATGTCCACACAGATAGATGTTAGGCAGTGCTATGTGTACAGCTGATTTAATGAGACACAAACAAAACAGAAGTGCTAATAAACAACATTTACTACGATTACTACTACTGTTGTTGAGCGGAGCAGCCATCTTGGATTTTTGAGGTCGGGGCTGCTGAGGCTACGAGTTTGGAATGGGAAATACCAGCTCTGATGACGTCACTGTCCCAGCTCATGACCTTTGAAGTCGTAAGATTACCAGTTCCCAGTTGTATAAAACGGAAAGGGAAACTCCTGTGAATATAAAGAGCGTATGGCGGGACATCCGCTCATTAGTCCAATCAGAGTCCAATACCCGTCTGTGCTTCACAGAGGAGAAACGCAAATAAGGCGGGACATCCGCTGAAGGCAGGCGCATCCGCTAATTCCTCCAATCACCTGCCTCGCTTTTGTTTTGATTATGTCTGGTCTGAAGCTGTTTTTTTTCTTTGGAAGATGACAACTTCCTCTGGCCAAATTTGAACGGGTTGAAGTACAGACTCTCTCTGGAGCATTTGAAGATTGTGGAAGCGATAGACTGTCTTGAGAGACTAGTGTTTTTTGTACAGGTGAACAACACGTATCAGAAAGAATTTGATTTTACACTACTGAAGATGGGTGTTTCTCCCATACTGTCTCTAATGTTATAATTATAACTAAGACTTAAAAATGGTCGACATTACAAAATGATGTTTGGACATTAAACCACAATGTTAATTAGTACACTGTAGCAGGTAGGATCACGGTTTAAGGTAATTTTCCACACAGAACCAAGCCAAAAGTGCTTAGGCTATATACAGTAGGTCACGGGTTCAGCTGCTGAAGCAAAACCGATATCAATTGCGGCCGAGGATTTAACTGACCACATTAATTACCTTATGATATTTTAATCATAAGAGTCATTAAGAAAAGGGAGAGGAGCTGAAACAGTGTGACTCCCGGCCCAAGGACGTTCACGGGACCGTTGTGGAGGGGGGGGAAAAAGACGGCATACGGACGTTCCTCGCCCAAAGGGTTAATGTTGATGGAAAACAAACAAACATGTCCATAAATAGGTGCTTTCCCTGGAAGAAGGGCTTTATATGCTAGCAGCTCATTTGGAATTCAGCGGAATGTCTCACACAACGGTCCAACATACAGGCCTGACGACGGGGGGTAAATTAGAGCTCGCAGATGAATTATCAAACAATTAAAAAGCCCAGGCTGAGCCAAAGGGAAACAGAGCACAGATGATATTGGCAACGCTTTCTAGAAGCTGCTGTCTTTCTGGGTTAAGTCAGTTTGTCTTCTGATTTTGTTTTTTATTTTGTTGGCTGTTGTACTGCATCATGCTTTTTTTTTCTTCTTTCTTTCTTTTTTTGGCCTGATTGGTAGAAACGTGAATTTCTGGTCTCATGTGGGATGTATCTCAAAATCTCAGCACGTCAACATGTCTTAATATGAAAAGTCACACGAGCGGAGCTGACACCGTACACATGACCTCAGACCAGTGACGTCCCTCTACTGAAATGCCACCACAGGATGCCCCCAACCCAACCCAACACCCCCCCCCCCCCCCACAGGATGCCCCCAACCCAACACCCCCCCCCCCCTCCCCCCACAGGATGCCCCCAACCCAACACCCCCCCCCCCCTCCCCCCACAGGATGCCCCCAACCCAACACCCCCCCCCCCCCTCCCCCCACAGGATGCCCCCAACCCAACACCCCCCCCCCCCCTCCCCCCACAGGATGCCCCCAACCCAACACCCCCCCCCCCCCCCCCCCCCGCTCTGGATGGCATTGTATTCCAGGCGATATTCATTTTGATTTCAATTAAAGATCCTGAGTGTGTGACTCTCGCAGAGAAATTGCCTGCCTTTAATTAGGTAGTCTAAGTTCGTGGAAGCAATCGTTGTTTCCCCGGCACTTTCAATTTGATGAGCCAAGGACTCCCATTTTATAGCTCTATGAATGAATATGCTTCCAGCCCCCTCAGGTTCCTCCTTGTCCTGCTGACTGTCTGCTACCCAAACGCCCAAATATTACTTGTTGTGTGTTTGTCATTATAGTAGCCGGGGTTATGCTGCTGTAGGAGCGTGTGTGTGTGTGTGTGTGTGTGTGTGTGTGTGTGTGTGTGTGTGTGTGTGTGTGTGTGTGTGTGTGTGTGTGTGTGTGTGTGTGTTCTGTGTGAGTGACTGTGACTGTCCTCTAGCCTGGCTATGGGTTGCAGGTGGACTCCTCCATCTGTGATGAAGAGGTCAGTGGCTCTAAGACCACATGGTGTGGTGCAGGCCGCTGCCCGCTGGTCAATAATCTATTACAAGAAGCCCCTCCCCCCCCTCCCTCCCCTCAGTGACTAATGCACTGCACAGGGATGGCCTCCCAGAGGTTAATGCTGCCCGGATGACCCTGCTCCCCCCTGACAAATACTGTCAATGCTTGATATGGAAAAGCTCATTCTTAGCCAAATCTAGGATCGGCCCATTCCTATAAGGTGGTTTGAGGCGTGATGCATTTGTCTGATATGTTGATAGGGATGATCACATCACAATTCAAAAACACGTACACTCAGCTGCCGGTATGTATAGGTGCATAATGCTGTACACTACCAGTCAATAGTTCTGACACATCAGTTTTTCTTGATTTTCGCTATTCTTCCACATTGTAGAACCAGGAAAGAAGTAGGAACGAAAACTATGATTCTTGCCTTGATGCAAAAATAGGATAGATACGCCTTAAAATGGCTTTAAGGTAATGAAAAAATCTGCATTCAATCCGGTGTGTCCAACTTTGGACTGGTACTGGATACATTATCTTGAACGAGTCCAGTTATCTACAAAAGCGATACTTGTCAGGTACATTTGCATGGGATGTACAGAGATGATAAGGTCATCTCCATAACCTCCATAGCTGTCAGGTAGTGAGGTAATGCTGATGTGATCGTCACTGGGTTTGGTGAATGCATGAAGGAGCTGTGAGGTTGAAGGTGCCTCACTGGAGCCGTGAGGTTGAAGGTGCCCCACTGGAGCCGTGAGTGAAGGTGCCTCACTGGCGCCGTGAGGTTGAAGGTGCCTCACTGGAGCCGTGAGGTTGAAGGTGCCTCACTGGAGCCGTGAGGTTGAAGGTGCCTCACTGGAGCCATGAGGTTGAAGGTGCCTCACTGGAGCCGTCAGGTTGAAGGTGCCTCACTGGAGCCGTGAGGTTGAAGGTGCCTCACTGGCGCCGTGAGGTTGAAGGTGCCTCAGTGGAGCTGTGAGGTTGAAGGTGCCTCAGTGGAGCCGTGAGGTTGAAGGTGCCTCACTGGAGCCGTGAGGTTGAAGGTGCCTCACTGGAGCCGTGAGGTTGAAGGTGCCTCAATGGAGCCGTGAGGTTGAAGGTGCCTCACTGGAGCCGTGAGGTTGAAGGTGCCTCAGTGGAGCCGTGAGGTTGAAGGTGCCTCAGTGGAGCCGTGAGGTTGAAGGTGCCTCACTGGAGCCGTGAGGTTGAAGGTGCCTCAGTGGAGCCGTGAGGTTGAAGGTGCCTCACTGGAGCCGTGAGGTTGAAGGTGCCTCACTGGAGCCGTGAGGTTGAAGGTGCCTCAGTGGAGCCGTGAGGTTGAAGGTGCCTCAGTGGAGCCGTGAGGTTGAAGGTGCCTCACTGGAGCCGTGAGGTTGAAGGTGCCTCACTGGAGCCGTGAGGTTGAAGGTGCCTCAGTGGAGCCGTGAGGTTGAAGGTGCCACACTGGCGCCGTGATAAACAGATCTCTTTATGGGGCCCTGATTGGTAGAACATCATGTTATTCTGACAACCCTCACTTCCAATCAATTTATGCCGCAAATTCTAACTCGCATTCACTCAAGCATCGCCTATAGCCTTGTTCCTGCATTTCCTCTTCCCTTGTCGGCGTCTCTAGCCTCTCCCTCTCTTTCTCTCTCTCTCTCTCTCCCTCTCTTTCTCTCTCTCTCTCTCTCCCTCTGTCTCTCTCTCTCTCTCTCTCTCTCTCTCCGTCAGTTCAATAAACAGCAGCCAACAGGACCAACTGTTTATCAGCTGTGTTCACACCGCTGCCAATTCTGCCCAAATCAACAACTGGCTGCCCGAACACTTTTTGTTTTCCAACACGCAAACCAAAGAAGGTCACCGTTTGTTCTTCCGTGTCATTTGCATACAGTGATATTTGAGCCTGGTGGCATTGTACCTTCCTGCAATCCACGGATACGTAGAATGTCAACGTTTCTGAACCAAAAATACGTCCAATATCCACATTTCTACATCAACATTATAGTCTGCTATAGGTTGTTTTCAGGTGACGTCACGTCAAGATGGCGACCGGGGACCATTGCCCATTGGCCTGTTTGCAAACCATGTGATCATGCTGGGGGGCAACCAGCAGCAGGCTACATAGGAAAGCACTAGCAAAATCAGACAAGTTGCTGGAAAAATGGCTTCTCTTCATTGTTTATGGAGATATTTTTTACAACCTTCTGGCGATACCTGCAGCGTGGAGTGGCATCCAACCCTCTTGCGTACTCACTTTCCTCCATTCTCCATAGTAGCTCTGGGAGAGCTGCGCCCCAGCGACCTCATCGGAATCACGTGGTTGCAAACGAGCTATTGAAATAGCATGGTGGTAGTAAGGGTGTTGTGGTCGGGGGTAGACGGAGAACCTAAAAACTTGCCTTTCACACCAGAGAGCCGTGTGCACGTCCCAGCACGTTCAAAGTCGACATTATAATCCTAACCATAACCAAGTTGTTTTACTTGCGTTTATTAGGAAAGCGGCGAGCTTTTCAAATTCAGCGCCATTTTGTGTCAAATTGACATTCTACTATCTGTGGTTTGCAGAAAATGTAAAATGCAGACGTGTTTGAAAGTTACGTTGAGATTTGTACCAGGGGTGTAGTGGAGGGTAAGCGCGAGTAAACGCAGTTTACCCACCTTTTGAAATGAGGCAGATAGTTTACTCACCTATTTTCAGATCACCTATATAAATCATTGAGGGAAAACAAGATGGGTAAACTACTCACCTTGGATAGCTTACCCACCTCTGTATTTACCACTACAGCCCTGATTTGTACGTATCCCCGGTTTGCAGACACGTTCTCTCTGTCGTTGAAGGTGTGTGAGAGCTGCACAGCCGTGTTGTTGGGTTCCACACTGGGAATATAATCCGGCCACATTAAGGCAACGTCCAATTGTTTCCCCCATTGTGTGTTAATAAATCACCTGCTGCCTCTGCGAGAAGCTGTCATGTGAACGTCGAGCAGCGGGTCTGGTCTGAGTGCAGGCGAGGAGGACCACGGACAGGCCTCATGTCTGCGTGTGGAGCAGAAGGAAATTAGCCGCACCTGAATGACAAGGCAAAGGCCCCCACCCCCAGAGGGACTGTGATCTACACACAAACTCCCTTTTAATAGACTTACACCTCATTTGGCCTCTAAAGCTTGTTGAAGGGTCCCAGAGGACGGGGAGGGGGAGGCGGGCCCCGCAGAGGTCAGCCCCGCTGCTCGCTGTAAACCAGCTGCAGTGAAAGGGAGCGCTTGATTAGATGGCCATTCACACCCAGAAGGGGACCCGCCACAGAGGGACAATGCCACATTTTCCCTTGCAAAACAACGGGGGCATTTTGTCTGTCCTGTCGCGGGCAATATTTGTTATGCTGGGGAAGGCCGTTTGAAAACACTCCATCTGGGGAGCAAGCAAGCAGCTAGCGTGTAGCTAGCGTGTAGCGATGACTGGCTGCTGTTCAAGCTGCATTCCCGTCCGTTCACATCCCATGTGTTCTGCTGGATTCTACCTCATTTCCCCACAGGGATCAATAAAGTTTCATCTTATCTTCAATATTGATGGATATCAGCAGGTCAATTTGACATATTGGGGTGGGGGTTTGGGACCATCCTAGTGGCTCAGTCTGTTATATATTGTGTAACCTGCTTTTGCCACTAGTAGTTATATGGGTCTAGACCAGGGATACTCAACTTGCTTTGCCCGGGGGCCACTTTTGTGAAATGATAGAAGGCCAGGGGCCAGTTAATAAACAAACAATATACATTTTTCTGTAGCAGATTGTAGGTTTTTGGGGTGTCAGCCGGACTTTAGTCTGATAATGTTGTGCACACCGGATAGTTAGCTAGGTTAAGTTAGTTAGGTTAAGTACATACATAAGTGCCTGGGTAGCGAGCAGACGGCAGTATTTGACAATTTAGCAGCTAAATCATAGATTATTGAAAGATATTCCATATTCCATACTGAAATGCTATAACAGAAGTGGAGTATTGGCCAGAATGACATGAACATTTGGACACTTATTCAGCGGGTATCTTGCATGTTGCTTTCAGGTGCACCGTAATGTTTTTCTTTTTTTTTTTTTTTTTTTTTTGCAATTCCATCGCGGGCCACAAGTTGAGTATCACTGGTCTAGACACTTTCCTGTGTCTTCTTTATTGTATTAGTTGCGAAAACAAATAAAATACTTGTTGCCCTTTGTCACCGCAGCCATTTTTCTGTTTAAAAGGCAGGAAGTCATTACAGGTGGAAGCAAATATTAATGAGGGTTTCCAACTTCCAATCCATTTAGGGGCTCCAGTGCCGGGGCCCTCGTTAATGTTTTGGTTGCGCCTGTGTTACTTCCTGCCTTTGAGACACAAAATGGCTGCAGTGAACAAGGTGAATGGAATGATGGAGGTGAATCTCAACTATTGTTTGGGATGGCATTAGCTCGGGAGGTAGAGCAGGTCGGCCAATGACTCAAGGGTTGGCGGTTCGAATCCCGCTCCCTCCCAGCTGTTGTCGTTGTGTCCTTGGGCAAGACACTTAACCCTCATTGCCTCGTATGAATGGGTATGAATGTCTATGAATGTTGGTGGTGGTCGGAGGGGCCGTAGGCGCGAAATGGCTGCCACGCTTCCGTCAGTCTTCCCCAGGGCAGCTGTGGCTACATCACCCGTAGCTTACCACCACTGGTACGAATGGTGTGAATGAATAATGATTCCTGTGAAGCGCTTTGGGTGTCTAGAAAAGCGCTATATAAATCCAATCATTATTATTGTTAAAATCGGCTTTAAAGGCCTTTGAATTATCTGTTCCATCAATGTTTTGGACCAAAATGGTCGTACTGTAGGCCTACTTGACTTGAAACCCATAACAGTCATAATATCTGCATGTCAGCTACACATGCATGAGTAAGTCCAGCCTCATGTCAGCCTCGTGAGCTATTCATTTAGTATACAATTTGAAATGTTGTGATTATTAATGTTAATTTATTGGTTGAGGGGAGGGAAATCAAAATGCATTGCAACTGCTCTTTCTATAGCCGAAAAGACTTGAGTTGCTCATACGCTATTCAGTCATTACATGCTATTTTTATGCAGACATGTCAGAGAAGGTTTCTCATGCTTCTCATGCTCTGCCCCCTTATACTGGTCTGTGCTATGTTTTCCCTCACTTTACAAGCATCTGAGTATTAAATAATCATGTTAATATTATTCCATTTTGGCACATTTGGACATTAAGGGTTCTCAGTGGCTTGTAATTGTCTGGATGAACCCTATGACTGGGACAGCACTGGGAAAGGTGAGTTAAACACTTCTACAGACAGTAGTGCGTATAATAAATATAGGTAACCAATTTGTCAAGAGGACTTTTATTTTGACATTCCAACCTAATAAAGTGGAACTGCCCCACTGCTATGTCATGTCATGAATAACAGATATTACATGAACATCTATGAAAGCTGTCATAAAGTTGACATTAGTATTCATGAATGTGTTGTAAACTGGGTTTCACCAACATTGACAGGTAATTCATTTTTTTTAGATTAAAAAAAAATAATACTTTTGATGTCTCATAGCTGTGGAAAATTTGGTGGTATTTCTCATTAAGTAACTTCTGAGAGTGCGCCTGCTCGGGTTACGGAACAATAGACCCCAGTTACTGTAATTGGCGACCAGCGCATATGATTCAAGTGACACATGACGATAAAGTGGGAATTCATTGTGTTTGTGTGCCAGCCTGAACCCACACACTGTTTTTCTTTACACTTCATTCAATGACATCCAACACATTGATGGGTAATTATTTCTGAAGAGGCTTTTTGCATAGCTCCTGTATCCCTGGGTTAATTCAAAAGCATTCCCTTATCTTCCCATGGGTATATAGTTTGCATTTTAAGTGAGGCACAGCACAGACACTCAGCAGCATCTTAACTTCCTAAGTTGAAGTGTGGCTGGGGTTAAGTGGTCCCTATGCTCACAGCACCTATCTCAACCCAAACATGACAGCTGGGGACTTGACTGTTGCTATGGAGACCACACCCCTCCTCCCTGCCCATCCACCCCTCAGTGCATGAAAATGCCCCAGACTGCTCATTTGAGACCGTGCAGGTCCTGGTCCTCCTCCTCCTCCTCCTCCTCCTCCTCCTCCTCCTCCTCCTCCTCTCCAAGTCGACTTTTCTGTTGTTCTGGCCTGTTTCAAACAGGGTTTATTGCAAATGGAAAATGGCTTGGGGAACACTCGGGCGCTTAACAGCGCTCAGCTCGGCTTTGCAGCTGGAAGAATTCCTAGAATGGTTTCCTATACGTGTTTTGCTAGACATAAAGACAGACAGAAAGTGTATGCTTTACCATGCATGCGCCACAATTTCAAGTAATCATAATATAAAATGTAGGCTAATGTGCTGACTATTCTCTAAAGATGATTCTGGTTATTTTCAACCGGGGCCTAATTTTCCTAGCCTGGTAAGCCAGCCGGTCACGTGAACTCACATTTCATTTCATTCTTCAAAGAACAAAATTAAATGTGAGTTCACGTGACCGGCTGGTTTACCAGGCTATCATTTTCCAAGTGTAATTTTCATAGTTGTTGCTATCATGCCAGTCAAGTCAATTCTGATCTCGATCTCTATCTCTCTATCTCTCTCTATCTATCTATCTATCTCTCTATCTATCTATCTATCTATCTATCTATCTATCTATCTATCTATCTATCTATCTATCTCTCTCTCTCTCTCTCTCTCTCTCTCTCTCTCTCTCTCTCTCTCTCTATATATATATATATATATACTGTATATATATAGCAGTCTATGCAAATGAACAATGTTTAACTTACCCTCTGTTGCCTGCACCGAGAACACCCTGTTTGCTTGCTGGCTGCTTCCGTTACCAAATGACGTACAGTGGTGTCTTCAAGGATGGCAAAAATGTGAGAATGACTGTATGGGCAGTCACCTTAACCTGCTCGACGGATGTGGTGGTATGCACATGAATGCAACAGACTATGGCACACATCACACAGGTGATGTGTGATGCATGTAACGTCAATGTAAACAGCGGCTAACCTAGTGAGCTAGGCTAGGAGCCGAACATCAAAAAACTACTGGAAGCATTTTGGCCCTTCACCTGGGGTCGTGTTTTAGTCAACTGGGCATGCTCACGACGCGACCACTTAATGCCAAGCATGTCGTGTACACCAGGGGTTCCCAACCTTTTTTGTGCCAAGGACCGGTAGATAGATGGAAAAAAAAGTTGCGGACCGGTTGTCAAATTTAATTGTATATATATATATATATATATATTATAAACATAGGCTATAATATTATAGGCTGTGTGGTAGTTGAAACATAGTTTCAAGTTGACGTTTATTTATGTTTGTAGTTTGTAAAAAAAAAAATGTTTGTAAGAAAAAAAATTATAATAATTGACCGGACTCGCGGCCCGGTACCAAATGCGTTGCGGCCCGGTACCGTTCCGCGGCTCGGTGGTTGGGAACCACTGGTGTACACGACTTCCAATCTCGTAGTTTACGGCGACTTCCAATCTCGTAGTTTACGGCTTCCAAGTGAAGGCCGCAAATGTTCAGCTGCTGAGTTTTTCCGTGACAAACAAGCTTTTAATACAACATGTCGGAGCAGAGATGTTGCACGACTATTACAACTTACAATATGAGGCCAAAGAGGAAGCAAATGACCACAGGAGCGAGGTTTAGCTACAGCGAACAGAGACGGTGTGTTTCTACCTGGACCTGGGGCTAACGTTGTTAGATCCAGCACAGCAGCCAGTTGTTCAGCACTCGGTAAGTTTATCCACATTTGAAAACGCGTGTGATTTATTGTGTGTAGTGATATTCAGTCAGAGCCCGTCCATTTTGTTGATGAGTGATCCAATCACAAGAAAAACACTGGAGAGTTTTGTATGGAGCAGCAACTGCACGCGCTGCACCGAAAAGCATTAATCTGGAGCACCGCTTCTTCTTCTTCTCTGATCTGAAGCAACCCGGAACAACGACTCACTGTTTACTCACTAATGGCCCCCACACTTCTGCAATGTTATTGCACCTTTTTCGTTGTTACTGCTTGGCACAAATGCAGAAATGTAGGTGCAATACCATTTCGGAAGTGTGCGGGGCATTGGTGAGTAAACAGTGAGTGGTTGTTCCGGGTTGCTCGAGGTGCTCCAGATTAATGCTTTTCGGTTTTTGAAAGACAGAAAAGTGGATTTTATGCAACAATTTGGAAGAGGCCACTATATGTTGGTAAAAGAAGAGGATGTTGCGGCTCGGATAGCGTCTTCACTTCACGTGAAGACTCAGGTAGGAGCTGGCATTTAGACCTAGACGTGAAAATTGTGTTTGAGTGTTTGATGGGAAATGCGTGACGTTCGCCGGGCGCTAATGTGCTCAGTATGAGCGAGAAGCGCCCGGCTAGCGGGGTAAATCCAAACCCTAACTCCAACCAAGTGGCTACCAGTGCCTAACCCAAACCCTAACCCCAGCGTCAGGATGCCTCACCCCAACCGTGTGCGTCCAAACATGACACACCCTTGTGTGTCACCGTCCGTGCGTGACTGCGTGTCGACATCCGACGCCAACTCGCCAAGGTACGTGACAAAGCAGCGCAAATCAGTGCAGTGGGAGTGAGAACGTGTTGAAACATTTCAAGTTGTAGCAATGAAATATCATCCTGTTTGTCTGCTTCTCCCAATATGCCTGGATTCAGACCGGCAGCTAGAGTAAAGGGCTGTGAGCAATAGGCTACCAAAATCTAATAGGCTATTCACCTTATGTAGCCCCGCCTACTTGATGCATTTGTATTACGACTTCCTGTTCAAAACACAGACTACTGTTTTACCTGCTCAAACCAGAGAGCCTGGTCAAATAGCTAGTGACTCACTGAAAGCAGGCCCCGGGGATAAGCTCTGCCACAGGAAGTGTAAACACAATTGGTTTCCGATTGTGTTTACACTTCCTGTTAGTCTCTCAAGCCAGACTGCTCTTCTACATAAGGTGAATAGATCGAATCACTGTGACGTTGCAACATTGTGGAGATATCTCAAACTTGTTGTTTATTTCTGTTGTCATTTTCAGCCCTAACTTTAACATTAAAGATATATACCCTAGGGCAGGGGTGCCCAATACGTCGATCGCGATCGACCGGTCGATCGCGAAGGTAGTGTGGTCGATCGCATGGCATTGAGGGATTTTTTTTTTTTACTGTTTTTCCACTGTTTCCACTGTTTTTCCACTGTTTTTCCACTGTTTCCACTGTTTTTCCACTGTTTCCACTGTTTTTCCACTGTTTTTCCACTGTTCCACTGTTTTCCACTGTATACTCAGTGTATATATATATAAATAAATATGTTTGGTAGATCACTTTGACTTGGTCATTTTAAAAGTAGCTCCCAAGCTGAAAAAGTGTGGGCACCCCTGCCCTAGGGTATACACGTGTAGGGTGGTCCAACCCTGACGTTTGGCATATGCTTAGTTTATGTACTGTGTTGATAAACCAAATCTCCCCAAGTGACTTGATCACCGCAGGTCGGACTAGGTGCTAGTTTTGGGTGAACTCAAGCTGTATTTTCTTTTTATTATGTGGCCCAACAGGTAAATTAGGTCTCCAAACGTGTTGTTAATGAATGAGATATGAAAGCATCAAACCTGCGTTTTAGACTTACATTGCCCTTCTTTATCTCAGTTGTTCCCCGCCCCCCGTTTGCTCCGCTCCATTAAATGGTATGAACGTGACGCGGGCGTTGTCGACCCGCACGTTATTGTAAACGCACATTGTGATTTGGCCTATTCAAACTGAAATGTTGTGACAACCCCGGATAGTTAAAGACGTTTGAGTCTGAAGTTCAAGTCATTGAGGCTAAAACGCCCAAACATTATTTTGACTGCAATCATGTAAAATACTCTGTGTAATCAGTTCTCTAATGCATGAAATAGAAATGTCCCGCTCATATTGGAATGAGGAGAAATGTTTTGGGTTTTTAGCAGAAGGTGAGTATGGATATTCAGAGGGATGAGAGGAGTATGGATATTCAGAGGCTTGAACAATATTATGAAGGCCTTGAATCACCAACTCATAATTTGGTTTGCTCTAATCCTCATAGCCTCATGACGATTCGCTCCTTCAATTCAAGAATAAGCCCAGAACCATAAACCACAAAGAAATGACAAAACTAACGTACATATCCCGTCATTTTAAAGTTGGAAAAACTCAAACGTGTGAGTGTGGCGCGAGCAACAGTGACGTCCTCAGACGGCGCTGCCTGCAAAAAGTGCTGGAGGAGCTCGGCGGTAAAGTTATACATCACGCTAAATAATGATCTGCTCTACATTTCATCACTCCCACTCCTTTCCTGTCTCCATCCATCCTGAGCGGAGGAGCCGTGCACGCTGCTGTCAAATGACTGTAAGCTGATGGATACAGACCCCGGCAGAACACGTCACCCGTCTCCATCAGGGCACCGCATTTCATCTAAATGTAGGCCTTGACAACACGAGGGTCCTCGCTCGCCTGTGTGGGATGTTTGCAGTTGAAAATGTTAAGTGATCGAAAAGGTTCTCCCTGCTGTCCAGTGTTTTATTTTGAAAATTATAGAGGTTAAAGGAACAGTTCACCCCCCCCCCCCCAAATAAATAAGTAAATAACATGAAAAAAAAAAAAAAAATGTCATCATCTACTCACCCTCATGCCAGTTGCAACCATAGACTGTCTAAAAAATATAGACAGAGTCAACGTGATGTCACACATTGGTTTTTAGACTGAAGCCTAGTGTGGCCATTGCCATCTTGGGGTACTTGCACAGCTCGCGTGAGACGGCACGAGACCAGGGGTTTACCAGGGCCGCAGCTCCGCCTGCTATTGGTCGCTGATCGGCAAGCTGCGTGATCACTGGACCAGTGGGCTAGCTCGGGCTTTGGAAGAGGAGGCCGCGGAAGTGATACTGAAAGCTGTAGTTCCTCGAAAAGGCCACTTGAGGCTGGACCCAAAAGGGAGTCGTTCCCGTTCACCCCCATGTTAAAATGTGCCACTTTTAGTTTGTAACACCATTAAATGTATGTTTACAGCCTGGTCCTAGATACAGCTAATTTCACCTTTCATAACAACTATACGGGAGGTGCATTTGTATATAACTCGCCCATTTAGAGTAAAATAGATGATGGCAAAGACGATGTTTTGGGGGTGATTGACAGGTCGCCTGTCCAGTGATTGTGCAGGTTGC
This sequence comes from Poromitra crassiceps, assembly GCF_964638095.1. Taxonomy (NCBI): domain Eukaryota; kingdom Metazoa; phylum Chordata; class Actinopteri; order Beryciformes; family Melamphaidae; genus Poromitra; species Poromitra crassiceps. The sequence continues at coordinate 32,972,044 of NC_139626.1, read as the reverse complement.
CGATCATGGACCAAGAGTAGACAGAGCTGCGTCTCTGGGGAACCCCCTGTCTCGTGCCGTCTCGCGTGAGCTGCGCAAGGACCCCAAGATGCCTACAGGCCACACTGACTAGGCTTCTAAACGGGAGTCCAAATCCAATGGGTGGCTACGTCCGTTTTATATAAACATTCACCCGCCATGTACAGTTGTTATGAAAGGTGAAATTAGCTATGTATACCAAAACCGTGTTTTTAACCAGGTGTAAACATGTTTAATCCTGTTGTATAGACGAGCATTTTAACATGGGGGTGAACAGGGAACGACTCCCTTCTGGAGCCAGCCTCAAGTGGCCATTCGAGGGAATTACAGCTTTCGGTATCACTTCCGCGGCTTCCTGTGTCAAAGCCCGAGCTTACCGCCTGGTTGAAACACAGGTGAAGTTTGTCTATGTAACACACAATATAAACCCTATTTTGATTGTCTATTAAGAAACCGAAACTTCAGTTCACGTAAGATTTCTTCAGGCCGATTTGAACCATAACAATGAAGCTGCTTTGCATGGAGGTGTACACAGTTACAGGCGTGAAAGTTGTGAAAGTTGCATGTTGGCTGGGAGGATGCAGGTGGGAGAGCAGGCGGCTCCCGTGCCAGCTCGTCTCCAGTCCAGTCCTTTCTCCAGGGCAAGCGGCCGGCCTGCTGAGAGCACACATGAGCGGGCCGCGGACGGGCCACCGCAGACAGGGATCCCGACAGCTCTAACCCCCCCGCCGACATCCCATCCGTCTTGGGCTGTGTTGGCACTGTGAAGGGTAAAGCGGGGCTGAGCTCTGGGACAGGCGGGGAGGGCACAGGAGAGCAGCCTTCCCACCGGAGCCCCGGACCGCCCTGCTCCGATTAGAGGGAATTTGTTCCACAACATTGTGGCCTCCCGCTTTCCGAGGCTGGGCCCGCACAGAAGGCACAGGCACAGATTTGGGCGGTGGCCAAGCCTTTTCGTCGGGCTCCACATGTGCCGAGCACGACTCCCCACTGATACTTCTAGCTTTATAGCCTCCCCGCCTGATGGAACAAATGCTAGAAAATAAACTTATCTCATTTGGATGACAACACATTCCCCCAGGTTATAATGTTGCGCCATTTTGAAAAAGGCAGACAGGGTCAATTGTACATTTGCAGCTCAGCCGGGGAGTTTTGGCTGTGAAAATGCCTGTCTCGCCACATGCCTGACAGTGAATTTGGAGCAATTTTCCTTATTGACTCCCTTGGCGCTTTAGTCTAAGGTATTCTGCTGTAATGACGACAGATATGATTGTTTTTACACTTCATAGTTAATACATTTATTATCAAAGATAATATCACATAAACACCCATATCTTTTCATTAGGAAAGTAAGGATGTAGTTTTCTTTGTAATAGGTACGTTTCAAGCCATTACATCAGCCAGTGTTTTTTTTTCCCTTCCAAAATGGAGGTGGCGTGACATGATTGATGACCTCACTAGATTATCCCCAATACAAAAGTCATCATTGAACAGCAGGGCTGCCATTGTGTGTGGGATGTCTCCCATTGATTTAAGTAGTATCTTTTCATGATCTATAAAGACGCCAGCTGGAGAGAAAATTGTTTGCACTCAAACATTTAGTGTCTATGAGCCATCGCACTCTCGTGATTAGAAAATAATTATCACTTTTTGGAGAGAAAAAAATCCCTCAAGCAAGTTAGTTATATTGTATCCTTGTGCACAGCAAATTCAGTCAATGAAATCACACGGCAATTAAATCAACCCAAGTTAAGCAGGTTGGGTGTCAGATGGGCAGGGGCGTCTTGTGGGCGGGGGAAAGTGGGACTGACTACCCAGGCCCCCAATGTGGGGACGGCCCTCGAAAAGCCTGGAATGCGTGAGATAGATCAAGAGAGGAAGGGTGCCCACAGAAACTGCTTATGTATATAGGGCCCAGCATTTTGTGCTACACCCCTGCAGATCGAGCCTGCGTTAGTAAACTGACAACAAGCCATAACCATTGCAGCTGCTTTATGCTGGCGCCTCACCACTGATCTGGAATTGAATGAATAAATCAATCTACCGGTAAGCAGGAATCCAGTTTAAGAGAATCTAATCCAGCTTCAAACAGGAGTGGACACGAAGGAGAGCGGCAGCGTGTCCAGTCTGTGACCGGCCGGTCTCTATAAACTGTCCTCTCATTCGCGCTCAGTCTGTGACCGGTCGGTCTCTATAAGCTGTCCTCTCATTCGCTCTCTAATAGACCTCGTCTGTCCACGGTGGACCTATTAAACACAGGTTTGTTTTCATGTCTGTGACACGGCGAGAGAGGAGCGTATAATATCCACCCAAAAGAGCAATGAAACAAACAAAAAGACGTGAATACAAAAGACTAGGGGATATCATTATATACAAATTAATTTTCTCCTGAGCCTTCGCTGTCCCGTCCCTTGGCTGAGAATTGGAACGTCTTAATTGCTTTATGGCCGTGCCGCATGCTTTCCAGCAATCAAGTTGCTTCCATTTAATTCAAGTGCCACAAGATGGCCTCTCCCCGGCCCTGGAGCATAATAGACAGTGGAGAGTGAGGATACACCCTCCAAATTGGAAAACACTGGGCTATAGATTAACAGAAATGGAACACCATTAGCCTGGTGATAGGGAAATGATTCCCCCCCCCAGGTGTTTTGGAAGCAGCACGCGGTCAGACTGCCGATGTGTCGGCATCTCCGGATGCGCCAATCCTCTCAGCTGACCTCAGTGAATATTCAGGAGCCAGGGGAGTTGAGACAACACACATCTTTTGTTCTTTTTTTTCTTTTCTTTTTCGATTTACAATTTTAATAAAAATCAAACAATGGCCAGGAGTGTTGTTGAAACACAATCACGCTTAGAGAAAAAAATATGAATTAGGTTAATTAATTGGGTAATGACATTTCTTGTCTATAGATATGTTTTGCATATCAGTCTATTGGGAAATACTTTGGGGACTTTTTCAACCTATACCGAAGATAGGACAATCACGTTCCTATTTTTAATTATTATAGCCTAATGTAGCTTTATGCAGGCTTTTATACATGTCTATTATTGCAAAGTGGTCCATTTGAATTTAAAATGGAACCTCCCTGATGCATGTTTCATGGCAACAGGCTGGTGTGTGGATGTTTTATGATAATAAACCGGTAGACATCTGCAGACGTGAGATTGTTCACTGATCTTGATCAGCAAGGCCTGTTCTCTCCCTTCTCCACCGCTCGAGATGGAAGTGAATGACAGGTAGCATGAAATAAAATCCCTCGTCGCCACGTGACGTGAAGTTCTTGACTGATTTTCTTTTTAGACGGATCAGCTGAACTATACAATTAACGGTTGGTTACGTTGTAACCCGGGTTATCTGAGTGGCGACACTCTCTCCAACATATTCCATATGTTGGGCATATATCCTGATTAGCGGCAGCTGACACGTAATCACCACCTCACCTGTTGGCAAATCACTTCACCTGTGGGTGATTGGGGGTGGCGTCCTGATTGGCCCCAGGGTATATAAGACCCATAGCATGAGTTATTACAGTGTGATTGTTTTTTCCCCCAATATTTTATTTTCAGATTTTTTTGAACAATACACAAACAAAACAAACAAACAAGCTCAGTCACAGGAAAACAAATATATATACACATACATATTATTGATGCTCAATATTGCAACATGGTGCAGCACCAGTTCCATAAGGTGCTTATGTGCTTGTAAGGGATATTGTGCATGGGAACCCATGCAAGGGGGTCTATGAGAAACCAGCTATGTGAGTCACCCGTCGCCCCTAACCTCATCAAGGTAGGCAAGAAACGGGTCCCAAATAGTTGAGAACTTTTTAAGTGAGTTGGTACGGTGGCTGCCTGGTGACATCAAGATATTTTTATTATTGCGTGGCCATACCACGAGATACTAATGCGTGGGAACGAGATAATTAAGTCGTGGCCACCAGTTACTAATGCGCTGCCACGACTTACTAATGCGTGGCCACGACTTATTAATGTGTGGCCACGAGATCATTAATATCTCGTTCCCACGTCTTAATGATCTCGCGGCCACACATTAGTAATGCATGGCCACGCAATAATAAAAATATCTTGATGTCACCAGGCAGCCACCGTAGCTTTCATTCCTGCAGAATGAGTTTTTTGGCAACAGTTGTCCCCTGCGTCAGAGACTGTTGCACAGCTGCAGGGAAGTTCAGAGAGGACTCAGAGCAGCCGAAGATGGCGAGTTCTGCCTCCGGCTGCAGGGTTATTTTGTAGGCCTTAGAGTAAGAATCAAATATTTTGGCCCAGAATGCCGTTAGTAAGGGGCAGAACCAGAAGGCATGAGATAGTGTGCCCTCTGAAACTTGACACTTGTAACACAGTGGCCAGACAGAAGGGAAGATCTTGTTTAATTTATGCTTGGAGTAGTGAAGACGGTGAGCGACTTTAAATTGGATCAGGATCAGGATCAGGATATACTTTATTGTCCCAGAGAGGAAATTTGACTTGGACAACAGTGCTACATACAGCTGCATCATAAAAAGACAACACAAATGACAAAATGACATAACAGGAACAACAAAGGTCTACACATTTTTTCGTGAAGAGATGCACCTTACATATGAAGTGCATAGAGTTGTATTGCAGCTGACCCGTCAAAGGAAAAGACCCATAAAATAAAGAATTGCACTGAGGATAAAAGATGACATGTGCAAAGGAATGGGCGGGAGACTAGATAAAGTGACCTATGCTACTGTGCAAAAGTGGCTTACAAATTAAAACAAATGGCAAGGTGATAAATGCCATTTGATAATAAAACCAATAAAATAAAATAAAATAGTAAGACCACAGCATGATCACGTTTAAAAAATGATAAAGTGCATTATTGAAACATGAAAAATTAAAATAATAATAAAATAAAATAATAAAAGGTTCAAATAGAGAGAATTAGAAAAAACAATCCCATAAGATTTCAGAATTAAATCAGCTGGTGTCTGCTATTCACAGTGTGATTGTTTGGCTGTTTTTGTTTTGGAACTCAGGTCCCCATTGACTTCAGTTGTTTTGGAGAAGCCTGCTACAAAGTTGTGCTGTTATCCTCCCTGTGTGTCATGAACTAACACATTTCACCTGTGTTTCATTTGAGGGTGAGGAGATGACAGAATATGCATTTTTGGATGAACTAGTCCTTTAATGTCCTAAGGAAAGATGGCAGGTTTCTTTACGGCCCGTCCAACTCCACCAAAGTCTTCCTCCTTCTGCCTCCCTCAGGTTAATCATGCGTCATTTAAATCCAAAATTCCTGACAGTACACTTTCTGATGGTATTGCCAGTATGTTCTGCATGGCTGTTTGGATCAAATACTGGTTATCTCTTCTATTGAGCTGTTCTAACCTCTGTCCACTCTCATTAAAGGCCGGGAGCGGTGAAGTTCCTAGGCAATCAGGACTAACGCTCATGGGCAGTTATAGACTACGACACTCTAACGAGTTAAAATGCAGAGCCAAGTAGAACATTCAATCAGAGAGAATGAGACAACCGCTATGCACTGTCATCAAGTTTGTAGAATAGACAAGAGCCACTTGGATATTTATGATCACATAGGCTACACCTGCATACACATAATACAAGGCAGTAGATGGACACAAATTGTAGTTCTCAATTTGCAGATTTCTAACATTTGTCTCAACATCACTTTTCTGACATCTTGGACTGAGTCTTCATCTCTGACTTTTTGTCGCTTATGTACCATTTTGAACGTTCAAAGATACACTTTTCTCCACTCGATTGACTTGATATTCTCCCCAGCACTACAAACACTTAAGGCACTGCACCTGTCTGTAGTAGCTATGTGATGATCCTCAAAGTTCTCTGCAGTAGTCACTCAAAATCCACTGCATTGATTAGTTGGATGTTGACAGGCAAAGCTGCAGCAGATATTGAGCGCGCCCTTGCACACACGCACATGCACATGCACACACAGGCACGCGCACACACACACACACACACACACACACACACACACACACACACACACACACACACACACACACGCAGACGCGCACACACACACACACAAACACACACGATTAGAGGCGGTGTAGAATTCGTCCTCCGCTTTTTCTCCATCCTGGCTCGTCCTCCTCCACGGGCTGGCCAGGGGCAGTGGGCAGCTGCAGTGAAGCGCCCGGGGACCAACTTCTTCCAACCGCCGCTGGTCAGACGACGATATTCTTCCATGTTTTTAGTGAGGGTCCATATTGATGTTATATGGAGGAAACCCCACACAGAAAGGCCGTTTTGACGAGATGACCCACCTGGGCACTAGACCCCGAGGGCATCGGGAGACATACAGGTACCCCCAGTGCCAACAGCATCCCAGGCGAGAATCGAAACCAGGACCTTCTTGCTGTGAGGGGAGAGTGCGATGCAAGAATGCTACCACTGCGCCCCCGTTATGCCCTGTGGTTTGAAGGCTATAGGACTCGATCTGCTGTGGTCTCTGTCACTTGGTCTTGACTGGACCTGGAGCCTTGGAATTGACTAGGACTCGACTGAGATGTTCTTGAGAGGCTCTGACAAATTGGTTTGCTGATATATCATCATGATATATCATGCTTTGTTTAAATATTAGATATTTGCCAGTAGGGCTGTGAATCTTCACTGGCTTCACGATTCGATTCGATTACGATTCATCTATCTTCGATTTGATTCCACGATGCATCTCGATACAGCTCAAAGTATTGCAGTTCCAAGTATCAAATCCTAAATTTTCTATACTGCACATGGCTACTTTTTCATCAATTAATACAAGCAGTCAGATAAATATCAACTCCCTTTTTGACTTAGAAAGTGCTTTAAAATCTGAATATCAACAGAAATCTAAACATAAACGATTCAACGATTCATCTGTCAACGATTCGATTCGATTCACACGTCCGCATCGCGATGCATCGATAAAGCACTGGTTATCTCATAGACCTTATGCTAATGAGGTCAAAGACATAAAGGATGCCAACTTGCCATAAAACACCACAGAAGAAGAAGAAGTTGACTGTGAGCATGAGGGCATCAGCCAGCACAAAGTACAAACTCCAACAATGGCCAAAAGGAAGGGACCAGCACTCTCCAATCCCAAAGCAAAGCGCAAGAAACTGACTCGAGCCAGAGAAAATCTAAAATCCGGAGGAGTCAGGAAGTTCTTTGAAAATGCAACCAATACAATCAATGGCTTTGGTGTCTATGGCTTACAATAATTCCATAACATGTTTATCGGACACTGTATGTATGTATATATATATATATATATATCCTACATCATATTCATGTATAGCCTACATCATATTCATGTTCGTCACAAATCTCAGGATCAGGGGGAAGAGGTCAAAGGGGAAACGTTAGAAACGCCCGAAGGGTGCTTTGTTCTAGAATTGGTCTCCACTCTAGTTCCAAGTAGTTTTCTTTGTTCATCTAATTGTCCAGTTGTAAATTTCCTCTTCATTTAACGGCAGTAATCCAGCCTGGATTGCCCTCCACCTTAAAGAGCTGCTAACCCCCAAAGAATTGGCAGTCATTAGTTTCAATAGAGAGTTTTAGTGTCACATGATGGTTTAAATCGGTGGTTCTCAACGTGGGGTCCGGGGGCCACCATTGTTCCTTGAGGGGGTTCCTGGGGGTCCCCAGCAAATTGATGAATTGTTCAATGTGAGCATTATTTCATTTATTTGAGAAGTTATTTATTTTAGAAGTACTTGGCTTCATGGCACTTACGCATGTGGTTGTCTTCTGACTAGATTGCTTGTGTTGTATAAAGCTCAGATGTGCGTCGCTTTGGATAAAAGCGTCTGCTAAGTGAAATTGTAACATTGTTGTAACATTGTATAAGAATGTATTTTGATCATAGTTTCACTGTTATCTCTCTAGCCTACCTACAATACAGATAGTCATGGAATTCTGGACAAAATCATAACAACAATCATAATAAAAAAAATGTTTTTAATTAGGGGTCCTTCATACGGTTGAGAATCACTAATGCTGCTTCAAAGGCTTTTCCACAAGAACGTCGATCTGGGTGATTGTACACATCTATGCCCCCCCCCCCCCCCCCCCCCCCCCGAAAAAACAGATAAATAAATAAACACAAAAATGTTGCAAACACAAAAATGTAGCCTATCGGTGACCTCAGTCTAGAAAATATCATCGTATAGCTTAGCTATAGCGGCCTTCAGCCTTGATTAAAGCAACACCGTAAACCTCAGCTATGCACGGTATTCTGCGTAACGTGGGGCTTGTGGTGGGGTGAGGAGGTGCGAGGTGAGGGTAGAATCTGCCAGTTTGAGCCGAGCTGAGACGCACCAGCTGTGTTTATAAATTCCCAGTGCACCTGCTGGGGTTACGGAGCAAGTGCACTCAGGGATTAAGCACCGGGGCACTGGGCCACTGGGAGGAGGATGGAGGAGAACAAGGAACAACAGATTCATGTTAAGGAAGCATGTCAACACCTCCCTGGTGTCTCGACTTAAGCTATTCATTGTTGCCGTTGCTACCTAGGTTCCAAACTAATCTGCATTTTTTTTTTTTTTTTTTTGCTGTTAATCAAATATGCTCAGCTGAATGTGTGTAATCACTTGTGTTGAATGTGCAGAAGAAGAAGAAGAAGAAGAGGAAGGCGCGAGCAAATGAAGACGGAGATGGCGTGGCAGCGTCATTTGAATTCCGTTCGATTGAGTTCCGAGACATTTAAGTTTTGCTAGAGTGTGCTAGTTCTTGATTACAATGTTGACATTCTACTTGGAATTAAACCTGATTAATGTCATCGAATGTAAAAGCCCATAGCTCAGCGTTTCACATGATCACAGGAGATGGATTAAGAAAGAAGGCTTTCAAATTGAATATACCTCTCCCTGCTCAGCCTGTTAATTGTGCCATTTACCACTACTTGAGTCACTGACCGACGCTATTTAGTCAAACTAATGATGATGCACAGTCCAAGCCATCCCCTGATAATTAAACCAAAGCTCCATCTCTTTTTCGGCATTTGCTTTTTTTTGGGGGGGGGGGGGGGGGGGGGGGTGGGGGGGGGGGGGCACCTGTTAATTCTAACAGGTGAATTAACAGGTGCGCACAAAAACATATCGAACTGTGACCGGCCCTTTAAATCACTTGTGGCATTGTTAGCTGAGAAATGACTTTTTTCTTTTCACAATCCATTCTCTGTCACTC
>NC_139626.1:32934236-32962622 GCF_964638095.1 Poromitra crassiceps | reverse complement strand
AAATGAGGAGTAAAATCTCGCGTATGCATAAACCTCCAAATGAAAATCTGTCATAAACAAAGGAAAGACCCCCATGGCGTCTGGGTCTACAGTTTCTGTCACATATATTCCTTGGAGGTTTCATGTGACAAAATGCAGAAAGTTGCTTTGTCCCTCCTCTTGTCACGTTACACCCCTTACCCAGAGTTTTTTTTTCCCCCTTCCTGTTGTCTGGCTGTCTGTGCTGTCAGCCCATAGCCTGGCACCTGCTCTCATGTTCCTAATTAGTCTCATTTAATTAATTATATACCGTAGCACATCTCCTTATTTCTGCCTTCCTCTAGATTCATCGCCTTTGTTTCAAACTTGCAGTGTGAAGATCAGCTTTCGATGCTGTGCGCTGCTTGTTTTGGTTTGTGTGTGGATTTAGCACGAGTGGTGTTTTTGGATGATCAAGCTCTCCTGGAGCTGTTTACTTAAGGTTGCGACGCCCCATGTCGCTGTGAGGATTGAACACTAGATGAGTTTTTGGATGATAAATCATTCAGCGTCTCCTTCGTGTATAGCGTCTTTGTACTTTTGGATCCCATGAGTGTTGTGAAGTGCCGCTGCGTGATGCTGTTAGGCACGGGGAATTTGTCAGGTGGCGTGGAGGCTGATTGTCCTTAGGTTGCATTTGCTGATCTCTGTAAGGAATACCTGATGGCATTAGCAGCAGCATCCCAGCTGCCACTTCATCCTCCTGTTACACCGGGATGCACAGAAGAAAAGAGTCCATCAAATATTTACTGCCTGATCAACACGACACAATAGAGAAAGATCAAACCTTTGACTGGATAGGTCAACCACAGACTCATTGAGTTTCCAGCAGACAAAACAGTACTGCAGCGACCGCATGGAGACACTACAGCAGTTGTAGCCCCACTCAATTGCTCTCAATCTGCAGTATAGCCGCCTGCATATTAGCTTGGAAGTTTTGAGGACACTTATTTTAGGCCAAACCCTTGCTATAGCTAATCATCTTTTTTAACGTCACTCTAGTTTTCTTTTCGGCTGAGCCAGACACTACATTTAGAAAAGTTTGTTGATTCTTTTCAATTCAAGATTTGTGGTGTCAAATCCTGAGCTTGGAAAATTGGATGGAAGGATGACTTTTCAAAGTCATCCTGCAGGCCGGATTGGACCCTTTGACGGGCCGGTTCTGGCCCCCGGGACGTATGTTTGACACCGCTGCCTTACAGGCTTAACTAGAGGAGTGCTGAGTGCAACAATAAGCTACAATTCTTAGAGCATTAATCAACTAATAGTAAGGAGGTCAAAGGTCAGAGCCACAGTGCATATGGACAATATTCCTGTAAACATAAACAGAATGATACAAAAAGAAAAGAAAAGAAAAAGATCAGCTTAGTAGGAGGGAATTTTAGACGTTTAAATGATGATATAGCGTGCGTGTGCGTGCGTGTGCGTGCATGCATGTGGTGGCCTGCAAAAACCCTTCACATGGTGAAAATCTGTCATTTTAATTTATTAAAATATTTCCATAAATTAGAACCTCGCCCCTATAACATTTTTTGGATGACTGAGATGTAGCTCTCGCAGATCAAAAGTTCTGATTGTTTTAATCTGTTATGCTGTGTCTAAAGGGAAAACATGATAGGCTTTAATAGTGGCCTTCCACCAAAACCATAAAAAATAATACACTTTGCCCTTTTGTTTTATGAAAATAATGATTCACTACGATGTACTACGGAGATGAACGTAACCGAAATCACTCAAAATCTCAAAATCCCTGCAAAACAATTTTTTCTACCTACTTTGGCTCATAGCCAACAATGTGTAGCAGCAACACGTGAAGGTTTATCCCAGATCACCATATCATATCAGTGCAATAATACGATTATATAATACCCTATTTTGAATATTTGCCATCTTGCGTTTCTGCGCCTAAATAGTCCCGCACAGTATTTGCACAGCAACTGCATTCAGTCGGTGGTGTGGCACCTCTCCCATAAATGAAAACCACACTCAGCAAATTGTATCCCCTCAGAAAATATATATTTTTCAATAGGTGGGTAGATTTCATGCTTTGAACCTTATCATCATGCTAAAGAAAAATACCAGTGTTATTCACTTTTGCACTCATTTTCTTCAGCAGACCTCTACTTGACACTATACCCATGGGCCAGTCCCCACTGCATTGCTGTGCTGTTATGATTTGAGGCTAATGTCGCTTAATGAAAGGTCATTATGACTCAGGCACATAACCTTGTGAAAAGGCACATAATATTATATATATATATATATATATATATATATATATATATATATATATATATATATATATATATATATAAGAGCGCAGGGCGACTTGACTGGCTTTCAGTTGATAAACCACAACTGAGAAGGAAAGGTTATGGCAGTAAATTCCAATGGAAACTGTATCGCTGAGCACACTGATTCAGATTCAAAATCGACTTACCCGCAAATTTGAACTGATAAGGACATCTGTCAGTGGTCGTTGGACTATGCTGGATTGAATTGTATAGATCAGAGGTTTTCAAAGTGGGGGGAGGGCCTCCTCCAGGGGGGCTCCAAACGGTTTCAGGGGAGGCTCAGTGAATGGATATTGAATGATTCCATGAGTTATTGTTATCAAAGGAAGATAGAATAGCCTAAATGTATGTGATTTGGTTCAAGAGATAATCCAGAGATATAGTAGTTTGCAGGAATTTTACTGTTTTCCCACTGTCAGAAACAAATACATTGCCTTCAGACAGACCTTTTCTAGTCTGGAGTATGTCTGTCTACAGCAATATCAGGCTATCTTGGCTCCGTTGTTGAGTTGCGATGCGATCGAATAACATAATCATGATTAGGGGTGGGGGGGAGGGAGGGGTTGGTTGTCCAAGCTTTGTCTGAGGGGAAGCCCACAGTCTCAGACTTTGAAGACCCTGGTGAAATGAGACTTATTTGATGATTCTTCTTCATCAGAACATGCATGGGCAAAGGTTACATAGGTAACATTCTCTTACACGAGTGTTTGTTGTTGAAGGAGCGTTTGTGTCAAGACGTCATGGGAGTGATCTGTCACCTGACCTGTTTTCACTTTCGCTGTTGACAGCTGATCGGCTGACATAATGATGCCCCATCATATATCATTGATCACATGTAGGTGTTTATATTCTCACACCACATAAGAAGCAGGAGGCACATTATTGTGTTTTGCTATCGATTGTGAACAGCAGTAACTTACAGGGAACTGAAGTATGAAAATTGAAATTTGGTGAACAACCGTTCAGAACAAAAATATTTGTCTGTTCGCTGAAGAATTACATTATTATTATGCTCTTTCTTCCCTGCTTTGATTTGGGCTCTGCTGTAAAGGACCTGTTTACGGAGGGGACATGACAGGAAGTGGAGTTGACAGGCCTGGAGTGAGACAGTTAAATGCCCCTTGCTGCTCTGGATAATTAATAAATAAAGTACCAGGGGAGTCCTGTCATGGCTTCCTGTATGACAGGGGCTGTCTCCAGTGCGCTAAAGCATTAAATGACCAATTCCTGTCAGGCTAACTTCCACTGCACTCCCCTGGCACCATCTCCCTTTCTCTCTCTCTCTCTCTCTCTCTCTCTCTCACTCTCTCTCTCTCCCTTCCTCTCTCTCTCTCTCTCTCTCTCCCTTCCTCTCTCTCTCTCTCTCTTCCCTCTTGCTCTCCCCTTGCTCTCTCTCCCTCTCGCTCGCTCGTTCTCTTGCTCACACAGACCCTCTCCCCTTCTTCCAAAGAGAGCTACTTTGCTCTCTCTGCTCGGAGTTTTTCAGCGACTGATGGCTCTAGTTCATTTCTGCTGAATTAATTGGTCCCTGAATGAATTGTGTTGACAGGGCAATTCATCATGTGTTTGGCCTGACAGTGACTGGGCTGTTGGGAGTGTGGGGGTGAGGGGAGCTAGCAGGAGGAGAAGCTGGGGTTAGGGGAAGAGGATGGGGGCTGATGATTCTGCCCTCTCTCCTCTCCTCTCCTCTCCTCTCCTCTCCTCTCCTCTCCTCTCCTCTCCTCTCCTCTCCTCTCCTCTCCTCTCCTCTCCTCTCCTCTCCTCTCCTCTCCTCTCCTTTCCTCTCCTCTCCTCTCCTCTCTCTCTCTCTACCCACTTCTATTATTCCTTCTTCTCTGTGGAGGTCTCGAACAGGAATAGCCGGCGCATCAAATGTTGTTTTTTCCCCCTTCTCTTTCCCCTCTCTCTCTCTCTCTCTGAATATTTCAGGGTTCCCTGGGTTGCAAACAAACACACCAAGCTGACAGATCCAGCTGATTAGGGGAGCTCGTCTGTCTGCTTTGGAGGATATCCCTATTACTGGCCAGTCCGGTATAGCCGGTCCCCCCCCCCCCCCCCCCCGCTCCCCTCTCCCCACACTGCTGGCTGGACCACCACTCCTGTTATGTGGTCCCTGACACATTCACTAAGTGAGGCGCATTGCATTAGGCTTTAATTGCATCATGTATCACACATCGCCATTAGGATAATTATTTACTGCTGAAGGGTAAATGAGGTTTGGCTGGGGCTGCATGCTGGCAGATACGCTGGCACAGCCCAGCTCAGCGACCTGCTTTTGGCTGAGGTGCGGTGCTCACCTACCATAATAGGTGTAATAGCCGGGGTCATTTGCTGCGTTTGGAAATATGCTGTCATTCTGACACGTCGAGTCGAGGACCCCCCCCCCCTCCCCTTCCTCACCACCACCACCACCACCACCGTTCCCTCCTTTTCTCACACACTTCACGTCACGCAGGCCACTTATTATGTTCAATCAATCACTGCTCACTCATTAGGAACCTCCCCTCAAGTCTCCTCTGGACGGCCTCACAGCAAGAGTCCAAAATTACCTCATAATTGCTGCTCAGGCATCATAACAAGCTAGGCTGCCCCACTGACACCGCCATGCAAACAGGTCTAACACAGGAATTGATGGATACTGGAGAATCGTATTATATATCGCCATATCCAATTAGATACAGCACATAAAGCAGCAGATCTATTTCCTGTTTCATAACGTCAAACCCAGTATTCAGATATAAAGATGTGAAATACATTTTCATATTTTCTCAGACTCCCATCCACCCCCCCCCCCCACCCCCACCCTCCCCCCGTTCTTGGCATGTCATTGCAAATGATAACATCCCCAGGATTTATTGTACATTTGACACACCAGTAACCAAATTATAATTTGGTTGCTATAGCGTATTCAGGGAAGCGCTGTAGCCTACGAGCACACAGACGGTGTAGGAGTACGGCTGTAAAAGGTCACCAGTCGGAGATCTGCCACTGCAGTTTGAAGTTCTGCATGATGAGGTCGGCTGTATAATACATGAAGGTCTGAAACTGTAGGCCTTCCTATTCTTGTCCAAATCTTTGTGTGGTATTACCTCGATCTATTACATGTGAACCTGATCAGTGCATGTGCTGCAGCCCACACCGGCCTGTGCACCATCTGACACACCTCCTCCCACACCTGTGCACCATCTGACACACCTCCTCCCATACCTGTGCACCATCTGACACACCTCCTCCCACACCTGTGCACCATCTGACACACCTCCTCCCACACCTGTGCACCATCTGACACACCTCCTCCCATACCTGTGCACCATCTGACACACCTCCTCCCACACCTGTGCACCATCTGACACACCTCCTCCCATACCTGTGCACCATCTGACACACCTCCTCCCATACCTGTGCACCATCTGACACACCTCATCCCACACCTGTGCACCATCTGACACACCTCCTCCCACACCTGTGCACCATCTGACACACCTCCTCCCATACCTGTGCACCATCTGACACACCTCCTCCCACACCTGTGCACCATCTGACACACCTCCTCCCATACCTGTGCACCATCTGACACACCTCATCCCACACCTGTGCACCATCTGACACACCTCCTCCCACACCTGTGCACCATCTGACACACCTCCTCCCATACCTGTGCACCATCTGACACACCTCCTCCCACACCTGTGCACCATCTGACACACCTCCTCCCATACCTGTGCACCATCTGACACACCTCCTCCCACACCTGTCCACCATCTGACACACCTCCTCCCATACCTGTGCACCATCTGACACACCTCCTCCCATACCTGTGCACCATCTGACACACCTCCTCCCATCCTCCCAGACCCAGAGTGCCAACTGCCTTCCTCTTAGATGCCATCAACATTATTCACTGGATCTTTTTGTAGACACTCTTGTATTGATTTGATACTATGAACCAGTGCAATGGCTATCCAAAGGATACAGCATTATACATGCAGATAATATTCTGGGGGGAAATATTAATAAAAATGGAAACAAATAGGTCAGTAAATGACACAACACAACACTTGAGACAACAACTTAGTGCTTTTCACACAATTATCCCTAACCATGATGGGAATGGGAGTTAGTACACTTTCTATTCATAGTATTCCCATGACGTCACAAGCATTTTCCTACCAATATGGCGCTACAATACACACAGCTCATTGGCTGGTTATGTCACTTGATTGTAATCACCTGTTAATTGATTACAATCACCTGCTATTTTCCTACCAAGATGGCCGTGTGGTGATGTAACAGAATACTATCAATAGCACAGTTCTATTGATTAGAGAGGGAATTTATCCCAGTGTATATTTTAATTTAAAATTATTTCTTGCAAATGCAGTGGTATGTAATCCAACATAATTCAATGGATCTTTAATTTTCAATTTCATGTAGAGACGAATGTAGAATGTCAATGTACACAACAGATTGGACGGTCGATATACAGTATACATACTTTCCTAATGTCTTTTGAGGCATAATAACTCAACATCCTTAGGAGCAATCTATTGGATGAAGTAGCATCATTTAAATGGATCAAGAACAAGGACGACTGAGTTAACTCTTTCTATACATTAGGATAATTACTGCTGATGCAATGAGAAATAATCATATTAATGTGTCAGAGTGACACAGTGAACAAAAAAAGCTATAGAGTATAACTAGATTGTTATGTTTTTATATATTTTGTAGAATTAGATTAAAGCCCTGAGATGAAACAAACAGTGCATTTCATGTATAGACTGTACAGTAAATCAACATTTCACTACTCGCCATTAACTTGATTGATTACTGAGCAAGTTTTTCATCTGAATTAAAACCATTTTGCTTGAACTTCTACAGCGTTGAACTTTGAAGTGCAACTCTGATACTCAAGAAGGTTGGACTTAGATTAGGTCAGCGAAGGAAACTTCACTTCCTATTGATTTTCATTCCTTATAGGAGCAAAGACAGTGACAGGTGCTTTTTGAGATGGTATTCTGATGAGAGCCAATCAGATTATTTTACCACTATATACAGTATATATATATATATATATATATATATATATATATATATATATATATATATATATATATATATATATATATATATATATATATATATACACACACACAGTATATATTCCTGTTGATGTTGTCATCTGGCATGCTGCAGCAAAGATGAGCTTGATTGACAGATGCATCCAGGTTCACAGTTTATTGGTTTCTGCGAGAGAGCCAGATATGCCAATTTAGACAGGAGAGTGACAAAAAAGTTTCCATCTAAATAGAATAATTCTACTACTGGGAATTCTCAGCTGGGAAGGAGTCAAGTTTTTCTTTCTCTCCCCCTCCTTTAACAAGGGCTGTGAATGACAAACATCTACGACAGTTAGAGGCTGACAGAACATCAGCTTTTGATGCTTCACAGGGGAGCTATGAAATAAACAACAGGCAGAGAAATTGAATTCCAAAGTGAAAGGGTCTCTCTCCTCGTGGACTGGGAGGGGGATCAGAGTGCACCAAACAACTCAACCATCCAGCCCAGAACCTTTCGGAGGAACCTTCGCTCTTCTCTCCTCTGGAAGACATTGTCATTTGGGTGATTGTGTGGACATTGTAATGGGTGATATAAGTTGAGTGTGTGCCACCTAACTATTCTCATTCATTACCCGCTAATGGTTTTCATTGGCTGCGATATCACTGCTGCGGTTGCATATTGGGCAAGTCGAAAGGAGTCAAGTCAAAGTCAATGTTACGAGCATTAAAACACTCTATTGAGAATGGTGTTTGGTGCTATGGCATGATGGTGACGGCCTTGACATGAAAGGCTGAATCACTGATTGAGGATCATAACGGCCACATTATAAATTTCCATTCTCACTCATCCAATAAAGTCAAAAATGTCTTGACATTATTTGAGATGTTCATACCTCCTATGTTATCATGTACACCACCCAGAATCCTTTGCAAATCGCACCCCGCTAAACAGAACGGTGTCCACTTGTTGTAAATCAATAATGATATAACGAAGTCATACAGAGCGACAGTGGTGGAGGGATTATCGAAGTAAAAGAGTGAAAATAAGCTCTAAGAGGGATTTCATGCATAAATTTCTCTCTGCAACTTAGCACAAATTGAATTCAGGCACACTGTTGGAGAAATTAATTCATCTTTACAAAGCGTAGAGAGGTTAAACACTTTATGTGCTGCTCAGTGATCCAAAACATGGAGAAAACACTCACAGGCATTCTCAGTGTCGCCCTCCCATGTAGCATGTGATCTTTATACCTGGAGAGTAAATACATTTATCTCCAAACATTCCCATTAAACGCCTCTATTCATTACAGTGTGTTGTTTATTTCAACTTTGTCTTTGTTTGGATGTCAGCAATCTGTGAAGACCCAAGTCATTTGCCATCTCAAACACAATGTTGTACTCCTTATATGTATACTTTACTGACATTGTATAGTGTTAGATAAATGACATCAAGCTTAGACACATTTTTCATCTGAGCATTGGGACCAAATAGGAGTAAACTGACTCATTTCCCCCTGTGTCTTTAGTTGTGCCATGGTAATACTCACTCGTTTAATTCTTGTATGTCTCTGTGTTGAAGTTGTCTAAGTCTTGCTGTTAAAACTTAAAACCAATTGACCCTTGATCATCCACAATCAGAAACACAATGCAGCCCCTTTGCGTAAAAGATTTCAGACACTTTTATTATTGTACAAGTGAGACCAGTATAATGAAAGTGATAATACCGATGGACAAGGATGACTTCTTTTTTTTTTTTACTGTATTTACAGAGAAGTGTCTTCACGTCACACACAAAAAATTCCTTCTACAAATTAACAATTTGTAAATAACATAATATTAAATAAAGTCCACCTAACTTTAGGTTTACAGCTGAATATGCATATGATGACCATCTCTGCACTGCATAGAATTTATACATATACTTTCATCATGAACAATGTGTGTTTTCCTAATAATACTGCTCTCCTGATGCATAAAGGCGGGCTGTAAATAAACAGTAACAAGAACTAAGTCTTTGGCAAAATGCGAATACATTCACTTGACAGTTATGGGGCGACAGGTGAAGAAGGAAACCATGGTTCCGGCTTGATGTCGTTTCAAGTCTGGGCCTAAAACATGCGGGGGAGACGATGCTGAGGGGACGACATGTTTAAGGCATTTAGCTGAAATCTTTGCCCTCCTTTTTGCTGAACGCTTTGCATGTTTGGAGCCATCAGAATCAGAGTGAACTTGACACCTGACACCATTGCCATCAAACTAGACAAAACGGTGATAGCGGTTCGACCTGGGACAGCTGTTGTATCGTTTTCTGTGGTTGAATGCCAAAGACTAAAGTCAACTTAAAATAGGGAATGAGAATAGTGCACGTCAAGGCAGTGACATGATGAAACTCCCAGGTTTAAGTGAGACAGTTGTAAAGCCTGGAATTACAGATGTGTAAGAGAAATCGACGACAGCATCTGAAGCTGCAAGTGCCTTTTTCCGACCGGGAATTATTACCGACTCATGGTTAGGTTCATGATAGGCTATGCCGTAAAGCATATATGCATCATCATCATCATCATAATCTGCATAAGAACGCTCCAGTGTTGCAAACCTCCAAAATAGTGCAAAATAAACAACAACAAAAAGAAACGATTTTTGCCTGATGATCTCTTGTATCCTGACAAATAAGAAATAGTTAAACACTAGTCAAGCAGTCTGCAGTTTAGTAAGACGTCATTATTATGAATTATAAAAATGAAATAAAAAAATTATTTTAAGAATATATTTACTAGTTTCTTGAAATCTTGCAAATAGAGGGGCCGTGATAATATAAGTGTCATGGCTCCCTCTATTTTCAAATTGATGTTTCTTTATTTCATTTCATTTATTTCATTTTCATTTTTACATCTTGATTGTGTATCACAGAGAACATGTCCTAATCTTCTCATGGCATCAAAGCAATTGATTTCTTCATGCTGGATGATGTTTGGTTGGTTACTAGTGACTGTATGTTCAAATGGATCAGCCCAGCAGTGTTGCTGCTCCTCCTCTCTGCATGGAGCTCACTGCAGTGCCGTCTCAGTGGACCGGGAGACTCATGGAGAAGAAAAGACTGCTACACTTTAAAGGGACAGTTCACCCCCAAATGTAAAATACACATTTTCCCTCTTACCGGTAGTGCCGTTTATCCATCTAGATCATTTTGGCGTGAACTATTTTATTTTGACCTGGACTGCACCCGCTAGCTGCTACTGTAGCTATAGCTGCAGCAGCAGGCAGCATGTAGGAACTATTTCCTTTCGACTGAACTACACCCACTAGCTGCTAAGAAAATAGTTCCTAGATGAAACTGCTCACAGCAAGGTCTGGGGATTATCTTGAGTAACTGGGTCATGATTTCTGGGAATAGACATAGCTGTTGAATGTTTACATTTTTATTTTTTTGCACTACAAGTCGAGTGCTATCTAGTTCCATTGTATTCAAGGCAGACCTCTCTACGGCCGATATCAACAAAACTCAGCAACTCACACCAAAACTATCTATGGATAAATAGCACTACAGGTAAGAGGAAAAATATGTTTTTCATTTTGGGGTGAACTGTCCCTTTAAGCTGGGGACAGGTTCCTTGCCGAGATCCGTCCAGAAAAGGAATGTACAGTGTTGATCCATGATGGGACAAAATTGTGGCAAAATAAATGTCTTGATATTTTGATACTTTGTTTTCTTTTTCTTCTTTTCCCCACCGCTGCAGTCAGCGCAGCATGAATGTGTATAGCATCTTTCAGAGTCTCTGATAATATACGGAGTCTTGTCGATATTGAAGAGTCTGAGTTTGACTTTGAACATTCCAAACCGGCGAGACCGTCCGCTTCTCATTGTGTGTGAGTTGGGAACATTTGATGCGCAGACAGTTGCTCAGTGTCCAGTGGACCATGCCGCTCGCTCACACCGGGGCAATATGGAGGCTGAGGCCATGGTCCTGCAGGTTGATTTGGTTTCCATGGTAACTAGTGACGGTCATAGGCAGTGGCAGCAGTGGGAGGGGCGGAGCCTCTCGATGCGGCACTATAATAATAAGGGGAACCTGAAAGTTAACAGAAGAACGAGCCATTTGAAAAACAACAAACACAATATTTTACTGCCATTTCCCAAATTAAAACATGAAATTATTAAATTAAGGCCAAACCTAATCTAAAGCTTTACTATTATTATTATTATGATTATTATGATTATTATGATTATTATTATTATTATCATCAGTAGTAGTTGTAATAGTATGGTGGTGGTAGCATTACTATAACATTATTAGTATTGTTAGTATTCTGTTGGCCTACACATTGGTCCACAATTAACAGCTATTCTACTTAAAATCACTTTCCCCCCCCTGCTGTCACTCATACTCACTTAGTAGTGCTGGGTTGCTGAATCGCCAGGCTTCATTGTAGGTTGTGTACTGTGGATGACTGTAGGGGTTCCCCGAAAACTCGCTCCCTGAAAAACAAAACAACAAATCAATTAGCATTTCAATGCGTCAAAACCATTACCTTTTCACATGCAGTCATTTCTCCTCATTCAAACAGGATGCAATTTGAGGGGGAAAATGATAGTCATCTATCTGAGGCCAGCCAAGCAAGTAATTTATTTCTTTTTCATTTCACTTAAGTTATGCAACAGTGAACAATACAGGAAGGAAGCCACACTGAAGGCGGCTTTCCCTGTCCCATTTACGGATATCTAGGCAAGGCAAGGCAAAGTTTATTTATATAGGACATTTCATGCAGAAGGAAAATACAGTGGGCTTCAATTTTCCCATTCTTCATCTTCCAGTATATTCCAACCTAGTCTAATAAATACCGCATGGTATTAAACAGTTTCATGCATACATTTTTGATATGGCGCAATAAATCTTGCAGCCTTTCTTGGGGGGAATTTTATCGTCTTCAATCTGAACCCCTCCACCCTCAGGTCTGGTGTTTTGTGCACCAGAATTTCATTGCGCGGGAAGTAACTTTGGACCATGTCAGTGAGTATCGCTGTTGGCTCAACACGTTCCTTTCTTTTACGAGACAATAAAGGCTAGATCTTATATGAAGCTGGTGAGAAATGGCTTTGCGCTAACAGTGTTTTGTGCCTGTCACTAAATCTTAGCGGCTGTGTGTTGGATGAATGGGTTATAACACAAAACCACTAGCCATGGGATCATCTTTTGTTTTGTTCCACATAAGAACAAATGGAAAATAAAAGCATGTTTGACTTTAACGTCTTGCCACCTACAGTACAGGATCGCTCCAACAATTTTATTAGTCAAACACAAAAGTGACAAAATAATACATAAATAAACAAACAAACGAACAAACAAATAAATAAATAAATAAATAAATAAATAAATACAAATTGCAGTAAACAGAAATTGCATTGAAACTACCGGTAGCCTGCTACCACAGTTCGTTTTTTACTGAGCATTGTATTAACTATTTGTAGAAATATGACACATTGGTGTTTCATAACTGAACCCGGAATGAAAAATAACACAAAAAAAAGACTAAGGCAGCGCTACATGTAGGAGAAAAGGGGAATATCCAAGGCCTATGACAGGTCGTGTGATTGGTTAACGATATTCCAACACAGCTGTGCACTCGATTGGTTTCTCTTTCCACGTGGGTTAATCACATCAAAGTAAAAGCGCTGCCGGTGTCACTGTGCGGTGAAAGTGATGGTTGTGGGGCTCCAGAAGCATCAAGCAAACCTACATCCTCCCGGCGCGTCTGCCAGCGAAACACTAGCCTGACCTCCTCGGAGAGATAGCGATTTGAATATTTAGCGGGCTCCCTTGCCTCTGCCTTTTGACCCTTAACTGTTTGCTGTGAACCTGAACTGCAGGTTAAGTAGAGGGGGGAAAGGGATATGCTCTGGAGCGCAGAGGGCTGGGGAGGGCTGTTTATCGACGGCCGGCGAGCAGGGCCACGCGGGGAGATAATGAGCCAATAAGGTGGGAGCAACACTGTCCTCTTCCCTGCCTCTGATCACTTATTCAGCCTGTCTAATCCAATCATACACAGAGAGCTCATAGAAGGACGTGTGCGCCTCTTACTCTACCGGTCAATATCCATTGCCTCTCCCGTGTCATTCGGCGCTACAGTCCCTTCTTGGCAACTACACCTGTTCCTTTTGAGGGCGACGCCATCTGTTAAATACGCCCTGATGATCATATGAATCATATGAAGTATTCTGCCACTTACCAGGAACCATTCCAGCGAGCGTGGAAGTTGGGTAGCTGCCTTGGCCTGTAGGGGGCACGTGAGGGGGGTACCCGGGTAAGGTCGTGTTGGCCATATCTCGACCTGGAGAGACAAAACAAAAACACATCGTCAATGCGTTTAGTGTTAAAAGTCGACATTGAATGCAAAAAACAAGACAAACCCATGCCGTTATACACTGTGGACGTCATGACACATCGTCACCATAGTTCATCATCGTTACAGTAATAGTAGATACTATTCAAACATTATGTCTCTTTAGTGGCACAGAATGACCTCTGACCTCACCCTGTTAGTCACAAGCAGGAAGCAGCAGTCTGCCTCTCGAAACTGAAAGGAAGAAGACGAGCTACTGTGTGGAAGTATGTCTCCTCAATACACCATTCAAACCTGTCTAAATATACTGTAGCAGCCTCTGCTGAACTCCATAAGCCTCCTCTCTTTTCCATTAGCTGGGCCAGAGTGAGGCTGTGAGGACCACACTGGATCCTCTCTCTCTCTCTCTCTCTCTCTCTCTCTCCTTTCCTCTCTTTTCCATTAGCTGGGCCAGAGTGAGGCTGTGAGGACCACACTGGATCCTCTCTCTCTCTCTCTCTCCTTTCCTCTATTTTCTATTAGCTGGGCCAGAGTGAGGCTGTGAGGACCGACCACACTGGCCCGGTGGCCCCTCGGAAGAGCGTCACTGGGCCCGGGTGCAGATGCTCCACATTCAGCTCTGTAATTGAGAGTGACGGTTGGGTGTCCTCCCGAGCCTACGGGACATTTGGAGCGCCGCACGTAGCCCCAATCTGGCCGGGGCCGGCGTGGAAGAGGCCCCCCGTCACATGGTCAGCGCTGAGGGCCACTCGTGCTCAAAGGGAAACTCATCTGCCATTTGAGCTTTAATGAGGAACTAGTGTGGCTATAAGTTATAACGCAGCGTAACACTAGTGGCTATAACGCAGCGTAACACTAGTGACTATAACGCAGCGTAACACTCCAACACACACTGGTGTGTTACGGAGGCATGAGCACTTATTCACACTTACTGGCATTATAAAGGAAGAGCATCCACGGAGAGAGAAGTCAAACCAGTGTTCCACTAACTACAGGAAATATCATCATCCACAAATTATTAAGTCACCTTTTTGGTGGCTTTCTGGCAGACTGCAAGAGATTAGAAGCGGTAGGATGGCCTGGTGGGTTGACAGACTATACATATATGTTTATATACTATATATATATATATATATATATATATATATATATATATATATATTATATACCATGAGACTGAAATGTCATGTATTCTACACTGTAAAATACTTTTGCACATAGCACAATCCATATTATACTGCGGATTTAACACTACATACACTGTAGTTTACATGTTCAAAAATACATTTATCTTGCCAAATATTGAGAAATGAATATGAAAGAGTGCTGAAACTATACAGGCAGATTTAGCTATTGATCGGGGGGAAATATATACATGTACGAAATCACCAGAAAAGTTAAGGGGGGGGGGGGGGGGGGTGGAATGAACCCTTTGGGTATTGAAGGACCTGCTAGCAAAGGCTTGCAAGCATACTGGCTGTGGATGGGGGGGCCATGGGGGCTGTGGATGGGGGGGCCATAGGGGCTGTGGGGGAGGGGTATGAAAGGACTGGTGCCTCTAATGAAAAGGCAGGGTGGCAGGGGGCCTGGGGGTCCACAAGGCCCAGAGACCTGCCAGGGAGGAGGAGGAGGGGGGCGATAGGAGCCATGGAAGCCTATAGCGCTTGCTTAATGCAGGGTGAGGATGGATGGATGGATGGATGAAGGCTTTTGTCACAACAGAGGGGAACCTATAGACCCAATATGAGAGACAGAGCACACACATGCACGCCCACACATAGATCGCTTATTCAAACATATGGAGAGCATGATGGAGATCTCTATTGGTCACCATCAATAGTATGACACAGGAAACGATGAGGACCGGCGTCCCAACAACTGCTCCTCTATTATTTTGCAAATGTCAGCATTGAGCGGCGCATTGTGTCAGGAGCGCGAGGACGTTTACGAGCTTTCCAGAGGAAGAGTGAGGTCATACCGGACCTCTGGTTTATAATAAGAAGGAGTTTAGACACAAGCCAGTGCACAGAAGTCACAGGGAGCCCCCTGGAGTACTGTTAGGTAGGTGGGGGGTCCAGCAGGGCTGGAGGCCATTGTGCGTGTGCACCTCTCTCTGTGTGTGTGTGTGTGTGTGTGTGTGTGTGTGTGTGTGTGTGTGTGTGTGTGTGTGAGTGTGTGTGTGTGTGTGTGTGTGTGTGTGTGTGTGTGTGTGTGTGTGTGTGTGTGTGTGTGTGTGTGTGTGTGTGTGTGTGTGTACAGTGGTAGTGTCCCGTCACACAGCAGCAGACAAACGTTTCTTCAAAGTAGAGCTAAATACTTGTATCTCTTGATTGTTGACCACATCATTTCTGGTTTCTTCTGACAGGTCAAATAGCACAATGGACATTGATGGCATTGATTAAATTAAACAGCTATTGTGTAAATAGCTATACATCCGGTTGTTACTTCCCTCAAAACATGGCTACGATGCAATGGCAGAAAGAGAAATTCTCACCTACAAAGTTGCTAGAAAGATAAGAAATAATTTTTGATTCATACATTTTTGTGGTCCATCATTTTGAGCTAATTTTGGCATTGATGTTTGGCCAAAAAGTGAAAATCACCATCATGTATTTCAGTCAGTTCATAAAAGCACGAGTCATCATGTTCAAATGCAAAGATACATTATGTGAAGGTTGACGACTGGGACATCATCGAGGTATCAAAGCACAGACACACTGTTTGTTTTTGATCGATGTAATAGAGTTTTTTAATTAAGGGTTGTATCATATTACTCATTCAGAAATCACTGCTAGTAAATATAAATAACCATCAATCTATGAGTATTTGCAATCAACTTGAGTATATTTTACAGTACTCGCTGGCTGACTGTGATAATCACAGTCCCTGTTAAATGATGTTCTTGTATATTCCACGATACAGTGATACGATCATTGCCAACTGCTCTGTGACTGTTGCTTTATGTCCCCTTTAGAGCCTCTTTCAGAGAGGCGGCGGTTGGGAGAACTCTCTGTACAGCGATGATAGCCTCATTAGTGGCCTCCTAGCCATTGTTGTTTTACAACAGAGATGTGTGTCCAGATTCTCATTAAAAGACGGGCTTCTTTATATTGTCTGCTTCCTCTGACAGTCCCCTTAGATTGAACGCCAGCAAATCAAGCTATTTATTTTCCTCTGCCCTCTTTTCCCTCTCTGCACAAATCAATTCAAAGATTTTTTTTGGTTTGCTGTTACAGACGCCTGTTAATTTCAGTCTTAATTTGAGAAATGGCTCGTAACAGGGCTATTGAGCTAGGAATACAGTATTACCTGCTTTAGTGTGCCTTGACATTATTTCACTTCCCCCCCACCCCAGAAACGATTTAGCTGGATTGTTTGAAATTTCTGCTTATGCGGGTATTTGACACAGAAATCAACTTCCAAAAGAGAACAAACAAGCATAAAGTAGCAGAGGGACACACTAGTTTTGCACTGCATGGAGCGGCAGGAGCATCATACAGTCGGAAAACGATTTCACCTTCTCAAAAGACACCCCCGTCAAACCTGGGTTACATTGCTGGAAGCTTCACCAGTTTGATCTTCAGCCATAACAACGTTACAACCGACCTGATGTAATGGTGCTCCTTTTGCATTTACATCAACTCAGTTTCTTAAAACACGAAAAAACGAGAGGGAGTGGGGGGGGGGGGGGGGATCCGGGTGACCTTCTTTGTAGTTGGCACAGGAACAAAGTCATTTGTGAATGACTCTTTTGCTTGCAAGAGTATTAAATTTAGCATGACAGGGACACCTTCATGTTTGCTACAACAACAACCAAAAATCTTTGACCTCCATTTTCTAGGCTATATGCAGAATGGGGCAATTTATCACCAGCCGAAAATCTCTGCTCCCTAATTAATTACAACTAAGTAAAGAATGTTTGGAGAGCCAAATTGCTTTAATTCCCCAAACGCCGGCTGAAAGTCATTCATTATCAAATGTGTGCTCAAAGGTTAGTTTGCTTTTGTGAAGACGAAATAAGCATTAATTTCAGGGCCCGGGCCGGAGTTTCCCCTGTGGGGAGAGAGGCGAGAAGCTTTGTCACCGGGCCACACATCAGTGACGGCAGGTTCACTGTCTGATCGGTGCTCGCTGCTCACTGGACAACAGCAGGTCTTGCTGCTGCCTGTATAGTTCACACTGAGAGACCTTAATTGAATGTGAAGTTGAAGGATTTGGGATGATGGGGGCGGGGCGTCCGGGTGGGTGCAGAGGCAAAAAAAAGCACTCGCCTAGCAGCACCGTGGAGATCCAGGTTCGATTCCCGGCAGCGGCGCCTCCGGGCTCGGTCAGGGCGGCGCTCCTAACAGGCACAATTGGCCGTGTCTGCGGGTGGGAAACCGGTGGTGGGGGTATGAGTCCTGGTCGCTGCACTATAGCGCCTCCCCTGGTCGGTCGGGGGGGAGGGCGCTTGTTTGAGGGGGAGGGGAACTGGGGGGGAATAGTCTGATCCTCCCACGTGCTGCCCACGTCCCGCCGGTGAAACCCCCCTCGCAGTCAGGTGAAAAGAAACAGCTGGCACATGTATCGGAGGATGCATGTGCTAGTCTACGGCTCTCCCCCAGATCGGCTGAGGGGCTGGAGCAAGAACCGGGACAGCAGGGGGAACTGGTGTGGAGAAAATGGGAGAGAAATCCCCCCCAAAAAAAGGAGTTTGGATGATGGACTTTACGGGCCAACTTTTGTTTCTAATGAGTGTTGGGATGGATAAAGACGAAAGGGGGTCTGGAAGCAGCTGCTTAAGGCGCTTGAAGAGGGACAAGTGTCATTGACATGGGGACTGTGGGGACATGGGGACGATGCGACTGAGACTCCCATGAACAGGCCCAGCAGGGAATATGTTTCAAGAGCCTTCAGTCACTCTGCGACGACGTGTAAAAACTCCTGCTGACTGCTCTGTGGGAACTGGCTGTGAGTGTTCGAAGATATTTAGCTCGAAGTCAGAAGCTCCATCAAGAGACAACAGAGGTGGGCCGAGTCATTTCAGGGAATACAGAAAGTCACTATAGAAATAGTGGACAATCGGCCGTATCGAAGCCATCTCTCCATTTATTTTTCAAAATACACACAAAAAGTTCTGAGCTCCGCCTTCTGCTATTCATAAATTCACCCACGGCTCACACGATTTGAATTCTAAGCAGTTTCAATGAGCATGAATAAGAAGCAGTTGAGATGAAATCCATCTCTCGAAGGGAATTCATCAAAGAAATTACTTCCCATATCAACAATAGAAATTACCTCACAATATGCAATTGTCCTATCCACATATTCATGGAGCCTTTGGTGTTTTTATGGGGTAAGAGGGACTATTTAGTAGGTAATACAGCCTTAATGTGGAGGAGAGGGAGAGGGGGGAAAAACGCTTCTAATGGAAGTGGCTTCTTGCCTCTGAATTTCGATGATGAGCAGCACAATGGCCTTAAATCCCTTTGTGATTTGAGCCTGCTTTGCAGGTACTTTTCAGCCCTAATAGGAGAAGCAGAGGACACAAAAGATGCCTATCTCTCAAGCCTTTCACTTCGCCCAGAATCCCCATCTCTGGCAATGAGCACCCCATGAATCATTCATTTTTAATAGATTATGCAAATTCCAGGACATAAAAATCAACAAGATCAATAACTGCAGGCATTTTAATTGGTGTTAGAAAACATTTTAAGGATGAACATAATCTCCAAGTTCTTTCCCTCCCGTCAAGGCACAATTAATTTGAAATTGGATCTCGGCCTAAATGCTGTTAGATGATTTCCGACTTTTTGCATGGCTTAAAATTCCTCTGGTAGGCTTATCGCTGGCAAGTCAACTGTAATACCCAGCCATTAAGAGAGACCACACACCTGAATATCACTTATTATCCACACAGCCACTGAGGGAAAGCCAAGCAGAGGAACCACTAACCAAATACTAATTACCAACCGCAAGTCAAAGTGCTGTTTGTTCCATCAGCTTGACCTCTGCTGGATTTTATTCCTCTGTCTCCAGTGAGACGGAGCAACAGAAAGGCCATGGAGTCAGATGGGGAGAGAGGGAGGGGGGGGTATAATTAAAAACTCTTAATTGTTAATACAAAAGCAAGCAGTACAAGTAACGCCGTTCAAATGTAAATACACACCGTGCCACATTGATACATATAATTACGCGTATTCTTTTTTTACGTTTCACTTTGCGCCTGTATAGAGGCTCTTCTCTGCAGAGAGCAGCTAAAACATCCCAGGTGCAACCAAAGGCACCTGCCTGCAGTTCAACTAGTAGAGCCAGGCCTGCTTTCAGAGGGACAAAGGACAAACACACAGCTTTCTTCTCACACGAGACATCTAACCTCCCACATATTCATGAGAAAAGAGCCTTTCTTCTAAGACTTGCTCGGCCATCATTTGAGAAGGGGGCTGTTGCCATTTTCAATCACCCTGTCCTCCCCCCCCACGCACAACTCGTTGCCTTTGATGGCTGCTGCATAATTATATGAATTTTAATAAAAGCTCTGTATATTAATCTCGGGGGGGCCCCCGCGACAGTAATCGTAAACTTTCAGTAAACTTAACCTTCTTCTTGGTAATAACATGGCAACAATGAAACAATATTTCAATTAGCCAGGCAGTCATTCACTGTGACAAGGAGGGTAGAAGACAAGAGAGAGGGAGAGAGACGGAGAGAGAGAGAGAGAGAGAGATGGAGAGAGAGAGAGAGAGAGAGAGAGAGCGACGGAGAGAGACGGAGAGAGAGAGAGAGATGGAGAGAGAGAGAGAGAGAGAGAGAGAGAGCGAGCATGGAGAAATAAATGATCATAGTATTATTAGAGTTAGGTGGCAGAAACGCCAAAGTGTTACTGTATTTACAGAGGCGTTATTCCTCGTGGTGGTTTTGGAAGGCGCACACAAACTGCTTAGTCTCACGAGACACCCCCCCGGCGAACAAATCACAAGCGCAACGCGAGCAAAGGAGCAGAACGAGCAGTCACTCCTGGTGGCTTCTGTGAGACCTTGCTCTGATACACAGTCATAGTTGTGATGTGCTGACACCAAAAGGTCCTTGTCCGGCAGTGACTGAACAGCTCTTATCGCCCTGCTGGCTCAGCGAAAGCCAGATGGAAGACAGCTGCTAACGTTACAGCTTTTCACCACATCATTGTACCACCTTCTCTTCAGCTCGCATTCACAAAGTCTTCACACTTTACTTCCTGGTTTCGTTTTGTTTTGCTTTTATTTTCAGAGATGATCTTGTTAATTGCACAGCATGCTTATTATTCCAGGGTTCCCACACCTTCCTAAACATCAAACTCAAGGACTTCCCAGGGCCGATTCCCTCCGATTCAAGGAGTCGACATGGCTCCGGGTTTGAGACACGCATCAAGGTTCATTTACTGTTACAACACTGAGAATGTTTTTAATCATGACACCTAGCAGACTTTACACAAGCTCACAAAGACTCGAATGCGTCATTAAAAAGAAATTTCAAAATAACTAAATCTATAAATTCAACCACTTTCAATGACCCACGTCTGTCTATTTTCCAAAAAGATTCAAGGCCTTGATTCCCCCCCCCCCCCCCCCCTCAAATTCACAAACTTTCAAGGATTTCCAGGGACCGTGGGAACCCTGTTATTCTTGCTCTTGATTTGGACTCTTACATAGTTCCACACAGTAATGGGCTGAGCTGAAGCGGTGTCTCGGCAGGGTAATGGCTGTTACTGTATGGCACTTGGTCTTACCTACAGGGTAGCTTTGTGACACGCTGGGGCGCAGGTCTGGGTTGGCGCTAGAGGATAAACTGGGCTTGACTTCGTCCAGGCCGGTATTGAGGGCAGGGAGTGAGTACTCATTAGCCTGGGAAAAGGACAGTCCAATCATTACGCAACCAAACAAAACCTCTCTTCCCTCCCTCGGCCTGTGTGCCTATACATTTGTATGAGAGAGCATTGTGTGTGTGTGTGTGTGTGTGTGTGTGTGTGTGTGTGTGTGTGTGTATGGGTGCGCGTCTTTGTGTGTGTGGGTGCGTGTCTTTGTGTGTGTGTGTGTGTGTGTGTGTGTGTGTGTGTGTGTGTGTGTGTGTGTGTGTGGGAGCCGCGGGGTGGCAGTTCAAGCATATCATGCATGTATTTTGGTATTGTCTGAGAGGAAGTAGGGATTTTGAGATGAGTGAAAAGCCAAGGCGTCAGCTGGCCCTTTGTGCTTGACTGCGGTCCTAAACCCTGATCAGCCAAGCGCTGCTTTGTTACAGGCACACCATGTGGCCTCACTCTGTTTGAGAGGCACCATTCACCTTCTTCTTCTGCTGTTTGAGACGCACCCGCATTCACCTTCTTCTTCTGCTGCTTTTAATTTGGAGTCTAAACCCCCTTTAAATGACACCGCCTCTCGTCACTGAATGGGGATCACTTGTACAGTACAACTTGCACTTCCTGTTGCCATTTGTAAATAACAGAGAATAACACCGTGCTCTTTCTGCTTAGCATAACTCAGTGATTCTCAAGCCCTTTTTCATATCAAGGACCCCTTGATAGTCCACATGAGGGCAGCGGACCCATTCAGGCAGTCCCCCATTCCCATTGCTGTCTCTCACACTCAAATCTGAGATGCTTACAGGGGTAAAAGGGAGATTCCTTTTGTCATTAATTTCAGGATCTGACTAATTTTTTTGGGGGGGATAACTAAAAGGGCCATTCACAAAAGTTTTGTCTCTCACACTCAAATCTGAGATTTTTATTTATTTATTGCTAGATATGATTTTGTCCAGAATGATGTGTATTTGTATTGTAGGTCGAGAGTTAACAGTGAAACTATGATCAAAATGGTCAAGTCTTCTCTAATGTTGTTAACCTCTTGTAAATTAAATAATGCAGAAGTTTAACAATTCATCGATTTAACTGGGGACCCCCTGGAACCCCCTCAAGGACCACTGGTGGTCCACGGACCCCATCTTGAGAACCACTGCTCTATAGCCATACAAACACTTTTTTTGTATTCAATCAAAAAAAAAACTTGACTAAAAACGATAAACTATAAATAGATACTCTCTACTAAAAACGATAAACTATAATTAGATATTTCCCCCCTCCATCGCTACACTTCTTTTGTTAACAGCTAAGGACAGTGGTGGCAGATGTTAGCAGGTTTCTCTTAATGAGATGAGACTTCCGGAGTCTCTCAGTGTTGACAACGTTTGTTCAGGGCAGCAGAGTGGCTCACTGGGCCCCACAAGGGGGACGTCTGTGACCCCACTCTTGTCTGCCACTATCAGCGATAAACTCTAATTGTCTGCTACAACTGTTCGCCGGCACGACGTCGGATGTTTTCCTCTATTCTTGAAGGCTTCGGACGCCGAACAGACGTTTTATCATGCAGATAAAGGGCACGGGGGGAGGGGGCGGTTGAGGGGCTGAAAAGATAGATTTGAAAAGGATGACCAAATGGCTAGCAGAAGTGTGGGAGGGGTGAAGCCATTGAGTTTTGCATCTCCAGAATGGCTTTTTAATGCTCCGCTACAGAACCCAGACACTGCCCTAATAGGGACACATTTACACATTTTCCAGAGAAGGGGGGGGGGGGGGGGTGGGGGGGGGCGTGAGGGACCCATGAAAGGGAAAGTGCTCTGATTAATATTGCATTAAATTAAAGCTGATTTTTCTGGACTGTTCCTGGCCTCCTTTTTTCTTCTTCTTCTTCTTCCTACTGGCCCCTTTTTTTGGTTGTTGGTGCGACCCTGTTTTAACACTCCCTCTGACGCTCTTTGTGATTGCAAGTCATTTCCAATTGGTTTTGGTATTGATCTTCCAGTAGAAATCAGTTTTGTAATTAGCTGCAAATTAGGCCCTCTTCTGGAGGTGAGGCCTGTCCCACTGATTTATCACCTGCGTAATTCGCCCCGATTGGAGAGAAATTAAAATGAACTCAATTAAGGCGATTGCTTTTGCTTTATGGGTCCGGCTCGTCGTTTTCATGGGAGAAAATTAATAGTCTACTTGTTGTTTAATAGTATCATGAAAGTAAATAAAGGTTCTCCATTGTAATAAAGCCCAGAGCTTTTAATAAGAGGGGGTTACATAGAAGGTTTCTGGCTGGTCGTTTTGTCGCGGGGGTGGCGGGTTTCTCCAAATGCCTCTTAATTTTTTGAAATGATGATGGATAGGTGGTGTGGCAGGTGTGCTTTGATATCAGAAAGAATAGCAGTACTGAGCAAAAGCCCAGTTTTGTGGGCCATTTTTTTTGCAATGTTTGCATTTCAATTTCATTATAAACATCTTACAGTCGTATGTAACACAGAATATATTATATATTATATATATATATATATTATAAATATCTTACAGTCGTATGTGACACCGAATATATTATATATATATATATTATAAACATCTTACAGTCGTATGTGACAGTAAGATTATTATTATATATATATATATACTGTATAATATATATACAGTCGTCTGTGACACAGAATAGATTATATATATTATTATATATATATATATTATAAACATCTTACAGTCATATGTAACACAGAATATATTATATATTATATATATATATATATATTATAAACATCTTACAGTCGTATGTGACCCAGAATATATTATATATTATATATATATATATATATATATATATATATATTATAAACATCTTACAGTCGTATGTGACACCGAATAAGGAAATAAACAGCAGCAAGAGGGGGGGAAAGTAGCTGAATAACATTGTAGAAATGAAGAAAAATCTAGGCATCGATTAATTTCATGTTGCCTTACTGTTATTCTCAATTATAGGGGATACAAGGAATGTGTTTTTCATCACAAAATCAATAGTGTGTGTGTGTGTGTGTGTGTGTGTGTGTGTGTGTGTGTGTTTGTGTGTGTGTGTGTGTGTGTGTGGGAGTTTTCCCGGTGATCCCTGCAGCATTATACACGCTGCTCTGTAATCCAGAGAAATTGCTGCTTGACCATCTCAACGCGTTTGTTTATGTAGCTTTCCTCGTCTTGAGACGTGTCTTTCTGGACATGCTCGAGGTTCTCAGCTCAAACGGGCACATCAGTATGGCATGCACAATGATGGGCTGTGTGAATGTGAACAGAAAGGCGGAGGCGGCGGCGGGGGTGCTGCAGGGGGGCGCACTACTAACCTGTTCGGGTTTGATGTGCTCCGATGTGGGGAAGACGTCAGGGTACGACGGGCGCTCAAAGACCCGGTCCAAAGCTTCCAGCTGCTGCTGAGTGAAGGCATCTGCCCTCAGGTGTTTCCGTAAACTCTCCACACTACCCTGAGAATCACTGTTTGGGCCAGAACCATCTGAACCATCTACAAGAAGAGAGAGCAACAATCGAGATGCTGACCCTGGTGGAAGCTGCTGGCCTTTTAGTTCAAGCTATGTAGTTGATATTCTCCTCATGTCCTTCTCCCCCCCCCTGGACCACCACTACCACCACTGTGGGGGTCTGAGGAGGATGGATGTAGGAATGGAGTGCAGATTCAGTACCCCACCACCCACCCACCCCAACACATCTTAATGGCTGTGTGTGGTGAACCACTGGCTACAGTACATCTCACCAGCTTTTCCTTTTGCCCGGGTACCTGCCCCCTGCCCCCGCCCCCTGCCCCCTGCCCCGCAGTATTAACACCATCATGATGTGAAAGCCTCGTGGTAATTGATGGATTACCATCACTTGCAAATATATACATGTTGTGGCAACCATGTATACTAATGAAAGCAGCAGCTAGCCTATTATGTATTATGGTGCCCCCCCCTTTTTTATATTCCAGGCGGATTTTCTCCTTACCCGTCAGACCCCCCCCCCACCACCACCACCACCACCTGACCACCCCCACCCTCCCTCCCTCCCTCTCTCCTCCTCCGCTCAGAAAAATCAAGAGCGGTGTTTTAAAAAGCACAATTTCCCTTTTCACAATTGAATACTGCTTCCATTCTCTCTGTGAGTACGGTTCCATTTTGGCAGCAGCGGGGTGGAGGAGCGTAGGCTGCTGCCCCGGCGGAGTCAAATCCTACAGTCTAGTTCAATCATCTCTCCCGGGGACATGCTCTCCAAAACACAGGCATCTTCCTCCTGACTCCTGACCTGATTACCCCACTGTTGGGAGAAGGATGCCTTCGCTTTTCCCTTTGTCACTTGTGCGCGACGCTGTAAAGCCTTTACAGACCACCCCGCCGGACCCCCCTCACCCCCCGGACCCCCCCACCTACCTCAGTCTCCTCCCTCTCTGCCTCGCCCCCCCCCCAGCTCCTTTACCGAACACCCCCCATCTTCTCTCCCCGGCTGCAGGGCCTGTGTGTGTCTGTAGGTCCCCTCAGAAAGCCTCAGCTCCCTTACAAATCTGTCATTCTAAATTTGCAGGAGCTGATGTCCTCTGCTGATATATGATATGCACGGCCCTTATTGATTGCCTGATCTGGTGGCAAAGAGGGAGCTGGAATGAACTTGAAATGAACATCATGCCTCAACTCATTGTGCGCTTAATACTCTACTTAATCCCACATTTTTCTCTGCCATGGAATTCAATTGATCAATCATGTCTCTGTGATAGTACCATTTGGGAGGGTTATTGCCATTCTATTCTGCTGCTTGACCTTTTTTCACAGGCTGAGGCCAGCAGATGAACCTGACTCTAGGAGCTATAAAAGAGACTCGGGAGTGTGCGCCAACGCGCCCACGCGCGCGCACGTGAATGTGTGTTAGAGTGTGTGTGTGTGTGTGTTATAGCGCGCACGTGAGTGTGCATGGTGCCCCGCAATACATTCGCTAAAAGTTGGACAACAATAGCTTATTAACTATTTATACCCCTGATTTACTGTGAAGATGTTTTGACTGTACAAATTAATATGATTATTTCAGCGTTGTCAGAGTAGGATCAGTTGCATGGTTTGGTACAATTGCTTACAAGCCCCCCAAAAAAGATGACTGCAAAGTTTTGTGTTTGTTTTTCTGAACTTGAACTGTGATTCACTTAGCTACATTCCTGTCAGTTGCACATGATAATATGACCACATATCTGTGAGCAGGCAAGTTTTCTGGACAGCCACAACGGGGGCCCTCGATCGCCTAATAGCAGCTGGTTGTCACTTTCTCAAACTCAATTGTTCTCCTTGGTACCAAAGCAAATAGACTCATTAATTACTTTCCATCAGCCGCTCCGAGCAAGCAAGCTTGATCAATACTCCCACATTTGTCATTCACCACTATGGAATACACTTCCCACACACAAGACAACCCATCCCGGGTCAACCTACGCACTCGTCCTCCCACTCACATTAAGGACACGCTCCCAACTGCCTTCCTTGCTACAGTAGTAGTCTCATTACATTTGCTATTCCCATATATTGCACCTATGACAATTGTGCAAGGACCACATTTCGCTGATGAAGCGCCTGGTGACATTTAGAACATTTATGTAGCCATGTAATTATGCTTCCTCAAGGTACATAAATCAATTTTACGCATCCTTAAAATGTCTATGCACTTTATATCATATAGCCAGCAAAATAAATCAGATCCACGCATGGCGATTTGCTATTGAGATCTGATCTCCATTATTTTGACATGTCCAAATCTGCCCATTACGCAACAGTGATACTAATCTTTGAGCACAGTGGCTTTGTTGGTGTGTTACGCGCTTGTCGCTGCTCTGTGGTCGTTTATCGATCGTTGGCGGAGTTGAGTGTATTCATCTTGACACGGGTCTGTATGAACACTCTGGTAACGAGGGAGCAGCCTCTATCAGATCAGATAACCAGCTCTATAAAGCAGGCTCCTCTCTGCGGGTTTGGCACCCGGAGGTCGCGACCCCCAGCAGGAGGCTTAGCCAACGCAATTCCGAGTCTAGGAGTCAGACTGACTGACTGCTTGAGTCAGACTGACTGACTGCTTGCCAAACAAAACAGAATAATTAACATTGGGCGTATGAATGAAGAGTGGTTGAGTATGAGTATATAGGCTTCAATAGTTTCCCAAAGTATGGCATGAATGGGGGGCGAAAGAATCCAAAGTTCCAGCCGCTGCGCACAATGAAATGGAACTTCCTGGTTCTTGTTCTTGGAGCAGGGAGGTGAGCTGGCACCTCGAGGTCACGCAAGCCCCTCTCTCAAATGAATGAGCTTAGTCCTGTTTCAACAACATGTCAGCATACAGTACAGATGCACTCGTTCCCATAACAGCTTGTTATGTATTTCGCTGTAATACCCCTCTATAATTCCCCGCCTGATTCAATTCTTGCCTAAATTAAATCAAATTAACACTCATTTGCATCAAATTGGAAGAACTCAGATGCATTCTTCTAATTGAATGTTTTGATTATGTCAACAAAACGAAATCGCGTCATTGGAATGTACAGTGTTAACGTGTGTTCTGCCCGTTCAATCTCAAGCAGCGAAAAACAAGGACACGAGCTGTGATTGGTAGCCAGATCCAGAGAGGGACATAGTGTAGAGAGAGGCCGGTAACATCCCTAACTGAAGGCCATTGGTTTGCCGTGATGTTCCCGGGCTTTGAAAGACTTTATGAATGTAATTTGGAGGTGCGGTTGAGGTGCTGCTTGTCTGACACGATGCTGTGAACTGACTTCTGTGTTGCTTCTCAAACAGATGCTGAGACAGGGAGCGCCTGGCCCTCTCCATCACTCATCTCCACTCACTGTTCA
>NC_139626.1:32816736-32929236 GCF_964638095.1 Poromitra crassiceps | reverse complement strand
ACACACACCTCCCTCTCCACACACACACCTCCCTCTCCACACACACACCTCCCTCTCCACGCTGCACACACACCTCCCTCTCCACACACACACCTCCCTCTCCACGCCACATACACACACCTCCCTCTCCACACCACACACACACCTCCCTCTCCACGCCACACACACACACCTCCCTCTCCACACCGCACACACACCTCCCTCTCCACGCCGCACACACACACCTCCCTCTCCACGCTGCACACACACCTCCCTCTCCACGCCGCACACACACACCTCCCTCTCCACGCCACACACACACCTCCCTCTCCACGCTGCACACACACCTCCCTCTCCACGCCACACACACACACCTCCCTCTCTACGCCACACACACACACCTCCCTCTCCACGCCACACACACACCTCCCTCTCCACGCTGCACACACACCTCCCTCTCCACGCCACACACACACACCTCCCTCTCCACGCCACACACACACACCTCCCTCTCCACGCTGCACACACACCTCCCTCTCCACGCCACACACACACCTCCCTCTCCACGCCACACACACACCTCCCTTTCCACGCCACACCCACCTCCCTCTCCATGCTGCACACACACCTCCCTCTCCACGCCGCACACACACACCTCCCTCTCCACGCCACACACACACCTCCCTCTCCACGCTGCACACACACCTCCCTCTCCACGCCACACACACACACCTCCCTCTCCACGCCACACACACACCTCCCTCTCCACACCACACACACACCTCCCTCTCCACGCCACACACACACACCTCCCTCTCCACGCTGCACACACACCTCCCTCTCCATGCCACACACACCTCCCTCTCCACGCCACACACACACCTCCCTCTCCACGCCACACACACACCTCCCTCTCCACGCTGCACACACACCTCCCTCTCCACGCTGCACACACACCTCCCTCTCCACGCCACACACACACACCTCCCTCTCCACGGCGTACACACACATCTCGTAGCATGGCGGCATCTGTTTAGCTATTCTCCTCAGCGCCTTATGTAGTGACATTAAGGAAGCCTATTGCTTACAGAACCAATAATCTATATCGCCTCAGGATCCTTATATCCACTAACCTACCACTTCAGCAGAAGAAGTGGAGGCACTTGTGTGGGGAAGGAGGTGTAGTGCTTTCTTCACTGACCTGGGTGGTTGGCTACATCATCCTGACACGTCATTATCTCAAGCTCCTTCATCACTTCCACAAAGATTCATTGCAGGAGACAACAGCGGACGCCGCGTCTTCAAATCAAAAGACTCCGTGCCAGATTGACACACCAGTATAGCAGTTCAAATCTGAGTTCAGATTTAGCCGTTTTATAACGAATCAGGAGCAAAAGCTACTTTTAAAGCTCTGGTGTTTTTCCAGCATATAGTTGCAAAGAATACTATATTATTAGTATTATTATTATTATTATTATATTCCACGTGTTTGTCATTTCTTTTCCTCTCATCATGATGTATGCAGTAGGTATCTCATCATGATGTATGCAGTAGGTATCTCTCATCATGATGTATGCAGTAGGTATCTCCTCTCATCATGATGTATGGCTGCAGTAGGTATCTCAGAGTCTAATCAGGCACAAATATGGTTTTTCCTTGCAGAAATGTCTTTCTCTTACCGTCATCTCTTTTCCTCTTTTCGCCATTTGATCGTGGAATACCCAGAATCCCATTGATGGAGTAGGACCCAACGGGGTCATTGGAGGCGCTCGTTATGGGCGGAGAGGCTGTGCTTGGTACTGGGAAAAAGAAAAAGAAAATAACCTCCAGTTTTATTTTGAAAATGAACGTGTTGCACGTGTGTGTTACAGTCCGATATCATGTTCCAACGCTAATAGAAGTCCATCAGAAGGCTGTTGCAGAGAGCTGCAGGATTACCTATCGTGTGTCCCGGCGTCGACAGGGACGTCCCGTCTGGAGACGGATGGAAAGGCTGCTGGACTTTTGTCCGGATGATCCTGCAGAACAACAAGCAGGAATGGATGTTACCGGTGCTGTTTGTTTGACACACTTCCTCCACTGGAACATCTCCAGACGGCTCCGATTTGAATGCACTGTTGTTTGGTCACAGCAATTTGTACCCCGTGATGGAGAGATTAGCCGTGTCGTGCTGTGCATTCAGAACAGTACGTATGATTAAGATATCAAACACAACTCCTTCATAAGGAGGAGGGATCTGGCCCGGGCGGTGCATGCGATGCGGTGGGTTAACCCATTGATACCTGATGCAGCATTTGTGTGCGTATCCCTTTAAGACCGCGAACCGCGTTAACGCGGTTCGCGGTCTTAAAGGGATACGCACACAAATGAGGGATATACATGCAAATGCTGCATCAGGTATCAATGGGTTAAGGTGAGATATGAGAGAAAAGTCTTCATTGCACTTTTGGTCTGAGTGATCTTGCAAACAAAGCATGACATCACATCAATTCACCTCAATGATCAGCTTCACTGACTCTACCTGGTCCACACTAATCAGCTCTCTCTCTCTCCCTCCCTCCATCTCTCTCCCTCCCTCCCTCTCTCTCCCTCCCTCCCTCTCTTTCCCTCCTTTCCCTCTCCCTCCCTTCCCTCTCTCCCTCTCTCTCCCTCCCTCCCTCTCTCTCCCTCCCTCCCTTCCCTCTCCCTCTCCCTCCCTCCCTCCCTCTCCCTCCCACCATGGAGCGGTTTGGTAGGGCGATCTGCGACTGTTGGCCCTTTGCTTCCCAAATCAAACATCTCTGTAGAAGCAGTAGCCCCAAAGTGCCAATGCGGATGAGGTTGTATTGATCGGGGCTCGGGGAGAAAAAGTTGGGGATTAGTCACACGGGCAAACAGATGCAAATAGAAGGCTATAAATTATATGTGACAGGAAAGCGATAGTTCCTTATTGCCTTGCACAAGCTTACGCCAGCATTAGATTCCTTTAATCTGAATGGCACTTGGGGAGAAGGGGCGCTTGTCACAATCATTTGTAAACTTTAAAACTATTCATCGTGTAGAACAGAGGGGCTATTTTAGAGCACGGGTGGGAGAGGTCGGGTGAGGACTGGAGCTTAGACCTCAGTTGTAGTTTGGGTTTATTTCGGAGCACATCGCGGCTTTGACTCTTTTGCAGTTACTTCCTCGTTTAAGATGTAAAATACGTGTCGCCTTGTTCTGCTTTCAAAGATCCTGCCGCCCGGGATTACTATTTTTTAAAACAATAATACTTCCCTCTTGTTGTTTTTGTCCTGTGAATTAGCATATCACCCAGAGATGCATCAGATGATCTGGATATTGATATGATTGGATGGGAGGAATATATCCAACATGTCAAAACTCTCCTGGGGGGCAAAGCTACCTAACAACAAGGCTTTCCAGAGAGCATATATTGATGTTTTAATTTTTTTCACAACAGTTATTCGACCCCTTGACTTGTGTGTGCTACATCAATTCAAATACTTTATTTGGTATCCATGTTCTTGATATTGAATAAGCAATTTGGGAGAATGAATTAATGACTTTGGCTGTTGCTGAAAATCCCCCGAAGAAATATTAAAATTGCTTTACTTCTGAATCAATAGTATTGAGCGCCCATTGAGGACCTTTTTTGTATGTCTAGTAGCGGGGGTGGGTGGGTGGGGGGGGGGGTGGTAGTAGCGTTACTCGATGGTAATACCTTGTGGTGGCCCAGTCACACAGTACAACACTATCTCTGTAGCTTTTAATAATGCATGCAGGAGAAAGGTGTTTAAATAGAGCATCCTCTTTTGTCAACAGTCCTGAGGTCAGACTGTCTGCCATAGAAACGCACTGCTGGCCCCGGTCAGAGCCGGTCAGAGCCATCCATGTGGAAAAGGCCTTGGCTCCAGTCCTTACCCTTTTCGGACTCGTCTTGACCTGGGAAACAGCCCTCCCATGTGAGAGACCAGCCCCAGTTACACGTCTCCCTGCTCATTAGCTGTTAATTTTGCTGTTGTGATCTGAAACAACCTCGCCGACTCTAAAGTTTCTTTAAACAAACACAACTTGAGGTGCTATCAACTGATAGGCCCCGCTAGGGAATGAAGCACTAAGGACGTTTCCATTGATTTCTGGGGACTACTGCCTTAGAAATGCAAGCATGTATTGAACTATTTAGCTTGAGCTAAATCAAAACGAATGTGTCGGTGTCGTCTGCATCGTTTTTTGCACGCTTGATTGTGTGTGCTCATGTGAATGCCTGTGTTTGTGTGTGTGTGTGTGTGTGTGTGTGTGTGTGTGTGTGTGTGTGTGTGTGTGTGTGCGCGCGCGTGGGGGCGTGCATGTGGCAATGGGGTGAGAATGACAAAGTACCACATTGAAATCGTACATTTCTTTTGCTAAAAAGGTTGCTTCGCGGAGGAAAATATTCAGCATTATGCAATAATAGGAATTCAAAGTAGCTCGGCTAATAGAATTAAACTTCTTTGTATTTTGTAATTTAATTTCCTACATAAACAAAGACACATAAGGGTGCCCCAGTCCAAAATAGGGCGCTTTAATTAGAATTGAAAAACTTTATACTGGGCCTTTTAATGATATTAATGTACATTTTGAATTTATCACATACATGTGTCTGAGCCTCCTTAAATGGGGCTTTTTAAGCAACCACGAACCATGAAATGAATTTTCTTCAGCCTTTCTCTATTTAAAAGATGTCTTGTGTGAAGCTGTCCATGCTCTCCCATCAGCTCATTAAAATGTAATGCTGATGCTGGCTCTATGGAACAGTGCCTCTTAACCAAAGTTCATCACCGGGGATCTCTGGCGGGGGGGGGGGGGGGGGGGGGGGGGGGGGGGGATCAGGGAGGGGGGGGGGGGTCCTGCTCCCTGCTTTCGCCTTGCTCCTGCATGGCTGCCACAAAGTGCTGTTTACTTATTTCTCTTGTAGAATGTGTTGCACTTGCACCTAACCTGAGCACATTTTAAATGCAGGCTATCTGCATTAAACATGCCTCCACTGTAGATTAGATTAGATTGGCCTGTGCATGGCTATTTTACGGATTTTTTAAAACAATAATCCAGTCACTGATTATTACATTGTTATTTAGGCTATACCATGTTTTTTTTTTATTGTTATTAACATTTATTAAAAACATTATATCACTTCGAATTTAAGTATTCAAATCAGGAATAATGCCATGGATAAATAGATTTTCTCTCCATCTATTCACAGATCAAGACGCAAGAAATAGAGAATTAAAGCAGTCATCGCCGATTGAAAAGACGCCTGGTTTTTTTTTGGTCGCACTATAGCCCTTTATATAGCCTATAGGCTACCTAACCTATTATCTTTATTTTAGATCTTTTTTAAATATATATATAGTTTTTAGGTCAATCCCAAAGCTTTCCAACCAGGCACGTCTTTTAAAAATCAGAGAAGCAGCAGCGTGTTCTTCTGGCTCAGCTCAGCCCCACACATTAGATGTGCTAAAGAAAATTGGCCTGCTTTATAGCGCCACGGGATCTGGTCACCGAATATTGATCGCTTTTCATCTCGACAGATTCACTCAGTCCTGGATGTACTGCTGATTGTTGAGGGAGTTGGCTGTGAAAGATTGAATTGCACCTCTGAGACCACCCTCCCTCGGCCTGGGCAACAAAAAGTTGGTCAAACAA
This sequence comes from Poromitra crassiceps, assembly GCF_964638095.1. Taxonomy (NCBI): domain Eukaryota; kingdom Metazoa; phylum Chordata; class Actinopteri; order Beryciformes; family Melamphaidae; genus Poromitra; species Poromitra crassiceps. The sequence goes on along the minus strand of NC_139626.1, from coordinate 32,923,596 downwards.
TATTGTGCTGTGCGGGGCTGCACTGCACTCAGCAGAGATAAGCCCACTGTGATAAATGATTTCCAATGTGCTCCAAACATCTATGGAAGCAGCGACCGTTTTGAATGAACCACATTTCTTCCGGAAAAAAATAATATATATATGAATATTCAAATGTTGACTGCACATGGTAATGGATTTCAATTAATGCGATTTTTTTTGAGTTAGTGCAATCCATGTTTCACGGGTGTCGAGTTTGAGTGAACCGTGCGTCTCTTACCTGTTAATTGACGAGACGCTGGGAACAGTGTCGTTGTCGCAGATGCCCTCTGCCAGCAGTCTGTCTCTGATCTCCCAGGCGAACATGGTGGGGTTTTGTCTCTTGTAGTCTGCTATTTTATCCACTACCTTCGGCGTGGCCACTTTTGGTTTAGACCCACCAATCACCCCTGGTTTTATACTGCCAGTCTCGTAGTATCTGGGGAAAACATATGAATAAAATGGATGCCTGTTTATCGAAAATAATATCCTCAATGAAGTAATGATAAAGTGCAATATCTCAGACATGATGATGTCGACGCTGCACAGCATTCAGAAATAAATTGCCTATTATTTGATGTCCAAATGGCACTCTCATAGGCTTATTATTATTTACATATTATTATTATTTCCAAGTAAATTATGTGTCCAGTACTCCTCTCTTAAACAGCGAGATATCTCCACGGGAAATATCCATTAAGATGGTGTCAAAGTGTATTTTCTTCTCCAAAAACATCAATGGTTCTGTCCAAATTACATTGGGCATAAGATGTGTCCACTTGTAAAATCCCAACACACATATGAGGGGGGAGGGGTGGGGATACAAAATGGGCCTATTTTGCTGCATGTGGGAGTCGGGCTAACAGTCATATTCAATAAATAGCTCCATGATCCTTTTAGAGGCCAACTTTGATAAAGATACCAACCCTTTTATTTTGAATAGCCTATAATAGCCTATAGCATACTTTTTAATATAATGGACAGTGTGGACACATTTTAGTCTGACATGAGCAGGCTAATAGCAACTCCTAAAGTATCGTAATTTAATTTATATGAAGACAGGGTCCTGAAAAGGAGGGGGAAAAGCATAAACCAATCCTTCTCTGAAAGCAGAACTGCTTTTTGTTGATGACCAGATCACTGCTGGTCACAGTGCACTCTCTTCTCACCACTGTTTACCCCATCGCCTATGACCACATTCACAGGCACTATTTCTTCTCGGAAGTGCATGCCATGCCTACCTGCCCAGGATCTTGCTGACGCAGCCGTGACTGACGCGCAGCTGCCTGGAGATGTCGCAGGGCCGCACGCCTTGGTGGGCCAGCTCCACAATGCGCTGGCGCACCACGTCCGGGAGGGGTCTGCCGTTCACAAACACCCCGCCGAGCTGGTTCACACCGCCGTGCCCTACGTGGGATACAACAGCACCACCACATAGACCCATAACATTACATACAGGCTGTTAACATGCGGGCGCCATGTGTATGGAGAGGTGGGTGTATTTTAGTTTCGGAGAGTCTGTGTGTGTATGCGTGCGGTGTTTCCTTCTAATGGAGAGAAAATATCACCTTTTTGGTGCTGCAAAGAACCCCTATGGCACCAATGGCTTTATATAGCCTATAGCCTGCAATTATGGTGCTGCAGTAAAGAATCCTTTAGAATGCAGAAAATGTTGCAAATCATCAGTATTATATTTTTTATATTTTCCCCACTGTTTTTCTTTACAAGAACACTGGTTTCTTAATTCTGATTTCCATGTTCTTTTTTCATTTGTATTTGAATTTTATTTTAACAAATAATTTCGTTGTTTACCACACTAACCAAAGATACTATATAGGCTACTTCTGTTTGAGTTTGAGGACCTCCGTCTCATAATTTATCACATTGACCAAATAATAATTTCCTGCCAATCACCATCATCATTGCTCTTTGTTTGCCCCCAGAAAATTTGTGGATATGGGAGTTTTGGTGGCAAATGATCTCCAGACACCAGGCTTATCACAACACTGGAGCCATATTGGCTTGACATAGGAGCATGTTTCCTATTTTTGTTGTTGAATGAGCCTATACTTGAGTGCCTGTGTTGTTTTTTTTATCTATATTTTTCTTATGTTTAAGACTAGGTACATTTTCTTCAATGTCATCGTTTTAATGATAAAAACATTATTAAAATAATGTCAAAATTCAAATACAAATAATATTCTGGCTTGGAACAGTTAATTATGCAGAATGCCTATATTTTCAGACTATCTCGGCATTTTGTTCTACAATATCTTGTAAATTCAGGCTATACAGCGAGTATGGTCCTACATGACGGGAGAAATTTATTTTTAATAATTTGTTATTTTACGGAGTCTAGCCAAGTTTGATAAGACTAGTGAAAAGTTTTTACAGCTTCGCACCTCAGTCAAAACACAAGTTACATTTTCGTAGCAAGTCCACGGCTCAAGTTGGCTATTAAGTTGCAAGCTCTTTCATTTTCCTTGCACGGTAATTGTAAATAATTGAACGAGCTTTGATTACTCATATTACATATTATGTAGTAAATGAAGAGGCCATCAATTATTCAGATACATCCACTAAATTACAACTAAACAAAATTTGGCCTCGAGTTGGATCTGCAATATAAACAGATACCAAGCTGGCTGTTATTTGGATCATTTGAATTATAAATGTGTTATTAATGAGTACTGACTGCTTATTACCCGTTGTACCGAGCTTCCACAGTAAGCTATGGACTAGTGTAAATTACCAAGTAGCCTATACCTGCCAACGCATGCTCTTTGTTTACTTTCACAAGTTTACATTCTACTAATCTCTGCTGTTAGACTATTGCAGTCATTTATGATATTATTGACAACATCATTACTAGATTAGCTGAAATATGCAGACATAAGGCATTAAGTGTGAAATATGAGGGAAATATTTTCATTATCGGCCCTGCTGTTTCATGTTTTTTCTATAGCATGTCTGTTTAGCCTGTAGCCTAACAAGCCTGTTTTAATGCGCAAAGATGCACGTTGGGAGTGAAAGCATTGCTGTGCTATCCGCTATATTATGGATATGTCTGACTATTTGTAACTGTGCAAAAAAGCTCGCATTAGCAGCATTATCCGCTTACATGCATTGCAAGCTGCACCATCTCACAAACTCAGGTTATACTACTTACGGTGCATCGCCGAGAAGGGGTCTGCTTTGCAGTGAATATCCATTGGATAGCAAAGGAAAGACAGATAATCAACTGAAGTCGCCGTTTCGCCTTCCTATCAAGGATAAAAATGTGAAGAAAAAGGGTAATTCTACTCGATGGAGGGACTCAGTTTGCCCCCCCACTTGAACAGGCGATCGGATGGCAACTTCTTCCCAAAAGTTGCCCTTTCTTTTCTTTAACAGTCCGGTCCGGGAACGGAGGCTTGGCAGGTGCGCGACATGACCGAGGGATTGTTTCAGTAATGCGACCTGCGACCTGTTTATCAAAGGTATTTTTCAAAGCCTGGGGTGGTGAGAGGTAGTCTCAGAGCATGTCAGCCAAACAGACCACGCTAAGAAATGAAACGTTCACGTCCAGTTTGCACGGCTGCCTGGGTATCTCCTCAGTCCCGGTGGCCTTGATTTACGCATCAACACGGCGGAGGAACATGGACACACATCGGGTTTCCCTTTTGCTCTACAATAGGATGCGTGAGGCTGGGTCTTTGGGCTGGGAATGAAGCATCTCTCTCTGTCTGCTGTGTTTCTAAAAGCTGCAACCCTCCCTCCCCTCCCCTGCTCCCCTCCCCTCTGCAGACCCCCCTTTTGCTTATATGGATGACTTGTCAGACAAAGGCAATAGATGCCAACACTTTGTGATTCGCCATAAAAAAAAGTCCAAATGAGGAGGTCCTTGGGTCTTACACCGAAAGAAGGGGGAGGGAAATAAATAAATAAGGAATGGATTCGGATCAGAGTTTACTAGACATTATAAGGGCTAATTAGGTAGATGGTGGCTTATATGGGGAGTTTTCAACAATATTAATAGAGATATAAAAAATATTTGTTCTCTTCTGATCTAATTTTTTGTTGTTATACGGACTAGCCTTTCTCTCGGGATATGCAGGAAACATGTTTAGGTCTCTCTACAGCCTGGCATATATCATGAGCGACACTTAGCTTTTTTTTTTAACATATTTTTGTAAATGATCTTTATGCCCGCACTGGAATGCAAATCTAAATCATTTTATAATTTTCCTCGCAGGCTTCGATAGCGCAACTGGTCGCAGACGCGCACTGACATTATATTTTTTCCTAGGCTATAGTGTGATCATGACAGGCTTGCTCGCGGTCCACACTGGGAGGTTGGAGGTGAAACTGGTCTGCGGTCAGCAGGTGCGTCAACACAGAGGAGGGAGCGATGCCCCAGAGCTTCTGTAGATGGCGCTGCATAGTTTCATAAAGGTAAAGGGGCTGGGGAAGTTGAACAGAGTGAAGCCCGAGAAAAAGTTAAAGTTGAGGTGCACTTCAGCGCCTATGATGAAACTGATAAGTGTTGATGTTCTGCAGGTTAAATTCTTGATAGAACCAAAGCTATATTGCAAAGAAACATAGCCTGCAAGCGCTCTAACTCGTCTGCATAGGAAAACAAACAGCATAGTGAAATATAGGCTATGGAGCACATCATGCAAGTCAATTAGTGCATCTATGATTTAAGATGCATAAAAAAAAAGTATTAGAAGCCCAATTTTAAAAAGAGTAAACATAGCTGCTTGCATTTCTGATGTTTGAAATAATTACTGAAAATGTCCAGTTTTAATTTTTATTACACGATTCTACTGTAGGTAATTGTACTGTAGATAAATAAAACTAATAAGCTGATTTGGCAGACAGGCAGTCCTTTGACATTTCTGCATCAGGCCTAGAAAAAAAATTAATCAAATTATTAGCTATTATTATTGTTGTTAACAATACTATTATCAATATTATTATTATTATTATTATTATTATTATTATACTACAATAAAAATGTTTATTTCAGGATAGGTCTTGTTTGTTTTGATTTTTTTTAATGCACAGTAGAGGCTGCAGTATATAAGCTCGCCTGATATTTGGGCTTTTTTCTTGGGGGGGGGGGCATCTCTTAGGGGCAGACGGCCACATCTAGTGCTCTGCCTCCTGGTCAGGTTAGGGGATGATTTCTCTTTTTGTTACTGTTTTTGGAGTGAGCTTCTGGTACAATATGTAGCACTATAGGCTGTAATTTCACACCCGGCTGCACATTTCCCTTAAAGCTACATCCTTTTTTTCTGTTAGACCCCCCCTCAATTCTTTCCCCCATGCCCTTGTGCTCTCCACAATTTGGTCTCCCACTGCAAAAATTAAGCATGAAGGCTTTCTGCAAGGCGGGGGGTGGGGTGGGACTAAAATGCTGAAATTGTTTTGGAACACACATCCAAATGAATACACGACTCTCACTTGTTTATGTTGTTTGCCTTGTGTGTGAATAGCACGTGTGTATAGCGTGTTTGACGGCGTTAAGATGCTGGGCCTTATTCCCCTCTCTTTTAGGAAGGGGGGCGCTCTATTCAGCAGCGACACAAGCAGGGTCAGAGCCTCTTAAAAAGCCATTCAGAAAAATTAGGCTAAACAATACGACGCCTGAATTGAAATATCGATTTTTTTTTTTACCAATAAAAATTAAACTTCTTATCAGCTGATCATTGAAGGCAGAAACCAGTCAAAAGTTGAATTATGCAGATTTATGTGAATATTTAAAAACGTTTTTTTTTTTTTTGCAATGCGTAATTACTGTGTCATTACAATCTTGGCATATACAACTGACGTATTGAAAACAATACATTGATGTCAAGAGTTTGGAAAATGTTTTTGGAGCCCGTGTGCACCCATTAAGAGAGGTGTGATATATTGACAGAGAGCAATTTATCTTTTGCCCCGCTTCCTAATGGCCTGTGCAGAGTGGAAGTGGCATGGAGGAGGAGGAGAGGCATGGAGCACCGAGGATGCAGCCGCAACACGCCGAACACCTCGCACGCTTTCAGGCATGCAGCGGTGCCATGCCTGCAACTGGCTCGTAAATAACTTTTATTTAGGGAAGTCTTTTTTATATATATTTTGTCCTATAGGCTATAGGATTTTTGTCCTCCTCTGTCAGGCGTCAGACGCTATCTGCTTCTCTCGTTTGCCTCCGTTATTCCAACGTCACCAATCGATCTGACTTTCCCTGCAGGGGAAGTGACACCACTGGTTGTAAGTTGAATATTAATCCTTGGATTTCAGGGAGGGCTTTTTCTAGTGATTTTTTGGGGGCAGTGTAAGTGTTTCGTAAATATTGATCGATATCACGGGTGATTTATACGATTATTGGCATTTTCGTATTTAATTCTAAATTCCCTCTATCATAGTTAGTAAAATAGAAGTAGCCTATAGCCTACCATACATGTGGCTTATCCATGAAGTGTCTGTTCAAGCTAATATAGATGGATTTGTTTACAACAACAACAAAAAGATTAGACACATTTTATTCTTAAAATACTCACAATATTAACATGTATCCAGATATCACTCCCATTGGCTAATATTACAATTTTAGAAATTATTGGACATGAATTAATTGAGAAATATGAGATTTCAGAAGCAAGCCCCATCTCCTATCTGAATTCATGAGTCTTGACAAGTTCAAGTCCAGTCCTCGTCAGCACAGCTCTCCATGCAGCAACACATGCCCTGCATATCCTAACTAAAATATTATTTGACATGATTGGCTTTTCACACTGCGTCCCGTGCTCCAGCAGGGAGGCTACTCCAGGCTACAAATCTCGCTGGCGTGAACAGATGGAGCATCAATTTGATTCCATCCTCGACACCATGAGAGATTGATTTTGCACTTGCTTTTAATTTTGCCCATAATTAATTGGATCATTACAACTGTTTTCCATTGATCTTCCCATTTAAATGCAAAATTAAAGGTGAATTAGAATGTGATGTTATTTTTTTTCTCCCTAGAACAACCAAAACTCATTTGCCCTATTACTATTTATAACATTTAAATCGTTTAACGCCTTTATATTTGTAGGTTTATAATTATTAAGGTTATTGCATCTGAATAGGCTAATGAGAAGAAATGCTATGATGAAGCCATTTCCAACCTTATATATGGCCTATTGATTTCAAAGTGAACATCACTGCACCTTCGCACACGCACACCCTCCCTCCCCCGCGCGCGCACACGCAGGCCCTCTGGAGCATCCCTTAACGAAAAAGCACTATAATATTCCTATAGGGACATAATGTCTGCGGTATTTAAGCGTTATAGTGACCTTACTTATCTTCATATGGTATCCCATAGTATTCTAGAGGGGTTTCCAGTAATATTTGTATCTTTCAGAAAATAGGTTTTTGGTCAAGACTATCGACATAAGTTAGCCTTTATTGCAGGCTGCATCTCCTGTTTTCATGGTATAACAAATAATCAAAGTTTTATTGTATTTCACGTAAATATTTATTTTTACTGTGGATATCTGCATCTGTAATCTGCAAAGCTTTTTTTTCTAAAAGTAACACAGGATAATCGAGGTTTGAATTGATATACAGTATCATGTTGGGTGTACCCTCCATTGAGGTGGTTGGCTATATATGGCTCAAATAAAATAAATTATTTTGTCCCTTTCTACATTTCAGGTTGATAAAAATTCTTTCTATGGTAAATTCATGGCCTATATCACACAGTAAGTGTAGAAAGGGTCTTTTAATATTACAAAACACAAATGCACCATTCTCTGACAATACAATTGAATTGTGTTTATATTGCTCGTTGTGATGTCATCCTGCACATTTATCACTGCTAGCACTACTTTGGAACTACAGAAACTACACTTAAATATGTCAATTCAGTGCTGCATATGCATGACCACAGCCAATTTAACCTTACTGTCTTTCATGGGAAATCATGAAAAATTAAGAATAGGCGTAAAAGTCAATGCGAAAGTTTACAGCTGTTAAGGCCATATATTTCAGATGATAAAACCCACAGACTTGCTGCTATGAGTCTTTGACTGTCCCAACCAAGTATTATATGAGACTGGACATCGAGCATAGCACCCTTAAAACTGTACATCACATTTGGTATTAATTCAATACTCAAGGTGTTATTATATCTGCAATATTTTCAGGTGGGCTGTTTTGCTGATGCCCCTGATATGCCATGTCATCTCTCTCTCTCTCTGATTTCAGTGATTCGGTGGCACTGCATGGGTTGTGTGTGTGCTGTATTAGAGAAAGGCAAGTGAAATCAGGTTACAGTTACTTTGATTAGAAAACACTTTGTTAAATTACTTTTCATACCCTGAGCACAAAAGCAGTCAGACAGTTGAGTTTCTGAGCTTTCCATGCCTCAGGTACAGCAAATCATTAAGCAAAATTAACATCTCATTTGCATTTTAAACATAAAAGAATACATTATATGTAGCAGAATCCAGTGACATTATAAACAGGACTACTTTTTACATTATGATTATTATGATGATGATTATTATTAATTACTTTTAAATCTGCTGTATCCAACTCGGAGTGAAAACTCTGATTACTCTAAAAAAAATTGATTAAATGTCATACCTTTTCATATTTTGTGCTCTACTTCAAAAATGTCCAAGTGCTTGAGGAAAAAAGAAAACACTCAACTGCCATAAAGCATTTGAATAGCTATTTCAGACACGTTGTCTTTTCATCTCTCATGAATTAACACACTAAGGAAGGAAACAGTGTCACTAGACTTAAAAATACACTCTTGCACCTCATACAATATGCAGATTTGCGAGTAATTGTTAAATATGCCCTGCAGTGCTGGATTAAAAATAGGACTAGTATCCTGTCATTTCAAAACTATTCTCTATGTTGCATTGTACTGGGAAAAAGGGCTCAATCCCCCCCCTCCTCTTCCCCATCAAACTTTCCACTTGAATAGTTAAATGTGTGCCCCTCTGGTTGGAACTTAACAAAGACTGGAGAGGCATTACAGTCAAATCAGAAGGGCTTCTGAAACGAATGTCAGCGATGTTAAATGTCTTTTTCTTTTTTGCATATTACAGTATGTAAATAAAGAGAGAGAGATTTGGCCGACTATCATTTGTTATTTAACTGTTATTTGACAGCAAAACGTCATCATCATCACTATTAAGAGGGGGAATAGCAGAGTAACTCACGATACGATACGATCACAATACTTGGCCCTTGATAACAAAGGTATCGCGATACAGTGATTCTGCGATACTCTATATATATTGCAAGAAATTTCTTCTACGATACATCACGATATCTGTATAACTGAAGAGGGGACAATACCTAAAGGTAGAAAGCATGCAGGAAATGACGTATTCATTCACAGAGTTGACATGAAACAATGTACAACAAAGTAGTATAAGAGCTTCTTCAACACACACTGACTGCACATGTGAAGTTCAAATGTTTACAGGAAGTTAAAGGACACAGAATAATGCCTCACTAAAATCTTTTCAATCTGTGTAAACAGAAAACAAGATAAAAATTAAAATGAAATAAATACACATTTCAGGATAAATTTCACAATATGGTATGGTATCACGATATGCCGGCAGTGTAATGATAATGTATCACGACGAGAGGACGTATCACGATATTTCGACATTTCAATTGATTTGTCCCACCCCTAATCACTATTGCCAATATCACATCGTCACCATTTCTCTGTCTTTTTGTCCCCTTTTTTCTGTCTTTATCATTTCATATGAGCGAATATAAAGCAGCCATGCACACCTCTACCTCTGAAACCACCACCTCCTACAACAACAAGCAGAGCAGCAGTCACTCGTCTTCCAGTGGATACAGGACGGTGCACACCAGTCAGTCCTCCCATAAGGGCCCGCTTCAGCGCAGTGGGAGAAGGCACCCACGTCTGGTTCCTTCCCTGGATCAGTGTGTGTGTGTGTGTGTGTGTGTGTGTGTGTGTGTGTGTGTGTGTGTGTGTGTGTCAGAGATCAGCCTGAGGCAGCTCGGAGGTGGCCTGCCAGCTGCCTCCTCTGTCCCAACCAGACAGCCAACAGCTTCCAATCACATGTCAGCAATATGGGAAACAGAGCTTCTGTCCGGTGGGCCAGTGACATGTGTTAGCCTATGGCATGTGAATGCATAATGTAGTGCTCACCTCCTGGTGGCAGCTGAGTTGAACTCACAAATGTTTTTTTTTTTTTTTTTTTTGGTTTATGTTTTAATCGAGAAGTTGTTTTTTCTTATCTTCACTGTCAGGATGATGCTATAGGCTATAATGTGATCGTGGAGTTATAGGGCTGCAACTAACGATTATTTTCCTTATCAATTAATCTGTCGATTATTTTACCAAACTAATCGATTAGTCATTTGGTCCATAAAAATTTCGCTCACTTTTCCCCCAAAGCCCAAGATGAAATTCTCAAATGTCTTCTTTTGTAATGACCAACACTCCACAATATAAAAGAGATAATTTTTCTATTAAAAAAAAAAAAAAAGTCTAAACGATCGATCAATTACAAAAATAGTTGCAGATTAATTTTCTGTCTATCGACTAATTGTCTAATCGTTACAGCTCTCAGATGCACAGTATGATTTGCTGATTAGTGTGTGTGTGTGTGTGTGTGTATACACATATATTGCTCTCCCCAGAAATCTCCGGATGAGCAGTTTCCACATAAGCTCCTGATCACTTCTGTAAATGCTCCCTGTCACCTTCAGTGGTGTAATGATCATGAAAATTGTGACCTTGATCTATGGGAAGCCATAATGTGACTGAACGGCCTCCTCCTCCCACATACTTTCCACTGGCTCCCAGACATGGAGGTGCGCTAAAGGACGGCTCAGAGCAAGATTGTTTAGTGGTAATAAAAAGCCAGTTTGGCCTGTAATGGTTCGGGCATTCCTCCGCTTAACACCCATTTAGCTAAATCTTCAGTGAGAGAAGCCTGTGTGGATGTAGATGAGAATCTGGGAGATGTTGACAATTGTCCTTCGGCACTGGGTAGATTTTATTGTCCGGTCGCCTGACATGATCGAGCACATAACTGTGTTTAGGGAATGGGACAGTGCAACATTGTTACTATGTGCTGTGTTTATCATTTAAAAAGCCCTCTGCCATACTGATGGTGCTGTGTCCATATTGGTATTGGAAGCTGGAAGTTGTCATCTATCTATAAGGCTTGCTTACTTCTCTCTTTCTACTGCTGTTGTTGGAAATACCACTGCAAAGAGAACTGTAATCTGCAGCTATGACCATATCAATATTACATAGCCTACTGGGGTGTCTTGGTAGTGTATAGCATTCGCCTACCACTGCGTAGGCCCGGGTTCAATTGTCAGCAGTGGTACTTCCGGCTTGGTCAGACGTTCCTACAGAAACAATTGGCCGTGTCTGTGGGTGGGAAGCCGCCAAGCCGGTGTCCTGGTCGCTGCACTAGCGCCTCCACTGGTCAGCCTGTTTGGGGGGAGGGCAACTGGGGGGAATATCGTGATCCTCCCATGCACGCGCTACGTCCCGTTGGTGAAACTCCCGGCTGTCAGGTAAAAAGAAGCCGGTGGCGGCTGCACATGTATCGGAGGAAGCATGTGCTAGTTTACGGCTCTCCCCAGATCAGCAGAGAGGGGGTGGAGCAATGACCGGGACAGCAGGGGGGATTGGCCAAGTACAATTGGGGAGAAAAATCGGACAAAAACAAAATGGACAAAAAAGTGATGTTACGCACAACAGTAATACAATATGCTGCAAATAGCTGTTAACTCCAAATACAAGTTTGCGCTGTTGTTTCACTATGTGTTTTAAATAAATCAGTGTATGAATTGCAATGTGTTGACAGGCTTAGATGTGTTTGGCACAAGGGAAATTTTTCCAATGTTTGTTCATTTTAAGACTGTTGTTCTGCTCGGGGTGGGGAGGGGGGGGGGGGGAACTCTGCCATGATATTGCTTGAAATCTCATTTAGTCTGGAAAATCTGGTTTGCGCAACATTGTTTATGATCACACCCTTGCCAGCTTTTCATATTTAAACGAGCAAAGGTTTAATTACCAAATGATGACAGTGTCATATGGTGCCATGATGGCACAGGGCGTCTAATGAATGCAGAGGAGTGAGGGATGCGTACGCGACACTGAGTGACAGTGGGACGCACGGATCAAAACAGGGGAAAAAAGAAGAGCGAGACAGTAAAACATCTGTAATTTGCAATTCACTAATGTTCAATGGTTGCTCAAGGATTAAGAATTTTAAACTATTGTCTGCCAGATGGAGAGAGGGGGGGGAGGGAGAGGCCGGGGGGGGGGGGAGGGATGGGGTATGGGTGGTGGTGGGGGGACTTCTAAGCAGCATATTTACATCTGTATATCAAGCATCAGAGAGAGGAAAAACCAACTGCCTCCAAACACACTCTCAGGGCATCCATTACCTATTTTTCCACCAGCCACAAACATCAGAGAATGATTCTCCCATTTTTCCAAGGCTTATTTAAATTTGCCAGGACAGCTTGTAGATTGTGGGGACGAGTTTTGTTGCGTGACTTGCTCGATCTATCTGGATATAATCACGAGACAGTATGGAGCGCCAGTGAGTCCGGACCCGGGTCTGTTCACGCATCAGCGTTAATTTCACTGGGGTGTTGATGTGCGCTGAAATATTGCACCCAAGTAATATCAGTTAGTGGGCCGCCAAAAGATGTACATGCTTAACCAGGCATGAAACCTTGCTGAATTACACCATATTTATACGGATCTCAGATCAGTGCTTTTGTCATTAAAATGGGGTCTGGTTGCCTGTGTGCTTTATGGATCTGTTTAATGATGCACTGTGTAATGGTGTTACAATGTATAGGCTGAGCTATTGGCACATTTCACTCAGTGACATCAATAAATAACCAGAGCAACCTTCAACTCTCACGTCAACTCAAGAGCCCTCTCCTCCTTACCCACAATCCTTGGCGTTTCCCCCACTCTAGTTGGATGTGATGTGATGATGAAAATGCTGGCATTTTTAGGCTTCTGCAAACCTACATTCTCAACGTAAATTTGAAACAAAACAGAGGTTAAAAATAACATATCTTTAAGACCTTCGCTTGTAGGCAAATAAAACAATGTTGGTTATGCTTAATAGGCAAGTAAAACACCTTGGTTAAGTTTATGGTTTGGGTTAGGCTTAAATAACAAAAAAGTTAGATGTGACTCACGGTTGAAATGTATAAACTTTGGAAACCGTGGGGATCGAACGTGGCCCCCCGGTGTGAAAGGCAAGTGTTTATGTCCTCCATCCACCCCGGGCCACAACACCCTTACTGGCCACCGTGCTATTTCAATAACACACTCTATAAGATGTATAATGTTGATATACACGTATCTAGAAACTTGATACGTGGATGCAACATATTTTTGGTTCAGAAAGATGATATTCCACATCTCCGTGGATTGCATAAACGTACAATACCAACATTTTATTCTGGCGATCAGGCTCTGATGTCTGTTGAGAGTGCTTGATGTCTGTTGAGAGTGCTTGATGTCTGTTGAGAGTGCTCGATGTCTGTTGAGAGTGCTCGATGTCTGTTGAGAGTGCTTGCCTTCAGATTATGTGGACAACCTTTTGCCATGACAGTGGCCAGGCGGGGTACTGCGTGCTCAGGCCGCAGCAGCGGCCTATGGAGAGCTCACCCTTTCCTTAGTAATTAAGTGCTGTTGTCATGCTGTGACGTAATGGGTTTACCCCGGCCATCCATCCTGTGACACCGGGATCACTCTGGAGAGCTCCTCCCTGTAAATCACAGAAGCACACCAAGTTGTCACTATGGCAACAGCATTCAAACAAATACTTTCAAATACATCTTTAAATCTTTTTGGCAACAACTTTCACAACAGCCTGGTCGCCGGAATACAATGTTGGCAGTTTATGTTTCTGCAAACCATGGATATGTTGAATGTCAACATTTGTGAACCATATGTCACATATCAACATTTCTTGATACGCGTATCAATGTTATACACATAAGAGTCTACTATTAGAGACTAGTGAGATGGCGCAGTGGCCAGCATTGTGGTCGCTAGCCTTTCACACCGGTGAGCCGTGTGTTCGATCCCTAGCGTTTCCAAAGTCTACATTTCAACCGTGAGTCACATTTAAAGTTTTTTGTTACTTAACCCTAACCCATGTTTTCAAATGAACTGAAAACGCTGCGACATTTTCACATTTACTGGACATTGTCGGTTAATTTGAAATGTTGATATGCAACGTATTTTGGGTTCACAAACGTTGAATCCGTTGCATCCGTGGTTTGCAGAAACATAAACTGCCAACATGTTATTCTGGAGACGGAGTTGTTGCTGTCCTGTAGTCTGTTGTCCTGTAGTTACAACCTGAAACACCAGTTTTCCCTATGAAGATAGATTTCCAGTGAAGGGAGTTGTTGAACAGTCTTTATTTAGTCACACCATGGGACGCACTCCTGTCACTTCCATATAGTTTCAAAGCAAAGAGCTGACTCCTTGTTTTCTGTGCTGGCTGGCTGGATGTACAGTATGCGGAGGCAGACACCTGCGATATAGCCGGGCCCTCTGACTGTACGGATCTCCCATGGCTTTCTCCCCAGGACCGTGGAAACATCTGTCACGGTGGCTGCCATTCTCCTCTGTGGTCAGAGCGTCAGGTGAAGGTGTTGCCTGCTAGCCTCATGACATGGCACACATGGGTACCTCCAACAACAGTGCTCATTAACAGGCAAATGGAGCACGAGCGCCGGCAAATTGAGCAGCATTTCGCCAGGATCGGGGCCTGCCAGATTGTTCCGATAGCCAAAGTGACATCACCGAGCGCCAGCCCCCACCTCCGCCAACCCCCCCCCCCCCCATCACCGAGCGCCAGCCCCCACCTCCGCCAACCCCCCCCCCCCCCCCATCACCGAGCGCCAGCCCCCACCTCCGCCAACCCCCCCCCCCCCCATCACCGAGCGCCAGCCCCCACCTCCTCCAACCCCCCCAACCCCCCCAAAATTAACATCCCTAATCATCTGCCAGGCTAAACATTATTCTTCATGATACAGATCAGCCATGCTTGCCCTCCACTTGCCGAGTATCTCTCCTCTCTCTGGGCCAAATGCAGCCAGCCTTGGACTGATTGCTCAGCCTTTTGTGCCCTTCGTTTGTGAGAATGGCAAATCGATTCTAAAATCATCACCCATGAGCGGCTGCCATGCAGAGCTGGGCGCGCGCGCGCGCGCGAGTGTTGCAGATATAAAATGGAAATCAGGAAAACAGAACGTGCCCCCCCCCCCCCCCCCAATTCCTAGACCCAGCCCCTCTGAGGAATACGCTCACAAATAAATGTTATCCCATAAAAAAATTAAGTGATGCTCCCAAGTTAGTATTTTGAAAATTCCAGCTTTTAATCATTTTGTTATGCATTTCCAAATTCCACTCCTTTTATGAAGAATGCCGATACCTCCTCTTATGTGCCAATATTCTTTATTCCGACATATCGATAAGAAAATATTGTATTTGACATGATGTTGCCAAAAGTGACGTGTCATATCTGTGGAGGAGCTCTTGGCATTTTGTCAGATAATTGTTATCCTCTTTTATTAGCGCTTCAAATGAAAATAAGGAGATCTTGAATATCTTCCTAACCAGTGATAAACCTTTAAAAATGACCCAAAAAGTGGACTACTGGGAAAGATCAATGGGAGGAACAGAATGGAAGCTTGGCATATTTAATTAATTACTGCACATTAGAATGTTTGTTTACAGAAATGAAGTGCTACAAGAGGTCTGATGTTAATTAATTTAAAGTGTACTTCCCCCCTCACTCCCCACAATGTGTTGATGACTGCTACTGAGGTACTTTCATGGCAGGTAAGCCTATGTCTCATTGGATTTCCATCAATGGCTCTGAGGTGTGTATGGAACAAAAGCTTGCCACACAGATTAGAGCGAGTGTTAACATGATTGCTTATTAATAACGCCAATTAGAATTCACAGCAAGGCAACAAGAAGAGCAGATCAGTATGATTATGACAAGAGCAATGAAACCGTAAACTGTACCATTTGAAGAATCTTAACATCCTTAGGGTTGGGTCGTATGGATCTCGTTTTGATGCAGATTCTGCTCATCGATTCCTTTTCGATTCTCATTTCCGATTGTTTGAGTGGGTGAGTCCAAACAGGTCAAATGCTTATTTCACTGAAAAAAGAAAAAAAAACATTACACAAGTCATATTCATATTATCATAACATTGCTTGTCATTTATTATCAACTTTTGTAAAAAAAATTTTTGCATACAATTTTGAATCAACACTTTATGTAGCGGACACGGGCCGCTACATAAAGTGTTGATTCAAAATTTTATACAACACGCAAAATTTGTTTAGGACTCAATAAGCAGAATTTAAATTATATTCGATTACTTTGGAGTTTAGATTCCTTTGGGATCAGAACTTTGGAACCAACCCTACTGTAGGTCCAGCATCAAGCCTTGTCTATATGATTTATCATAATTATAATACGTCTTAAATTTCAATAGCAATTAACCAATGAGTCTAGAATATCAACATAATCATCTCTCCCAAAGTTGTATTTTTAGATTCTGCAGTGTGCGGAAAAAGAGTAAGAAGTGCTTATCCATGTGTCCTGTTGACTTTTTTTGTTGCCACTTTATCAGTGTGTCTGGGAGTGAGGCGCAGGGTTGCACACACAGTATAACCAGAGTCTCAGGAGGTCTCTCTCGGACAATGATGTATTTAAGCCCCTCCAGAGGTCAGATGGACTCTGTCCAGAACATCACCTGCAATCAATAGTGTTGGTAAACCAGGCACAACTGAGCAGACATGGAGGGCCCTCTTCTAAACACACTGTGAGGGAAAGCGCATGGCCCATTGCACTGCTAAAACTGTGAGAAGAATGGCTTGACGCACTGCTACTTTAGCTGGCAAGTGAGAGAGTACTTATTTATGTTGGGATCCGTGGGCAAACACATCATTGCAACACTCCCAAAAGGTTGGCCTAAAGAAACTGTACTTCCATTGTATCTAGGAGGAACTGCCAATGGGAATATATACGAGGAAGACTTGTCAATATGTGCACCTTTGATGAATATCAAACTGTACTGAATATACTGCACTGCAGATACCCAATATCAGTGTTGGGCAAGCTACTTGGAAAAGCTAAGCTACCAGCTACTCTACATTAAAATATAGCTTCACTACTTTGAAGCTATCCCCAGTGAAATGTAGCAAAGCTACAGTCTACATGCCAAAATAAAAGTAGCGTGCATCAAAGCTTTTTTTATTTATTCCTTTGCCAAATCAATTTGATCTCAGTGATCAAGAAAAGGGAATTCCAGCACATCTGGAATAGGCCTACAGTTGATATTACTCAGTGTTGGGCAAGCTACTTGGAAAATGTAGTGAGCTAAGCTACCAGCTAGCTACTGTAGATTAAAATATAGCTTCGCTACACTGAAGCTATATCCCCAGAGAAATGTAGTTAAGTGACCACCACGCTACTGTGAAATGTAGTTAAGCTAGTAGCTTTGCTACTTGTAGCTAGCTGCCCAACACCGTCAATTCATATGGTCAGCATGCCTTTGACCCTTTGCTCATGTCTTTTATACTTTTGACATCCTATTTGGAGTTCAGCTGAGTAACAAATGTGACTGCCAGGTACCTCGATGTTCATGTGACTGCCAGGTACCTCGATGTTCATGGGACTGCCAGGTACCTCGATGTTCATGTGACTGCCAGGTACCTCGATGTTCATGGGACTGCCAGGTACCTCGATGTTCATGTGACTGCCAGGTACCTCGATGTTCATGTGACTGCCAGGTACCTCGATGTTCATGTGACTGCCAGGTAAAAACGATTTCAGACGGCAGCCCGTCTTTACCTCGATCTTCATGGGACTGCCAGGTACCTCGATCTTCATGGGACTGCCAGGTACCTCGATCTTCATGGGACTGCCAGGTACCTCGATGTTCATGTGACTGCCAGGTACCTCGATGTTCATGTGACTGCCAGGTACCTCGATCTTCATGTGACTGCCAGGTACCTCGATGTTCATGTGACTGCCAGGTACCTCGATGTTCATGTGACTGCCAGGTACCTCGATGTTCATGTGACTGCCAGGTACCTCAATGTTCATGCGACTGCCAGGTACCTACTGTCGATCTTCATTGTGAGAAAGACTTTGGAAAGTGGGCCAAATTCAATCATGGGTCTGTGAACTTGAGCCCAAAAAACAATGAATGCAGAGGCACTGGCGTGTCAACTGCAAGTGGGTTTTGAAGAATTGGCATAGTCATTTAGGCAGCACCTCACATCCTTCACAAACAAATGAAGCCCCCAGTGCTTCAAAGTGAGATTGATCTCCTTTTGAGACTCCGTACAGAACACTGGGATTCTGAATATTGAGAAAGGTGCCTCTCTCCATGGAAACTCAGGACGCCCGCCCTTCCCCCCATCCCATCCTCCACTGGAGTGATGTAAAAAAAAAGAGAGAAAAAAAGAAAGAGGACCCAGTGGAGTTTTCAACTTCATCAATATTCACTCATTCATCGTGAATCCTGGCAGCAGATTCTCGACTGTATTACTGGATGGATGTTCTCCTTTGTCTCCTGTGAGGAATGTCTGAAATGGAATTTTAAATTAGAATAGAACAATTCCCAATTTTTATGGACTCCGGTCACAGCCATATATATCACTTAATAATGGAAAACTTTTCAATTTTCTGTGTAGGTCCTTGGCACTAGCCAGCCATTAAATAGGTCAGGGATGAATGTGCTTAGTTTACTCTCAACTCTATGGAGGCGATGGGAAATTGATGGGATGTGAAGTATATTGATAAAACAGCTTATTTTGATTTCCCAAAATCACAATCAGTGACAAACGGAAGGATTACCGAATGGAATTCACTGGCTTGTATTTTTTTTTTTTTTTTTTGAATGGAATTAATGTGAAATGCGGGATCAACAATTCGATGAAACAAAATCAGCTGTTAAATCAAGATGTTTCTGGCGGGTTTAAAAGCCAGTGAACCCAGTAAGTGAATTGATAATCTCACCCCATGGCTGAACTGGTCAGCCTCGCTCTCAATGACCCCACGCTCACATGGGTCACAACGTCTGCAAAAAGCCTGTGAAAGAGAAGCAGTGGAAGTCTTTCATGCGCTCCTGTCAATATCTGCTGAAATTTGGTTATGGCATGATTAGCATGACAAACTGCTGGCAGTGTAATTAGATTAGCACCCATACATATCACTGTGATAAAATAGTCCTTCCTCTCAAATTCTGGGGCTGGAGCCATCTGAGGATTACCGCGCTTTCTTGTTCAACAGAGAGAGACGATCCTAGAAATTCACTCTAGATTATGGAAATGTTATGCTCTCTGTAGTCAGATAGGCAAAGAATGTAGCATAGCATTTTTGGCTTGGCATAAAATACAACAAACGAGACAATGTGTTACACTATGATTTACAGTGTTACAATGTGTTACACTATGATTTACAGTGTTACAATGTGTTACACTATGATTTACAGTGGCAGGCTTATTATATAAAGAGAAGGAAACGTCTCAAATAATACTGCAAAATGACTGCTCTGTCATTAAATGGCTAAACAGGGTTTTTTCCCCCATTCGCTTCCCCTCGGTGTAATCCAAGCCTTCAAATCCAGATTAAATGTGCTTTTAATCACTCCGTTTGAAACGTGAATTAATTACAAGTCTGCTAACAAAAAGGGTATTTTGTCATAAAAATGTTAATTAGCAGAGGGTGCTGACCTCCCTTTTGGCGTTGTGTATCCCCAGCTGAGGACAGGGCGTTTGTCCACTGTCGCCACTTAATGACGGTGATATTAAACACTCGCAGGATGTTGTCGCGCTTTTGTCTTCATTCATATCAGAATGAAGTTCTTGGAGGCCCGCGTTGATCAATCACGGCGGCGGGGCTCCAGCTGTTCACGAGTCTTTGGCCTGGCTTCAACAGCCGGGCTTACAAATTGTCTCTGAATAGCGTCGAGCAAGGCCCCTTCAACCCCCTTTTGTCACCGTCTCCTGACAAATGCCTCTCTCAGACACATGCCTGCTTCCTCCCTTCTGCTCGCTGCTATCAGATGGCCTGCTTTACATTCTAGCACGTTTGGCAGCATGGTCTGCTTTATCTCCACGCTCCCCAGTCTGCCCTAAGCCCCGGCGCTCGATAGGGTTCTATCACACTCACAATTATGGCCTGTATCCCAAACGCGGAATGGATTTTCCCCTCAGTGGTGTTGAACTGGGTCTATTTATGCAAAACCGGAGTGATATTTTGCCATTAGGACACTGCTATCCTGGAAGGTAGATGTTTTTCTTGACATTATGCAGTGATGTCGCTGTGAATAAAAAGGTGAGTAGAATATGACCTTCAGTCAATAATCATCATATGGCAAATAACCACAACTATGAACCAACATTTGTTATACTGTGAGAAAAGCTACACCCGCCCCCCCAACCCCCCGCAAAAATAAAATAAAATAAATCTATCCATCCATAAAATTACAGAAAAAATGTGCCAGCCCAAAGTGATGGGGAAACTGTATTTTACAAATAATAAGGTGGGTGGACAGAGTTTAGGTTGGTTTACCATCCACTTGCATGCACCTCTGATTTGATAAGGTTGTCTCTAGGAATTTGATCATTCTAGTAAGACCAGAAGATAAAAGCATAGTGTACCTCAACTCTTTTTATATATAGAAGAAGGGGTCCATGCCAGGAGAGATCTAGTGCCTCATCTCTCCCTATGGGAGTCACCTGCAGCTAGGTACTAGATACTAGATACTAGGTACTAGTTCTCCCCTAGCACGGACCCCCCATATAAAAAGAGTTGAGGTACTGCAGTACACTAGATACCTATGCTGTTTGGTGTTTTCATTGTTACTATTTTGGGGCCTCATCCATGTAAATTAGTAAACAGTCTGACCATGCTATAGCATATCTTTGATATTCTTCCATATATAATTTTTAATTATTTTTCTACCATTTTCTAATTTTCTAATATCTATAAAGAGAGCCAAAGTGAATGTCACTTCCTGCCTTTCTCCCTGTACCAGCGGTGGTGAACGGAGACAGACCGTTTGAATTGTGCCACAGCGTGCAAAGGTAAATTTGGTCAATTTAAAAGATAATTCTGCAAGTCAAGAAAGTGGCAGTTTGTGGTAAAACTGTGGCACTATAAGTTATAAATCAGAAAGACTACACACAACCAGTCGCATAAGTGACGTCTCTCCCGCCAGGGCATGTTGTTGATGGTGTGACGTATAATGTGCGACACGAGGATGTAGTCGTTTGACAAAACTAAAACCTTATGTTTCTGTTTCAGGACAAACTGTGACTTTCAAGCAGGATCAAAAAAGTAACCTCTGTCTCCGTTCACCACCGTTGTATTTTTTCTGACGCTGGCACAGGGAGAAAGGCAGGAAGTGACGTTCACTTTGGCTCTCGATTTACATTTGATACTTGATATTACTATATTCGTAACTCAGTGTGCTTGTCTGTTCAAACACGTATAACTGATGTGATATGGATTTGTATGGATCTGTATTCTTCTCCTGTTGTCACATGATCTGTAACACATGCTGTCACATGACCTGTAATGATCATCACCTGTTGACACCTGTTGGTACAGCCTTTTTAAACCCACCCCTGTGCCAACCAGTTGTAAAGCGAACCTGATGAAGCGAATGCGAAATGCGTTGTTCGCTATGTTTTATGTGTTTTAATAAAATAAGTCAATCTAACAATCCTGGTGTGTGCTGGATCCCTCCATTGTTCATATATATATATATATATGGATTAGCAGCACGGCTGTGCACAGGGCACCATATATGCTTATTGCATGAAAAATCAATTTTCCCTTAGCTTGCCCCTATTGAATCTACCAATCACAACGGAGGAGATCTGGAGAAAGAGAAGCAGATGAGTTAGAGAAGGATTTACAGTAGGTGTGGATTGTGCAAATATCGGCTACAGCTCAATATCAGGAAAATGTTGGGAATATTTTGCACATTTGTCTTGTGTTTCAAGGACACGAGGGAGAACCAAGCAAAAAGTGTAGTTAAATGAAAATGGTTTCACCTTGTAGCCTACTTCCACTGGGTTGGTACTTCCTAGGGATAAGGCGCTTAACACATTTCGATTACATCATTCATACATACATACATTTTTATATGAAGTGGACAACCGCCTTCCCTCAGTGTTATGTCTTTGTTCCTTGTGTGATCGTTTATAAGCAGACAAAGCAGGAGCTATTTTTGACTGGGCCTGGTCTCAAAATGCTTGACCACTGGCTTCACCATGCTACCCTAAACCTATTCATATAGAGTGGGTTCACAGAGATGCACAATTCTGGTAAGGAATTGCTGCATCATGTAAACAAGAAAAAAAACGACAGGCATTAACCAGGAGATCAAAACAAAATGAATTGTCATAGGAGAATGAATGCATTTGTTTCAGTTTGTCTTTTGTAGCCATTTCAGAGGAAATAATTAAGATAGATGGGCAGATGAATTAGTTGTCCTCCAAGGTCAAACGCTGATTGCCTTTCTACTCTATGATTTCACTCTGGTGGAACTATTACCACTGACACGTTTTCATGATATTTTCTACATCCGCACACGACGAGAGAGCGAGAGAGATACAAATTGATTGTTTGGCGGCCAAATCAGTCATAGTCATCTTGGGCGGATGGATTAATGTCTTTGATGGCTGTTGCGGATTGAGGCAGAAAGACTGGCTGGAGACAAGAGAGATTGGTTTGAACCCCAGGGAACTGAATGGATGCGAGTTGCATGTAAGGTTGCTTGGTTTTGTTTAGAGGGGAGGGGTAGGGGGGGGGGGTGCTGGTGAAAAATGTGCGTGGTAGAGTTTGGCGCGTGCTCAGGATGCACTTTTGTTCCTTCGCCATTACAAGTGATTGACTAGCGCGTTCACGCTCCCCCACGTTGATCTGTATGAGTGTGTGTCACCCGGCCCCGCTCTCCCCTGCTCCCATACTTAAGATGTCACCTTTAATATCCTGCTTTTTAAAGGAGACTCACAGTTTCCCCACATTCCTACCACAACATCATCATGTCAATCTAACAGAAGGTAACGTGCGTCGTAAAGGCCAGCAGTTTGTCACCTGGAGGCACGCTGCTCTTTTCCAACACAGTCGGCGGAATAAAACGTTGGCATTTCCCGTGTCTGCAAACCTACAATCTCAATGTAAATTTGAAACATCGGTATCCGGTGACAAGCTGAGCTGAGCGCCTCAGCGCCCGTTCACACAGGACGCCGAAGCAACCCTCAACCTGAGCTCTACCTACGCTGAACCCACAAGTTTCATTTAGGCGTCCTTGTTAACAGGCGAAGACGTTCACAGCACCCGCGCGCTGAAGCCACGCTCATGCCTCGCTCAAGCGATCGTTCAGGATTCACGCCTATTCCAAGCGTGACGTGTGCTGAAGCCGAGCATTGATCTGTCAAGCCAGGCATGAAGTGAATGGGAGTTGTGGGCGGGTTCAAGGCGCCGAGTAGGCGCTGAGAGGAAAAGAGAAGGCTTCTTGTGTGAACGGCTCAGCGTGAGCCTGCCTCCAGCTTCAGTTGTGCTTACGTTAGGTTCACCCTCCTCAGCGCCTAGCGGTCCTCGTCAGTGCAGATCCCGTGTAGGATTCTGCACTATTAAATATCACCAAACCATTACCTTATATGTGTTGATGGATTACAGTATGTCATTTCTGTGTTTACAACTAAGCCACGCCCCCTCCCTGTGTTGTGCTTTGAAGCTGTCCTTTCTGCAGGGAGCCCGAATGGGCGTGATCTTTTACATAGAAATCCCTCCCTGGAGAGGCCGACCTAGTGAGCCCCTCCCAGCCCACAGCCAAAAACAGAATTTAGTTGCCCAAGGTGGCGCACCCTAATGCGGGCGCTCCCAGGGACTTATTTATGTCGATGCCAGGGACACTCATCCACCTTAGAAACCACATACTTTAGCCAAATCGCCACCGGAAAGAAAGATCTCAGACCAGAGTCAACCTTGCCGGTCTGGCTTTCACTAGATGGAGAGCCCTACGAGCAGCTATAGGGCCTGCAAAGTGACTCGGAGCTGGGGTGTTCTCCTGTACTTACACATGGTAACTAACGTTATAGCTTTTGCATGTCCCATTTCAGTAACGTTACGCATGATAGCGAAATGTACAAGTTGTTATCGATATTGTGAATTTGTTCTGGGAATGTTGTAATCACTAGTTGGCTAACTGTTGCTTTTCACTGCTATTCAAATTACTTTACACTGCTAGTGTGGCCTGTTGCTGGATTTGATTAGGTTGTCGTTCGTGTATAACTTATACACAGACATTCTGGTGAAAGTTGACATGCATGACATAATGTTACTTCCCATTACAAATTTTGCATGCATTTTCTGTTATAATTACGTCCAGTTGCTGTCACTATGACGCAGAACGGTATAGTAATGTAAAAACTTAGAAAGGCCATGGAGAAAAGCTAGCTTCGCTAATGTTAGCAGTTTGTTTTTCTATTCTGTCTCACTAAGCAACGTTACATTAGAAAATAGCTGTAACACCTTCCAAACAAATCAAGGTTTGAAAAAAGTATCTAATTCATGACAATGTGGAGGAACCCTGCCTTGATATCTAGCAGCTACAAAATAGATGATTCAAATGAATACTAAACACATTTCCATTTGTCTGATTTCCAAGGTGTCAGTCATCCAGAGGATAGGAGAGCTGACGATAGTCAAGATAGAAAACAAGTGGACTCACGATTATGATATTTGAGATGGAGAAATGGTGCTTTTATAGCAAACCTGTATAATAAATGTTCCATTATCTTTGATGTTGTCATATGTTTGCTATCTGCAATCTTCTGTACACCAATAAAGTTGATATGACTTCATCCATGTCTCTTTGGCCACGATTCTCCATTGTGACTGTCTGTTGTCCATTGTAACAGTTGATTGGCCTACTTTATATCTGAGTGTGTATAGCTACAGTAGCCTACCAGTATTTGTGTTTCTGTGTATATATAGCCTACTTTATATAATAGACAGTGTATGTGATGTTTCACAGTACATTTCACAACTTCGTTTATCAGAAAAAATACTTTATTTGCTAAACTAAAATATGGGCTACACCAGAATGACGTGACCAGTTCCATCCAGCTATGCGGTTCTTCAGGATGTCGACAAGATCTGCTATCGTCCTACGGCCGACCTTCCTCTCTGACTTCTGCTTCTGTCCTGAGCGACCCTGCCTCCTCTTTGTGCATCGGGTCCCAACTGGTGCTAGCCTGGGCTTCAGGCATGCACCTTGGTCTAGGTTTGCCTGCCTATAAAAAACAGCAGTGATTCAAGCGTTTGAAATGATTTTGAACAACTGTAACAATGAGAAAATACTAGCGTTGCACTATGAATACATTTTGGCCATGTCTTGGTATTAGCAGACGAACAAAAACACATAGGCTACAAGCTACTCACTGTTGACAGACAGTTGTGGTTAGCTAGCGATGTCCCCAACATTGAATTGAAATCATCCTAATTTAGCTATGTCAAACAAGTTTTAGACAACGTTTTGGCTAACCTTACTCAGCGCTAGCAGGCTATTCAAAAGGTTATGTTACATGAATTTTGATCGGT
Source organism: Poromitra crassiceps (assembly GCF_964638095.1). NCBI lineage: Eukaryota > Metazoa > Chordata > Actinopteri > Beryciformes > Melamphaidae > Poromitra > Poromitra crassiceps. The sequence goes on along the minus strand of NC_139626.1, from coordinate 32,897,902 downwards.
TAGCAGATGATACAAATAACAGTAGGCTATAGCCTTACCAAGCAGACTATTGGGACTAACCTAACGTTTTAGGACTATCATGTGAAATTTGTCATTACTCAAGCCAAAGACATAGCCGAGATGCATTCGTGCTTGTTTTATGTACTTACGTCTGCAGTAGGCATTATCCACAAAATAGTTGTTTATATCTCCGTTGCTTGGGAGGGGATGTGATGAGAGGGAGGCGGGGGGAGCAGGAAGTGCTCCGCGCTGGTGGGTGGGTTCGAGATTGTTTGGGTAACTCCCCTTTGTTTTGGTTTGAAATGGTGACATATAGTGGACGAAAAAATCGCACATAGTGCCTTTAGAAATATTTATTTTTATTTTTACTTTTACTCCCTACTGAAGCGATCCGCTCCCGGGACCGTTGCGTGAGGAAGAGAGGAGGCAATACTTCAGTAGGTACAGGTTGTTTATTCACAGTTAGTTAACCCCACAACTCTTGCGGTTGTCCCGCTCTAGTTAGCTACCGGCTTCCTAGCTCTTATGACTGACCCCATAGATATAAAGGCTAGATAGCTTACCCGCGCTGCCGGCCAATGGAGAGCGACGTCGTCGCATGGCGGCCATCTTGCTACAGGGAGCTACTAGGAGTTATGAGCATCTGTTGTTGGGTTAGTATGGCAACATCATATGATCATAACTCCTAGGGAAATGGATGAAACTGCATGAAACTTTGTGCCTGAATCCCTCTCATGGCATAGATGCTTCGGTTTAATTTTGGTGTAATGTGGAGCTCATCAAAAAAATAGTGTTTTTAGTGTTTTTTTTTTTTTTTTGGTCTATCTCGGGAACGGAATATGCTTGTAATAAACCAAACCGTTTGTAAATCCGTCAAGATTTCAGCGAGTTATGAGTATTTTTGTCTGTGCAGGTCACCAGCTACCATAGAACGTACCAGAAAGGCACTGTAGCAAGATGACTGCCGTTCAACGACGCTGCTGACTCCGCCTTAAGCCATCTAGCCTTATATATATCTATGACTGACCCAGGCATGCGCAGTTAGACAGACAGGAAGTTCCGGAGTCCCGCACTCATCTCGTTCCCCCCAGGAACCACCCCCCACATCAGTTCCTACCTAAACCCAGAGTCGCCACATTATCCCCTCTCAACAAGAGCCAGCTCCCACGCTGGCACCCACAACCCACACACATCCCCTGTACCAAAACAACAACCCCAATAACACTTTTTTCATCACTGCATCAAACTCCATTCCCCAGCAAACAGTCTCTTCCTTTTTTTTCTTTAACACACCACTTATTTTCACTTAACATTCTGCACTCTTTTTTTCATACATTTCCATCCCCCCTTTCTACCAACACTCTTCCCGAGTGGCACAGTAACCGTGCAAGCCCACAACATCAACCATTACAATTTTTTTTCTTTTTTTTCTTAGTAAGGCACATAGTCCCGGTCCCGGTCTGGAGGCCTTCTCTGCCTCTGCGGTCTCCTCGACCCTGTGGGCCCGCCTTGGAGGGCAGCAGGGAGAGGACTAAAGGGGCTAACACTCTCTGTCCCGGGGGATTCCACCACAACATCTCTCCGCAAGAGTGTTGGGCGGACAGCGTCCGTGGTGGGAAGACAATCCCCCCGGTAAGGGGCCAGCCGGTCCCTGTGAAGCACCACCACCCTCCCCCCGAGTGGCATTTGGACCCTGTACACCACCTCCCCCAACCTTTCCAACAGCTTACATGGGCCCACCCAGTGACTGTCCAGCTTGGGACACTGACCCTTCTTCCTCCTAGGGCTATAGACCCAGACCAGCTCCCCGGCCTGGAACTGCCTTCCCCTGGCCCTCACATCATAGTTCCTCTTCTGCCTCCTACCCGCTTTCTCCTGCTGATCCCGGGCAAAGTTGTGGGCGGACTCCAACCGATCCTGGAGTCTCCTGGCGTACTCTCTTCCCGGAGGCGCGTCGGGTGTGTCCGGGGGTTTGCCAAATGCCATTTCCACTGGCGTCCGCAGTTCCCGTCCCAACATGAGCAGGGCTGGGGTGCAGGAGGTGGACTCTTGAACAGCAGACCTGTAGGCCATGAGGATGAGGGGGAGGTGCGTGTCCCAGTCCCGCTGGTGTTCTTCGGTGAGGATGGCCAACTGTTTTCCCAGAGTCCTATTGAATCTTTCTACGAGGCCGTCACTCTGGGGGTGTAGCGCCGTGGTCCGCGTCTTGTTGATGTTCAGTCGTTCGCACATGGTGGCGAACACGCGTGACTCGAAGTTCCTCCCTTGGTCACTGTGGAGGGTCTCCGGCGCCCCGAACCTGCTGAACATGCCCCCCACCAGTGCGTCGACCACCGTTCCAGCCTCCTGATCTGGCAGCGCGTATGCTTCTGGCCATTTCGTAAAATAGTCCATGGCTGCCAGGACGTATCGATTCCCTTTTTCAGTGCATGGGAACGGTCCCATCACGTCCACCGCCACCCTCTCCATGGGGGCTCCCACCGCTAGTTGTTGGAGCGGGGCGTGAGACTGACCTAGCGGACCCTTGTAGGCCGAGCACAGGTCACAGCGGCGGCAAAAGTCCTCTATGTCTCTCCTCATTCGCCCCCAGTAGAAACCCTGTCGAAGGCGGCGGAGGGTTTTATTGACTCCAAAGTGTCCAGCCCCCGCGGTGCCATGGCAGCTCTTGAACACCTCCTCCCTCAATGTTGTTGGCACCACCTTCCGCCACTTGCTTTCTCCCATCGCTGGCTCCTTCCAGGACCTCAGCAGCACCCCGTCGCTCAGTCGCAGGGCCCCAAACTCCGACCACAGTCCTTTGGTTGTGGCAGTGGCCCCTGCCACCTCTCCCCAGGGCGGCTTCTGGCCGTTCTCTACCCACTGCAGGACTGGCCACAACTCCGCGTCTCGCTCCTGATGGGCTCTCCAATCCGCCGCTTCAGCCATCCTCAGCCCCCTGCACACCGGCCCGTTTCCCGTGTGGTTGGGACATATCCTCGCATCCTCCTGGAGCTCTCTCTCCCTCGCTTCTCTCTTCTCGCAGTACTGACACCCCCCTTCAGTGCAGGGGCGTCGTGACAGGGCGTCTGCGTTGATATGGCGTGCTCCGGCCCTGTGCTCGATGGTGAAGTTGTAGTCGGCTAGCTTTTCCAGCCAGCGACACACCTGCCCCTCTGGTTGTCGGAAGGACCACAGCCACTGCAAAGCTGAGTGGTCAGTCCTGATGGTGAATTGAGGCAGACCCAGGAGGTAGTAACGGAAGTGCTGTAATGCCTCCACGACGGCGAGGAGCTCCCGGCGGATGACGCAATAGTTCCGCTCCGCTTTATCAAATGTTTTGCTGAAGTACGCCACCACTCTCTCTCCGTCTGGCCCCACCTGGGACAGCACGGCTCCCATACCCCCGTTGCTGGCGTCAGTGTCTAGTAGGAACGGCAGGGTGGGGTCTGGTGCTCTGAGCACAGGGGCCTCCGTCAGCGCCTTCTTGAGGAAGTCGAATGCCTGCTGGCATTCCGACGTCCAGTGGAAGTCGGTGTTCTTTTCTTTCAGCCGGAACAGGGGCTCGGCGATTTTAGAAAATCCCTTTACGAATCTCCTATAGTATGAGGCGAGCCCCACGAAGCTCTCGAGCTGTCCCTTGTCCCCGGGGGTGGGCCACTCCACTACCGCCCGTGTCTTCTCCTTTAGTGTACGGGTGCCCCCTGCGCCAATGCCGTGCCCCAGGAACTCCACCTCCCGCTTCATGAAATGGCACTTATCTGGGTGCAATTTCAGCCCCGCCCCCGCGATCTTCTCCAGCACCCTCCGTAACGACCCCAGTGCTGCCCGGAACGAGCTACCGTGTGCCAATATGTCGTCTAAGTACACGACACATTCTCTCTGGGGAATCTCCTCCAGCAGTTTCTCCATCAGTCTTTCAAACGTTGCTGGGGCGTTGCACAGCCCGAAAGCGAGGCCTCGAAACTGCCACAGCCCTCTCTCAGTGCAGAAGGCAGTTTTTTGCTTGGCTTCATTACTGAGGGGCACCTGCCAGTAGCCACTGCGCAGGTCTAGTGAGGAGAACCAGGAGGAGTCCCCCACCACATCTAGCAGTTCATCAATGATGGGCATCGGGTACGCGTCTTTCTTCGTCACTTTGTTCAGTGACCTATAGTCTACGCAGAACCTCATTTTTGGGCTCTTTTTCTTTTTTACCATCACCACCCCTGATGCCCACGGGCTGTCGGACGGCTCGATGATCCCCCCTCGCAGCATTTCCTCGATGGCCTCATTCGCTGCTTCCTTATATGCTGCCGGGAGTCGACGGGGACGTGCTCTGATGGGATACGCCCCCTCGGTATCTATCTGGTGCTGCACCAGGTGTGTACGGCCCAGTTCCTCTTCCGAAAGGGCGAAACTCTCCTTAAACTCTAATAGCAACTCTAACAGCTCCTCTTGCTCCTCGGGCTCTAACCCGCTACGGTTGCGTTCCCACATCTCTCTTATCGCCGCCACCCTCTCTTCCCCCCCGCTCGTCTCTATCGAAGGGGGTCCCAGTGGCGTAAAGGGGGCTGCCGTTGCCGACAGGGGCTGGCTAGTGGCCGGGGGAAGGGGCTGATCGTCGGGGGAGGGGTTGAGGGGAAGTGAGGCTGGTGGTTCGGGGACATAGCCCTGTGGGATGCTAGGGCCGGTGGGGGAGGAGCTATCTCTGATGGACGGGAAAACTGCAGCGTCCCCGCATGTCTCCATAGCTCTCACCGCAAGTGGGTCTGTTCTCGGGGCTTGTGGGAGGGGCATTAACTTCACTGTGGGGCCGCCAGGGAAACACAGGGTGTTTTCCCCTAGGTTCATTATGCAGAGAGTAAACTTAAGAAAGTCTAAACCCAGTATGCAGCGCTCCTGCACATCTGCTACCCATACCTGGAAACTCACTGACAGTCCCCCCACATTTATCGTGACCCTCGCCCTCCCCTTCATGGGAGCCAACTCACCGGTCACTGTCCGCAGTTCCTTCACTGTAGACTCCAACTGCACTCCCACCGGAACGAGCTCAGGTCTCAGTATCGTTGCAGTGGACCCGGTGTCCACTAGGGCCACATGCTGCACCCCCGCCAGGCTGACAGGGACGTAGCAGGACCCCAGAAATTTCCCCACCCTTGTCCACCCCACCACCATGTCCGATTCGGCGTTGTTCTCCGCTCCGGGGGAAAACGGAGCCTCACTCCCCCAGTTGTGCCATCGGGCTCCTTCTGCCGATGACCGGGCAGCATGGGACATGATGCCGGGGGTCCGCTCCGTCCCTTCTACACGAACCCCGCGCCGTTTCCCCGCCCCCTCCCTCGCCTGTGGCATTCTCTTGCCAGATGTCCGGGGCGGTCACACTCCCAACAGCGCCTCACTTCCCGTTGCGGTGGTGTTGCACTGGGCGGAGATTGCAGCGTCACAGCCCGTATCAGCTCGGTCATCTGTTCTGTCAGCTTGTTCGCCCATGCTGGTTCGTCCTGGGCCGGGTTGTACTCCACTGTAGCCCTCACGGTGGGGTTGCCCCCCCCCGCGCTGTCCTCCACGGCCGCCGCCCCCACGATCTCTCTCTCTGATGCCAGCTCCAACGCCTCCGGCAGCGTCCTTGGGCGTGCCAGCTCGGTCTGGGCGCGCAGCCAAGGCGGGGTCAAAGCTTGGACAAACTGATCCCTGGCGAGTGCACTCTGCACCTCTGGTGACATTTCAGTATATGCCCTTCTTGATAGAGTCTCAATGTCATTAGCCAAAACACGCAGTGACTCGCCAGGCTGTCGGCGTCTGTTGCTCAGTTCGGCGCGTTGTATACTCGGCAGCTCACAACACCCGAATCTCCTCTGCAGGGCCCCCACCAGTGCTCCATAGTCACCTCTTTCCCCTGGGCTTAGCATTAGCAAGCATGATGAGGCGTCATCCGCTAGGCACCTAGCTAGCTTCATTCCTTTCTCTTGCTTTGTCCAGCCCTCATCAGCCGCTATCAGTTCGAATTGGGCCTGAAACGCCTCCCAACTATGTTCACCGGTGTACCTCTGTGTCTTGGCGGGGGCCCACCCGCTGTTCCTCGCTGGCGCCGGCTGCCCATGATCTCCTCCGGCCTCCGCTGCTCCACGCACGGTCCCCCGTCCGCCCGCGGGGTCCGGCTCGGCGCTGAGTGCTGCCCGCTCGAAATCCTCCATCGTCCGTCTGTATTCCTCCTTCATCCGTCTGTATTCCCCCTTTATGCTCGCCAGCGTATCCTTCCCCACGGACACCGAGGTTGCAGCCTCTTCCCTCTCCTTCTTAATCTTCGGTTTGGCTCCGTTCCCCTCCATCTCTCTCTCCTTTTTTTTTTTTTTTTTTTTTTTAACGTTACCGCACGAGCAAGCGGCAAAGTTCGTAAATCCCACTTCTGGACACCAATGAAGCGATCCGCTACCGGGACCGTTGCGTGAGGAAGAGAGGAGGCAATACTTCAGTAGGTACAGGTTGTTTATTCACAGTTAGTTAACCCCACAACTCTTGCGGTTGTCCCGCTCTAGTTAGCTACCGGCTTCCTAGCTCTTATGACTGACCCAGGCATGCGCAGTTAGACAGACAGGAAGTTCCGGAGTCCCGCACTCATCTCGTTCCCCCCAGGAACCACCCCCCACATCAGTTCCTACCTAAACCCAGAGTCGCCACACTACATTTTAACAGAAATATCTATACTTTCTACTCCTCACATTTTCAAAACGGGCTAGTTACTTTTAAGGCACGACAAACAAAACGTATTTTCTGTCTCTCTCTCTTGTCGCACATCCAAAACAAGGACAACTTCGGACCAGGACCACATGCGTCATGTAGCAACCAGGCGACCTCATGCAAGTCAAGCCCATTCGAGGAAACTACATCTTCAACAGCCCAAGTTTGGCAGATTTAAAGATGTTGTCGATATCTTCAACCTCTGGCAGATGTTCAGCTGTCTAACACTGGAACAGAACCATCACCACCTGCTGGTGGTCCGACAGGAAGTCCAGGATCCAGTCGCACAGTGCTGTGCTCAGACCTAGTTCCCTAAGCTTACTGACCAGCCTGGAGGGCACTACGGTGCTGAACGCTGAGCTGTAGTCCACGAACAGCATTCTCACATAGGTGTCCTTCCCCTCCAGGTGGTAGAGGGCGGTGTGCAGGACGTGTGCGATGGCGTCCGCTGTGCTCCTGTTTTCACGGTATGCAAATTGCAGCGGGTCGAGGGTGGGGATGGGGGGGGAGCATGGGGCAGGTGAGGGATTTAAACAGCCTCTCCAAACACTTGCTGGCTATGGGGGTGAGGGCTATGGGGCACCAGTCATTGAGGCTGGTCACCTTCTGCTGTTTGGGAATGGTGATAATAGTAGCGGATTTAAAACAGGTGAGGAAGGAGAGGGACCGGTTGAAAATGTCTGTGAATACTCCCGGCAGCTGGTGGGCGCAGACCTTCAGGACACGTCCAGGGATGTTCCAAATATCCCCAAATGTTTTTGTCTCGACTTGTTTTAGTGATCATCTCTAATCGCGCCACTAATCAAGATAGCAAGCGATAAACACGTTTCACTTCCTATACGTACTTCACAATAAAAGTGCCCCGTTAAGTTTGTCAGCTGAAAACTTACAACTTACAACAATTAGTGTGTAGGAAATAAGAGTTAAAAGTTCCAGGCAACTTGACGTACTCTGGGACGGTGCCTCAAAGCCTACATGCTGCAGCAAACAGCCGTTCAGGGCGCAGAATGGGAATGATAGAGGTGCCATTGATTCTCCTTATTAGAAGTCGGTATATTAAGGTAAAAAAAGTAACTTTGGTTATGTTTAGGCAAGTAAAACAACTTGGTTAGGTTTAGGTTTATGGTTTGGGTTCGGCTTAATAACAAAAACTTTAGGCTAAATGTGACTTACCAGTGACATTGAACATGACAAGTGTTTACACTCTCCATCCACCCCGACCACAATGCACTTAGTGGCCACCGTGCTATTTCAATAGCGGACTATAACGCTGATATAGGCTACACCCGAGGTGGGAGGCGGGCCTCCCCAGGGGGGCTCCAAACAGTTTCAGGGGAGGCTCAGTGAATGGAAGTAAAATGTTACAAATAGATAGTACATGTTATCAAATCACAGAATAGCCAAAATGTGTGATTTGGTTAAAGAGATAGTTCAGAGATACAGTAGTTTTTGTAGAATGTACAGTGTTTTTCCCACTTTCCCAGAGTCAGATTGTGAGATCCATTGTCAGATGTATTTGGTGTAGTCTGAAATATGTCAAACAGCAATATCAGGCAATTTTGTCTCAATTGTTGAGTGTCTATGAGATCAAATAACAATCATGATCCAATAGGAATCCAAGAATTTAGTGAATCTCGGCAAGTAAACTAACGGGCGAGGCACTTTGTTTCCAAGCTTTGTCTGAACGGAGGCCAATAGTCTCAGACTTTAAAAACCTCTGGGCTACACGTGTCTAGAAACATGATATGCAACGTATTTGTGGTTCAGAAATGTTGACGCATCTGTGGGTTACAGGCACATCTAATGCCAATGTTTTATTCTAGGCTGTCTTTGCACCTGTACGACAATGTGTTCTGTTAGCTATCTTTTTTGCACACGTTCTCTACCACCAATCATTTGGAGTATTATGTGCATCTCCTCAAAGAATATCTGGCGAAATTAATCAACTCCACACTGTAATTCCAAATATTTGTGGCAAGAGCTTGATTGGGGTCAATGCCTCAATACTGTATCAAGGGAACAAGAACTCCCATCATGATTTATTACCAGCCCAGCTGCACATATTATTATGAAATGAGTTTATTAGTTTTAAAGCTAACAGTAATGTGCTTTTGCTTTAGGGGAGCAGGCATGGGTGACGAGAGCCTGCATGAACCACTTGACGTGAAGGCTCAATTGTAATACATGTCTCCCTAATTTGGTTCAATACCGTGACATCACCATGCACATTGCAAAACAATGCAGCTGTTGTACATGCCTGTATGAGTTGCAATCGTGAATGATTATGAATCTGTTTCCTGTCACAATGTCAGCTGTTTTCATGTAATCCTTTTGTTGTAAAACATTTTTTTCTCCCTAGGAATCATTTTTGCAATGACTGTTTACAGGCACCCAAAGGCCTACATGGTTTTTCCATAAGCTTATTATTATAAATGAGAAAAGTTTTTAATGCAGTCTTATAGCAGAATGTGTTCCACAGGCCTTCCTGTTTTCTTAGTCACAGGAGAATAAGAACTAAACAAGAATGTTGTTACCCTGTAATGGGAGTCAGACAAAATGGTTTCTCTCACCATTATCAACTCCATTTCTTTCTTCCATTCCTTCTGATGATCAATTAGATCTTAATGGACAGCCTGCTGTGCTGTGTGATGATGACCATACCCCCATTTCTTTTTGTCTTGCACTAAGTAAATGACAAGATCGTACACAGCAACCAGCAGCACAGAGCTAAACGTCCTATTCAAATCCTTCCTAATGTCTACACCACGTTTTAATCAGTGATTACAAATGTAAAAAATGTGTCGTTTCTGAATTTGAGTTGGTTTTTTGGAATCATCTATTTCTGCTATTAGCACGTAAACTGAAAGAAAACTGGTACCAACTGGTACCACTTTACAATAAGGGTCACTAAATTAGCGGTTAGTTAATGCTTACTAAGTATTAATAAGCATTAGTTAATGATGAATAAGCATTAACAAACCCTTAGTTGAGATACACTCTAACCCTGACCATTAACTCACCCTCACCATAACCATGAACAAACCCTAAACTAGGGGTGCACCGATCACGTTTTTTGCCACCGATCACCGATTGCCTATGGGAAATATCTGCCCAACCGATCATCGACAGATCACCGATTACCGATATATAAACTCCTCAAAGAAAGTTTGGAAACGTTATTTTAGGTCGATTATCTCTCCCCTTTAATAATACAAATTGGCATTGTATTTTATATCGTTGGAAAGCCTGATTAGTGATAGGGCTTTTTTGTATTTAATTTTAATTTTTTTAATTTTTTAACTCATTGGCTGCCAGCCATTTCTGGAAAACGGACGCGTTTTCAGTGATTTCTCAAGACCCACAGAATATTGTGTGATATTACTATGTAAACACCGAACACGCCCAAAAACGATGAGACTCTCTTGTATCATCAGCAGAAAAAAGTTTATTTATATCATTTTCCGTTCTTTAGTTATCAGCAGTAGAAGATAGGTTGGTTTCACCAAAAACAGATGTTTCAAACTAGAACCTGAGATAATGGCCCCTATCGTTGCATCGGCGCTGTTTCTAGGCCGAGCGCCTGGCGCAGCGCAAATCAGTGGGCGTGGACCAGCGCACTTGATATCTTGGTCTTGGCGCTAGACGCAGCCTAAACCATTACAACCACGCCTTTTAAGCGTAAAATTATGCACCGTCATGCTCATTGGATATGTGCAATAAACGAATCGCACGCTTGCCTTTTTAGCTCCAATTCCACTGGTCCCGCAAAACCTGACGAAAGCCAAGCGCTCTGCCCCCCCCCCCCCTCCCTTCATCCAGTCTGTCTGTCTCCATTATAGGCTATTATTCCATATTATTATGCTTCTCAAACCAATCTAACTGCAGTTTAAATACTGCAAGCATGTAAATACGCTACACTATAGCAAGATCAAAGTGAAAAGAATGTTCTAAAGGCATCAGCTAGAAAAATATAGCCTATCCCTAATCCCTATATGATGAGATTAATTTTATATTGGTGAAAGTTTGTCCAGAACGATATCGTTTTCTCTCCCCTGCTGCAGGTAGAATGATGCACATAAATATACCCTACATTATGTAAAGTCATTGCATAAATGTGTTTTTATTGTAAAACTAAATGTGAAGTAGGGCCAAGTTATTGGAGCGGACATCACAGTATAGCACATGACAGTAGAAAGCGTTCCGCAGCGCGTTCCGCTGTCACTTATCTAAATCACGTTAAATTGACAAGAGATATATATAGGCCCTAGGAGGACATATATGTTTCACATAGGGTGGTGTATTCATTTCGATGTTTCATTTGGTCCAATATTGAAATGTGTACAATTGCAGGTTGTGTTACCATTACACATTAATTTAGATCGACCTTTTATATCTATTTCGCCTCATTTGGTTGCTATTTAGTAGCGAAATGGAGAAGCACAATGCATGCTGGGACAGGCCAGACAACTTACAACTTATTTTTCCTATATGGGAAGTGTGTTGTGCCTGTCTAAGCGAGGGAGTCAGAGAGAGAGAGAGAAGGGTGACAGAGAAGAGGCAGAAGAGCACTGGCGCACTGAATAGGCCTGGTTTCAGAGAGAGACAGAGAAGGGTGACAGGGGAGAGGCAGAAGAGCACTGGCGCACTGAATAGGCCTGCTTTTCAAAAGCGCAAAGCGCTAAATGTACGCCAGGTCGGAAGATATCAGTAGGTCGGTATTTAGCGCCGACACGCCCACTTTGGCCCATTCTGGGACTGCGCCACGCCCATTCGGCCTAAAGCGCATTTGGCAGCGTAAAGCCATATTGATATCGTCCCAAAACAGGCGCAAGGCACGTTTTTTTGCGTTTAAGGCCCGTTTTAGCGCCGAAGGCCTGTGGGAGAATAGGGGCCAATGAGCCTAAGCATTTCAAGCACATCACTGACTCTGAAGCTAATATTTTCTGATGTAGTGACACCTCAAATATCTGAACAGTAATTTCCTTCAATAAAACAGCAAAAACAAAGGAATTATGATGGCAAAATAATATTTTTTAGGTGCAACCAGCAGCGCTGGCCCCTGCGTGCGCAGACCCTACACCTTCTTGCTGGTCTTGATTTACTGCTGGTGGGCATCAGGTATTCCAGCTTGTGTTTGCCAATCTGTCCATCGAGCCTGCTGTCTGGGTCGGTGTTGTATGGTGCCCTGCGTGCCCCACCCCGCTCAACTGCAAACTCCTCCTCCGTGGGAGTGTCTCTGGTGGCTCTCTGCTGCACGTTTGCTCTGAATTTTCTGCTGCACGTTTCAAAATGCGCTGCACCCAGCGTCTATTTTCAGAGCGCTCCGCCGTTTTTGTGTGCCGGCTCCCAGCGCTCCCAGCTGAGAATAATTTCACTTTTCAGAAAAACGCTGGTGTCGGGTGCTCCTTTTCTGGCAACTAATCATATGGAGAAACTATCGCAACAGAGACAGAAAGGCTCAATTGTGGGAGCAGATTGGCTGCTGTTCACAGGCACAGCTAATGTTAGCTCCAGCATGCATCGGTTTCCGTTTCCCCACGGCTTCTTCTCTGTTTTTTCCTCACCTTTCTCTAATCTGGAGAGCACTGTCGCCACCTAATGGGTCCGTAAAATAGCTTATACACCTTCAAAATCCCCCATATTTTTACAGGAGATGCATCAGGCTTTAATCCACGTCCCGCCGTCAAAAAATTTAGACGTCAATGGCACTCTACGTTACTATTTGAATTGACGTCTTTAGACGTCAATGGCACTCAATTAATATAAAAAAATGGCCGATCGCTGATCGCATATTTGAGATCAAAATCGGCCGATACAGATTGCTTGCCGATCGATCGGTGCACCCCTACCCTAAACTATTAAATCATTTATAAATTAATACCTATAATTAACATGAACACCATTAGCAAATGATTACTTGCACACCACTGTGTAGTATGATGTAATGAACTTATAGTGGAAGTATAACCCACGACGTAGCACTTTACTCGCCACTTTAAAACCCCTTTTTAGCCCAATGTACTGTACTAGGAATCTGATAGAGACTCTGATAGACAGACACCGCCCACCCACGGTGTGACTGTGCTCCATCGCTCATACCAGGAAGGATTTACATCACTGATGACATCACAAGTGCTCGAGTGACATCACTGATGACATCACAATTGCTCAAGTGACATCACCGATGACATCACAATCATGACTGACACCGCCGCCACAGACACCACTTTGTCTTGTCCACTTTGTCTTTGTCTTTTATGCGAGTGTATGATGTGTCTTTCTAGGCAGTACCAAAGACACATTTCTATATTATGCAAATGTAATGGACAATAAAGTAGTCTGAATCTGAATGAATTCGTTAACTGTTAATTAAGGGTTAGTTAATCTTTATTTAGTGCTACTAGCATTATGCTAGTGACCCTTTATTGTAAAGTGTTACCAGTAAAAGTATAGTATTATGAAAGTTTTCCAACTTTATTCAATGCTCATATTTGGGATTTGTACCTAAGAATATTGGTACAATCGCTCTTTTGCCATTTTTCTATTTGAGATTTTAAAAAGAAATCAACATGAAACTATCTATGAGTGTAAATGATGGCAGTGTACAAATTGAGTGTCGACTACTCCGTTAGAGTGTAACCAGTGTAGTAACCAAGTGCACACATAAAGCAAACCGTATGTTTACATCTATCTTCATAACAGAGTGCAAGAAGTCAAGAGAATAACATGATGTTTCAGTCCTATTCTCATTTCAACACAAATGGCAAGTCCCTATTTCAAATGACAGCACCATTAGTAGGATAAATATTCCCTGCTAAAAGCAGCGATATTCACCTGCTAACCTAGCAGCACAGCAGAACACTGCTACTGCGTTGCTAATGCTAATGCTCAGTCCTCACACACTGCCTTTGACACAAAAGCCTGATCAACATCCAAGGCTGCCGCTTGTCAGCCGAGGAATATATAAAGATAAATGATATTATGTTAAATTCCACTTAATGACAAATTTTTAATTTTCTGAACATGGTCATTTTCTGGCTAGTGAATCAAGTGTAAGGAGCTAATTACGTGAGGATCTGAGCAAAAATAACTCCTCATTTTCAGGGATAATGGAAGAGAAATGTTGTAGATTAATGGCACTATTTATCTTTTTTAAATTTCTATCTTTGGCTGGTGATGGCTGTGCTCCCCAAGGAAAATATTCATAAAATGAAATTGAAGTCGTAACTTAATAGGTTATTAATTTTTTTTGGAGTGCATATCACTTCTCCTTTCGCAGCGCTGTAAATTTAAATTGAAGTTTGTGCCGTTCAGAGTCACCGGTGGAGTTTATTTTTTATTTTTTTATGATGCCACAATAGAGGAGGAACATGCATCTTTGTCAGGAGGTATTTGCTATTCTAATTTTATGGCAGGCCAGATTATCCGACAGGAATGTCACAGTGTTGGCTGCTGACAACACCTCAGCCTTCAGCCATGTGTTTCCATTAGGGGCCTGGGCCGTCCAGGGGTTTGTTCCACCTATTATTTCCCATTCCAGTCTTTTATCTTGATTTAAAGTGAGGCTTGCTGAATATTCTCCCACCCACCCCTGCCATTCGCCTCCCCTTTTAGTAAGTGAGAAATGCTCTACTGTAGGAGGTTTCACAAGGGGGGACCCGCGCTCTCCGGGGAGGCGCTGTAGATCGGTTCAAGGTGGAATAACTATCTTTAGCCCGAGTGTTTGGAAATGCAGAGTGAAAAAGGGACAGAGAACCTGGGAGGAACCGAAAGGCAAAGCAACCTGCAGCGAGAGATGGAACGATGTGAAAAATTTCATATCACGATTATAGTGACCAAAATGATCACGGTTATCAGTATGATCACGGTTTGTTAAAATGTGCTGAAAATGTTCAAAAAGCACTAATAGACTCACAGAAATCATTTCACCAAGTTTTATATTGAAAACTCAGACCCAAAAATGATTGATAGACTCACCGAAATCATTTATCCAAGGCTGTGCGTTTGCATCTGGGAGATGGTTGCCAAGTTTGGTTGATGATGGACAGTATTTACCATGTTTTTCAAAGCACTGTAATCATGGTAACACGGTAATCACGGTACCACGGTTTTAATGACAATGAACATTTGAAACGGTATTGTTATCGTAAGGAATTTGATCACAGTTATATCATTAAAACCGGTTATCGTTGCATCCCTACCTGCAGCAGGCGGCCAGCATTTCTCCCAAGGTCATAGGGCAAGCCTATCCCCCTCACCCAGGTTTATGATACATCTTTTACTGAATGCTTTGTGCTTATTGTGAGGCTGGCCATAATTCTTATACATTTGTCTCGGTTATTGGCCACCGGTGATGGAACAGGTTTTATTTGGCTTACAGAGGCAAAGTGTTACACTTTTGTGTCGCTGCAGATTTGCTTCATGTGAAATTAACCATAGTTCTCTCATGACTGAGAAAAACACTGTGGGTTAATGAGTGGTACAGTGTGTACAGTATTATTATTATTATTGTCTTTTCTATGGAATAGGATAGAAATTGGAAATGTGTGAGTTCCGAAATAATAGGGCTGGTATTGGCAAGGACCTTACGATACGTATCACGATATACATGTCACGATACGATTGTATCACGATACACATGGGTCACGATACGATTGTATCACGATACATTGCGATACAAAGCATATTGCGATATATTGCAATACTCTACATAATTTACTGAAAATTTAAAAATAGAGCTGAAAATACTGTGTACCACCCGGATAGTGTAATATTATGTACATCACTTTATATTGATAACTTAGTGCACAAATTGAGTCAAAACTACTGAGTGTTGAGTGTGTTACTGAACGCACTGAAGCAAAAAGTATTCTTATTGTGTCACTGAACAGACGGCTGTGCAAAAAAAATCAATACGGCGATATATCACGATATCTTTCTGAAATATCGATACAGTATAGAAAACAATATCGCGATATATTGCCGTATCGATTTTATTGCACAGCCCAACAATGTTAAAGGGTAAAATTACACATGTCCACATGCATTATTGACAAACCCCATTGGGCAATATTTAGCACGTCAACTGTGTCAAATGACATTAAGTTAGTATCATACCTTTACGTTAATTCATTATTTTGAATTTGTTAGTTTGCAAATTCCACATTTTGCGCAAGCACTTGTACCAGACTATTAATAAAAACATCTCATACCGTAAATGCCTTGAATGATACTGCAGTGGAGACTTGTGGCTTGTATTTAACAGACATTATTTAATACAGTTCCATCAGATAGGTTGGAAAGGCTTTGGCTTGCCCAAGTCTTCGAATGAAATCCTCTACTTCTTTATTTCTGCACCTATACTTATTTCCCTGGCTGGAGGGGGAAGGAAGGGGGCTCTGGGTGTTACTGTATCTATGGTCAATTAGCAAACACAAATAGGAGTTAGTGTGAAGTCAAGGCACCAGCAGAGGACAACAACTGGCTCTTATTGTATCGTTTGACTGCTTCAAGACAAACTGGATGCTCCAAAACACTCAGCCCACACACAAAAAGCCAAGCTAGAGCGCCTGTCAGTCAATCATCTTCTCCAGGAGAGTCATATTACTTACAGTCTGAGGAATTGTGATACGGAGGTCTCCAGTTGGGTTGAAATTAATAACATTTTGTTCCCCCGTTTCAAAAATGGACATAGTGCAAATTTATCATTTCTTGGGTAAGGGGCTCTATAGCATCCCCTTAAGGACGCCCCCCCCCCCCCCCCCACCCTTCTTTCTTCAATTTCTATTTAGAAATTCGGTGTGCTCAAAACCTGAAAGTATAACATATTGGAACGCTCAGACAATCCTGACCTGTTTATGCGGTATAAAGTTGATAGGCTGTCAGGCCCCCAGCGAAAAGGCCCACAATGAAGCGAGCTATCCTTTAAATTGCCGGGGTGATATTTGCAGATAATAAAAGAAATAAATCAGACAATGGGGCTGAATATTTCATTTGTTATCCATATTCCTTATGGGCAAAAATGATACAGAAATGTAAAAACTGCAATTCCACTTTACCCCCTCTGGAATTGTAACACTTGAGATGGTGTTTTCATGTCTGAAGACAAAGTACATGCTCTCCCCCAGCCTGCACCAGATCCATCTAATAGGCAGCCAGAATTACTGGTTGTAATGTTGTGTAGTCTTAACCTAGTCGCTTCTTTCACTATTTTTTATTTCTGTCAATCTCTCAAACTAATGGATACTCAGCATAGCTGGGGAATGTTTTCTATTCATAGATAGAATTTAGTATAAGGCTAATAAAAGTTATAGAGCAATACGGATTTTTTTTTCTAGTGTGAGAATCTTTATGTCTTTATATGAGTATGCTGTCCAATTACACTGTAATTTAAACTAACTTAATTATAAATTGATGTTTTTTGTGTGTGGCAGTTTTAAGGGTGCTCAAGTGTACATTCATTGAGACAATTCCCTATACAGTGATCCATTAGCTGACAACACTCACTCGGTCATTTCTCCAGTTTAAATAATAGGATGGGCTAATCCTGGGGCTTTACTTTGTAACAAGCTTTAGTATTCACGGCCACTATGTGTAAGTCATTGTTTTGTCACTTCAGCATATCATTTGCATTAGCATCCGTTTATTGCGTCTGCGTGTCCATTGTTCACCTGATCACATTTTTACCTTATTATTACATGAATAAGATGTTTTGCACCCGGGTTAATCCTATATGCTAAGAAACCGTGCGTTGCTGATGTATGGCGGGTCTGGCTGTCCCTCGCTACGCGAGCCCCAGAGCACATCGCTCATCACCAAAAGCCATTGTACATGATGTTTCTAAGATGACACCTCAGACCTCCCACCACCCCTGGGTGACATTTCCTCCCCTCTGCAGTGGCACTTGAATCTTTATTTCGTTATGTCCGTCCTCCCTGGACCGCTAATATACTGTCTCATTTCTTCTTTGCCCATTTTCTGCTAATTCGCCGCCATCTGCCTCAGCATCTGTTTGAGGGGAGACGCGGGGAGAAAAAAAATCTTCACATTGAGGAAAAAGTCTGTGCTTTCTTTTCTCTTTTTTTTCCCTCCCTCTTCTCCGACTTCTTCTTCTTCTTCTTCTTCTTCTTCTAACTTTCTCTCTTGGTCATTGTGTGTCTCCCGCCGTCTTTGTCGGAGCCGCAGCCTCCGCCGCCCCCTCTCTGTCTTCCTTTTTCGCATAAGCCTCCTCAAACCCTTTTTAAATCTAATGCTACATGTAAACCTCGGGCCTGCTTCCTCTCTTGTTCGCCGAGGCCCCCCAAAGAAGAAGAAAAAGGGGTGGGGGGTGCGAGGGCTGGGGTGTGTGTGTGTGTGTGTGTGTGGGGGGGGGGGGGGTGGAGGGGGTCATATCCTTTCCATGTCCAACCGCTTAGTCAATAACCACTGTCAACAGGAGCGCACAAAAGATCAGAAAAGTGCAATTGTAATTTTGGGACAAAGGCATGGAGCTCTCATAAGGCCCGGGCTGAGAAAGGGACACCCCCCCCCCCCCCTCTCCCTCCCCTGGCTTCCTCCCTCTCCTCTTTGAGCATTACTGACAATGGGGGAAGCCTGCTGCATTGGCGAGGGGGGGAGAGCGGCGGGATCACCTCAGTCGGCCCGCGGATTACAGACATTCTTTGGCAGGGCCGGTGTTGCTGCGGAGAGCGCGGGCCCATCGTGGCCCTCAGAGGCAGCAGCACAGCCTCGAGCCCCCCCCCCCCCACCGCCACCCCTCCGTCTCTGCATTGTGTTTGCATGTTTGACAGACACAGAGCCCATAATAATCTCTTTCCCGCAGGGACCCTGCGCCATTTGTTTGGCAGACCCTACAAACAGTTTCAATCCCCTCTCTCCCTGCCTTGCTGCTGTAGCCTATCACAGTCATCTCATTAATGCAGCCTCACCCTTTCATCTCCACTTCCTGTTCATTGTTTGATCCCCCCCCCCCCTGCTTTAAGTGCAGGATTTGAAAGTCACTGCCCCCGCTGGTTATCATAGCACATTTGAGTGGCTGGGGGTTAAAAAAAAGGTGCTTTTCTCTGGATTATGACTTCCTTACATATTCATTGTTTTACCATTACTTCTCTTAATATCCTCAGAAATTCAACTAAACCCGTCAGGATTCTTTTAAACGGCATCAAAGGATTAGCCAGCTTATGTTTGTATGCTATTTGAAGCAGTTTCAAGTGATTTAATTTGGAGCTAATTGTGTACTTCCACATTGTTCATGAAATTAGCATTTTACTCAGGATATCCCAAGCGGCTATATGGCTATATTGTGTGCCTACGCCTAAAACAGAGCAGGCATTTGTTATTGATATATTTATAGAGTGCCGACACCAAGATTCTGACATCCGTGTTGACTTGCAACTCAAAGACAATTCACAAATGTCATTGATATGATATTTGAATTGAATGAATCTAGAGAAGCAAGACTAATCTGTGATATCATCAAGAGACACATTCTGGAACTGTTCCATTGGCAATCCTGGTGCTGCGTAATAAATAACATTTGTTTGTTTGTTTGAGCTTTCACATCATTTCATTTTGCAGTTGTCATGACTAAAGTTCTGCTTGATGACAATTAGATTCTTTGCTCTCTTTTTGTGTGTGGTTATAAATTTTTCACTGAATTCTCCATAGAGATTAGAGCAGCATGCAGATTCAGTTTCAGAGTGGATGTTACCTCTTATATTGATATAGACCAACCCAATCGCCAGAATAAAACCCACAGAATCCACGGAAATGTACAATATCAACATAAATTACATTTAAAAAAACAGTCAAAATACGTTTCTAAAACATGGCATTTTACGTCTACAATCTCAACGTAAATTTGAAACAAAATACTGGTTAATTTGAAAACCTCGCTGCCTTTCCAATGTTAAACGCAAATATAAACAACTTTGGTTAAGTTCAGGCAAGTAAAACAACTTGGTTATGTTTAGGCAAGTAAGGGCCTGTGTCCACCTAGCGTCTTTTTCCGACGTTAAACGCTGGAAGTGCGCTGGGAAGCGCTGATCTCGGCGCACAATATAACAAGGAAGCAGTCTGAAACTAACGTTAGTTCAGTGCGGTAGTAGCTTGATAGCTGACAGCTAACATTAGCAAACAACACACATATAGTGATTTAACTCAACACTCACCAGAAATATTAAGTGTCTAGCCGATCTGCTCCCACAATTGAGCCTTTCTGTCTCTGTTGCGATAGTTTCTCCATATGATTAGTTGCCAGAAAAGGAGCACCCAACACCAGCGTCTTTCTGAAAAGTTAAAATAATTTCAGCTGGGAGCGCTAGCGCTGGGAGTCGGGCGCACAAAAATGCCAGAGCGCTGTGAAAATAGACGCTGGACGCAGTGCACTTTCTCTAGACGTCCGTGTGCGCCCGCATACACTCTCCCCCCATTGGAAACAACTGAAAATAGACGCCGGAGCTGATGAAAAGACGCTAGGTGGACACAGGCCCTAAAGCAACGTGGTTAGGTTTAGGTAGGGCTGCACAAAATATGGTTTCAGCATAGAGAGCCGCAGTAACGAGTCCGGAAATCATCGATGCTAACAGCCCTGGTTCCACACAGTTTTCGCCTATGGGAGTTTTGAATGGGTTTTTGGCGCGATGCTTCTAATAAGCTCTCTGGGCAACGCTGGCTTAATCAAACGCGAACCAGATGGTAGTAACATCATCTTCACACATGAAGACCACTTTTATGAGTTTTGAAGCTTTTATGTGCCGTTAAAAGGGCGGCTAGCTAGCAAACGGCTAAATGGGACTACACTGTTGAGTCGATGGGGATATATACGTCAATAACGTCATCACTCAAAGGACGAACACGGAAATTCTCTTTCCCTCACCTGGTTCAGCCCGTTCAGCCCGGGGTAATCAGTGCACACATCAACAAAAGTCCAGGTTGAGTGCTGACGTGACGTGGAAGCCTATGCGACAGTGTGTAGTTCTGGATTAGCTTAGCACGAGCTTTTTACCTCTAGGGCTCGCATTTACGCTTCAAAACTCATGAAAGTGGTCCTCATGTGTGAAGATTATCCCGCTGAACCTTGGTTCGCGTTTGATTAAACTTGCGTTGCCCAGATACCTTATTTGAAGCATCGCCCCAAAAACCCATTCAAAAATCCCATAGACAGAAACAGTGTTGAACCAGGAAGTTCGGGACTTCCGCATTCAGCCTACAAAAATACGTCATCCCTGCGGCTCTCTATTGTCTGGGCGTGCAAGTTAACTAGTGTCTAGTAACGTGTAAGTAAGTTAGTCTAGTAAGTTAACGTGTCTAGTAAGGCAAGTTACCTCAAACTTCTTTTTGCTGCTTGACACAAACAGAAAACCTGCATGGTTCTCATTCACCGTGACTAATGTACAAGAGAAGCTTGTCTGATAGAACATAATTGACTACGATTTAAGGGTTTGTTAAAGTCGAGGTGAACCGGAGGCGAATGCAAATGCACGACTCAAACAAATCTTGTCTGAGATGACAGGGTTGAGAGGCGGACCACAAGCCGCACAATGCCGGGTGTCGATGATTTGATTTGACAATTCTGTGGACTGGCTTTGGCATTGGTCAGTCATGGCGTGTTCCACCCCCAAATCGAGTGGGATTCAGCGTGTTGTCGTGCTACGCGAGTGGGATCCGCGGAGTACCAGGCAGCCACCTGCTTCGTGCGGAGCGAGCGGACAATCCGATGCATGGGTGCTGCCCGCCCACCTGGAATCTCCACGGGGCGTCACCCCTTGACAACCACGCTCTCAAGCGCGCGCCATTTGCGAGCAATTTCTGTAAATACGATATTCCTGGAATACGTGTTTTAACGAGCCAGTTACATTTCTTTGCATTCTTAGTGATGATTGTTTTTGTTTTTTGTTCATTTTGTTTTTGGGGCCGGTGTGCAGAATGCACAGCAGGGCCCTTACATTCCACTCTGTCGCCCAGACCATTTTAGCACGGATGCAGGCGTTGTAATGTCTTTCCGCTTTCCAGTCCGGTAGGTGGCGGTAATGCACCTCTGGCTAATATTGTGGCTAGCTCAGAGAGTTCCACAAGAGCCGGTCGTCGGACATTTCACTGTCTGGTGCCTCTCTCGGTCCGACTAGGAATTTATTGATTCGATTTTTGAGGAGTTGACATGTATCGTCTTTTTTGTCCTAATGTAAAGCAGCTGTGAATGTGAATAATCGTTTGCTCCTCGGACTAGGGCTGTCCCGGCGAGTCGACGTAATCGATGACGTCGACGCACGCTACGTGCCTCGACGCGCCCCAATCGTCACAAAACTAAAATAGTGTAGCTCATGTTAGCGGCTAACTGTTACTTGTCGTTACTTTACATGGCAGTAAAATGCCACCAAATTGATTGAACTTTTAACCATTTCGATTTCCATACGGACCGCCAGCATTGGTTAGTTGTTAATGTTGTGACAATTTATAACGTTTATAACGTACTCCGACTGGTTTGCGGTGTTGCGCAATAGCTCCAACCCCTGGCTGTATAAACCGGAAGCTGGAGCACGTTATAAACATTATAAATATAGTCACGTTATAAACTAACCAATGCTGGCGGTCCGTATGGAAAGTGGAAATCGAGATGGTTAAAAGTTAAATCAATTTGGTCATTCGGTGGCGTTTTACTGCCATGTAAAGTAACGACAAGTAACAGTTAGCCGCTAACCTAGCCACATTACCCATCAGCGGAGCGTCATTTGACGTCAGCACACTCTTCCAAACAGGTCGCGTGCCTCATTCCAGTCGATTCCACGATTTCAGACGGACAAGCCCGTCTTTATTGTCACACGATTACACATCAACACATGCACGGACGGCCACAAACACACACATGCTTCCAGTGCGCATTCCCATCCTTTCACATGGACCCATGTTGGGTGTGGATGCTACTAACAGTCTTGTGTCTGGATGATGTGTGTACAGTCCATGTGTGTGACCATCTTACATGGAGCATTTTGTCTTTCTCCAAAATTAAGAGCACTGTTACTGTAAATTGCACACCATTGTACTGTAAGACGATGATTTTATGTTGGACTGCTGCTAAACTCATTTGACATTGCACAAGGTTTTTGGTATTCCTCCTGAAAGTGACTTGAATTTAATTTATTCTACTATTTTATTTTGAATTGCACTATATTCATTTTATTTGAGGACAAGCTCTTGCTTTAATTTTATTTGATAGATTTTATGTTGGACTGTTAAAGAGAATGAGATGGTTAAATAATATAGACATCAGCAGGTGGTGGTGGAGGTGAGTCAGAAAATATTAGTGTTTTACCTATATGGCTACATCTGGGCAAGAGCAGTGCCACTCACTCAGCAAATTGATGGTTAAGACTGAAAAACAGTCTAATCTTAATGTAAATGGTCCTCTAATCTGGTTTCAAGGGGCCAAAATTTTAGACTGAACACAAATGACTCAATACACCTTGGCAGAGTTCTACACTTTACTGAGCACACCTGCCCTATGCCAGGTTTCGACCTGGCCTTGTTTGTTCATACAATTGGCCAAGTTAGTAGTTAGTTTATGGGATAGGAATTCTGCCAGATGACAGGCACTAGGCTCCATTTTCTACTTAATTTGGAAGAGAAAATTATCCTGAAATGAAGATTTGATTGACAGCTGCCATGTCGTGATATGATTGGTTGAAATGGGGTAGAAATTTGATAGTACTAGGTGACGTCAGCAAACTGTAGATTACTGTTATCAATGAAATCTTGAAAATTAACTTTTGATGTGAAAAGTGTGAAAAACTAAAGAAATTAGATTGTTGTGATTTGTTTTGCATACATTATTAAACCTAACCTGCATACCCAGGTATTTGAACTAAAAGAAAAGAAAAGTCATTTTGGGTTTCAGCTTGACTTTAAGAGTCACATATGTTACCTAACTTACCTTTCCAGCTTTCGCAGCTCTGAACCGTAGCTTAGCCTGCCTTAGGTTGTAGCTGGTAACAAGCTTGTGTAAAAAATGTAAAAGTCTATGTAAAAGGACCAACTCAGTGGAGAACTGGCACATTATTTCACTACAGCAGTGAAAATCATGCACAGCCTCTCTGTGACATTCTATAAGCTCTTTTGCTGTGAACGATGCTATCTTTACTCACTTAGCATCCGGCAACTCACTCTGGCTGCGGCTAAAAACACGCACACTTCCTACTACTGTCCGTCACCCACGGACAGTCAAGGCTTGATACAGCTATTTAAGTGATTTGGTGAAAATTCCCGTATTTTTTTAAAATATCGCAATATATATCGCAGTAACAAAATATATTGCAATGTCAGTTTTTCTTCCAATATCTCAGTGCGTCACAGAAGCATCGAGCACAAGCCTTGCCATTCACACCAGAAGCGCTCTGTTTTGCTCCATGCCTCGCTCCGTTTTGCCCCGCGCCCGTCACAACTTGTATTGACTTCATGCCTGGCTGCAAGTGGCACGTGTCCAAAATAGACCCGACGCCGAAACTCTTGCTGCACGTGTTCGAACCGGCGACTGGCGGTGACAGCGAGACATACTCAAACGTCACTCAGCGCGTTGGCTGCAGTACACCTCCGAAACACTAGGTGGCTTGTGGTGCACTCGACCATTACATATGACGCAACGGTGTTGTTTACCAATAACTTTTTAGTTTGGTAAGTTTTATGCTATGCAGAAGGCTTTGCTAGATGACGGACAAGGATTGTTAAATGAGGAAATGGCGTTTCCTTGAGCGGCACTCCCTGTACTGTCTTGTATTGTATTGTCCGATATGTGAAGTGAACGATTGCTAATAAAGTTGTTAAAAAAACATTGCTGTCGTCTCTCACAACAAGTATGTCAGCGGATATACGTAGGTGGCCCAAGGCAACGGCCAATCACAGCTCTCGTGCGTGTTCACGTCACGTCCGCGTCCACGCTGCCTAGTCACATTTCTGAGGAGCTGCACGTCCCGTGCGCTGAGCTGCGCCGGCAGGCTCGCCAGCCGCGGCGCAGGCTTTGACGCAGAACCATGTGAAGGCCTTTAGGTGCCCACGATGTACTTCCACATGAGACACTGTGTGTATAACGTTAATACTCGCATATCTTGAAATGTTCATATGCAACATATTTGGTTCAGAAATGTTCATATTTTACATTTCCGTGGATTCCAGAAACGCACAACGCCTACATTGTATTGTGGCGACTGTATAGACAGACAGCATCTCCATATGGACTGAGCTACTGCGCGTGTACACATCTATATAGCAACCTATTTATGACCTCTCCCTCTGTGAAAGAGGGATTTGAGAAGCTATAATTGGTTCTCCTCACATGTATGCTCCTCAGTGTGCGCCCTCCTCTCTCCACAGGGAGCACTTTGATGAGAACTTGCTGCATTACACGCTAACTTTTCCACAATGGCTACACGCGCTGTCTTTATTGCCCCCGCTCCTAATGGCTATCTTCAAGTGCTGCCTCTGGCAACGCTGTCGCAAATAAATAGAAGCTGACACCGTAATTTACTCAAATCTTCTCTACAGTTTTTGCCCTGTTCTCCCTCCAGAGATTTACCCCTGTAACAACAATTATTTCAAATGTCATTGATTCCTGCCTGCAGGGAACAGACAAATGAACATAAAATCTTTTCACTTGGTCAAAATTTAAATGTTTTGGGTTTTCCAAACCAGGAAGGGTCTTATGCTGCGGACAGCAAATCCAACCCTTGGTTGGCTGTATTTTTTGTTCCAGATCAGACATAAAATGTGTTTCCCCCCCCCCCCCACCACCACCAAATGACTATTAACCTTTATCTAATAGGGGCAATGGCTCTCATTTAGAGGGAAGACCCAGCGGAGGACATATAATTCCCTTTCAGTGGAGCCTTGTCAGCTCACTGCACTAAACAAGATGAACACATAGCCATAGTGCTGCTGTCTAGTTGAACAATCCTACCCATGCAGAAGGGATGGGCTTGTATTGCTATACCTGAGCTCCTGTCAATATATTTAAATCATCCTGTAAGCATGGGCACAATCCAAATCTATCACAGGATTTTATTATGTGATAAGAGTGAGAACATAAATTCATTTTACTGTAATGCAATTATTGTTTCCATCTTTGACTCTCAGTGTGTCTGTTGTGTGTGTGTGTGTGTGTGCGTTGTGTGAGTGTGTGTGTGTGTGTGTGTGTGTGTGTGTACACACACACGTTTGAGTAGCTAGGGGGTCAGCAAAACGTTTGTGGCTCATTTCCTTGTTTGGTGTTGTTGTGCAGTGCACAGCTCAGTGGAGGGGATCTGAACATGTCACAGTGTCATGCCAGTGTCTCTCTGTGGTTCTACATGACCTCTCTCACCCCCTGCTCTCCTCTCCTCTCCTCTCTCACCCCCTGCTCTCCTCTCCTCTCCTCTCCTCTCCCCTCCTCTCCTCTCCCCTCCCCTCCCCTCCCCTCCCCTCCTCTCCTCTCCTCTCCTCTCCTCTCCTCTCTCCTCTCCTCTCCTCTCCTCTCTTCTCCTCTCCTCTCCTCTCCTCTCCTCTCTCCTCTCCTCACCTCTCCTCTCCTCTCCTCTCCATGGACTGTGCTCGGCCAGACACACACCACATCATGTAATAGAGATATTTCTGCTCCGATAGGAAATAAAGGAAGTGTCCTTGTGTGACCGACTGCTATTGAACCGTGCTCTCCTACGGACCTGTGCTAACCTGCTGAGCGGCTGTGCTCTCCTACGGACCTGTGCTAACCTGCTGAGCGGCTGTGCTCTCCTACGGACCTGTGCTAACCTGCTGAGCGGCTGTGCTCTCCTACGGACCTGTGCTAACCTGCTGAGCGGCTGTGGTTCAGGGCACAGTAGAGACCTGTGCTAACCTGCTGAGCGGCTGTGCTTCAGGGCACAGTAGAGACCTGTGCTAACCTGCTGAGCGGCTGTGCTTCAGGGCACAGTAGAGACCTGTGCTAACCTGCTGAGCGGCTGTGGTTCAGGGCACAGTAGAGACCTGTGCTAACCTGCTGAGCGGCTGTGGTTCAGGGCACAGTAGAGAACTGTGCTAACCTGCTGAGCGGCTGTGCTTCAGGGCACAGTAGAGACCTGTGCTAACCTGCTGAGCGGCTGTGCTTCAGGGCACAGTAGAGACCTGTGCTAACCTGCTGAGCGGCTGTGCTTCAGGGCACAGTAGAGACCTGTGCTAACCTGCTGAGCGGCTGTGCTTCAGGGCACAGTAGAGACCTGTGCTAACCTGCTGAGCGGCTGTGCTTCAGGGCACAGTAGAGACCTGTGCTAACCTGCTGAGCGGCTGTGCTTCAGGGCACAGTAGAGCAAGATGTTAGGGTATGATGACGTGCTCATACTGAAAGAATGGAAGTGCCTCACTGCTTCTCAAAAGCCACGTTCCAGAGGCTGAAGATGTGAAGAACATTTGATACACATGGTAACAGAAGAACATCATTTGATACACATGTAACAGGCTTCAATTTGCATCAGCATCAACTTGGGTCAGTTTTTATATCACAAACGGTTTGGATAATCTCCTTTATTCAGCAGTGCATACTTTCATGTGGTGGAAATATGCTGCTTTATATTGTGATCGTCTTTAGCTGAAGGAGCCTAACTACTAGGGGTGGGGGAAAAATCGATACACCATAGTATCGCGATATTTTGCCTGACGATATAGTATCGATATTTTTTTTTTTTTTTTTTCTTTTTGCAGGCCATGCCATGCCAGGGCACCGGGCATCTGCCCGAAGCGCCCGATGTTGCAGTCCGCGCCTGCAGTGGCGTATTGAGTCCAGAGAAGCTTAATAATGTAATAATAATAATTTTGTTAATAATAACAAAACAAAAAAACACTGCATGTTTTACTTCCGGTGAGGTCAAGGAAAAGGTAGGAAAAGGAGTTAGACAATATATCGAAATATCGCAATATTCAATATATCGCAATACTAGCATATCGCAATATCGCAATACTATCGTATCGTGACTCAAGTATCGTTTTAGTATCGTATCGTGGGCATCTGGTGATTCCCACCCCTACTAACTACCACCCTACGATTATTGTCTTCTATAGCTATTGCTTATCAAACACTACATCCCCAGATTTGGCTCTGATGAGCCCTGAGGCAGCATACCCAAAACTGTCCCAGGTTGCTCAATACTCCGCTTATGGCCCAGTTTGTTGATTGGTTGCCCTCTCTCACATAAATACTCACTCACACAGACAGACACACAAATGAGAATTGCCCCCACGGGACGCAATGATTCTATCATACTTTAGCTAAACATAGACTGGGAATTAGTTGACTGGATAATCAATTTGACAGAGTGCCTCAGCAAAACGTGTGAAATGCATAGACAGTGCATGTCAGATAAGCCTTTTTTTAAGTCTAACATTTATCACACAGATCACACCCATTCACATCCAATTCTTCTGTCTGATTTTAGGTAGGTAGTGTCTAGTTTTTATCTAACACAGTGTATCAATTAGGGATGTACCGATAACCGGTTTTAATGATAACAGTGATCAAATTCCTTACGATAACCGTACCGTTTCAAATTTTCATTGTCATTAAAACCGTGGTACCGTGATTACCGTGTTACCGTGATTACAGTGCTTTGAAAAACATGGTAAATACTGTCCATCATCAACCAAACTTGGCAACCGTCTCCCAGATGCAAACGCGCAGCCTTGGAGATATGATTTCAGTGAGTGTATCGATCCTTTTTGGGTCTGAGTTTTCAATATAAAACTTGGTGAAATTATTTCTGTGAGTGTATTAGTACTTTTTGAACATTTTTAGCACATTTTAACAAACCGTGATAATACTGATAACCGTGATAATTTTGGCCACTATAATCGTGATATGAAATTTTCATATCGTTCCATCACTAGTATCAATGAGGCTGAAGACCGTATCCCCTACTAGTATTATTCATACCTTATGCTAATCAATCAATCCACTTTTATTTCAGATAAACGTGGCTCCATAAAGAGACATACAGTACAGCAGACAATACAGGAAACATTTAGAAGTGCATTAGAAACACACATGCTCTTGCCCCAACAATGCGATGATGAGAACCATAAAAAGGATTAAGAAATATAAATTAAAAGATATACAAAGATATACTTTTAATCCTTTTCCCTTTCTTATTTAGACATTTTAAATGTTCTACCGTTAGGTAACCTTGTGTATTTTATTGTCCAGCGGTCAATGTGGTAAACATTTAAATTTTATTTATTTGTTCGATAGGGGACAGGTGTACATTAATGAACATTTAAAAAAAATGTAAATGCACGACAATTGCAGTCACAAGACTGATTTCCATTGTTAGTCCCACTGCCAGATGATACAGGCTTAGAGTCCTGATAGGGGTAAAAAGTAACATAGTGCAACAAATACATATTTAAAATGTAAACACAATGCAAAGTGCAAGTATGCAGAAATATACAATCAGATACTAAGAACCTGAGTTTGGGATCGACATAGCTAAGTGTAAAGTGCAAAGTACAAATATACAGGAATATACAATCAGATACTAAAACCTGAGTTTGGGATCAACATACAGCTAAAATGTAAGATCTACATAGAAGACTTACCACCAAGTCTTGGTGGTATACTTATTTATCTCATTCCAATTTACCTGAGAAATCAACGCATAAATGCATGTTGACGGTGTGTCTCAAGCAGCCAAACCACTATTTTGGAAAAAGTGTGTGGGCAGCTTGTCACCATTTTAACTGCAAAGCAGATAAACACTAAACACCTCTAAAAGTAAATGACTTCTGAATAATTACTATCTATAACCTCTGCTCCCAAGGGAGCAATTTAGTGAGCCCAGATGGCCACCAAAATAGGATTTGGGTGCCAAATTGACAACATTACTCACAAAGGCATTATCAATTACCTAAATATCAATTGCGGTGTAATCAGGTTGAATGGGAAGAAGGTGTCTTGGAGGAGGCATCATGGAGTGACCATGATTTAGTCACTGGGGAGACTGACATTTTGATGATCATAATTAGCTGGATCTTTCTTCTGCACCCCGACATTTCTCATTATCGTTCAGCTTTTTTGTATTGGCAATTTTAAAGGAATAGCTACGGTACATGAAATGAAAAAAAACAACAACACAAAACAATCTGTAATGAATAAAACGGGATTGATGGACAATTCCGGTTGAACAGAAACTGATTTTTACTTTTGAGAATTCATGTGCAGCTGTCCATAAAAAGCTATAGAGACACTGCATGAAATAGGCCACGCCCATCACGGGGGAAATCGGTCCGTTCACTCCCATACACCAGCGTCATTCTCCTTGAATTAAACATAGCTAAAAGCTGTTGTGTGGTGGGCTGCGCAGACAACACGTAAAAAATCGCCAGTTGAAGTTTTTTTGTATTCCTGAGCAAAACAAGGAAGCCATTGAGAATTGGCGAGAAGAAAAATGTGGATCTAGCTGTCAGGAAGTAAGTTGGAGTGTTCATCTTCCGTATATACGATCTTTTTGTGAAACACGCAACCGTGCACGCGACATAGGAGAACGCCAGGATTGGAGGGGGGGTTTCTGTTTCCCCCCGTTTTGGGCGTGGCTTCTGAATGATGACGCGCTTCGCAGTGTCTCTATACTGCAGCATCAAAGAATGCTAGTGTAGCGTGGAGACATTACAATCAAGGGTGATCTCGGCTCATTGATGCTTTCTAACGTGTATATATTGTGACATTCCTCTAATGGAGGCGATGTCAATTACAAGCCATTTTCAGGCCGAGATCTGCAGGTCTTTTGTGAATAGCTGTTGCCTATAGTGCAAGCTCCACCTCTTCCCCATTTGAAGAGCTAACAGACCCAAAACACTCAAAGGTTGACTGACCAAATTGGCTTTTGAGAGTATTCTAATACCATCGTAATGCTCATAATGAAGAAAATGAAAGATGTACCATTAGATTGTATTCATTTCCATGGATGTATGGCAATATGAACGGGTGTAATTGTTGGCTCAGTTTGAGGTGATTTATGGCTGACATCAGTGTAATAGTGATTACCTGGAGCATTTGCTCCTAATGTGTTTGCTAGGCCTTTTGCCACAGCTGTCCTCTGTAATACGCTGCCTTAAATGTTCATTTGATAAGGAATACATCCCATGTCTACTGCTAGCATCCAGTCAGGTTTTCTATTGGGGAACTCCTCATAGGCAAACAAACAAACAAACAAGTAGAAACACAACACAACACAACACAACACAACACAACACAACACAACACAACACAACACAACACAACACAACACAACACAACACAACACAACACAACACAACACAACTCATGAGACATACAGGCTCCTATGTTAAACAGTAATGGAACTCTTAATGGTCTGAAATTTGTTCAAAAATGATTTATAAATTATATCTACAGAATATCAGCCATAGAATTTTTTTCCGCCAATGTTTTCTCCCCATTTGTACTCGGCCAATTCCCCCTGTTGTCCCGATTGTTGCTCTCCCCCTCTGCTGATCTGGGGAGAGTTGTAGACTAGCACATGCTTCCTTTCACCTGACAGCGAGGAGTTTCACCGGCAGGATGTAGCGTGTGGGAGGATCACAATATTCCCCTCTGTTGCCCTCCCCGGCGAACAGGCACCCCGACCAACCAGAGGAGGCACTAGTAGGGCTGCATGATATGAGGAAAAGCTGCGATGTGCGATAACACTGTTCAATATTGCGATGACGATATGACCTGATCTGACGATATGACCGATATGATTAGAACTAGGCCTTAGAATAATATGAGAGAAGACTTAATTTAGACCAACTATTCCAACAAAACAGTCCCACTTTCTAACATTTCTTATAAATAAAGTAGTGGTATGAGGCCAACAGAGCCACTCTTCGGTTACATCTTGTTTGTTTTTAGTCGACAGGTTTTCCATGAAAACCTCTCACCTTACACATTAATTTTCCATCAAATCTGGAAAGTTTGGATGTATGTAATTAAGAAATCAGGCAATGTAAATGAAACGTTTCAGCAAGTTTCCATGACAGTGATATATACTACATAGATCATCTTCACTTATTTTGACTTGCTAATTAATCAACATTATTTATTCAGGGGGGAAAAAAGCAAACTTTGTAATTAGCAAATTGCTTTATCTATTGCAGCAGACTCAGCAAGAATTAGGAACTTCCCATTTGATCTGGAAGTCTAAATGACTCATTAGCATTAAGATTTAGTAAATGTTATGTGAACTCAGGCAAGAACAGAGTTGCCAAGGCTTGATGTCTGGATGATTATATTAGTGAGCAAATTAACACACCGATTCATTTCTCTGCAAATCATTTTCTAGTTTGGGATGAACACGGGCTTCTGTAGCCCCCCTTCCCAGGAATGTAATGTTTTGTCATATGTTAATATGCCAACTGCACATCAGGTCAGTTTACTCGGTGACACGACATGGAGTTTTAGTTGCATTACAGTTCACCATCTTTTATGGTGACATTAAATTAAATGCAAAGATGAACATGTATCGGCAGTCACTTGCGACTTTCTGTTTGAGCAGATAAAGTCAACGATCAATCATCTTTTCATCGGGAATAATAAATTATATTAGGGATATTTCCAGGCAAAACAACAACAACAACATTAACCCATTGATACCTGATGCAGCATTTGTGTGCGTATTCCTTTAAGACCGCGAACCGCGTTAACGCGGTTCGCGGTCTTAAAGGGATACGCACACAAATGAGGGATATACACGCAAATGCTGCATCAGGTATCAATGGGTTAGAACAACAACATTAGTTTGTGGATGGGGCTCACAATAGAGAAACTTGGTCTATAGTTTTCAAAGCAGGACTGGCGCTTATAGCCGGCATTGAGTGAGCACGTTAATCTAATGCATCAGCAGGTCCACATTTGTTTTAATGCAAACTGAAGAGAAGATGCGCATTGCATCTCGAGGGGGAAGAAGCTTAAAAATTTCAGTCTAATGATAATAGATGATAATGTTAATGAGTTGTCCAAACATAACAAATGGAATGAATTACTGCCTGAGAACCAACTCTGTTTCATTAAAATACAATAAAAAGGAAAGATTAGTTTTATATGGGGAAATAACTTTCCTCTTTTGCGTTATTGATGATCGTAAGGGGGACATATCAAGGTTGGCTTGAGCCTCTGGTCAATATTGATAAAATATTGCTACAGGACAGTATGGCCATTTTTCTTGGATGCTCGTGTGACATTATGCGAATCGAATTGTTGTCGTGCCTGCTGACCCCTATAGGCAATATTAAAGGGGAGATTGTCACAAAGGGGAGAATGTCACAGAAATTCTGCTTAATACTTAATTCAGCTTAATACTTTGACCGGTGTTGAATCATGATATGAATTTCTGTGACTGAATTCCTGTGACAATGTCCCCTTTGTGGGAGGCAGGATCATGTGAAGTGTGAACCCATGGTGCCATTTGAACGCAAGAAGTGACTGAAATGCTCTTGGAGTGTAGATCATTTCTTGGCCAAAACCACACACTTCCATCTGTCTCGATGATCTTATTCCCCAAGTATTGTTCTTCCACCATAATCCATTTTGTGGAGGTCCTGTGCTCAAAGTAGTCAGGATTCAGGAACATTGGGATTATGTGCTGAGGCTACTCTCTCTCTGTCTGAGATGACCTTGTCTGTGTAACAGTACTGTTAGCGCTCGGCCTCGGGCAGTCAAACACCCACTCAATCACCCCTGTAACCCTTGCAGTCAGCAGCAGACTGTCGTAGCCCTTCGCTACAATCTCAATTTGTATTTTGTCTCTGACTCTGATGACTTGACAGAGAGAAATAAGAGGATTTGTCTTGATCTGGCCGTCTGCTCTCAACCAAACAAGGACCTCCCTGCTAAAACCTCCTCTGTACTTTCAGTGCAAATGTTCATTTAGAGTGGCTATTTCCCCCCCAGTAAGTTTTAATATAATTCATCACAAATCTTCAGTTTAAAACAGACCGTATTCTGTTGCTAGGGGTCTCTCAATCAAAACAATAACATAAGATGTAGTTTGATGATTGATGTTGTGATTCTGGTAAAGTAGCGTGGGATCATGGGAGTTGTTATCTTACGGGGACCACTTCGGCGACAGAATGCAAGCGCGAATGAATAATCGATGATAATAATAGTACTAATGAGTGTGCGGTTTCTATTCTTCCTATGGATTCTTGTCCGTCACTGGCACCTCGCTGAGATTTCACGGTGTGCATTCTCTCCATTTTTGACAATAATAGTACTAATAACAACAATAATAATAATCGATCCATCATGAGTGAGCAATAAAAACAATAGAATGAAAACAACAACAGAATGGCTACAGTAGCTACTAGCTAGCTATAGTTCATCAACATAGGTCTAGTCGTTTTTAGATATTTTTAGTTTAAGTTTTAAGTAGTTTCTTAAATGATCTCGGATATCTTTCCTAATGGTCAATTAAACTACTGTTGGAGTGGAAATTGTACTCATTTTAATTAAGCTGCTGGAAATCCCGCTTTTGTGTTTATTTTTCTGTTCCTTAGAATGACATCCTGTCTAAAGTGGATCCATGGTAGCTCTTAGTCGTTGATACAGCATCCTGCTAAGGCATACTGCAATCTGACATCTGCTCACCTCCAAAGACTTCCGTCTTCCCAGGTAGTCCCCAACAATGTCTGCATAATCAAAATGTCATACTGAATAAACCAAACATAATACCATACAGTACTGTGCATGCTAAAAGAAACCAAAACGTAGGTCACCCAGTGAACCAGTGCGTTTAGTTGAGCTGAATTAGCGTGGACTTTCTAAGTAGCTGGTGCTTAGCTGAGTGAACAGTGTAGCGAGATGATGGCAGCAGCCCTAAATGGTAGAGCGGTCTTCTGCCAGGCCTGCATCAGTGAACACCACGCTGATGCACTGTAATGGCTTGGGTCTTCAGCCTGGCCAGAACATTGAAACAGCGACTGGCTATAAATATAGGTGGTGAGCAGCACTGCCAGTTGCGGCCTTACAGCTGAAATGAGGCCGGTGGTGGCGGGCTGGAGAAAGAAAAGGGATATTGGTGCTTCACTAAATCATTCTGTAATCAGCTCTCTATGCAGAGTCGTCCATGCATGTTCATACGCCCCATTCTGGAAGGCTCCAGCAACAGAACGCTCCAGCTGACCCCATCTGTACCCCATCTCGTTTTGCATTATCCCCAACCCATAAAAGTCCCACAAAGCACAAAAGACTTAATGATTCCCTTTGTTTTGTTGCGGGGGAACGGAACCAAAGCAAATGACAACAACAAATCCATCAAACTTAGCAGCAGTGAGCACATCAGCAGTTTCCGCCGGCCCACCAGAGGCCTAAAATGCACATATTGCATGCTGCCCCCCCCCCCCCCCCCGAGCAGCAGGCGGCCCTGGGACTCGCCAGCCCCCCGGTGGCCAGAGTGGACTTGATAAATGAGTAGAGCAAACTTGTCTGTCACCAGCGAGGGAGGAGCCATCCCCCCCCCACAGTAAAGCTACATCATCCTAACAGCATTATTCTTTTCATGCCCGTTGTCGATACGCCGTCCTGTGATTGGCGTCACGCTTTGCACAGGTTAATTGGAATCCTGAACTGGAAAACGGCAGGGGAAAAGTGCAAATATCGTCGCCCAGAGAATCACCATACGAAGACCCATGTATCTATGTGTCGATTCCAATCTGTGGCGCAGACATGAAATGTTAACAATGTTGAAATACAGTTTCTACTGGGTAATAATGATTCCTGGGAAATACATTATCAGGGGCAAGTGCTATTACCAATAGCTTTAATAACTGTTAGCTAAAGAGCCATTAATTGACAGCACATGAGGCGATAACAAGACCTCAGAAGCAATCACAGCCGTCTCAACATCATTGAGTTCAAAGTTATGTACAATTTTGAGCCACAACAGATAAAGAGTTCACACGGAGATAAAGCGTTTAATATGGGTCTCATTCAATAATATAAAAGCAATCACTTCTATTGGACTCACTGCTTGTAGACATTACTTTCCCTGATGCAACAAATGCAGGAGGATTATTAGTTTAATCATTAAACTCATTTAATGCAAACAAAATAATACTGAAGTTTTACCAACTCAAAACTCAACCTTCAATGTGAAGGTAAGTGTCCCCATGTTGTCAAAAGGGAGCTCTTGGTAATGTAGCTCCATGTCACGCTATGGGACAAACAGGGGGCTATTACAGTGGGATGGACTGCCTTCCTCATCAGGGCAAAGAGAAGACAATGTCACATGGCCTTATTGACAAATTAATGAGGCACAAAACACTCCCTAGAAGACTCATCCAACCCCCACCCACCCCCACCTCCCCCCCCCCCGCCACCCACACACAACCATCTCCCACCCACCCCCCCACAACACAACCACCTCTCCCCCACCCACAACCCCCCCCCCAACCACCTCCCACCCCCCCACAACCACCTCCCACCCCCCCACCCCACAACCACCTCCCACCCCCCCACAACCACCTCCCACCCCCCACCCCACACAACTATCTCCCAAATCATTGATTTGCACATGATTCACAATGCAGTGTTTACATTGCAGAAATAGTCTATAATGAAATGGCGCATCTACGTTAACTCATTGAGTGCCAAGGACGGACATGTTCGTCATTTCAAATAGTAACGTAGAGTGCCAAGGACGGACATGTTCGTCAATTGCGTTTTTTGACGGTGGGGCGTCGATCAAAGCCTTCTGCCTCTGATGTACAAATATTATAGCTATTGGATGTGTCTAACCTATTTTACAGAACCCTTAGGTGGCGACAGTGCTCTCCACATAACAGAAAGGCAAGGAAAAAACAAAGAAGAAGTCGTTATGGAAACGGAAATCGCATCGCATCCGTATGCATCGATATGCTGAAGCACGTTACTGCAGCTGTGCCTGCAGCAGCCAATCTGCTCCCACAATTGAGCCGCTCCGTGTCGGTTGCGACAGCACATCCGCACATCCACACCGTGGAGTTGTTATTATTCTCAACTGGAAGCATCGTTGCCGGTGACAAACACACGCGGAACGCTGTAAAAAAGCACGATGTCGAGCACCCTTCACTGTGCGCACAGCAAACTCAGCAGAGAGCCACCACAGACAGGAGGAGGAGTGTGCAGTTGAGGCGAGGCGGGGCGGGGCGGGGCGGGGGGGGGGGGGGGCACGCAGAGCAGCGCGCAACACCCAGACAGACCCAGGCAGCAGGACAGGATTGACAAACGCAAGCCAGAATATCCGATGCCCACCAGCAGCAAATCAAGACCAGCAAGAAGCTGCAACCAGCAGCGCACGCAGGGGCCAGCGCTGCTGGTTGTAGCTAAAAAATATTATTCTGCCAAACAGAATTCCCTGGCCTTCACTGTTTTATTGAAGGAAATTATTTTTGAGGTGTGACTACATTAGAAAAGATTAGCTTCAGAGTCAGTGATGTGCTTGAAATGTTTAATTTCACAAAAGGCCAATTATCTCAGCTTCTAGAAAAAAATTGCTGTTTTTGGATGAATCAAGCTATCTTCTCCGGCTCATAACTAAAGAACGGAAAATGGGATCAATAAACTTTTTTTTGCAGATGATAGAATAGAGTCTCATCGTTCTTTGTGCGTGTTCAGTGTTTACATAGTAATATCACACAATATTCTGTGGGCCTCGAGAAATCACTGAAAACGCTCTGAAACTCTGGCACTGGGAGCATCCGTTCTCCAAAAGTGGCTGGCACTCAATGAGTTAACAAGTGACTTCACCATGTCACCTTGCTCTTGATCTACAATGATCAGACATGGCTTTTTGTGCAACACGCTTTCTGTATTTTTGTGTTTTGATTTTGTCAATGGATGTCCGACCAGCAGGGGGAATCCCTAATGAAAGACTTGAACAGTAATGGAAATGACTTTTCCTTTTAGAACTGGTGCACGAGAATCATAGAGATCACAGAGACAGCAGATCAAGAGTAAAATTAAGTATGCAAATGTAATCATATTTATCAGAGAATGCTTATGGCAGAAAGCTATTAATTTCTCCTCTGCTTCTTGACACTTTAACATATGCATCACCTGCTTCTCGCAAATTATTATTTTTGTGTTTTCCATCTCTGTTGACAGAGCATTATTTTCTTTTCCATTGCATCTTGTTATTTTTCTTAACTTTGCCTGTCTGAAGAGGTGTAATGGCCTCTGATTGAAATTTCATTCAGAAAAACTAAGTGAAATACATGTTGTGTGTTTAATGGGAAAAATAATTGCACGTCAGATGAAACAAAGCATGACGCATAGTAACCAGGGAGAGTGACTGCAAACACAAGTCAGCAAAGAGGTCAGCTTGTTCACTCTCTCACTCGCTGCAATCACTTACTACACTCACTCATTCATTCATTCATTCAATCCCTCACTCACTCACTCACTCACTCACAGATTCAATCACTTGAGTCTTTCACTCAGTCAGCTGTTCATATGGACGTCTGGGTAGTGCAGTGGCAGATTCCCTGCCTACCAAAATGAGAGTCACAGGTTCGAGCCCCCTTGTTACCTCCGGCTCGATCGGGCGTCCATACAGGCCGTGTCTGCGGGTGGGAAGCCGGATTAAGGGTGTGTGTCCTGCACTAGTGCCTCCTCTGGTCGGTCGGGGCATCTGTTTTGGGGGGAGGAACTGGGGGGAATAGTGTGGTGCCCCATGCGCTACGTCCTGCCGGTGGAACTCCTCGCCGTCAGTTGAAAAGAAGTGGCTGGCAACTGCACATGTATCGAGGAAGCATGTGCTAATCGGCAGAAGAGGTGGAGCAATGGGACA
Source organism: Poromitra crassiceps (assembly GCF_964638095.1). NCBI lineage: Eukaryota > Metazoa > Chordata > Actinopteri > Beryciformes > Melamphaidae > Poromitra > Poromitra crassiceps. The sequence continues at coordinate 32,859,401 of NC_139626.1, read as the reverse complement.
GCCGAGCAGGGGGAGTTGGCCAAGTACAATTGGGGAGAAAAACTGGGAATCTGAAAAAATTGAAAGAAGTAAGCTGTTCATATTAATTTCACGTCATAATAACACAGGTTAGGAGTGGAGTACTTTTTGTATTTTGATAACCCAGAGAAAAGTGTGGGAATTTTTATTGCTGGCAACGTACAATTTTCAGCCTTAAGCCATCAATGCTGATGGCCCTGAATAAATAAGAATAGTGGACTCGTGAGTGCCAGATTTTATTCTTTGCTATTTATTGCTGTAACAGTGCACCGGACATAGTGCTTTAAAGTTGGAGCTGTGTGCGCTGCAACCTTCTACTCAGTTTTTATTGCAATTTTCTTTTATTACTTTCTTGAAGGAGGTTTTGCTGTTTAGCTCTGTAGATATGCAATGAATACAACCTTGTTTAGTTGTTCTGAAAGATCCAGTCTTCACACTCGTCTAAACATGTCCCCATGACGCTAGTCTGACTGCCTGGAAGCAGGCTGCAGGTCTAAGCTCTGCCATTGGTGCCGACCATTTCAGTCGGAAGACGAAGGAAATCCCTTTCCGCTCCCTGCACGCTCTGACATTGGCTCCGAAAATGTTCACGTGGTGGGGCTCTCAAATGCCTCCGCTGCTGTGAAACAACAACAACGCTATAGATAGCAAGCTAGCGTTGATACACGCTGAGAATGGCAAGTTTTGAGGAAGAGTTGGATTGTTCAATAAAGCAGGCCTGCTTGGTACTTTCGGTGGATGGTTGTAAAGATAACGGAGCCTCTTTTCAACGCTAGACCAGAGTGAGAGTAAGAGCAGCCGGACTCTCTCCTGCACGGGTACAGCGCGAAGCGGAGATAGTCTGGCAAGCGAGACTTCCACTACGGTGCTTATGCCCATTTAAAAACTGTGTGATATCCATGTCTTGCAACACACATAACATAAACTGTTCATAGCTGCTGCCCACTATCTTTGTCTAGCCTTATAAAGACTACACTTCCCTTCAGCCTCTGGCCAAAAAAAGAAAGACAAAGAAAAGAGAGCTGGGTACATCACATCACTCCATCACTCATCAGGACGGGTGTACAAAATACAGAGTCAAATTTAAACACACCAGTACGTTTGTATTTGCCATTGAAGGAAGCCATTACTGAATACACCTCTGTGGACTACTAAAATAGCACTGCGAGAGTAAAATTATTGATTGATTGCTTATTAATTGGACAACAACCAATTAATAAGAAATCAATCAATAATTTTACTCTCACAGCACAACCAAAACATTATCGACGAGCAGGCTCATCTTCTTCTGCAATGTAGGTGGCGTCTGCAGGATTGTGCAACCCACTGACATGCAGAGAGAGAGAGAGCTCTTTTGTGCTCTCTGGAGAAGCAGAGCTGAAGCATGCGTATGAGTGAAAAGCAGCATTTCCTGTAAAGACTTTGTCTGCGGGACAGGACTACTGTAAAGGAGTGCTATTTCAATTCATCCCTGGAGCACCCCACAGGAATTGAGCCCATATAGCTCTGAGAGTGGTCAGGAAGATTGATTCCACGGCTAGATCACAGCTCACTGAAGACTGAAATGCATGCTGGTTGGAGCCCATGCATCACATGACCTTGCCGGTTTGGTGAGATAAAAGATAATATGACAGCTGAATTTGAATGCCGTGGTTAGGAGGACGTGGCTTATCGTGCGTTATGGCCGGCAGCCGGCTACTGTTTGATACCTGCAACTGTGTGTCGTGTAATGACCTGTGGGTTACTGCAGGGGCAGCGTGCTGCTGCTGATCACTGCATCTGCCAAAGTGCCTCTAACCTTTTGAGTATCACTTATAATTAGCGGGGAGAAGACGTGCAAAAAAAATACCAGATGGTAACATTATTTGATAGTCTCCCAAAATGACGACCACGGTCCTTTAATGCTTGTGTGATAGTTTTAATTAAAATGGCTTGTCAAAACGGCAATTTACGCTAAATTGATGCTATGCATGATGCTATTAATACAATGTCACTGACATTCCTATTAATTACCCTGACTAGTTGATATCACACACATCTTCATTATCGACATAAAGATTAAGATTGCCTTAACTGTTGGAGGAATGGAGAGCCCAACTGATACCCTCATCTAATAGACATTTGATATGAATATTAGCTCATATTGAGGCTGGCTCAAGTCAGAAAGGACCTACCTGTCATCATCTCTGAAGTTTCATCTCTGTTCTTCTTCCAGTTTCTTGGTCTGTGACCTGAAACAGAAATGACACAAACATTGACAGGGACAATTGTGGACAAAACAAGCCTCTATTTGGCTAACCAACCACCAAATATGTCTGATGATGCAGTTTATTCACTCCATACACTTCGTACAAAGATCAGACTGAGGGAATTATTCAGGTCTTCAGGCTAAAATTCCTTCAGGTCAGCATTTGTAGTGGAGACAGAAGTGGCAGAGGGCCGTCTACACCCAGAGTGCAGTGTTGGCTGTTAATTAACACTCACCAGACGCATGCCAAAAAAATTCAAGTATTTTGTATCTTTGTAAAAAAGAGCCAAAGTGAAACGTCACTTCCTGCTTTCTCCCTGTACCAGCGCTGCGAAAAATATGATTGGCGGTGGACGCAGAATAAGGTTACTTTTTTTATCCCGTTTGAATTGTGCCACGGGGTGCCAACGCTAATTTTGTCAATTTAAAACATAACTTTGCATGTCAAGAAAGTCACAGTTTGTCGCCAAACTGAAACGTAGGGGTTAGTTTCGTATAAAAACTACATAGCTCGTGGAAGCTCGTGGCATGTTGCCGGTCTTCAGCTTTGCCGGTAGAGAAAGTGACGTCACTTAGGCAACAGTGCATGTAGTCTTTCTGATTTATAACTTTTAGTGCAACAGTTTGGTGACAAACTGTGACTTTCTTGACATGCAAAGTTATGTTTTAAATTGACAAAATTAGCGTTGGCACCCCGTGGCACAATTCAAACGGGATCAAAAAAGTAACCTTATTCTCCGTCCACCGCCATTCATATTTTTCGCAGCGCTGGTACAGGGAGAAAGCAGGAAGTGACGTTTCACTTTGGCTCTCTATTAAATACATTTTGGCGAACATAGTGGAAAGGAAATTGCTGGGGCTCAAGCCTCCATAAATTGAAAACTAGTGCTTACAGTAAAATGGATATGCCAAATTTGAAGAATATTTTTCTTTTCAATTGAATTGAACTAAATTAAAATAAATTCCATGACAATTGTTTTCAATTTCATCAGTTGATCATGAATATATAAATAACCCTGTATTCCAAATGGAAGAGCTGAAATGGAAACATAAAAGCTGAAGTTAGATAGCTACGCTAGTTAAAATGATCATCTCAAAATGTTCAGTTTCGTTCTCTTTGGCAACACCTATGGTGATAAGCAGTAATTGCAGGTGACATCCAAACAGTGTTGCATCATCTGTGACACCACCATTGGAAGTTTAGAATGGCTCAGAAGCTTCCTTCTACAATTCAAGACTCAAAATAGGCTAAGTGATTGCCATAACTGCCCAAACGGCCAAAACCTCTTGATTTGTGAGATAGGAGGAAGCTTCTGAGCAATTCTAAACTTCCAAATTTTAATTCCTCATCATCACAGAGTATGATTTGACATCAAGATCATCCATATCAGACTAGTCTACACAACTTGATTGCAGTTACAGTTTCCATAGGCTTCCAGTCTGTGGCCGCTCTTATTTTTTTTTTCTAAATTCGTGATGCTTCATATCAAATTATTTTTGGGATGCCTTTGGCTATAGGTGTACCAAATTATATGCTTTTATCACAAAATGCACAATTGTTATGTGCCTTGGAGTGAGAGCAGAGATGCTGATCTCTGGTGAGAGCTAGCATCCTGGTCCAGAGCTAGAGGTTGCCCCTTGGCTACTCGCTACTGTACTAGCCTACTCACCCTCATGCCACGGTGACGTGTGTGTAGGCTATGTGCTGCTCCTTGGGCTTGTAGCCTCCAAAACAACAACGGTGTCCGGGAACATGTTCTTTAGAGTTCCAGAAAGGACAAAAACATAACCAGAAATGAGTCCAGACGATTGCACGGTGGTGGACCAAAAGTCGGTCTGCAATCTAACTTTCCACGCGCCAACAGCCACCCTAGCAGGCGATGACACCTTCACAAGCTGTCACAAATATTGTAATTATGGCTAGGGCGCGCTTGAATGACACCAATATTGGTAAAATAGTAAATACAAATGGGACAATGGAATTTCGACACCCAAATGCAATGTGACATTCTCATTCGTTGTTTTAACTTTAGATATTATAGCCCCTTTACGACTGTGTTGTCACTCCGTTACACAGTCAAAGGGGCAACCACTTTATCCAATGTGAATATCAAGCGTCTTTGAGTGTCAAGCGTCTTTGAGTGTCTAGAAAAGCGCTATATAAGTCTGATCTATTATTATTATTATTATTAATATTCTCTTCATTTATTGTTGCAGCACTCGGTTTCTAAAATAGTGACCAAAGAGCTACAGAGTAGGCTACACACGGATGTACGAGCTCACGATGAGCCCGTGAAGGCAGCAAGACTGTTGTGACAGAGGCCGCGCTAGCTTGCTAACTTGCGCTGTGTTATTAATTTGACTGACACGAGTGTAACTGTGAGTACTACTACTACTGTATATAGCGTCAAATGCATTTCATGTCACTTTTAAAATCCCTAATGTTGTATACCTCAACTCGTTTAGCTAGGCGGCTCTTTGTTCAGTCTGGAAGCATATTTATAGCTTTGATAGCTGAGGGTGAAAAGCGTTAGCTAGCGTTAGCCCACATACAAGAAGGTAACAGGGTGAAAAACACCTCAAGAATATAGCTAACGCTACAGCAAAGCTCTGAAATCTAGCTAGTTAGCCTGAGAAGAGACTGTCAAATTCAAATGGATTTATTGGCATGAATGTCATAACAACAATAATGCCAAAGCATCAAAACAATCACATGATCTACATTAAACATCACTAGGCCTACTCGTGAATAATACAGTAATACAATACATTCAATGCAATAATAATAATAAAACACATTAATTCTGAAACACTGAGATTAATACACATCAGTGTCCTGTGTGTGGGTCACTCACTGTCCCTCAGGTTGTGGCATGTTGGGCAGACAGGTAAGCCCTGTCTCCTTCTCCTAGGACTAGTTTTAATTTGGAGAGCTGCTCTTAATTGCCTTTTTTTTTTTTTTTTTACTTGCTGAACATGTAAGGTTACCACTTCTGTTGCACAAATTATCTCACATTATTATACCCAATCATGCACCGTTAAAAGTTGCACACATACTGTATAATATTTAATGATTAGCCCAAAGGAAAGGACTGATAGTTTTCTGTGGAATAAAAATGGATTATTAGACTATACACCAAAGTGAGGCGTTGATAAATGCTCGTAAAAATGTTATGCTAATAGACAGTAAAAGAAGAAGTGTGGGTGTGGGTGTGTGGGGGGGGGGGGGGGGTTCGGGAGTGAAGACATGCATTCTGCTGCATTGGCAATTGACCAACAATCTAGTGTTAAAACAATTGATATTAGTTAGGCTGCTGTATGTTGTACAAGGGCCAGGTTGCGGTGAGTGAACAGTTCAGTCAGGTCTGTCTGGTTCATCTGTTTTTCTTCTGACAGGACAGTCATCTTCATTTCCTGTGTCCTTACTTTGGAGCATGAGGTAATATATAAAGGTGTGTGCTCACATGACGTGTCTACCTATAGCCTCTCCACTCCTTCTCTTGGACTGAATCACGTTTTAAGCTTAAGTCTGGGCTTGATACGGTTCAATCCTGAATTGACAGCACATTATTTCATTCTGTAATATAGACATTCTGTGATAGTTACATTCAGGATTTCCAGTCATTGGCTTTGGAGGTTTTGTTGTCAGAATTCCCATTATTATCTTGTGCATCCAAATAACCAATTTTCTGAAAGAAAGAAAAAAAATCTAAGCATTTTGGAAAGCCTTCATATATTTATTATGAAAGCATTTTAAGCAACAACCAGCCTTATTCTTTTCTATATTCCTTGCCATAATAAGGCAAACGAATAATAGAAGGCCCACATATTTGATTTGATAGTGGCGTATGTTAATTGCCCATTGTTTACGACTGTTTGTCCAGACTGTTATCCTTTGTTTTATGGTGCCCACCGCAGTGAGCTCAAAGTCAAACTCAATATGATGAGGTATTAGCCTCCGCTACCATTTCACTCAGACATGTCAAGGTCAGGTCACCGTGGGATTGTCTCCAACCCCCAGCGGCCGCAGCCACACATCTTCCCCTCTGTAGGGGACGCACATTATTTGTGTTCACCTCATCACCGCTCAGATGGGCTGTGCACAGATAATAATAATACCCCCTTTAACCTTCTAAATGGTTACAATTGTAAGCAAACAACTACTTTTGCTGCCGATGGCAGTGTTTGGGTTTTGATTTCAGACAAAATGTTCCACTACTAGAGTATCATTTCACACACACACATGTAAGTAACATGTACAAAAAAAAACACGTTTGTTTTTCCAGAGACTGCGATCCGATCCTGCCGTGTGACACCAGTGAGGAGCCAACCAAGTCGCCTGATGAACTTGTACTTCGCAGCGACGAGACCTCTGGATTTTCTGCTCTGTTGTTGTTTACTCTGGGCCTGCCAACGGAGGAAGGAGAGGGGATCCATTTGTCCCAAGGTGAGTACCCACTCGCCAACACCCCGGTGTTAAATAAACACTCCCAGACCTCTGGCCAGCTCGCGCCGGCCGGCCACGGGAATACCATCGCTGTGTCTGGATGATGGAGGGCTATTGTTATCTATCGCCTCTGCACTCTGCTGAGAGGCCAAGGAGAAGCCCGGCCCATGGCCCACTCACTGTTACATATAGACTCGCCCACTCACACCACGCCATTTCTTGGCCCTAAATACAAATAGAAAGGAGATTTGCGGGTCACTTTCTTAGAATAACATCTGATTGAAGAGGGAAAGAGAGAGAGAGAGAGAGACATTTTTGAGCTCGGCTCAGCGTGTGTTTCATCACCTGCAAAGCCAATGAGGGAGAGCGTCTCCGCGTCAACAACTGTAAAGCGTATCCCAGCCGCCGCCGCCGCTGCTGCTGCCATCTCCGCTGCACGCTACACTAACCAAGAATGTGTATTTCTGCAGATGATTAAATCAATACCATTTTGACAAGACTTGTTGGAACATGCCTCTTTATTTTACGCAATTCCTTCCCTTTCGTCAGGGAGCATTTATCAAGCTGTCACCTAATGGAGATTGTTCTTTAGTCTGCACTTGATAGAAGGGCACGATTATGATGCATGTCGATAGTTTACGGAGATATTGACACTGGAACAAAGAGCAGACCCCTGCGGCTGATAGCCTTTTTCCCTCACGCTGCCTCAAAGCCCCTTGGTCATGTTTCAAACGCACCCCCCCCCCCAAGACCCTCCCCACACACACACATACACACACCTCTCCACCCCCCCCCCCCCCACCTCTCCCATGATGATTCCCTTTGTTTTAGTGGTCAATTAAGGTGTGGAGGCCTCACAATGCTGTAAGCCCTCTGTAAACTCTTCTCATTTGTGAGTAACTACAACAGGAGTGTTGAGGGCACTCCAGTTCCCTTGTATTTACTTTTACGACAGAAGCCAGGCACTCCTTCCTCTGCGATGTCCCTCGGCCTGCGCCCCCCCCCTCTACCCCCCTTACACTTCAATCTCTCACCCTCAGAATGCGTAGCTACTACGCCCACCCTCCCTCCCCCCCCTTACACTCCAATCTCTCACCCTCAAAATGCGTAGCTACTACACCCCCCTCCCTCCCCCTTACACTCCAATCTCTCACCCTCAAAATGTGTAGCTACTACGCCCCACCCTCCCCCCCCTTACACTTCAATCTCTCACCCTCAAAATGCGTAGCTACTACGCCCCACCCTCCCCCCCTTACACTCCAATTTCTCACCCTCAAAATGCGTAGCTACTACGCCCCACCCCCCCCCCCCCCCTTACACTTCAATCTCTCACCCTCAAAATGCGTAGCTACTACGCCCCACCCCCCCCCCCCCCCTTACACTATAATCTCTCACCCTGAAAATGTGTAGCTACTACGGCCCCCCTCCCCCCCTTTACACTTCAATCTCTCACCCTCAAAATGCGTAGCTACTACGCCCCCCCCCCCCCCCCTTACACTTCAATCTCTCACCCTCAAAATGCGTAGCTACTACGCCCCACCCCCCCCCCCTTACACTCCAATCTCTCACCCTCAAAATGCGTAGCTACTACGCCCCCCCTCCCTCCACCTTACACTCCAATCTCTCACCCTCAAAATGCGTAGCTACTATGCCCCACCCTCCCCCCCTTACACTTCAATCTCTCACCTTCAAAATGCGTAGCTACTACGTCCCACCCTCCCCCCTTACACTTCAATCTCTCACCCTCAAAATGCGTAGCTACTACGCCCCCCCCCTTACACTTCAATCTCTCACCCTCAACATGCATAGCTACTACGCCCCCCCTCCCCCCCCTTACACTTCAATCTCTCACCCTCAACATGCGTAGCTACTACGCCCCACCCTCCCCCCTTACACTTCAATCTCTCACCCTCAAAATGCGTAGCTACTACGCCCCCCCTCCCCCCTTACACTTCAATCTCTCACCCTCAACATGCGTAGCTACTACGCCCCACCCTCCCCCCCTTACACTTCAATCTCTCACCCTCAACATGCGTAGCTACTACGCCCCACCCTCCCCCCTTAAGCTTCTGGCATACTCTTCGCGCACGCGCTGGAGGCGGGGCTCCACGGAGGGCGCGCGCACTCTGCGCAGGCCAAAACAGAACATAGTGAGTGCTCCAGAAATGGCGGCGATCAGTGAAAGGCAGTCTGAATGAAATTGAATGTAACGTTCCCAATTCTATATATTAAATTCTAAAAAACGACCCTCAACATTTGGGAAGGCTAAGCCACACAACTAGTTCGTTATAATCGAACATTATGCTTTTGAAGGCGACTGTACGACGGTGAGGACTCAATCACAGCAGATATCCGCTGATAGCCTACCACGGAGATCTCACAGGCACAGGCAGAAAAACCCGACGCGCTGATAGAAAAATCTCCGTGGACGCGCCGCGCTGCGCTCAGGCCTCGCCCCCGACACGCCCCGTGCGATGACGTCATAATCATCGTGCGCTCTATGCGCTTGGCTGGGCGCAAGGAGTATGCCAGAAGCTTTACACTTCAATCTCTCATCCTCAAAATGCGTAGCTACTACGCCCCCCCTCCCCCCCTTACACTTCAATCTCTCACCCTCAACATGCGTAGCTACTACGCCCCACCCTCCCCCCTTACACTTCAATCTCTCACCCTCAACATGCGTAGCTACTACGCCCCACCCTCCCCCCCCCTTACACTTCAATCTCTCACCCTCAACATGCATAGCTACTACGCCCCACCCTCCCCCCTTACACTTCAATCTCTCACCCTCAACATGCGTAGCTACTACGCCCCACCCTCCCCCCCCCCCTTACACTTCAATCTCTCACCCTCAACATGCATAGCTACTACGCTGTCTTGGGATTTGCATCTGGCACGCGAGGAGTTAATGATAAAAGCAGCCCAGGGTGTGACAACAACAACAGGGCCGGAAAATAATAAGGTTGAAGGAGAAGTGGGGGATGAGAGAAGGTGGGATGCATATAAAAAAGAGGGAGGAGAGTGGGAACACAAGTGATGGGGCGCTCTACCTATAAATTCTTCATCTGCATTGGCTGATTGGAATGGCTTGACTGCGCGCTCAGCCGTGACCTAACAACTAATCCGCTTTGTAAGTTATTATTTATCTTCAGGAAAGTTTGTCAAACTTGGGTTTTGATTTTCTACCCTGATTTCCCTCTTGTGGCTCGCTCTCGCACATGCTCCCCACATAATTTATGACTGCCTCTGGTCTTGATGACAGATTATTAAAAGTAGAATTAGTTTTTTGCGCGGGATTTCTCCACTGGGAATTGGGAAGGCAGTGCTCTCCGCGGAAGGTCTCTTACGAGGTCTCCATTACTAATAGACGTTTTTTTCTCCCCCTCTCTCTCTCTCTCTGATGATGGGGGGCGAGCGAGGAGACTAATGATTTGAATTTACTGTGGCAGCCGTCACGTGGTCTGGAAGGCATCAGTCGAACAGACAAGAGGTTAACTTCCTCCCCGTGGAGAGGTTTATTGGATTGTTTAGCAGCAGAAGGATAATGTTTTTGTCATAGACTGCTGCGGCAAAACAGCGGCAAGAAGGGGAGAGGAGAAATGGAGGGAGAAAGGACACAGAGAGAGAGAAGGGGTCCAGCGATGGATGGAGGGGCAGTGTGTGAGAGAGAGAGAGGGAGACGAGGGAGGAGAGAGACAGGGAAGAGGGGAAGCCATGATGGGGGGCACACAGTGAGCAAGGCGAAAGGCGAGTTCTTTCTAATATAGGTGGACAGATACTATAAAGCATGATGATCGTATACCATTCCTCTTAACGCATGTGCACAGGACACACACTCGCACTCGAGGATGTGCACAATACACAAACGCACACACACATCCTCTCTCACACACACACACACACACACACACACACACACACACACACACACACACACACACACACACACACACAGACAAAAAGAGAGATGTTAGTTCCTTTCACCTGATGGCCGTTTGGAGCTTGTACTCCCAGCATGCCTCGGCAGTATGGGTACCAGAGGGGAGGCACAGCGCAGCTGAGAGCCTGGGCTTAATCTTATGCATCATTAAGCACTCAGCGGCAAGCCAGCGCTGTTCATATACATCATCCACGCTTAATAAACATAATGATGACATAAGATGTAATTCTAGATGAATTTTCATTTTATAGGGAAATGGAGAATTCCTGTAGAAAGGGAAAGGGAAAAAAGTAAATTATCTGGGAAGTACAAAATAAATGATGTGTTTTTTTCTTCCCCCCCCCCCCTCCCCTTCTTCTTCGTTCGCTTAGAGATGAATGTAGGTGTTTGGTGCATCTGAATTGGGGATCGTGCGTTAGGCTGCACGGTGATGTGATGTTGTTGATGGTGTCAGCGTGGCTTTGGTTATGGCGGTGGTGATGGTGTGGCAGGTGTGGTTGGATGTGAGGCGGGGTCGTGTTGAGGGGGGGGGGGGGGGGGGGGGGGCTTGGGGAATGGAGGCGGGGGGGGGGGGGCCTCTTATGAAACGTTTGCAATTTTTAATTCCTAATCGCGGGGCCATGATGGACAGGCTGAGACACCCCAGACTGGAGCTCATCCATCATGAAACCAGAGAGAGCAAGAGTGAGGGAGAGATGTAAAAACCTCAGATGGAGTTAGCTTCCAGGAGGGAGAGGAGGAAACAGATCCCCCCGCTGGAAGGCTGTGGGAATGAAAGGGCGCTGGGTGCTGTGGGAGGCCATCATGGGCCTTAGATTGCTTCATGTCTCCCTGCTGGGGACTCCGGGGTTGCTTGGCCTGGAAATGAGTTGCGTTCTCCGGGACCTCTCTGCGTAGCGTGCAGGGACCTCTCTGCGTAGCATGCATTGAATCATCCTGAGAGGTATCCTCGCTGCACTTGTCTTCAGCAGATTGCACACACATCGCTGCGATGACCCGGCGATGCTAAAGTGAATACAAATGGGAAATAATCAACCCAGGAATCACCAGAGTCCTCAGACACAATAGATATAAATATCCAATTCTCACAAAGTCCCCGTCTGTTGTTGAGAATCAATAGAGTGGAGTTCTTAGGTTTAGGTCTTTATGTTCTGGATGCACAGATTTGAATATCAAAAACAAGAATAGTGAAAGTGTGTGTGTGTGGGGGGGGGAGGTACATCCTGCAACCTGCAACACACTGTAAGGTCAGTCAGTCCTAGATCGTTTGACATGACACACTAATGAGTCTTGTTACCTCACTGATTTTGTCTTTTTATCAAAGCATATTTACATTTTTGGACACTGTCTTGAGTCTTGAGAGCAGCTATACACCCTGAGTTAGGGCTGCACAATATTGGAAAAAACTAACATTGCAATATTTTTTTATTCTGCGATATATATTGCGATATGAAAAAAACAGGAATTTTCACCAAAAGTCTTAAATAGGTCTATCAAGCCTTGCCTGTTTAAGAAGATGGCCTAGTGGGTAACGTGCACGGTTGACGTAGTAGGAAGTGAGTGTGTTTTTAGCCACAGCCAGGGTGAGTTGCAGGATCCTAAGTGAGTAAAGGTACTATAGTTAGTAGGAAAAGAGCTTAGAACGTCACACTGTTACTGTATGTTATGAGTTAATTTGCCTTACTTGACATTGCATGCTCTGCGATGTGACTATTGCGCATGTGCACATTGCGATGACGATGCTGAAACGATATATTGTGCAGCCCTACCCTGAGTGTATGTGAACTGTACATCACATATGATCATGTCTCATCATGTTTGAGAATTAATTAGCTGAATGTGTTGAGGTCCTGGTTGTGAATGTGTTGAGGTCCTGGGGCCGGTTGCACCAACTGGTCTTACACTGGTCTTAAGCTAAGTTGGTCGTAACTTTACGACCTAACAGCTACGCCGGTTGCACCAAGACGACTTAAGCCTTATTTTCACTAAGACCAGGCGTAACTCCTACGCCTCGTCAGGAGGCGTAGCAGAGATCTCCGCGGAGACCTTTTTGACCGTCATCGTCGTAACACCGCCAGTTCGCCGTCTTTGAAAGCACGACGTTAGATTATAACTAACTAGTTGTGTGGCTTAGCCTTCCCAAATGTTGACGTTACTTTTTTAGAATGTAATACATAGAATTGGGAACGTTACATTCAATTTCATTCAGACTCCCTGACACTAATCGCCGCCGCCATTTTCCCCCGGGGCTTCCACAGGAGGAGGGGGGTGGGAGGAGGGAGGGTGTAGTGACGCACATACAGTAGTGGGTGATGGCGCGAGGCACATGTGGGCCAATCAGAGGGCATTCCCCGACAATTCACATGAACGCGCATTGCTACAACCAGCGTAGTTAAGACCAGAGTAAGCCGTGTTGGTGCAACAGGCGTAAATCCATGGTCTTAACTAAGACCGACGTAGGAGTTACGACCAGGCATAGTTAAGACCAGTTGGTGCAACCGGCCCCTGGTTGTTAATGGGTTGAGGTCCTGGTTGAATGTGTTGAGGTCCTGGTTAAATGTGTTGAGGTCCTGGTTTGGAAGTGTTGAGGTCCTGGTTGAATGTGTTGAGGTCCTGGTTGAATGTGTTGAGGTCCTGGTTGAATGTGTTGAGGTCCTGTGTTGAGGTCCTGGTTGAATGTGTTGAGGTCCTGGTTGAATGTGTTGAGTTCCTGGTTGAATGTGTTTAGGTCCTGGTTGAATGTGTTGAGGTCCTGGTTGAATGTGCTGAGGTCCTGGTTGAATGTGTTGAGGTCCTGGTTGAATGTGTTGAGGTCCTGGTTGAATGTGTTGAGGTCCTGTGTTGAGGTCCTGGTTGAATGTGTTGAGGTCCTGGTTGAATGTGTTGAGGTCCTGGTTGAATGTGTTGAGGTCCTGGTTGAATGTGCTGAGGTCCTGGTTAGGGATGGGCATCGAATTTCGAATTTTCGAATAATCGTTGTTATTATCAAGGTCGACTTTTATTATTGAAATTCGAAATTCGGGAAAAAAAAAAAAAAAAAAAAAATTTGAGTGAAATGTTTCATTCGTCAAATCGCTTGGTTTGAGCAAGTAAAACAATTTTTATAAGCATTTTAAGCAAGGTTTATGGAAAAATGAATGGCGGATGAAATCCCATGAAGAGGGAGAGGGGGTGACTTTGGCACCCCTTTGGCACTCAGACCTGAGCCTACTAAATATTTAATGAACCACTCATGATTGTCAAAACTGTTTTTTATTTTCGAAAATGTCAATGTCATGTAACATGTTCTTTACTTCAGTGGTGCAATGCTTGTTTGAGCTAAAAATCCACAGCAGAAGCTTTTTATATTAATTAATAAAGCCGTAGACTTAGAATCAGGGGAGACAATGCAACATTTCACTCACACAAAAAAAAAAAAAAAAAACATTTTTTAATTTTTTTTACATTTTTATTTTTTATTTTCGAATTTCGAATTAAATTCGAATTTGGCCAGCGAATTTCGAATAGTGTTTTTGCTAGAAATGCCCATCCCTAGTCCTGGTTGAATGTGTTGAGGTCCTGGTTGAATGTGTTGAGGTCCTGGTTGAATGTGTTGAGGTCCTGGTTGAATGTGTTGAGGTCCTGGTTGAATGTGCTGAGGTCCTGGTTGAATGTGTTGAGGTCCTGGTTGAATGTGTTCAGGTCCTGGTTGAATGTGTTGAGGTCCTGGTTGAATGTGTTGAGGTCCTGGTTGAATGTGTTGAGGTCCTGGTTGAATGTGTTGAGGTCCTGGTTGAATGTGTTGAGGTCCTGGTTGAATGTGTTGAGGTCCTGGTTGAATGTGTTGAGGTCCTGGTTGAATGCGTTCCCCCTGCTCTCCCTCCCCTGCACCCTCCCACCTCTCCTTCTCTGTTCTCTCCTCCTCTCTGTCCTCTCCCCTCTCTCACATTCCCCCTGCACTCCTTCCCCTGCACCCTCCCACCTCTCCTTCTCTGTTCTCTCCTCCTCTCTGTCCTCTCTGGGGGGGGGGGGGGATGTGGGGGAGGAGGGAGCAGAGAGGTCTGTTCCCTCCCCCGCCTCCTCCTCTCGCATTCCCCCTGCTCTCCCTCCCCTGCACCCTCCCACCTCTCCTTCTCTGTTCTCTCCTCCTCTCTGTCCTCTCCCCTCTCTCACATTCCCTCTGCACTCCCTCCCCTGCACCCTCCCACCTCTCCTTCTCTGTTCTCTCCTCCTCCGCATTTCCCCCTGCGTCTCTCCTTCTCTGTTCCCTCCTCCTCCGCGTTTCCCGTTTTCTCCCCGCCTCCTCCCTCCCTCACACTCCCCCTGCTTCTCTACCCTGGCTCTCCCTCCCCTGCACCCTCATCTCTCCTTCTCTGTTCTCTCCTCCTCCACATTTCCTATTTTCTCCCCACCTCCCCCCTCTCCTCCGTCTATATTGCTCACTCTCTCCCCACCTCCTCCCTCCCCCTGCTCTCTTCTCCCCCACACCTCCCCTCCCTTCCCCTCTCCTGCTCTCTCCTCTTGCTCCTTCCCCACCTCCTATACCCTCCAACATCTCCCATTCCCTCCCCACCTCATCACTCTCTCACATTCCCCCTGCTCTTCTCCCTTCTCCTGCTCTCTCCTCTGCTCTCCCCTCATTCCTATATTTTCTATATTATCAATTGTTCAAATGTTATCTTTATTCTGTATATTCTTGTTACTGTTGTGTCAGCTAGAATTAGCTAGACATACTTTCTGTGAAGCCCTCTGAGACATGCTTGTGAATTAGGGCTATATAAATAAACTTGACTTGACTTGACTTGAATGTGTTGAGGTCCTGGTTGAATGTGTTGAGGTCCTGGTTGAATGTGTTGAGGTCCTGGTTGAATGTGTTGAGGTCCTGGTTGAATGTGCTGAGGTCCTGGTTGAATGTGTTGAGGTCCTGGTTGAATGTGTTGAGGTCCTGGTTGAATGTGTTGAGGTCCTGGTTGAATGTGTTGAGGTCCTGGTTGAATGTGTTGAGGTCCTGGTTGAATGTGTTGAGGTCCTGGTTGAATGTGTTGAGGTCCTGGTTGAATGTGTTGAGGTCCTGGTTGAATGTGTTGAGGTCCTGGTTGTGAATGTGTTGAGGTCCTGGTTGAATGTGTTGAGGTCCTGGTTGAATGTGTTGAGGTCCTGGTTGCCTGCCTCTTTTCTTTTTTAGGCATAATGTGAGTTTCAGACCTCAGCAAGTTTGGAGCTAGTGGACCATGTGAGCCAGTATGCCAGTGGGTGAGCCAAGTCTCTCAATGCACTGGATCATTACCACCCCTCCTTTTCCTCTCTCTTTCTTTCTTTTCTCTCCCCTGCTTTCTCTTATACTCTCTTCCTCTATCTATCTATCTATCTATCTATCTATCTATCTATCTATCTATCTATCTATCTATCTATCTATCCATCTATCTATCTATTTCCATCTATCTATCCATCTATCCATCTATCTATCTATCATCTACTGTATCTATCTATCCATCTATCCATCCATCTATCTATCTATCCATCTATCTATCCATCTATCGATCTATTTCCATCTATCTATCCATCTATCTATCTATCTATCCATCTATCTATTGTCTGTCTGTCTATCTATCTATCTATCTATCTATCTATTTCCATCTATCTATCAATCGATCGATCGATCAAGACATACAAAGCCTCCTTTTCATATATCTGTCGCACCTCTGCTCAAACCTATAAAATACAAGTTTTATTATTATATATATATATATTTTTTTTAATCATAACGCAGGCCTGAAGGTTTTCGGTATATAAATGAAATGATTGAAATATTAGGACACTCAACTTACCAATGAGGTTGAGCCTAGTGTGATATTGTCCTCTTTGATAATGAGTTACCCATGATCCTCTTCTCACCCTCCCTTATGAGAGGGGGGGGGGGGGGGGGGGGGGAACAGTAATAGGGATAGAACAGTGACAGCATCAGAGAAATGGCCTTTTAACTAACATGCAAAGTGATGAATGGATTGACCACAATGTAGACTAATGGAGCCATGGAAGTAATTAGGCCAAGCAGAGCTGCTGCAGAGCTGTGCTTCAATGTAAATGGATTGAGCTGGATGAAATGTAAGAACAGCTGAGAGAAGGATGAGCTCCTTCACTTGGGGGTCAATCAATGGCCAAACAAACACTATCTATCTATCGGGCCTCCATAAGGTCGTAAGCAAGGAAGGAGTATTTCTTCTGTTAGAAATCCAGGGTTTGTTGCATGTATTCAGTGCAGTATGACTCTGTAAACACTCAGATGTCTCGGAGATCCTCTATCTGTGTCATTGACAGAGGTGGAAAGAGTACTGACAAGTAATGTTACTTTAGTGAAAATTAACTCAAAAAGTACTAGTCCAGGAAATTACTCAAGTAAGAGTAAAAAAGTATCCTATTTAAAAGTACTCCAAGTACTCGAGTAAAAGTACATCTGTCTTACTTTTGAAATGTTTTTGTTAATTGTTTACCCAAATCCAATTCACACGTCCAGCACATGTTACCGGTGTTACCTAAGCTGTCCGTGTCTTTGTCTGTCTTGTCTTTCATACTGAACAGCTCGTTCAGGGATGCTCAGTTTGGAGATTCTCACCTTTGCCAGACGAGCTAGAGCTGCTATCAGCAGCAATATCACAATCACATACATCCATTTAGCTCTGGCTATCAGCAGGGTGAAATGATACTGAGATTTCTGAACTCACCTGACGATGAGGATCACTACAATTTGATCGTCTACACACCCGTCAAATTCAATTGGCCAGTCTTGAGCGTGAGCCACCAGTTTGGGCGACCTCAATGCGGAAGTGGACCTGTTAGCGGAGCAGTCCCAATGCTACTGTGCTGTTTTCATAGTGTGGTGTGCAAAACAAACATTTTAATTTACTCGATGTATACATTTAAAAGTACTCTAGTAGAATATTAAAATGACTCAAGTAAGAGTAAAAGTATAGCATTATAAAATAGTACAAATCCTTGAAAAACGACTCAAGTACTTGTATTCGAGTACTTATACTCGGGTACTTTCCACCTCTGGTCATTGATACATATGGCCGATTGCATGACTTTGCAGAAATGCTGTAATAAATCTCTAATCAGTAGCGCCCCTCGTGCACAGCTCTCAGCCCCTCCAGCTTGGCACCTACCACATGTTTGCCGGCGTGCCCTCTGACTTGGCGGTCCGTGTAGACCGCTTCTGTTGGCCGGGCGTCAAGTCCGCTGCCTTCACCTCCAGAGTGGCCGCAAAGATAATTAATGCGTCCGGCTACAACATCTAACCCGGGCTCTTCTTCGCCCGTCCGGCTGCATCTCCAACCACTTGAACCTCATGGATTCGGTCTTCATGGGCCACGCTTTGACCTTGGAAAACATCTGTGGAATGAAGTAAATGACAGCAGTAGCCTACGCATACATGGCACATGTGTGTGTATCTATGTGTGTGTATGTGTGTGTGTGTGTGTGTGTGTGTGTGTGTGTGTTATGCTTCTCAGTGCATCTTGTACAGTATGTATCCACATGTTGATAGAGCTTTCTACCTGGAGAACTTCACGGTGAGGAGAACCATATCATCTCATGTCATGCCTGCCTACCGGTTGCTGTGAGGCACTTTGTAGCCTCTGTTAGGCTCCGTAGGCGCCGCACGCACGTCCCAGAATGAATGCCTGCAGAGAAATGCAAATAACCCAGTTATTATATAATAATAATAAGAACCCAGGCCAGTAAAAGTTGACATTGCCTCCTCTGATCACTTTTTCTGCTGAGGTAAGAGACACTTTAATGCAGAATTAGAAGGCAGCTCTTTGTCACTCTCTGCCACCATTTACATCCTTAATTAGCTGTAATTTCTCTGCACCCATTAGAGAGAGAGAGAGTGAGAGAGAGAGAGAGAATGAGTGAGAGAGAGAGAATGAGTGAGAGAGAGAGAATGAGTGAGAGAGACAGAGAATATGAGAGAGAGAGAGAGAGAGAGAGAGAGCTATAGGACACAAAGGAAACGGAAGAGGTTACGATCTCCATGAAAGTGCTGTGGCGTCTCTCCACGGTGCCAGGCTCGTGTGCGTGTCTGTGGCGAGCGTCCTCCCCGGCTCAGAGATGCCGTTGGTTGATTGATCCACGTCTTGCTCAGTCACCAGCCAATGGCACGGGGGCTGGATGTAAACACTGATTAGAGGGAGGAAATGAGGCCGTCACTTTGTCCTCTGTGTCAGGGAGCACTGCGGTGGCTGTCTCTGTTTGTCTACTTCTTTCCACCTGAGCACATTTCAGAGGACGCCGTTAGCTACGCTTTATAGCCATTATTTAGATAGTGACACAACGGGACGCTCCTCTTGCTCTTTGACTGACATGCCCAGCCATGTGCTCAGCTATTCGGCTCCCAGCGTCGGACAAACTGCCCACAAGTTTGTGACTGCGCAAAAAAATGATGATGTAGTGTCACGTCCTGCGAAGGAGAGGTTGGCCAGGGTGACTGTTAATTTGATAGAGATATTAGCTACACACACAGTCAACGCTATCGTTTTTTTTTTTTTTTTTACTTTACAGTAATTTGAATGTAGCCAGCAAAGTTGTTTAAGTGTCTTCTTCCCAGCTTCACCGCCTTTACATCACTCTGTCTTTGTTACGTCTTGTATGGTGTTTGCAATTTATTCATATTACAACTTGGTGTTGTTTACATTAGCATAACATAGAGACAGACAGTTGATTCTGCATGGGGATTGTTTTTCCAATATCATCAAATGAATACAAGCAGAAGCAGTGCAGCGCGCCGTATATTCACGTTAGTCTTTCTATTCCGGGGATATTTGTCATACTATTTACCTGTAATGTTACAATACATGCAAATCATGAAAGTGGATACTTTCCCCTTATGAAATTATGACAAACCATTCAATTTCGGACAACAAATCAGCTTCAACTTCTTTGGCGTCGCCTTATCAGGAAAGAAACGGCACAGAAAGAGTGCGCCGCGCCCCAAACATTTTTCTTTCTTTGCCAGGAAAAATGAACTGTCAACATTTAATGATAGATATTTGCATTGTGATACAAATCGTGTCCTTGGCCTAAACATAAGATATAGATCCATTTATAATGAATTCAGATAAAGTGTCCTTTTTTTTGCAATTCGCGCTCCGACGGATTCGCGGAGACGGCATCAGTGACCCTGGTGCAATCGACAAGAACCCGTGCCAGTGGATGATCAAGACAAGACATCTATCATTCCCGCTCACACCTTATAAGACATTGCACTGATGCGTGCATGTGTGCAAATGTATTTTTTTAACTAAATGTATCTTTTAAACTAAAATGTATCTTTTAAACTAAAATGTATCTTTTAAACTAAATGTCTCTTTTAAACTAAATGTATATGTAACTTCAGCAAAGCCGGGCTGACTTTTTTTTTTTGTGAGAATGTGAGGAAGAAAGGGGGCAGAAAGACATTAGATTTTTGTTCCCATCATTAAGCGGTGTCTGGGAGCTGATGTGCTAGCCGTATGTGGTCCAGGGGAAGTATTTATAACCCTGCTGGAATCTCGCTGTGCCGCGTTGATAGCAGAGATAATGGGAGAGAATGGGACGCAGCGAACTGTTCTAATGACACCCAACAAGACAAGAGAACAGCGAGGATAAATAAATGTTAGCCATTTTCTCTCGCACATCATTTGCATTTTTTCTTGTTAAGGTCACTTATAGACTCAAACAATAACAATGGAGGAGGGGGGGGAGAGGCCTCGCTGAATATGAAATCAGAAACCACAAAAACAAAACTATTTAGTATGCAAGCAATTGATTTTATTTCCTACTAGTGTGACATTCAGTTAAAGATAGTGCCGCTTTTTAATTTTTAGCTGCTTTAATTCCCAGTCTGGCTGCTTGAGTGGGTTTGCGTGTGAAATAGGGTGAATACAAACAAGATTTCACTTCATTACACAGGAACAAACTGTACAGAAATTGCACTTACTTATGGAAATGACTGTTAAACATGCACAGCATTAGGTGCTGCTGCGCCGCCTGTGCCGCGATGCACCAGACATTAGACCGCGGAGCGTACGACTGCAGACAGTGAAGCCAGCCAGGAGGAGCAATTACCAAAGGCCTGGGTTTGAGGAGCGGTGTTTCCCCGGGAAGATCAAAAGGGACAACTGATTAAAGAAATACATTGACCTTAAAATGGGCCTAATTTAATCAACCGCTGTTTTCTGACGGCGGAAACAAGCGCTTAACGATCAACTGACTTTTCTCTTCGGAGGCGTACTATACTGTACCCGCCCACTTCAGGGACACGGCTGGCTCGAGAAATGACTTAAATACCGAGAGTTGAGCGAATGGAGTTGCATTTGGAGAAATCAACTTAAATGCGTCATTTCGTACTTCCCGTCCGGTCCGACGACAACAGAGCAGTTGGCGTAAGTTTGCGAGAGAGCGCCCCGTTAGCGTCACCTCGTCTGGGCCCGTCTGTTCTACGGCCCGGGAGGTCATCAGCGACTAAACAGCACGGTCAGCGTGTAGGCCTAAGAGCCAGGCTTTATGGGCACTGTGTGTTTTTGTCCCAGCTTAACACTGATGCCACCATTTAGAGCCCTGTGTTTTAGCACCCGTCTGCTAATTGAGATGACAAAGGCCATAACAGTGACATTGTTGGGCCAAACGGCCCTCTAGGCCTGCGTCTGGCTCCAGTCAAGGACATCCAGGAGGCTGTAAGTGCAACAACCTTGGAATTTAAGATGGTGCCTGAGACCTTATGTATATCTCCACAACAATTAGTGGCCCAACAGGCATTCTCAGACACTTTGAAGAGGCACAATTGCACCACTTGTTTTGTTTGTTTTACTCAAAGTCACATAAACCACATCCCCCACTACTCGCAACAATAGCACGTAAAGCGCCCCCTTGAATGGATATTGCTTAAACTTAAACAGGGGTTTTTGTTAGTTCAAAAATCAAGCTCGATTACCTAATGTGTCGTTTATGTTTCACATCACAAACGCTGGCATCCTGGTAAAATAGTCTGCTGCTGTAATATGCAAGCAGCAGCATCAATTGACAGCCCATAAAACATATAAACATATATAACGTGTTAACAAGAGATATAAACAAGGCCAGCTGTTGAATTATCTTTGACTATCCTAAAACAGAAGTGTGTTTGTGATCAATTAACGCAGAGGCTCGCAGTTTCACATTGAAAACAGGACGTCTTCTGTCGCCAATCTAATAATAGTAATGCATATGGCGAGCGTTTTGATTAACATAATGGAAAAATAGCCCACATAATTTATCTTCTAAGTCCGAGGGAGAGAGAGCCAGATTGGAGCCTGAGGACTCAATCCACCTCAACATATGCTGCCATTGTGCGTGTGTGAATGTGGAGTATCTCCAGCCTCGTTCCCATGATATTTATTGAAAAACATTTGACTTTATGAGCTGCATACTTAATGAATGCCTATTGATGCCGTCGCTCGGCAGATGAGACTATCATTCTGCATATAAGTATCGCAGCCACTCGTGTGGCTCCGTAGCGTCATTTCACATTTGAATCCATTCTCATTTCTGTTTGTCACTCCTGGATCAAGGCTGGGTGAAAGATGGGTTTAGTGCCCTTTTACACTGTTATTAGCAGACTATTTAAAAGCTGGATTTTAGAATTTTAGATAAGCAATATAGCTATTTATATAGAGAAAATCTGTGCTGCTCCATTTCACCCTAACCAGGTTTGATTTGAACATTTTGATGGCAGCTCAGAACTGCCAACTCCATCACAAACACCGCGCTCGACACCACAGACTGTATGGGCTGTAGCTGCTGGGTGGTGCTGGTGGTGGTGGGCCAATCACACGTCGCATTAAATCAAAGAATGCTTGCGGTGATTGGCTGCGAGCAAAACCATACATACAAGTCGTTTTTTTTTCTAGATCTGTGTGTACAAAAAGGCTCATATGCAGGTATCGTCGTTTTGACTGGAGAAGTTTCGATATTACCGTACTTGATACTAGGTTATTTTGGTTTGGTCGATACCGGCTTAAATTGATCGAGTACCGATACCCAGCCTTACTGCCGTGTGGAATGAACACCAACTTGCCTCTGTTTGAATTGAATTGAATTAATTTTCAGACATACTGCTCCAGCGTGATGTGAACTATGATTGGACAAAATGACAGACCCAAACCCTTCCTTGCTAGACCTGGCTGTGACGGAGATGTTGATGTCTGGGCTCCAGTTTTCTTCCCAGCAAAGGACAAACACGATTCAACGACATCGCTTGGCTTGTCTTATCTCGTAAGATGGAAAACAAAACATTGCAAGTAAATCTCATTCATATATTTGTCCGATTTCCGAAGCACTTGCTACTTAACGCTAGTCCATTTGGTTGTGTCTGAGTGATTCACCTATCGGAGGAAAGTTAGATGTATTCCACTGATTGTCTGGCTGCGAGGAAAAATCCATCTCGCAGCATCCTGCGGCTGCTGCTCCTTTATTGACATATCAGATGGGACATTGGAGGAGAAATTGGCCTCATTTGTTTCTCATGTCCCCTTAATGGCAGATCTCTTTCAAGGGGCAAAGAATTGACAGGCCCCTGGTCTCAGTGAGCAAACACCCAAACCCACTTTATTGCTTTCCTCTTGCAAGCACTCCACCCCATGCAGCTGCCTGGCTAGATCAGCCCGCCAAAGTTGAAAAGATCTCCAAGAAAATATTCATCACACACATATAGGCTGACGTTGGATTTCAGGGGAGGCTGACTTGGGATTTCAGGGGAGGAACGCCTGCGCTGAGTGAAAGGGTCAATTAGCCATTACTGTATATGCAGCACCTGAAAAGGAGTCATAAGCTGTGTCAAATGACATCTCTGTTGTTTGTGTGCTAGCACTGAAATGACTAGAAGCTTTGCGTCGACGTTTTCCCTCGTTACGTTGCCCAGCCAGCCTCGGGTATGACAGCCATTCCATCGACAGTCGGTTATCCAGCGAGCATGGCTGCCGCCAATACCTTCACCAATCGTTTCCCTTTTCAGCGGGTTTCGAGTCTCGTTCCCCGGCTTGATTGAAGTTTCTGTGTACGTCACTTGGACGTGAACAGGTGTCAGCCTAGCACAGCCACCTCGCAGATGGCGGCGTAATTAGCATTGATTCTGGCAGGCTTTCACAGGCCAAGGTCTAGATGGCCGTGACGACTAACTAACCTCCCCACCTCTTGATGGGCTACCTCTGGGACAGATCGAAGCTCATCGTACTCCTGGTGTGCTGCACACTAAAGGACTCCTTAGTAACACGGAGCGCTGGAGTCACACAAATCCTGTGGTGCAGCTTCTGAGAGAGACAGTTAACAGTTTAAAATATATTCTTAGGTGAGTAAAACAAAATAATAATCAGTACTATTAAACATTTTAGTGCTTTAGTCATATACCTGAGAGTCTGAGACTATGTGATTTCTAGTCCACAAGTTGTTTATATATATTTTTCTGCTTTTAACATTTCAAGCCACAAGAGGGAGAAATGACATATGTGGCCTGCAAAAACCCTTCACATGGTGGGGAGTTTGATATTTCCATAAATTAGAAATTCTTCCCTATTCACCTTATTCTTTGCCCACACATGGACGCTTCCGCATTACGTCATTTCGTAATAGTATTTCCGTTTTGACTTGCCAAAAACCCCGCAGGCAAAATGGCCGCGCACACTCCCCTCCTAAAGTGGCAAAATTACTCCCCCATAAACTAACATATCTTGGCCAATACGTATGTAACATACAAAATAAAACAACCCGTAATATCTTAATTTTATGTAGAATGCAGAGGACATGTAACTGTTTAGTTAAACTTGCATTCCAGGAATATTGTGCTCTAAAGATGACGTTAGTGGCTCGAGGCTGTTGCGTCCTGAAACGCACATAGGTTACGTAACCTATGTGCGATTCGAAATAACGCATCCGAGATAGAAACGTTATGAATATAGCCATGTTATAAACAACAAACTAACGCTGGTGATCCGTATGGAAACAGTGTTACTCGAAATGGTTAAAAGTTATATCAATTTGGTCATTCAGTGGCATTTTACTGCCATATAACATAACTAACTAGCGGCTAATATTAGCCACAGAAGGCAACTAGCGCTGAACCGGAAGAACAAATACGTTTGCGTTGAACGCGGAAGAGAGAAAAAGTGGGCGTGGTGAATAAGGTGAATATACCAGTATAACTTTTTGAATAAGTGCAATAGCGCTCTCAGATCAAAAGTTATGAGTATTTTAATCTGTTAGGTGTCTAAAAGTAAAATGTGAGAAAAATGGCACAACATTCCACCACTGACCTAAAAATATGGACAGAGCTATCCCATTGATTTTGGTCTCCCATTTGGAGTTTATTAATTTGCCGTCGCCATCTTGATTTTTCGTCAGCAGAGTGGGAGGGAATGGGTTTGAGCACAGCTCACGTGAGATGGGGGTTTCCCAAAGCCGCAGCTCCGCCTGCTATTGGTCCGTGATCGGCACGCTGCGTGATGAGTAGACAGGCGATCTGTCAATCACCCCCTTTTCTATCATCTATTTTACTCCAAACAGGCGAGTTATATAAAAAAATTACCCGATACAGTTGTTATGAAAAGGTCAAATTAGCTATATAAACCAAAACTGTGTTTTGCCCCTGACTGGAAACATGTTTAATCCTGTTACAAATTTGGGCATTTTAACATGGGGGGAATGCCTACTGCCCCCAAGTGGCCATTCGAAGAACTACAGCTTTTCACTTCACTTCCGTGTCATCAGAGGAAAGCCGAGGGGGGGGGGGGATTGGCCACTGCATTCCACCAAAATCATAAAAATACATACTTCCCCTTTGTTTTACAAAAATAATTATTCACCATGATGTACTACTACGGAGATGAAAGTAAGTGACCAAATCACTCAAAATCTTAAAATAGCTGCTAAACTCATTTTTGACCTTCTTTGGCTCATTACCAACAATGTGTAACAGCGACATGTGAAGGGCTCTCCCAGGCCTCCACACACATAGTAAAGATGCACCTGACATATATTTGTCAGTATGCATATAATGTATTTATTTTCTTGTGTATTCATGAGCTTAATTTAAGAAGTGCAGTTAGCCTTTATTGGGTGAGCATTCACTCATATCATAATAGCCGACTCTACTGTCAAACCCATGGCCATATTTCTTTATGCCTTGGCACTGTATATAATGCTGCCTTTTCCATCAATAGGGGGAGAGTATCCAAAATATGATTGTCCTTTCATCCTCCAAAAGCAGACGGCAGGATTATTCTGTAAGTGTGTCAGCTTTCACGCTTCAGTACTCCTCCACTGCTTGCTGTTGTGTATTGTGGCTTGGAAGGGGGGGAAAGGGCCGGGGCGGGCGACAGTGTGTTTCCTGCACTTTGAAACGGATCTCATCTAATCTTATTTTACCGTGTCAAATGCGAGCATGACATGCTGTTTTACCCCGTAACATTTGGTTGTAGTGAACCAGCTGACTGCGTCTGATGCGAGGAGTCCCCTTGTTATTATGAAGCACTTGTAACGGCGTGTCTGTGGGCTTGTTGTCAGAGTGGCTGGGTCGTGTTGGTCACTAATACAATCCACACGAAATTGCTTCTGCGTCAGACCTTTTTCTCTTTTTGTTTTTCCTTCATGTATTCTCGGTGGGTTCAATCCATTATAGAAGCGTTTTCCGAACAGCTCCGCAAATTTACTCCGAGACCTTTGAATACCACTAGCAATACCAATAGCCTGTACGTAGAATTATAGGAGTCTCTGTAAGCTTTTATTGTACTATCCAAATGTAAAATACAATACAGCGCACCAGTCATTATGGTCAATGGCAATGTATTGCATTGCACTCCTCTGCACCGCCCACCCCTTTCCCCCGCAATTTTACACGTCTAATTTCCCCCTGCCTAAGCGGTCCCGGTCGTTGCTCCACCCCCTCTGGCGATCTGGGGAGGGTGTGTAGAGACCCTCACGAGCCTCCTCCGATACATGTGGAGTCGCCAGCCGCTTCTTTTTCGCCTGACAGCGAGGAGTTTCACGGGGGGGGGGGGGGGGGGGGGGGGACGTATGTGCGTGGGAGGATCACAACGTCACGTTATTCCCCCCAGTTCCCCTCCCGGCTGGACATGGAGGAACTAGTGCAGCGGCTGGGACACATACCCCATCAGCTTCCCCTCCCCGAACACTACCAGTTGTGTCTGTAGGGGGCGGAAGTACCGTCTGCCGGGAATTGAACCCGGGTCTCCGGTGGTAACATTTTCCCCCTCTCACCTCAGTCTTTCTCCTCCTCCTCATTATGGATGCACCGATTGACCGATATATCGGTCGTATATCGGTATCGGCCAATATTGATATATTGATATAACCGATATTGATATAACCGATATTGACTGCAATCAACAAAAAAGATGCCGTTCACCGATTGTAGTCAAGTCAAGTTTATTTGTATAGCACATTTCATACACAGAGGCAATTCAAAGTGCTTCACATA
Source organism: Poromitra crassiceps (assembly GCF_964638095.1). Classification (NCBI taxonomy): domain Eukaryota; kingdom Metazoa; phylum Chordata; class Actinopteri; order Beryciformes; family Melamphaidae; genus Poromitra; species Poromitra crassiceps. The sequence goes on along the minus strand of NC_139626.1, from coordinate 32,832,265 downwards.
AAATGGTTGACACAATAAAAGAATAAAAGAAGAGAATAAAATAGGCATTTAAAAACATCACAACAGAACTTTAAGAAAGAGCCGATATTGGCCGATATTTAGCCTATCAGTTGGGTCACATCATTTGTTGTTTGTTTGTTTCCTAACATTTGTATGATTGGATTTGTGCTCATTCAAAGATCAGTGTGATGATGAAGGGCTCAAAATACTTTAAAACAGGCCAGCGATTTATTTATAATGAAGATTTCTTTGTTTCCCTGTCAAAGAAGGCGTAATTTAAAAAAAACATATCGGTATCGGCTATCGGCCAAATTGTTATTTTAAACATCGGTATCGGCCCAGAATTCTGCAATCGCTGCATCCCTACTCCTAATCCCATATATTGTCGGTAGCCAGTTCCTAACAAGGAGAAGCACCCATGCTGTATACCGCGCTGGTCAGGTGTCAGGATTCATTATATTTGGCCGAGATTTGCATAATGCAAGAGGCATCAAATTAAATTTGCATAATTCCTTTGATTACACTTGTTATTAAATGTGAGTGACATTGATTTACAAAATGGTCTGATATAAGGTTAATGGCTGGTGTCACCTTCTTGGGCCTCTTGTCTTTTCCACAATTATCCTGCAGCTTTGTTCAGCGTGCCATTTCTATATTGCTATAACTTAACATGGCCTTTATATATGCAGCTGTAGCTGAACCTCTATCTGCCTGAAGTAGCTTCATATTGCAGGTTTGTGTAATTATGTCAGGCAGAAAGTCATTGTAATAGGATGAACAGTCATAACATTGGCCTGCCCTGGCCCATTTAAGCACATTCACGGAGGTCATTATTGACACACGGCTAAGTGTCATTTGTCAAGGAAGGGAGAATTGACAGGGCTAAGAAACGGAGTGAAATAACGCCCAATCAAAGCTGTTCTCGAGTCATAAGGGAAAAGGCGGACATTCTCCACTGTTTCATCTGCCTCTGGGAGAAAGCGTAAGTTCATAAGACCTATTTTCATAATAACACAAACAGCCTGTAGGCTACAAATAAGACGAAGGCCGTACTCCGTGTATCGGCGCATTGCCTATCTGTCAGAGACAGAGGGCTTTCAATCTCTTTTCCATTTCATCCTGATAGCTCTGCCTTTTATTACCGAGGGACAGGAATGTTTCCCGAGGTAAAAACCAGCGCACATTCCCAAGATAAAGTTGGAGGTTTACAGCTATTTCCAACCGTAATGTATTATTCCGTTAAAGCAATGATCAGGTAGTGTTGGATGAATGGGAGATGTTCAGCACCATTACTGCCTGGCACATCAGTGAGGCATTATTACATTATCGCTGCTCTTTAGTAGGAGATTGGGTGTGTGACCGGGTTCTGAATACACTCATCCCGCTCTCCACGGCGTAAATTGCAGATTGGCTCATTGACTTCAATGATAAAATGTAAAAATTGCCAGTAAAGAGAACATAGACTCAGGTTACTCCTTAGCTGTTTGTCAACGGCAGATGTGAGTCAGTCGGCGCAGAGCATGTTAAAGACTTTCCATCTCCCAGAAGTCAATGTCATTTATGCCTGAACCTGCTAAAGCAATAGCTCATCTTCTTGTCTCGGGTGTGTGTCATACTACACTGCCTTTGTCGGAGATTAAAATTCTCTCCGAGAGTGGGCTAAAATCCTAAAAACGTCACTTATAACATCGAGTGAAAATTTACCAACAGAACAATGTTAAAATCAAAACCCAAGCTTTTAGAATTTACTTGATGGAGACGGTTGTTGTCTTCACACAGACAATTAACAATTACAATGCTGCTATCTTCATTGTCAAAAGTGTCACATGTCAGCGGCATCTTTAGGATGATTTGTGTTTGATAACTGACGGTTAATTAATAAAACAATGCATTAAGCAGCCGTCCTCCCGACCATGTGTTCAATGTGATCTTTAGTGTCACATCAAAGCAGACCTGGAGACATTATGATTCTGTTTATTAGGCCTGGGCACGCCATTGTGGAAATGGATGGTGCTAATGTTATGTCTCACACAACACTCCAGAAAAGCATTAATCCATGAGAATTACCTTGGAAGGAAGCAAATCAAGACAAACTAATGGCGGGGCTGATCATCAATTTCAAGGCTTCCACTCAGATGGCCTACATTTTGATACAGGAAGCGTCTCGTTGCTACGCTCCTGCTTGGAATCCCTTTTTAAGTGTATATTATCCTGTCCTTGACTGGGGAAATGCTACGAGAAATCATTAAAGCAAATTAGACTATTAACATTGTAAAGAGCATTTGTCTTGTGGATCAATAGGCTCTCGTCTTCTTTAGAGGACCCTTTGGTGTCCTAAAGCCATTATGAGCCAGATTATTAGGATGGTCAATTCATTACATGTAGGTAGTCCAATAATTATTGACACTATATGTACCAATACTAATTTCAAGTGAATACCTTTTGCCATTTTCTCAGAAATTATTTTTGCAAACAAAAAGAGAGGATATATATATATATTTTTTTTTATACATTCTCAAATCACTGCACCCTCCCATCCTGGGAGAATTCAGCCGTTCACTGAAGAGGATATTTAAAGTATCTACTAAAAAAAGAAAAAGAGTCTCTTGGCATTGATGCACTTGTCGTAGATCAAGCAACACTTCACCATATGATTTGTCCTGCTTTGCTGACTGTGTGTGAAGATGCCATACTCCAGGAGTGGATTGGATCTGCAGTCTACCATCGCAGGATCTGCGATGCTCCAATCAACACACAAGATGTTCAGACATTTATAATTGCATCATTTTGCAGTGCCTTGTTGCATGTGACGTCACAGATGCCTCCTTCATGTTTGCGCGCACACACACATTTGTGTCTCTTGGATTTGTCAATAAGATAACTCGAGTCATACGTGTATTTAGTTACTTGGGTTATTATTTTAGGCGTCTATGTTGAGCACAGATAACGCATTTAAAACAGCTATGAGTCTACAGTGCTGCACACAGACGTCATGTGACCCAGGTTAGGGTGTCATGTGACCCCAGGAGTCAACATACACAAATCAACAGAGCACCTCCCTTTGACAAGATGTTGATTTGATGAACATGATGCAGCACCATTATGTCCCCCCCAAGCCCTCAGCCACTATGTTGACTAGGAGGCGTATTGTTAAACCCCAATAAATCTCACCCCCTTACGCCACGCCAATAATAGCCCTAAATGGGAATAAAATGACTTTTTCGTTTTTCATCAGTTGTTATGCAAAAAACTGTAACCTTAAAGTGACCGCTGTCGCGCATAATGCGGCCCGCCGTTTTGTTGTGCGCTGAAAAGGCGAGCGGGAGATCCTTCTGTTCCCCATATGGCGCCATTGTCTTGGTAATGCCGTACAATGCACCCCCTCAGAGCATGCTCGCCGCCCTGCTGGTAGAGAGTAAACTGTTGGTTTCACAGAGGCGAGCAGGAGGCCTGTGGACACAGAAGTGTGTAAGATGCAGGGCTCCCATGCGCGTGGCAGGTCGATCCCCCCCCCCCCCCCCCCCCCTCTCTCTCTCTCCCTCTCTCTCTCTCTCCCTCTCCCCACGGCCAGCGACAAGAAGGCAGCAAAGGAAATGGAAAAGCGTTCCCAGAGCAGCGGAGGAGGAATTCTGCATCACATCAGGAGGTGTTTGGAAAGTTTGTGAGACGTATTTTCTTGCCTTGTAATTAGAAAATAAAACTCTGGCCTGAATGTCACGGGCTGCTGGTTAACGGCCGATTGTGGAGTTTGTAAATTGTCACTGTATCCAGATAAGCCTGTTTCAGAGGGATTTGGGGGTAATCTAATCCCTGATATCTTTACTTGTTTTTGCGCCGCCATGTGATGACTCCCATTCTGTAGCGCAAATTTGAAATCCACCATGTCAATAAATAACGCCAGGCATGAATCTTCCGGGATCTTTACAGGTCAAAACAAAACAAAAACTAAGCTATGGGACTCTGAATCTGCTTAGAATAATTTAAAAGATCATTTTTTGATTTGTGTGTTTTTAGGCACACTCCATCAACAAATAATTAAAGCAACCAAAATCAACAAATAATTGTAAAAAAAAATGTAATGTGTTGATTCATTAGCTATTGGCACAGCAGTAGAGCGTTATGTCTAGCCTTTGTGTGGGCTGTGAATATTTCCTCCATAGTTGCCATTGTCTGGCCCGTGGTAGCGCTGAAGGCACGCTAAACCAATCAGTCAGAGAGTTGCCGAGTAGGCAACAAACGCACACACACTATCAAACAAATAACACACCATAACACACTAATTGGCCTTAAGGTCACTAGAGTGTCATCCCATTTCACCTGCTTTCTCCACGTACACACACACACACACAGCAGTGCCTGTGTGCATGGCACATGCAATGTGTGTTGTGTAATGTAATGTGTATATATATATATATATATATATATATATATATATATATGTGTGTGTTTTGTGCCACAAGCCATACTTCCCCTCGGTTTTGTCTCGGTCTCTTGTTTCCTTTGTGTGGTAATAACCAGTTGTCCGCCACAGTAATGAGAGAGCAGTGGAGACATGGCCCACAGAGTGCGTACGCGTGGACGGAGCTGGAGGCTTTGGGACTGTAAGGGTCACCTGGTCACTGAATATGAAGGCTCCTCTTATTATAACTTTGTCAATGACAAATAACAAACTGTTGGTTTATGAAATGCTCCATTGTATCATTTTGTGGAGGACAAGGGGCATTTTCAGCTTGGCTGCCCGTACACTAGCCTTTGAGCTGGCCCTGGAAAAGCTGTTTGTTTGACCCTAAGGAGTGGGAATTGACAAAGCACGCCCGGAGCATTTGTTTCATCTGCTAAGCCATAGATTGAAAATGATTTCCCAATGCCCCGTTTGAGATCCCTGTGAAGGGGGTCATCAATTATGTCCTGATACGTGACACAATATTGTACTTATTTTACTGACCGCTGCTTTCTGCTTGGTCAGATAGCATCTCTTTTATCAGCCCATTATGGATGGTGTCTGGGCGCACCGTAAACAGACCTGTAGGTTTATTTTCTACTCTCTCTCTGCACAGGGTAGAGCGGGACTATGGCCACACAACACAGAGGATGACAGCGGTGAAGATATCTGCAAATCATAATCACAACATTAGCAATGTGTCTTAAAATTCAATTGATTGTTCATATTCTATCCTGCAAATATTTCTGTTAATAAAATATACCCATTGTTGGGTAATAACAAGATAATACCCGTTTAATCACCCCATTTAGAAAAATTACAGAAAAAAAGAAGAAATGGGACAAGTAGAACAATTGCAAGACATTGATATACAATAAAACTCTTTTAGGCAATGCTGTTTAATCTTCATTTTGCTGAGAGAAGTGTGGCTCTGCTGAAAGCACACTGTTTTTTGAGCAAATGGAGTTCTAAATTGCTTTCTTTAAGTACCATGCGCCAGGGTAATGTCTAGAGGTACCGACACAGCATTCCACCCACAATGATTTATGGTGTGGGGCAGCCACAAATTGACTTGTATGCAAGAAATGTAAATGGAAGGGGGACATTTGATGGAGAAGCTCATTTCCAGCCTTAAATGTTTTAAATTAGCCACACAAACTCACAAGGCAAAATGTTAATGGCCATTTTTCTCCTTCTCTTTTTTAACATCATCTACATTACAGGTCAATTTATTATACAAACACTGATATTGCTCTAGACTTACAAGGATCAATGCATTTGACAAAGAGGATTCATTTCGGGAAATAAACCTTTGAAATTAGCCAGGGAATGAGGTAAATATTTGAAATGATGTATGTTTAAGTGCAGGACAGCGCAAATCACATCAAAGGTACCAAGCAGAACAAAGAAAGTCTCAGATAGCCCAACGAATACAATGATGCGCACAGACTATCTCATATTGCTTATCCAAACAAAGTGTTATGTAGCACTTAGTGGCAAACCTCTACTTACATTGCAATCAACATCTCACCCTAAAATAGCATTGTGCTGTATAAACTTGTGCAACTTTTTATTTTTATTTTATTACATTTTTCTCCTCAGTTGTACTTGGCCAATTCCCCCTGCTGTCCCGGTCGTTGCTCTATAGGGAGAGTCGTAGACTAGCGCATGCTACCACATGTCAAGTCGCCCCAGCCGCTTCTTTTCACCTGACAGCGAGGGGTTTCACCGCCAGGACGTAGCGCGTGGGAGGATCACACTATTCCCCCCCAGTTCCCCTCCCCCCAAACAGGTGCCCCTGATCGACCAGAGGAGGCGCCACTAGCGCGAGCAGGACTCCTACCCCACCGGCTTCCAAGTACCGCTGCCGGGAATTGAACCTTTGGGTCTCCGCGGTGGTAGCCGACTGCTTTTACCGACGCCCCACTTTTATTTATGTATTAAAAAAAAAAAAATATATATATATATATATATATATATATACCTCGATTATAGTTTGTGTCCATGTCCGGTACAGAGGAACATTTTTGATCATCTTGCCACTGTCCTTGGAAGACAGACATTCACTAACAATTCTGGCACTGCAGTGAGGTTAATCTACTGCTATCTCTACAGCAAGTTTTTCCCCCCATTAGAACTGAGAAAGGCAACTTTCTCAGCTCCTTAGCATCTTTTCTTGATCTCACAGGATATGAGACTGTGGCGGTCGGAGGAGAGCAGAACGGAGGATTGAAATGGGCCCCTCAATGTGCCCTCAGGCTGGAGAAGAAGTGGCCCTAAAGCCAAGGGAGAAATTGTTTTCTAATAACAAGAGACTTGTGCTCCCCGAGGGACAATTACAACGTTAGCTCCCTTGTCAGAGTCCAAGCCGCTTTCAAGCTGCTCCTCTCATAACGCCATCATGTGTGTGTGCCCCTGAGATATGCCCGTACATGCTCTTTGTGTCTATCACTATTGATTGAGGGGCCATTTATATTCACAGTAGGGGGCCTTCATTATGAGTGTGAGTGAGGCCGGCCAAATAGGCCTAAGTGCTAACAGGGGGCCAATGCCTCTGCCATGGGGCTCGTTATCTATTTAACATTCAGCGCCTCACTCCATGATCACTGGCAATAGACTTGTTGTCAAATCGACGTTGAGCAGTGAAATAATCACCGTTTTGAAGTTGCATCATATAGGACTTGTATATGGGACAAAATTGGGACTTTTGTTTGGTTAGACCAGAAGACTAGACCCACAATATATACATGAATGGAATGTTTCACTGTGATCTCTTCTGATCTTATTTGCATTATTTCACACGCATGCCTCCATGAGTTTGTTCTTCCACAAGAGCCGTCCATACTCACAACTAGCATTCAAGCGTTTTACTTTGCTAATTCCCTTCACAATAGAAAACTAATAATAATAATAATGAAAGGTGAAACAGAAAAATTATCTTTAGGTTGCATTTTTTCGGGTGCTGTACATGTACATCTTTAGGTTGCATTTTAGTCGTTTGTACATGTTGTGTACATGTGTACATGTTGTGTACATGTATACATGTGTACATGTTGTGTACATGTCATGTACATGTCGTGTACATGTTGTGTACATGTGTACATGTTGTGTACATGTCGTGTACATGTTGTGTACATTTTGTGTACATGTGTACAAGTTGTGTACATGTCGTGTACATGTCGTGTACATGTTGTGTACATGTTGTGTACATGTCGTGTGCATGTCGTGTACATGTCGTGTGCAAGTTGTGTACATGTTGTGTACATGTCGTGTGCAAGTCGTGTACATGTTGTGTACATTTTGTGTACATGTGTACATGTTGTTTACATGTGTACAAGTTGTGTACATGTCGTGTACATGTCGTGTACATGTTGTGTACATGTTGTGTACATGTTGTGTACAAGTTGTGTACATGTTGTGTACATGTCGTGTACATGTCGTGTGCATGTCGTGTACATGTCGTGTACATGTCGTGTGCAAGTTGTGTACATGTTGTGTACATGTGTGGAAGCAGGTGTTTTGTTCGGGAGGAGCGCTAAAGAGAGAAAATATTCTGTCTTTATGTTTCCAAGTAGATGATTGGCAGGACTTTATAATGTGTCTGCGGTGGATTAGAGTTAAGTGAAAAATGGTACAAAATTCACATCCATTTGCTCTTTTGTGACGTGGCAGTCCCCACGAGGATAGCAGCGTTGAGACTTTGCCTCCTCTTTAATTTAAAATCCCCTTATGCAGTTTGGCAAAACGGAGACCATCCAGCCAGTAAATGTTCTGGGTGAGTGTTAAGTCTCTACGTTTCACTCAGTCGTGGAGATGAGCTCACGCAAAGCCTCTGCTGTTGTGGTCGCTTCAATCTCCTGATCGCACATGCAAAATAAGATGGAGCCCATCAATATTTACCTTTTTCACGGATCTAACAGCAGATGTTCTTCTTCAAATGCCAATTAACAGGCATTAACAGGCATTAACAGTGACGTAGGACTTCATCAGCCGCTCTTTGGTTGACATTTCTTTGGTCAATTTGTTTGCTACATAAACTGGTGGCAATAGGTTTGATTAAAGCAACATCCTCCGTTTTCCGTTGTGGTTCTAATAAGCCAGACTCCTCGTTTTGACCTCAGTGATGAGTGAGTGCTTTTTTTTGTAGGTTCAAGGCCTCTCACTGTGTGGTCATGTTCAGTGGAGTGACCACCATGGTTGAGGTGGTGGCCGATGGGGTCACATGGTACCCGCCTCACAAGGCCTCTGTATCTGCAGTTGGTGACAGGGGGACATTCTGTTCCTCTCCCCCCCCTTTAACCAGTCAGCCATGGCGTACATGGTTTGTTGTGGCCCCAAGATCAGAAGGAGGAAGCTGAATAATGTCTTCCTATTCTGTGAGGGGAGGGCCACGGTTGGTTGATTATAGAATAGCTTTGACAGACCAGAGGGAACTATGGCTTTTGTCCAATTCCCCACACAAAGAAAGGTAAGTTCAGAAAGAGCTCGGCTTTCTTAAACAGATGCCAGCCTGCTCCTCCTTATCATACCATCAGAAACTTATGATGCCTTCAGGGACTCCCACCTGTCCAGGCCGCCAAAGGACAAGCAGCACCGTTCACACCCTCTTCAAATACGGCGTGAGTAATGTTAATCCAAGGCCAGAGTCAATTGAAATAATAGTGAGTTTAGTTTTTAAATCTGAATTATTTATTGCATTTAAGCTTGCTACAGAGGCAGATATTTGCCTATAGCAGAATTCTGACCAGCTTTTGGATTGAACCATTTTGTACTCATAACCGCGTTTACACTGTTTTTCTGCTTACCTCCTCTGTGGTCGATTGCAGTTTTTATATTTACAAATGTAAAAATTCAACTTTTCTCAAATGCACATACATATCAGGTGTAACACACACACACACACACACACACGCACGTGCGCGCACGCCCACACACACGTGCGCACGCCCGCGCACACACACATGCACGTGCGCGCACGCCCACACACACACACACACACACACACACAGCCAGACAGTCGGTGAGAATTAGCATTTCATTCAATGTAACAAGGCCAATATGTTTCCAGAAGTGCTGGCATACTGAAACAAGTCCTTTACAAAAGCCAGCCTGAGGGCTCGGGCCTGCATGACTCCTGGGACCCTGGCAGCCTCCACGGACTATTTGTTCAGCAGAATGTGTTCTTCTGTCACAGCAGGCCTGTCACAAGTGAAATCATTTCAATGTCCAATCCTGTATTTAAGCAGACCGTCTCGCCAAGAACAGCTGAGCGGCACTCAGAATTGATAGCCAGACATATGAAAGGGTTAAGCAGAGGCGTATCAGTAGTCCTGTGGGAGCTGATTTAGTGGCTTTCTCCCATATGCAACAATAACAAACAGCCTTCCATAATGAATGCCCTGGGTATTCCTCACCCCTTTAACTCTACTGTATGTGTGATGAAGGGCTCTTAATACCACTCATTATTGCACACTGAATACATTCAGTAAAGTTGCTCCTACTGTTAATCCTTCTTTGTTATTTTCGAAATAATAATAATTGTTATTATTATATATATATTTTTTATCAAGTACTTGATTTCCCCCCTTCCCCCCAAATTGTACTTGGTGAATTCCCCCTGCTGCCCCGGTCATTGCTCCACCCCCTCTGCCGATCTGGGGAGAGTTGTAGACTAGCACATACGGTACTTCTGTATATATTTTTGAAATTATTATTATTATTATTATTTTTTTTTTTTATCAAGTACTTGATTCCCCCCTCCCCCGAAATTGTACTTGGTGAATTCCCCCTGCTGCCCCGGTCATTGCTCCACCCCCTCTGCCAATCTGGGGAGAGTTATAGACTAGCACATACTTCCTCCGACACATGTGCAGTCGCCATCCGCTTCTCTTCACCTGGCAGGGTGGAGTGTCACCAGCAGGACGTAGCATGTGGGAGAATCACGATACCCCCCCCCCCCCCCCCCCCCCCCTTTCCGAACAGGCGCCCCGACCGACCAGAGGAGGCACTAGTGCAGCGATCAGGACTCATACCCTTAATCCGGCTTCCCACCAGCAGACACGGCCAATTGTGCCTGTATGGACGCCCGACCAGGCCAGAGGTAACACGGGGGTTCGAACCTGCAACCCTGCAACCTGCACTACCCCAATGCCCTATTTCGTTATGATTTGTAGCCAGCAACATTTTGACAGCCAACGTACACAAAATTGAGATCAGAAATTCAAACGACTGCATTACAGAGCAAATATTGCAATATTTCAAGTGGAGCATGGTGGACCAAAGAGTGCAGACCACCAACAGCAGTTTGATGTTGACATATAATGGACCTGCCAACTCTGATGGATTTTCAACTCGGGGATATTTCTTCTCCGACTACAGACATCACGGCCGTGCAGGTCTGTGTGCAGCACACCTTGATCAATAGGGAATTTTACCCTGCAATTGGAACAAAATATATAATTACATGAAGCAGATGGGGGGAAAATACAATACAGACTGCTCTTAGGGTGATTTCTCATAAGCATAAAAGCTGTTTGGAGGAATATAATCAATGGTGCAACACGACCCACCACGTTGATGATAGACTATCATTACAGATTGTTCTCTGTGAGTAATGGCGCCCAAGTAAAGCAGCTAATGTGATTCAATAATATATTTACTGAATTTGTGAAAAGAGAGAAATGGGAAAATCTCTGAGTATCCCAGCGGCTAAGGCCTTAATTAGAACTTGCCAGAATTGTGAGAAGGTCACAACATTATAGGAGCGCGCGCGCGCGCGACATCACCGCAACGACACCAGTGAATCAACGACACCAGCGATCATTATTATATTATCTGTATCTAGTTGTGTCGGGTTCAAAACAGAAGCAGGCGCCTCTCTCGTCTCGGCCCCCCTGCTATTTGGTGCAGGCTCGCATCATCATGATCAATGATTTGTTTATTAGATTTCCAATCAGGATATAATGGCCCTGAAACATGAGCTGCTGTAGGGTAGACGGAGACGTAGCTGAGCAGATCTGCTGAGGAGCCCTTCCTCCCGAGTGTAAACAGCCCAGAAAGAGAATTAAAAAGAGCTGCTGTGTGCCGCGCCACTGTGCAATTCCCCACAGATAAACATTAAGCAAAAGGCAGAAAGCTTGTTTTTCTTACAGTCATAAAAGAGCCCACCATCTGAGTGTGTTATTATCCACGATCCTGGGGAATGTCATATTAACAATGAATGTCTGGTAGAGAGGGAGATTGTCCTAAGTATGAGCCTGGCAGGGTGCTCTCTTTAGCCCTAATTCACATTGGAATCAGATCTCATCAGCGTTATGACTCCTGTGCCCGGCCGCCTCCCTCTCCACTGCCCATGTGTGTCCTACCGAGCCAGGCAGGCCCACTCTGTCATTACCACTCCCTGTTTCAGGTCATGTGACCCAAGCTAATGTTGATGATGGGGGGGGGGTTTGGGCTAGTGGTTGGCATTAAAGGGATAGTTCAGATTATTTAACGTGGAGTTGTATGTGGTACTTATCGATAGTCAGTGTGTTACCGACAGTAGATTGCAGTCGGCGCGCTGCCAGTTTAGAGGAGCAGAGAGTAGTCGCAGCACTGAGGCAAAGCAATGTGCTCTGTACTGCTGTGGTCAGCAGGAAAACCTCTTTTAGCCAGCTCAAATTGGGCCCACCTAAACAAATGGCTAAATGCATTTTGCTTCTGACCCCACTCACAGCTGTATGTACTGTACATTGCTTTGCTTCTCTGTGCTGGGACTACTCACTGCTTGTGCCGGCCGCGATTTACTGGAGGTAATACAGTGACTATCGAAAAATACTGTACCGAATACAACTCCACGGTAAATAATCCGATCTATCCCTTTAAATAACCCCTTTATATTTTGTTCTATCTATAGTAATAATAATCTGTGAAAATTTCAGACGCAATAAATATATGACTCTATCATTGATATAACACAATGGTATAAGTTCACCTATACCCAGTTCATGAATGCTGCTCTGCTAGGCTAGTCTTTCCAGAGGAAAAATCCTTTGCTGTTTGATATTACATTTTATGCATTTCTAGCAGCAGCAACAGCAGTTTGTTTAGAGAAGAGCTGTGTAGTTAGCATTAGCAGCGACAGCCACCACGGCTGAACAGACAAAGGAAAAAGCACCACCTACAGTTTAAAACTCAAACTGCATAAACAGAAAAAGAAGAAAAGACCGTTTGATTGACGGGTGATTTCTGGGAAGTGCAGTGCAAAAACCCCACAGCAATGAGTGCTTGAAGATGTAGATAAAATTCAACATAGACTGGTGGATTATCACTTGAATCCAACATGGCTGGAAGTCTGCTCAGTGTATTTCTAGCCTACAAAGGCAAACAGTGCTACCTTCATTTTGCATGTTGTAGTTAAAGGTCAAAGGTTATGATACAGGTTTACACTTAATATCAGTAAAATTATACTCTTAAATGATATACAGTCCACTTCTGCACCAACAATATCTTTACTGTGATGTAAACTTTTGAAGTCCCTTTTCTCAATTTCCCATCTGTCACAGTTGCATATTGCCATGCAAACAGGCACATAACAGTGCAACAGGGAGAACAAAATAGCTCAGACATGTCATGATGGTTATAAGTAGAAAAAAGGAGATTTTAGTTACTCTTAATGTAAGTTGCGCTTTACACAGCAGCTTCATATTCAGTGCAAGGGCTTCAGTGGAGGAAAGCCAAGAGGAGTCTGGCTGGTGGTGGGTGGGGAGAGACTGCGGGGGTTGAACACTTGACGTGTTTTACTCAGATGAATTGGACAGGCCACTAGAAGCGCCAAGCCTTCAGCATCTTGATAGCAAACTTGATAGAGCAATGGGCCGTGGTTGCACTGAACATAGGCTTACATCGATAAAAGGCAGCGTATTGTGTGAATATATATATCCACCCAGATGTGTATTCAGTTGAAACCATTAAAATGCTGAGAGAACCCTATAGCATAAATGAAATTGTTGTACATACTCACTGGGCCCTGACCGACAAAATGGAGTGCAAATGTTAAGTACTGTGAGATGTAAAGTACAAACACATTATGGGCAGGTATTAGCTTATAAAACACCGCAAAGCAGAGAATGTGAAAAATCCCTTTATTGCATTGGCGTACCAGAGTAAAAAAAAAAAAAAAAAAAGTTTAGTTATTGTCTGAATAAGCATACTGTATTTGATATCAATTATGATATTTAAGGATTAGATGTGTTTCATGTACTTTAAGGCAGTTTTTTTTCTATACATATAATGGAGCCTCACTAATTTGAGCTCCTAAAGAATGAGGTTATGCAAAATATCTCATGTCAGAAATACATAAAAATACAGGGGAAATTCATGTTCGACATAATAAGCATGGTGGCTGCACACATATTCAAAAATGTCATGTATAGTCTAACTTTCAGAAGAAAGGCTTATAATTGTACACATATCAAAAGGAAAATTCCAATAATAATACTCCATTTCTTAAAATCTGTGCTTCAATCGAATTGAATTTGACTCGAGGTGTTTTTGTGCAAAATGCCAGTCAAACATTTACTTGTAAACCACAGATCAAGTGCGATGACTGTAAAAGCATCCAGTACTGTAAGGGTAACTGTGGGTTAGAGTTTTATCTGTGCTGCAACAAGCTGAATCCTGTTAAAGTGCTGTTTAAGCTGAGCAAAAAGCATGGATGGAATTCACAAATATACAGGAAACTTTGGCGCACTTTCCATGGTCTTGAAGGGGAAATGCTCCCTGATTTGTTAGCACTCAGCAGCACTTTTCTTCTTAATGAATTTTTAATATCCTTAATGACAGCAGAAGAATGATGTCATTAAGAGTGGAAGTTTGGAAAAAACGCTGACTTGAACTCTTTTAGACGACCATTTTGATAATGATTTAATATAGATTAACACCACATATTAATGAGCACTTTGCCTTTGAGGGGTACAGCCATTTAATGTGAGGCCACACCATTCGTTTAGTAGAGGGGTGCTTCTGTGCACTTTGAAAACTTTCGCCTTTTGGGCTGATCACACAACATCAACACACTTACTCACATCCATACACACTCACAGTCAGTCAGTCAGTGTTTTGTTGTGTCCGGTAATCTGCGAGTGAGATGTCTTACAAAATGTTTGTCTTAGAGTGAATGGCAGATTGAAAGAGTGTATTCATACAAATTGCATGGCAGACGTTCAGTTTTATGGAATATTTTTTTCCCCTTTCAGAGACGGTCAAAAGCCATCTCCAAACTCCATATCCACGGCAAGTGTCGTCCTACTACTATCTACATCCCCTCATGCCGTGAGCAGCTCTGGACAGAGCAGTAATGCCATGAAGGGAGAGAATTAAGATTGTGTCCTCCTGGTAATTTACCTACTGGACCTTGTGTGCTGGTGAAGTGTGAATCAATTTGTAAAGGATAGTTAAATTTCTATAACAACCTCCCCCTTCTTCACACTTGACTATCCCACATCAGCTATTAAAAATGAAAGGGGGGGGGAAATCACGTGGCGTCTTATGAAGATGATCAGGGGGAAGGCCACTCGCTAGGAATGATAAAACGACTGGCTGCACCCCTTCACCCCCCTTTTTGCTGAATGGAGCGACCTCTCCCTCGGTGTACGTGTGTAAGACAACCGCACGCGTTCGGCCAAAAGATAAATAAACAAACCCCCCGACATCAAATGAATAAAAGAAGAAGAAGAAGAAGAAGGAAGGCAAGCGGGTGGGCTAGGACACTGATATCCTGTGGCAAAATGTTTGATCATATTCAGCAAAGGAAGAGCCTTTATTTTATTGATTTAAAAAAAAATCCCAGAGGCACTAAAAGGAACAGGCAATGATTAATGTCCCTCTCAGAAAAAGAAATTATATGGAATAAATTAAACTACTGCGGCAGCAAATTGAAAAATAAGGATGTAAATGAGGTTTGAATACTTAATATCTTATAAAGAAAAATAGTCAATGAGGCCCAAAAATGATGAGGGATTGCCAAAGAAACATAATATTAACTCTAATGACTGAGGCTAGATTTTCTGTACTGTCAGAATTTACCTGTCACAACTGATTTTCTGCCAC
>NC_139626.1:32671736-32811736 GCF_964638095.1 Poromitra crassiceps | reverse complement strand
ACAAAACAAAAAAACTTTGGTTGATCTGTGTTGTTCAATAGAAAGTTGTGTCTCCTCTTTAAGAGCAGATTCTGCCCTGAATGATCAGTTTGTGTCTCAACCCTCCCCCCCCCCCCCCAAAAAAAAAACAATCCACCTTTTCGCATTTTATTTAGAGAGGTTAATACACAATTTATTTTGGTCGAACCTCGGTGCAGGTGGTTGTACACCAGACTTGAACAAACAAGAACAAACTCATTAAAAAGATCCTTTAAGAATTACTTTTCACAATCAGCTGTATTAAAGCGAGCAGGTGCAGTGTTAAAGCGAGCAGGTACAGTGCAGTAAACTCAGTACATTCCACCAAGAGTGAGTAGCCTTTGTACTCAAATCAGTGTTCGAATTACATTATTCACCTCATGTTCCAACACAGGGGTCAGCCACTTACTTCCTATTTTGTTTACACTTCCTGTGACAGTATTCACCTGATGTTCAGACGCGGGGGTGGGCCAAATTCTTCCGGGTTGTGTTAACACTTCTGGCGGTCACGGCGCCAAATATGAAAGAACGTCATGAAGAAGAGAATTGTTTTTGTAGGGGACAGCGCAGGGGGTAAAACAAAGAACGTAGCCTACTACTTTGAGCTCGGTAAACACAGCAAGCAAGCGAGTATCCACTGTTAGCCAGGTCAGATAACGTTATCATCGACAATGACGAGCACTTTCTTTCTTGTAAAACATACCTGGACTCCAACAAAGAAAGCTTCAGATAGTTTTCTCTCCTCCGAGCGCTCGAGCCACTTACGTCTATAAGACCCGCAGACGTTAACGTAATTCCCTGGAATGCGAGACTTAACGAGCCAGTTACATGGCGTTGCATTCTTAGACATTGCCGTTTGCTTTTATTTGGTATGTTACATACAATTGGCTAAATTATTAGTTAATTCAGAGTTAGATGATATTTGAGCCGCCGGCCATTTTATTTTTATTTTTTTTAGCCGGAAGTCGTCTAACGACCACACAACTGGGTCAAGTGGGCGGGGCTACACAAGGTGAATAGCACAACCCACTATCTATATGTATCTCGATGTGTAGCCATTTAAAGCACTATTATGGGGGTGCACTTTAAGGCCGTGTGTCCATCTAGCGTCTTTTTCCGACCGTTAACGCTGGAGGTACGCTGGAAAGCGCTGAGCGCACAATATACAAGGAAGCAGTCTGAAACGAATGTTAGTTCAGTGCGGTAGTAGCTTGATAGCTGACAGCTAACATTAGCAAACAACACGCATACAGTGATTTAGCTCAACACTCACCAGAAATATTAAGTGTCTAGCCAATCTGCTCCCACAATTGAGCCTTTCTGTCTCTGTTGCGATAGTTTCTCCATGATTAGTTGCCAGAAAAGGAGCACCCGACACCAGCGTCTTTCTGAAAAGTTAAAATATTTTCAGCTGGAAGCGCTGGGAGTCAGGCGCACAAAAACGCCGGAGCGCTCTGAAAATAGACGCTGGGCGCAGCGCACTTTCTCTAGACGTCCGTGTGCGCCCGCATACGCTCTCCCCCCATTGGAAACAACTGAAAAAAGAGGCTGGACCTGAGGAAAAGACGCTAGGTCGACACAGGCCATTAAGCAGCGCCTTGGCAGATGACCATGCCATGTCAGCTGGACGAAGATACTGCAGACAAACGCGTCAGAGGGCGATGCTTTGCCCCGCCATTCTTTTGGCTCATCAAGAGGTTATTACACACCTGCCTCTCGCACTTTTACAAGAGCCTGCTCATTTCAAAATGCTATAAATGACATCCGCGTATTCTTGTAAAGCGTTACTTTATACTGTCACCTTCAAGATTCAACAAACACAGAAACTTTGCAGTGCTATCCCACACGGTTCACAGCCGCCCCAAAAAAGAAAACACGTTTTTTATTTAAAGGTTTTGCTTAATTGCACATTTATACTTAATTGTATTTACACTACCAATGTGGAATTATATTGGATCAGTATGAAGGTCATAAAACTTGGTTGTAAACTTGGACTTCCAGACATGTTGCTAACGGCGCTCTCATCCAGCTGATTTTATGACACAGGATCTAATTAATTGACCTCTCGTATGCTCTTGTGTTGTCACGGGTGGGGTGTAAAACGCGGTGTGTGGAGGTGATTTTATATGGGCCAGGGAGTATTTGTGTCAACGTCAAGCCGGGGCCTGGATACAAGGTGCCACACTCTGTAGGTTTGGTAAGTGTGATATCCTGACATGGAATCCATTTCCCTGAATCTATAAGCCTTGCCTGAGTGACTATGTATTGTGTGAACAGATAACTCTCTCTCTCTCATGCACACACACACACACTCTCTCTCTCTCGCTCTCTCTCTCTCTCTCTTTCATGCACACACTCTCTCTCTCTCTCTCTCTCTCTCTCTCTCTCTCTCTCTGCTCTCCCTCCTACACAAACCTTCACTGCTGATGGTGCATGGTACAGTACCTGAGCAAACACACCAACAATGTGTTAGAACAACTCCATCTCAGCTTTGCCACATTGCCACTGTGATGCAGATGAAGTGTCAAACTGTTTTGCAATTTGTTCTTTACATGAAAACAGTTGTGTTATCACTCATGTAACCTGGTGGGGCTTTTTATGTTAAGCTGGCAGTAAAGACATCGCAAAGAATGAACTTTTTCTTTTCTTTTCGGACTAAACACATTCATTTACGTAGAAATGTCAGTAAAAAAAATACCAAGAATTTATTATTACAATCAAAACAGTCGTCTGCTATCCAGGCCCTGAAATTATAGTTTTGAGTATGGCTTACTAATACTGTGCAGTAGTAACTATTTCTTCTGATGAATGCAGCACAGTTGATGTAATATAACTAAATAGCCTTTTTTTAAGTGAATAACTGGGAATACAAATATGTTTTGAATGTTGTCCTTTCATACAGTCCTAGAGAAAATAGAGATAAGAACTATCCTCCTAATTCATTTCATAGTTGATGCTAATGTTGTCTGTTGTGAGTCTACTAGCATCTCAAACTATCCCAGTAATCCGATATAACAGTAGGTATCTCTTCTATGCTGGATATTTAAAATATTTAAAATAGTCTACAATATGACTTGTCCATACAGATTGAGTGATTCTTCTCGTTGTGTCTGTGGTAGCTACATATTGGACAGTATAGAGGTGACTCCCCTGCACAGCAGTAGAATAGAAAACTTAACTTAACAGACCCATGCATTAAACATATTGTAGAATACAGTGCAACATTCATCACTGTCAAGGAGGGGTTTGTATAAATTTAAATGCACTGAAGCGTTCAGAGTATTTTTTCCTCTTCCTTTGTCTATGGCTGCTAGTATATGTGTTTCAGCGTGAAGCTGCCTTATTCTTATTATTTTTGTAGGATTTAGATATGAATACTTTAACGACATCATGTTCTTGTTGTATTTAGCATGTTCAAAATGCTAATTATTTAAAGCAAGCTTAACTACAGTATTAGGGTCGGAAAACTTTGAATGTCCATTGAGTCGCAGACCCAGCAAAAAGAATTGCATTGAGATTTGTGGGAACAGCGCTCGTTCAAAGATGTGGTCCAGTTTAAAACCAATCAAGGGCCCCAAGTGCAGAATGTATTGGGAACCAAGACATGGCTGTGTTGGTGCCCGACAGTTTTAACATTAAAATAAATTACCTAACATTTCCAACATCCACTGACAAAAACAGGAAAAATGAAAGATAATGGGTTATTATTCACTGAGGGATCCTATACATAATAATGATATCATCAATAATGGTGGTGATACACTAGGGCTCCTGCGGCTTGAAAAGAAAAGTGGGGGGAAAAAACATTTAATGGAATTACTTTTTTTTTTTTTGAATCATCAGTCGTAGTCCGGTCTTTAGCTATTCAACTGGAACAGGAGGAAAAGGGGAGTAGAATAGAAAAAGAGGGAGAGAGGGAAAATGTTTGGGAAATAGAGATACAGAAATAGAGACAGAGAGAGGGGCAAAGAACAGGGGGAACGTATCGCGTTATAATTCTTTGAAGTGTGTTTGCAACTGTCGGCAATGAGTCAATTGACCAAATAACACGAGCAGAGTCCCACAAAAGAGGCACATCACACTACTGGCTTCAAGTGCGTGGCAGTAAGTGGCCAATAGACTTACAAAGTATGCCAGCGCGCGCCTGACAAATGCAATAAACAGCATTATCCTTCAGGGGGCGACGCTGGTGCTCCACGGCCCTCTGCCCACGAGACCGGGGCGAGGCTGGGACAACGCACCCGACTTGTGGAGGAGGAAGGGTGGGGGGTGGAGGCGGGTGGTTATGGGTGGATGTGTGTGTGTGTGTCTCGGGGGGGTGGGGGGGGGGGGTGGATGGGGGATAGGAGGGTGCTGGTAGACCGCGACTGGCACCGACATGTGGGGAGGTGTGTGTGAGGCAATCTACAGAACAAATGGGGGCACTATCGCCTGTCATATTTCACATTTTCCTCTTTCTAAATAAGACAAAGACCATGCGAGCCGGGCGAGCAGAGAGCTCTTAGGAGGCATCAACAGCTGGAGGACACTGCACCTCCACTGCACTGTGACCCGCGCCGCCATCAATCTGTATACAAGTGATTATGATCAGGCAAAGTGATCAAGCAAATGAAATATCTGGGCTTTAGCGTATAACTCAGTGAGGTGAGCTGGCTTTTATAGCCCTGCTAGGAGAACCATACCTTGCATGTCCTGGGCAATTTGCTTCTCTTATTGCCATTTTCTGTCTTTACTCTGGTGTTCTGTCTTTACTCTGATGTCCTGTTTTTACTCTGGTGTTCTGTCTTTACTCTGATGTCCTGTCTTTACTCTGATGTTCTGTCTTTACTCTGATGTTCTGTCTTTACTCTGATGTCCTGTCTTTACTCTGATGTTCTGTCTTTACTCTGATGTTCTGTCTTTACTCTGATGGTCTGTCTTTACTCTGATGTTCTGTTTTTACTCTGATGTTCTGTCTTTACTCTGATGTTCTGTCTTTACTCTGGTGTTCTGTCTTTACTCTGATGTTCTGTCTTTACTCTGATGTTCTGTCTTTACTCTGATGTTCTGTCTTTACTCTGATGTCCTGTCTTTACTCTGATGTTCTGTCTTTACTCTGATGTTCTGTCTTTACTCTGATGTTCTGTCTCTACTCTGATGTTCTGTCTTTACTCTGATGGTCTGTCTTTACTCTGATGTTCTGTCTTTACTCTGATGTCCTGTCTTTACTCTGATGTTCTGTTTTTACTCTGATGTTCTGTCTTTATTCTGATCAGATCCGGTTATGCGAGCGTTGCACATTTGATTGATTGATTGATTGATTGAAAAGTTTATTTCTATAGGGACAGATACATAAGCTTAGAGCATTCACAAGAAACAGTCTTTGTTATATATCCTAACATTTATAGCCTAAGCTAGTTTGCAATGTTTGTCCCTAGATGTTATAAGGCAAATATGAGATGAAAAAATGAGAGCATGCTAATTTTGCTGTTTGAATATTTGACACCAAAAGTAAAGCTTGTACATATTTGTTTATAGGTGTCGCAGTTGCAGACATTTCCACTTTCAAGCTTAACATATCTCAGTATGTCCTGAAACTATTTTCTCTGCAAACTTCTGCATCTTTTTTTTTTTTTTTTTTTTTTTTTTTTTGCACACCTGAGGTGTCAAGTTAGTCGGCTAAGACAACCGGAATCCTGCCTCTCTTTGCTCGGATGCTGTGCTTGTTGTTCGGACCACAGCGCAGCATCTTGGCTTCCTCTGGGCAGTCAGTCAGTTGCAGTCAGTCAGTGGGCCGGCTCTCTCCGTGCTGAGTCTATATAGTGATGATCTAGCAATGATAACTGGATCAATAGCTCCAGCCATGTGGACAGCCGGCTGGGAGCTGCATCACTACTCTCACAGGGGACCGAGTCGCAAACACCCCCCCCCCCCTTTCCCCATGTCTTCCTCCTCTCCCCCTTCCTCTTTTCCCCTGGCTGAGAGCTTTACACCTCCTCTGACACACTTCATCCTATAATTTGATCAAGAAAAGTGTCACATTAAGCAGATCCTACGGTTATAAATGAGAAATATGTGAATTTTATGAACTGTAAATGAGTGCCCCTTCATGGCTGGTTATTCTAGTGTCAAAATATATTAAACAAATAGGAAGGAAGGGCTGTACTTGATCATTGATTCCATACAGTCAGCAATGCATGTTTATGTGATTAGTTACCGTGGACTTTGAGATTCATTTGCGTTGAAAAATCACAACTGATGCATTTCTGTTGACAAGACTTTTACATGACTGGTCAAAGAATAAGCAGGCAATTTGAACATACTCCTTCTGAGCATCTATCAGTCAATGAACATGGCCAATGTACAATATTTGTTATTATAATTATTATGATGGATTATCTGGATTCTTCCAGAAATATTTCCCGCTAAGCTGTGTACCTCTAGATATGGCTTAAAATCACAACCAAGGCTATGGAAATTAACTTGTGATATTTCCAAAATTCATAAATATAGCATTTTATTGGTGTGTGCTGTGAATAAATGTGTGCCAGCAGCAGCACAGGTAAAACCAATGAGATGCTGTAGAAGAATGAGATTGGTGAATACAAAGGCATGTCGGTAATAACAATGTCCTTTCTGCAGTGACAAAGACAAAGTGCCGGCGTTTGGAGCGTACGAGCGCACGAGACAAGTGATGGCTGAAGGTAAGACTTTGGGAGAACATTTGAATTTCATGTCCAAGAAGAGGCAGCCCATCATTAAAAAAGCCTAATTTCGGTGTCAGGTGGAGTTACAGGTAATCGATCATCTTGTCACACCGATTTATTTTTTTCCGCCCGTTCAAAGTGAATTCTACTTCTTTCCAATTAAACTTGTTGCTGAAAAAGAAAATGTCTCTGGCTATTAAAGGCACGTTTTGCCACGTTAGGTCTTTTCCCACCAAAGGTAATTTCTGAACATTTGGAAGAAAGGAGCTCATGGGAAATTGTGGCTTCCAGGCAATTCTTCATGTAGAGCTGATCTGAACAGAGCTGCTCCTTTGTGGTTGTCATTGGCTGTCTACTACTGTATATTATGTTAAATAATTTGTTTAGATTTACTTAACTGGCGCTTAAACAAAATAGTCATTCTACTACACTATGTATCATTCATGGACATTTTACTCAATAACTGTCACAAGTTCCAGTTACGTTCAGTGTCGATGAGATGTTAACAAGCACCGACCATTTTAATTACACAGGTAAATACTTATGAGACATAATGTTACACATTCTTTATGGTGAAAACAGCATATCAAACAGTATTATTTCATTAGCTTGCAACAGTCGGTAACAACGGTACAGTAACCTCCCCTTTGCTGATTGGTGCAGCTGCTATGGAATATAATATACCTGTATATAAACATTCAACCTAATTTCAGTGTGTTACTCTACACGGTGTAAGGCAGCAATAGGCTTTCACACCAATGGGCTGATAGATGCTTGAGGTCTTTAGAGGCTTATTTTGGGGAGGATTTCCTCGCTCTGACAGCTTCACTCCACCTGACACTCTCCTGAACAGCAGCAGAGGCTCTGACAGTGTCACCAAGGCATTGGGATATCTCTGCATAAAAGCCATTTATTGGTACATTTCTAAATGTTAACGGTTGTCAGCTTCAATTTCTTTAAAGAACCCGTGGCCCACCTGGGGGATAAAATGCCGGTGCAGTTCTGGGGGAATACTCCTCTGCCCCTGACAGACAATGACAAAAAAAAAAACGCCAGTGCTCGCGGCCTCCACCACTAGCGCTGGCGTTTCACATGGGAGCGAGTGCTCCTTTGTCCCTGGGTCTAATTTATTTATGTGGCTAATCTTCAGGGGGTGGAGCGGCCATGCTCAGAGGTGTGTCATTTTACAGGGGGGACCCACCGGAAGGATCAGTGACCTTGCAGAGACATTGCCATAAAGGCGTGATTCATTTCAATTAGCACACGAGATCCTGTCTTAGCTCCCGATCACAGAAATGAGGAATATCAAGGGGGATGCCGCTTGGCCCAAAAATAGACTGGGCAAAAGTTGGCGCGGGGAGAGAAAAAAAAAAAGTTCATATTGCTGTATGTCACCCTTCACATCAGAAACCCTTAATTCCCCCATCATCCGTCATTTTACAAATTGTACTCGGAGGAGATTCTCAGCACAGAAGTTAATCAGGTGACCTCAAATAGTTCATCAAAGTAATGGTCGGGGGGGTGGGAGAGGTTACTAAACAAATGTAAAGTTGTCTGAGTGTTTCTGTGTGGAAGTTGTAGCGTGGTTTAATATGGCGTGGTGTTGAGGCCTGCTACACGGGGCTCCCATAAGATTCCTTCATTCATCCTTACCCAACAGCATTTATTTGGACAGAGGTGCTGCTGGCAGCAGAAAAGGAGTGGAGGAGATGGAGCCTTGATTAGCAGCAGCTTTCCCAGCATGCTCTACAGCCTTCCCAGCATGCTCTACTATGACAAATGACTGACTTGGAACAATATCTAAGGCGATCAGGATAAAGTACCAACCATTTCAAGGCTCAGCACAATTCTAATTCTAATTAGACTCTGCACCACACACCAAATAAAAATTGTTCCCATGGCATTTTGGCCTATCAAGTGTTTCTCTGATCGCTGAAACAAAACGAATAAAGAAAATGATTAAAGTGATAACAAAGGCATAAAATCTAAATGATTGAGGCACCACATCTGGGATCTGTATGTCACCGCGCTGCCATTTTGGCCCTCCCCATTCAGCGCTCCATTCTTTCTGCATGAGAGCTACCCACAGAACAGAGCGAAGCAAAGGCAGAGAAAGAGTAGGCAAAGATTGTAACATTAAAAGGTAGAAAGCGAGAACGCAAATAGGCCTTCAGCTTTAGCGTTATTAATGACTCTTCAAAAATCTCCCGACTTTTCCAATCTCTCAGAGAAGCGCATGAAGGAGTCTGCAGATGAAGCTGACCTTCAAAATGTTCTTTGGTCTTTAGTTAAGAAATTCAGTCGCCATTATGGAATCATTAAGGAAACAAGGATAAAATTACTCCATGGTTAATGGCCTATAGGATCCCCCACCAAAATTTGTTTCAGATCTAATAAAACTGTGCTTAACACACTCGAATGAATTATGAGGACTGTTATGCAGGGTATTAAAATGTGGAAAATAGATTTTCGAGAGCTTGGAGGACTGGACTTTTCAAATCAGATAGTAGAATGGGATTTTCTGGGCAATAAATTCCACCATGTCTCAATTTAATTTCTTTCAGCTCTTAAATCTGAAGGTATGATTTATGGTATGGTTTTGATCATCTCTAAAATACACTGTTCTTCACTGTAGCCGGCTTTGCTATCCCCGCCGCCAATAAACACACGTGTGGGCATTCACACATGTTACATGAACACTTCAGCAGCAGTTTGTTTTAAAATGATGTACTGTATGTATATATATATATTATGTATAGGCCCGATGATATCGGCACGGCATCGGTATCGGCTGATAAAGGCGTCAAAATGAAATATTGGCATCGGCCCAAAACGAACATTTCTACTGATATGACATGATATGATACTGATATGCCAATAAAGTGAAGCTTTAATTATGGCAAAATGCTCAATGCTTAACTAAATGCTTGACTCAAGCCTGCGTAAGTAGGAAGAATCTCAGTTTTGTTTGAAAGAAAATGTTACATTTAAATATGGCAGGTTTTACTTCACCTAAGTTAAAGTAGTTTTCTTATTTTGCAACAGTGAATGTGTACATTTTGAAAAGCTGTCTGCATCTGCCAGGGGCCCATCATGATAGGAGAGTAGGCATAATATTGTGTTAATTCCACTACGAGAGTGATGTTCTCTGAAATCAGGTGATTTTTTTTTGCGCATATATCGGTATCAGTCAAAAAATTTGGAGAATATCGGCATATCGGATATCTGCAAAAAAATCCAATATCATGCATCCCTAATATAGAGACTTCTTGTGTATAGACCTGCATTAGGAAAAGCTTTGCAATTAACAAGCATTCTTTGGGGTGATAACTTACTATTAAGAGCTTTATTAAATTGGGTTTTCCATTGACATTGACTTAACATGCGGTTCAGAGAAAGGTTGGTTATTAGCACATGGCACCACAGAGTGGAGAACGCAGGCAGGAAGGTGTTATGGAGGAAAATGATGCCGCAGGCTATTGGGCTCTTCATCGTCTCATATATATATATATATATATATACAAGCACACAGCAAGCCTGCACAACTGTCTCATTTCCCTGCTATTGTAATCCAGACCCTGGTGCCATTGTGAAATACAGACTTATTAAAAAGAGGGGGAAAAGTTAGCCCAAGACGGTGCCACAGAGAGGTGCTTTGTGAGGTAATGGCATTTGCTCTCTTTAAACTTTAATCTTTCCTATTAATTCCCTGCAACTGGAGAATGTACGAGAGTTAATGTTCCATGAACGTGTTTCTCACTCCGCAATCTCTTCAAGCTAATTACCTTCAGGTGCTAAATGGTGGGAAATTGCCATCCATTTGGATGAGAAAAATTTCACCCCCTGCTCCCTAGTGAAACATTTTTTTGCCGGGCGCATTAAAAAAAAAAAAAAAAAAAGAGGAGGGGAAAGAGGCAGGCCTCCACGAAGGTAAACAGTGGTCATAAAACCACCGCTTCCTGGTCTCTTCTGTCCTCGCCGGCTGAAATAGGAAACCGCCGCCCCTCTCTGCCGCCACATTGCTTAGCGCTGGAGGTCAGGTAGAGGTCAACAGGTGCTCCTCTTGACAAGGGGAATGCAGAACAGATGTTTGATTGGCATGAATCATCTAAACTGCCCATTAAAAACTTATGATGTGAAAGGATAGGACTCCTGGTGCCGGGACACTTTCTAATCAGCGTTTTGACGGGTAAACAGAGAGGAGATCTTCAAAGTAGCAGCACTTTTAATGAGACTCCACTGGTGGGAGGTCCAGGAAGCAGCCCCTTTGGAGAGGGACTGCAGTGGATAACCTTGTCTGTCAATGCCGTTTGCTGAGGTTTCTGTAGGAACATCTGAAATGAAGGAACGATCGCCTCCAAAGCAAATCAGTTCATCTAATTATTTGGTCATTGCACGGTCCAAAGTGGCATACAGGTATTAATTTCCCCCCACGCTGCTATTATATATATATATATATATAGGATCGATCTCAGTTCCTCCAAATGTATGTAGCACCCCTCTGAACTCCGTACCAAATCCTCCCGGTGTAGTTCAGCGGGTTCTCAGAAAGAGTCAGGAAGATGCATCATACGAGGGGAGTTAAAAGGCCAGCTGGGATGGGTGGGCCACATTGTGATCACTCACCTTCATCCCTGATTTGTAGTCATTATCCCTACCAGCATTTGAAGATCAAAAACAAGGACAGGGAGAGTGATGGGGGACAGAGAGAGGCAGCCAGAGAAAGAGAATGGGGGAAATGAGTGAAGGAGGGAGGGACAAAGACGTGTGTGCGCGTGTGTGTCTGTGTGTGTGTGTGTGTGTGTGTGTGTGTGTACGTGTGTGTGTGTACGTGTGTGTGTGTGTGTGTGTGTGTGTGTGTGTGTGTGTCTGTCCCAGTGACTGCCATTTGCCCCTATTTGGTGGATATAGGGGTGTAGATGGCGGCGATGTTGGGGAGTGGGTGGGGTTGGGAGGAGGGTGGATAAGGGTGATAGCACCTTAAAACCAACCAAGCTGCAAAAGCAATGAATATTAAATTCACGCCTAAATAGCTGGCTCTATGTGAAGCATTACAGTATTATAATTTTAGATTTGTCATCGATGGGATGCAGGTTTGAGTTGGAACAACAAGGCGCGTCAGGGCAATCTTTCCTCCTCTGATAATAATAGCAGAGCTGTAAATTGATAATCTCTCCATAAATGATTATGAATTTGGAGTTTGGTGTTCAGGTTTATCGTGCAGTATTGACAAATGCATCCAAAGTTTGTTTTGTTCCTGGTTATTCAGTAGGTTTGATAAGGTGAGACAGTAAAAATGGGAACATGTAACAATTAGAGGCGAGATGTGATATTGTCTATACCCACCTATATGTCCCATCCAGAGTGTAAATGTTGAAGGAGGCCATTGCATAAATTTGCCAAACCCTCACTGTGCTGATCTATCTCCAACCGTTTGTGTGAGAAAGATGAGACTTTCGTGCCCCTCCCCCCCCACCCCTTTTTTTTTTAGATGTAATTATCTTTTGTTGTTCTTTTTATCTACCTTCAAGGATTGTCCCCAGTGGGGGGTTAAAAGAATGGGAAGTGCAAAAGACGTGGGGGGGTGTCTGAAAGCAAGCGCTGGGTATGTAGGGCTAGTTTGTCCTCCGTTTGATCTGATTCTTTACAATGACACAGCAGGAAATTAAATATGAAACAGAATCTAAACGACTATTTAACAAACAGCGGGGAAACAAAGTTGGTGAAATTCCACACAAAGTTGAGAGTCTTGAACTTTTCCCCCGAGCATTCACTCTTTAGTTGTACTTTAGTTACTTTGAGGGAGTTTGGTTCAATTTTGCTTCATTTAGACACAGGATGTAGGGGCATATTTGAGGATCTATCATTAAATCCTAATTTCAAACCATTCACGAGCAAATATATCCCGAAACAGTAAACAGAATATGAAATTGACGCATTTGAACAATATTACATTGAGTTTTCCGCATATACGGTACTCAGTATTACCAGGATTTAACTGTGTAAAGTATACATTCCAGCTGCTTACATCTACAAGACCAAGAGCATATTCTATTTGAGCTCTGTATTTAACTGGCACCAATGCATTGTAAAGCAGATCATCCTGCATCGGAGACATCCCAGTGTTGTGCCATGTATTGGAGGTGAGTTCTCCACAGTGGCAAGCCTTCCTACATATTGATTGAATAGACCTTCTGAAAGAGCTGAGCTTTTCTCCTTTGAGACAAACAACACATGTAGAACATTAGCTGAATTGATGTTGTTAAATAATTTAGTATCAAGCTGTACTGCATGTGCAGTCACTCAAGTACAATACAGAAATAAAACATTGTTATTGGCTGTTCCATTTGTTACCGCTCTCCGGTCCAATGTACAGTTACTTCCACTGCTTGACGCTTTGAATTCTGAAATCCTTTAGAAAATATTGCAGAATGTTTGATTCTAGCCAAACGTTCTATGAATGATCAAGTAAACATGTGAGAGGTTATGAGAAAAGAAGTACATCATTCGAGAGTTAAATAACAATATACGTACATACGTATTAGACATAGTCATCTATGCTTGGTGGTTAAGGGCTTTCTATTCCTTATTCGACCTGTAAACAAATCAGCGAATTGTTTTGCCTTTGACAGGTGGAAATGAGGGGGGATAATTTGAAACTGAGAGAATACTGAATGCAACAAAAACATTGCCGAATGATGCCTTTGGCAGGTGGAACCGCTCCCCTGCCAAACTGTCACCATTTAGGCCCCGATAACGCAGGTAATTGCATTTCCAGAAGAGCAGGAGCAGATGAAACATGCTGTGGACAGATACTGCTGGCACACTGGCACCTTCTGTTGGAAAATTCCATTTTTTCCACAAGGAAGCCATGAATGCTAAGGCTCAATCCAAAGCCGTTTTTCCGCACTTTATCAGTGTGTGGCCCACCAAGTGGGGAGATGGAGGTAATTCATTCAGCTGAGACTCACCACCCTAATCCAATTTCCAGCCTCCCCCAGCAAGAGATAATTACAAGTATTAAAGCTGTTAGGACAGAGGGGGAAAGGGCCCTCTCTCTGAAACTCTGCTGCAGGCCTTGGAAATATGGACTGAGCGGGGGGATTTCTGCTGGGAGAACTCAAGCTAAGGTATTGTTCAAAACTAAGAAAGTGTGTTAACTAATGAGGCAGAGGGAATCTCAAGGTATAAAAGGACACCCGTAGCCACATGTCATAACAGACCCCGGGACTTTTCTCTCTCTCTCTCCTTTTTTCTCGTGCATCACTTAAGCCTCCACGAACAATCAGTCATTTCATCTGTAAAGACAAGAAGGGCTTCCTGCACAATCACTATGCATATCATAGTCCTTGTCATTTTTCATATATGAACTTCAACATGCGCAGCACTCCAGCATCACTAGAGTTCTGCGTGTGCTTATTATGACACCTCCAGGGGCCAACATCAGCACCAGCCAAAGGCTGGTAAAATATGCAAGTGGCTGGTAGATTTGTTTCACTCAGCAGCCAAAAAAACAATGGTAATCTTTTGATTGCCAGGTAAAATCTTTTGATTGCCAGGTAAAATCTTTTGATTGCCAGGTAAAATTGGAACATTCACTAGCCATTTGACCGGTGGACAAAAAAGTTAATTGTGGCCCCTGGGCACGTGGCTATTTACCCGAATGCCAACAACAGCATTGCACCTAAAACCACCAACAATATGTTTAGCGCTGCAATTTAGCATGGTTTTCTCTTCTATGGGATGCAGCAGCTCACTTTTCATTGTCTGACCTGGTCCCAGGCAGCCGTCCCAACAGTGCGACTGCGACCTCCTACCAGCTAACCAGTGGTAAGCTATACCTTTTCATGTCTTTGATGCCACAATGGAGGACCGAGGCTGGGCCAGCACAGAGGGGCTTTTTCTCTGCTGTAACTTTGACTTCTGAAGGAGCGGAAGCTGCATCCAGCTCTAATTAACGGAAGCAGAGACGCTCCTACGCTCTCCCATTCAGCGCTCCACAATGGACGAGCCCGTCAAGCAGAACCAGGAATGGAATATTGAGGGAATGAATGGAAACATGGCCAAATAAGAGAGCCAACATCACCCCTGTCCACTCACAGAGCCTGCTCTTTATTGTTTGTGTCTGTTGAAGAGCCTCCTATTCTTTATCAATTACAGAGGATCAAACTGAGATTGGTCAAATGTTTCCCTCAGATAATGAAAGAGGTTGACATACTGACGTTAAGAAACACATGATTCGTTTTATATCTGAGATTATATTTATATTGAATGTGTTTAGCCACAAATAAGAAGAAGTACTAGAAGTAAGAACTAGTTGAACGTTTTGCTCCATATTTCAAAAGGCGATAGCTATTCAGTACACGGTCAGTAGAGCCCCCACAGCCATCATTTAGTCAGAATGATTCCAACTTGCAAAGATGAGGAAAACAGTTATATTAAATATCACCATATAGATATACTGTATCTACGTTTCAGGCCCACAATAGGCACTCTTTCACTTTGAATTGAATGTACGACACTGTTGTGTAGGTCTGATAGTGTAGCTGATTTCACTTTCCTTCAACTGCTCTTCAGTATGTCACATTGTAGAGACTACCCACAGTGCCATGCATATTCATGCCAGCCAGAAGTGCTAATCCAATTAATGAGCTTCAAAGTGCTCCTTTTCCATGACTATTTAGGCTCCTAGATGAGTCCGTTCTCCCTGTGAAAATGTTGTTTTCTTCCCCCGTGCTAATTCAGCGGATAAGCTGCGATCATTTCTGCAACAGGTTCCATCACAAAATAAATGTTTTTCTTTTCAAAATGGCCTCATTCTGCTCTGCCTTGGATGTCCTCCCCACTGCAACTTCTTGGAGAGAAAAAAGAAAGAAAAATAGGTCATTGTTTTTTACGAGAGCAAACAATAATAAATAATACTATCGAGTCAAAGAACAATCTTGCATCAATGACTTTGGAAGAACTGATCATAAATTAGATGAAATCAATTGGGGTAAATGTGTACATACAATACAATCATTGGATTCAGAGTCCTTTCTATTTGAATACATCTCAATTTTAAGCATATTGATGACTATTCATTTGACTTAAAACATGAAGGTGGTCTAATTCTATACTGGTATATGTTGTTGCTGAAGAAGGGGCAGAAATAGCCGCGTTGGTCACGTTGCTTGAAATATTGACATTGCTATTCTTCACCAAGAATGTTTACTATTGTCTGCAAGCTTTACATTACCATGAAATATGACACATCATTGGCGCGGGGGGGAAACTGCATGGAGTCTTGTGAGAAGTTTTAATATGTCACAGGCGTATAGTGCTGTTTGGAAATGCAGTGTATTTTACTCAGCCCCCAATAATCTATTCTGCTCAGCCAGGCGCATACATTGACAAATGTTTCCAGCATTAGGTATTTACCTAGTGGAATGTAATGGATGTAAAGACTTGGAAAATGCCTGGCGCACTAACAGCATGGGCAGTAGCAAGACTATCTAGGCTGAAGAGAAAATGCACTATTCAAAACAGAATCAATGAGACTGAAGGATGGTGTGTGTGTGTGTGTGTGTGTGTGTGTGTGTGTGTGTGTGTGTGTGTGTGTGTGTGTGTGTGTGTGTGTGTGTGTGTGTGTGTGTGTGTGTGTGTGTGTGTGTGTGTGTGTGTGTGCGTGCGTGCGTGCGTGCGTGCGTGCGCACACACACGTGGCTGTGTTTCTGTAGGTGTGTGTGTGTGTACTCCAAAGTACTGACTGTAAACTTATAAGTCACTCTATAGACACTATAGTCCCAAAATCCATACAATTAAAATGGGGCTGGGGAATATATTGATATTATATCGATATCGTGGTATGAGACTAGATATCGCCTTAGACTTTGGATATCATAATATCGTGATTATGGCATAAGTGTTGTTGTCTTTTCCTGCTTTTAAAGACTGCATGACAGTAAGGTGATGTCATTTTCTGAACTCACCAGACTGTTCTAGCTGTTCTATTATTTGCCTTTACTCCCTTAGTCATAGTATACTTAGTATATCCACGTTACTGTTGATTATCTATCAAAAATGTCATTGTGTGAATATTTTACACTTTGTAGAAAATACTGAGATATACAGTATATTGTGTATCGTCATTCAGCATAACAATACAGAGATCTGAATTAAAATAGAAATGTATTTCCTTGATCCAAAGATAGTAGTGGCATTACGTGTCACAGTGTGTTCTTATAGAAGAAGAATATTTGAACACGTGTTGGAGACAGAATAGCAGGCTGGCAGATGAAGGTTGCTGAGCCAAATAAGTCTTTGGTGGGACAGTTTGAAGGGGCTGATCCAAGGTTCAGCTTGGTTTCTCCTCTCCTCATCTGTTGGCGGATCTTCTCTCTCTCTCACTCTCTTTTTTACTAAAACGACTTTTCAAGCCTCGGCCAGCAGACTCATTCATTACATGCACCATGCATCCTCTCACAGACGTACAGATGGGCAGGACACTCGCTCTCAGACAAAAAGGGGTAAGCTAACTTATTGTAAAAAAAAAATGGGGGGGGGGCGGGGGGGGCTACACTTCTACTATAATTATTAAGATAACACTGGATGATATAGTTGTGTGTGTGTGTGTGTGTTTTGAGTGGATGTGTAGTTACTGTACACTGAGTACTTTTTACTGGTGTATTTATTGGCTGTTATAGTATGGTAGGAGACAGACTTTTAAAGTTGTCTTTGAAACAGTTTGGGGAATAATGTGATTGTAAAAGGGGGAAAAAATCAAACGTTATAGGTGGACACAACAAGGCAGGTCTGATAGGCCGTCAAAAGTGCCATATATCTTATAGAAATGGGCTTTCTAATCCGACCTGCGATAGGAGGGCTTCACTCCCCATAAAGGCCCTGGCCTTCTGTCTCTCTTTGATTTATTGTCACAGCAGCTCAGCCGGACGGCCTCGTGAAACCTTTGTCAGGCTTCTAATCACACTGTTTTTGTTTGTTTTTTAATCGCCATTTTTGTCTTTTGCGCCTGTTAGCCTCCCGCTAACTGTTCCAATTCCTACTCAGAATCACTCTTTTTTTATTATGCTCACATGCTGCAATATGATATTGTGAAACTAGGGATCGCATGTTACCAGCATAGCCATCTATTCAAGACAACTGCACAACTTGGTATTTTAGCTTATATTCTTTCTTTATTATGGGATTCATCAAAACACAAATCAACTTGTTCTATCGCAGGATATCTGGCTGATACTGTTCTGTAACAATTAATTGTGTAACTATTTACATGCCAACCGGCAATGGCTTCATCGAAAATAGTACATTCAATTGACATTGTACAACTTGAAATTGTTGGACTAACATTCTGATCGATATTAGTAAGCCCATTATCCCGAGGAGATGATCAGTGTCTGACAGTAATGTTTCTATTTAACAAATATCCAATTACTGCTGATGGTTAAGGTCATGGTTTACTTTATTACACAGTTACACTGTGTCCTTCCTTTAATCTGCAGCTTCTTTGTCCTTAATGTAAACGATGTCTCGTGATTGTAATAATTATGTCCTGCAGCCGTCCTGCACTGTCCCGTTAAAGGAATCAATGGAAGGTTGCTTCTCGCTCGTCAAAAGTAGTAGATGTGGCTGAACTTCAGCACATATATCATTCATATTTATTTCACAATCATAGGAATTGTTAGAGATATCAGAGAAATGTTTGCTGTATAGGGCATTACATCTTCTTTGTTATGTGGGGGGGGTTGGACTTATTTTCCTAAATTGCTTCCAAAATTGCTGCTGTCTAAAAAATTGCCCACCTGCCAAAATTCCCTTGAAATTTGAGAACAATGTTGCTCCAAAGGAATCAAGAACAAGTTAATAATGAAGCTATGAATCTATTAGACACTTTGGTCTGGGAAAGTTTTAAGGAGGAACAGCTTGGCCAGGTTCAACAATCATTAAAAGGTGCTGACAGCGATGGGAGGACAAGTTCCCACTTTCATCTGATGACAGAGCTCCACGTCATCCCGCTGCTCTCTCCCTCCACTCCCTCACCTTTATTAACTCCAGACAGCAATGCCTTCCAGTCACAATGTGCCATCTCCACTCTTATAATATCATATAGAATCCATCAGGAGTGCTGTGTATTCCTGGCTTTCCAAGCTATACAATTTCCCCCAAATGTTACTGTTACCCAAAGACGCATCTTTATCTAGAGTTTGACACTCAGCATGCGGGCTTGTTAACATCTTGCTAAGGAGTGACAGCAGATTATATTCTTGGCAACTCATATTCATAATGGATCCGTATTTGCTTATTTTCTGTTATAACTTTAAAAAGCGTTGAAAATTGATTGTTTGATTTGCACGTTTATTTCTAACACTGATTTATTACAGTAATATATAAATAAATATATATTTTTTTTTACATAAACAGACAATTCTGAACATCTACTGTACATGGGGAGAGTCTGATTTAACATACTCTTCTGTTATTTGTTCAACCTTTTGGCTGCGCTTCTCTGAAATCTGAAATTTTAGGAACAGTTAGTTTAAATTAGATTTTTGAAAGGAGGGAAGGAAGGAAAGAAAATGAAATCTTTGTAAGAGAAAACCTTGTAGTTACTTTCTTATAGGAGACTTCTCATCAGGCTGAGTGGTGTTCTGAGTTGAGCCTCAGCAGTATAGTGGAGCAGATAATGCACTTTTAATGTAAAATCGTTCACAAGGGGAAAGAAGCACCAAAATTGGCACAAATACACCTTGTTCTTTTGATAAAACCTATTAGCCATGCAAAAATCTAGGGTTAGATTTTTGCTGATTTCTAGCCCGGAAATACTATTTTGGGGCAACTTTGTGTAGAATTGTAAAATTGTAAAATTCAAAATAGCTGCCATTTTAAAAGATGGCTGCCATTTCAGCCATTTTTACCATAGAATTTCACTGTCCAGGGCAATCTTGATGATTCTGGTGTCAAATGACAGGTTTTCGACTAGGGAAGATCCAAAATGATACATCAGAAATCCTTTTTATATCTCCTTCTGCCATTTACTCTGCATATTATTTTAAGTAATTTGAAAAATCTGCATAAACAACATTATTTTTGCAAAACTTATTACACAAGCTATGACTAAATAAACTCAGTATATTTGATCTAATATTTTTTTTTTTTTATATATACAGTATATAGAGATCTTGCTGTAAACTATTTACATATTTTTTTACGAAAGCAATATACTGTATACCTACAGTAGTCTGGCCAGTAATAGCAGCACTGTGGACTAGCGGGGGAAAATGCTCTATAATACCTTTACAGCCATCCACCGAAAGTACCATGCAGGCTGGCTTCATTGCACAATACACATCAATCGTTTTCAGCGTGTAGCAATGAGCTAGCGGGTAGCGCTGCTGCTGTTATTGTTTCAAAGGCAGCGGCGCAGGCATTTGAGATCAGCAGATTCGACACTATACAGCAGCAGAGGCATACAGATTCGACACTGGAGGAGTGGAAAGGAAATCCATATATGGTCGCAGCCGCAGTCAGAGCAGGTCGGAGCCTATAGACCAGTGATACTCAACTGGCGGTCCGCGGCCGGCACCCCCTGTGTGGCCCGCGATGGAATTGCAAAAAAAAAAGATATATATATATATATTCTTTTTACAGTGCACCTGAACGCAACATGCAAGATACCCGCTGAATAAGTGTCCAAATGTTCATGTCATTCTGGCCAATACTCCAATACTTCTGTTATAGCATTTCAGTCTGGAATATGGAATATCTTCAATAATCCATGATTTAGCTGCTAAATTGTCAAATACCGCCGTCTGCTCGCTACCCAGGCACTTATGTATGTACTTAACCTAACTAACTATCCGGTGTGCACAACATTGTCAGACTAAACTCCGGCTGACACCCCAAAAACCTACAATCCGCTACAGAAAAATGTATATTGTTTGTTTATTAACTGGCCCCTGGCCTTCTATCATTTCACGAAGGTGGCCCCCGGGCAAAGCAAGTTGAGTATCCCTGCTATAGACTCTTCTCACGGGGGACATTTTGTGTCGAAAAGGCAGGGTAAACACAGGTGCAAGCAAAACACTAATGAGGTTTTCCAACTTCCATGATTGGAATTTGGAAACCCTCATTAGTGTTTTGCTTGTACCTGTGTTTATTCTGCCTTTTCGACACAAAATGCCCCCCGTGAAAAGGGTCTATTGCAGAGCTTGCAGGGAGCGGAATGGGATTTCCATCCGGCACCGACTGAAATGGCAGGCAGTCACCAATGGCCGGGAGAGCTAAGTCCACCAGGCTGCTTCAAGCCAGTCAGACTGTATGTATAGCTAATAAAGAATGGGAGTCAAGGTGAAGACGAAATCAATGGTCACCCAGCAGGTAGTCCCATCCCCACCACGTCCATGTCTTCTGATGGCACACAGGGGACACAGGATTCTGATGGATAAATTGCAGACAATGCATTGAAGACATCTATAATCTTAATAACCTGACAATTCGAGAATCAACAGTTATGTTATAGAAAATGTGCATGTTTCTTGATCCACCCCCAGTCGTAAGGACTTTGTGCTTCTGATTGACAAAGTAATGATTGACCCCTTATGCATCCAGCCTGGTAGGCAGCACGCTTTACATGCTGGAGTAGAGCAGGTTGGATAGGAGGGATGGCTTTGTACAGCCTCTGCTTCCAAGCAAACTTATCCAGCCTTGCATCATCAACAGCATCAGCTGTACTGGACCTGTCATACATCATGACCACAAAGTTTTCCAAGATCTTCATGTCGGCTCATCTATTGGTAGATACTGAGTTTGCTGAAAACATTGGAACCCTCATTATAAATGTCCCAGGTTTGCCATGCAGTCTTCAGTAAATAAAGCCACACGTGCTATAAACTGACAGTCCTTCAAGTCAGTTTTGGTGGTGCATGAAGTCCTTCATCACTTGTATTAGTGGTAGGGAATGGACTTGGTTCAGGCGATGCATGCCCAGTGCTTGGCGGATCCGGATCCAACACACGTGGACCAGACTGCAACGACATCTGTTGGCCTCCAGAAAGACCCTGAGCACCTTGGGATGCGCCCACGCCTCAAGGTATGCCTGCTCCGTGGTCACCAGGGCCGTGGTCCAGGAGCAGCTGGACGAAGGCCGCTTCGCACCTGAACCACCTCAGTGACTCATCCAACAGGCGAGAAGCCACGTCACGGGTCAGAACGCCAGTGGCCTCGAGCAGCAGGCGGAAGCAGTCCAGGTGGCGCTGTCCATGTCAACAGAGGCACGGAACCTGATGAGTTCCTGCAGTATCTCCAGCCTTCACGCCTGGGCAGCACAGTAGACTGGGGTGTAATGGTATGAGATGCTTCTTCTGTTGGGGTCGGCCCCGGCTTCCAGGACGATCGGGACACAGTCCAGGTGACCCTTGAAAATGGCCCAGTAGAGCCGTCCAGCAATCAGCATCAGCTAGGTCTACCTGGGCTTCCTGGGTTATCAGGTAGGCAACACAGGCAGTGTGACCATGCTTGATGCATGATGCTCCAACAGTAGCCCACAACCCTCCTCTCACTGATCCACCTTCTGAAGCGGTCTTCTTGCAGCAGGGTCTTCAGTGTGTCCAGGTCTCCTGCGCAGGCGGCATCATGGAGCAGCTCCCTGTCGTAATGCCCTGCTCGCACAGCCATTCCTTCAGATCTGTCACTATACCGCAGCGACTGCATCTTCTTCTTTTTGGTGTTTTATGGCAGTTGGCATCCTCAATGTTGCATTACCGCCGTCTTCTGCATCTATCCATCCACTGACACCGACTGCATCTCAAACAAAAGGCTTTATGAAGGGACTGAAGTCTGTTGACATTATGACATAAATTCATGATTATGACATCATAAGATTACAGGATCATGCATATTATGACATAACATTAACTGATGGCATCATTCACTGAGAACATCACAATTTCTCAATTGACATCACTGATGACATCACAGTTGCTTGAGTGACATCACTGATGACATCGCAATTGCTCGAGTGACATCACAATACATACATTCAGGCGATGCCTCCTCATAGACGCATGATAGATGGGGTCAGCGTGGCGGAAACCACCTGACTGGCACGACACCTCCTTTCTGCCAGCCCGGAAATGTGGAGAAAGCGCAGGTTTTCAACCCTTAAACTTGCATGCTAACATCAGAGAAGTGTCATGTTTTCTTCTTTTTGCTGTTTAATAGCAGAAACAACCAGCGTTAATGTGCCTTTACGTCCCCCTAAGCCCCCAGCCTTGCATCATCAACAGCATCAGCTGTACTGGACCTGTCATACAGTACATCATGACCACAACGTTTTCCAAGATCTTCATGTCGGCTCATCTATTGGTAGATACTGAGTTTGCTGAAAACACTGGAAGCTTAATTATAAATGTCCCAGGCGGTAGCGTTAAGGTGCCTTTACCGCCCCCTACAACTCGGAGTCTAATGTTTTCCCGTTTTCCCCCACAGCCCTAAACGCAAGTGACGTATTGTGGGCGTTCCCACACAGACCGACTGTATTGCTCGAGTATCTTCTTACTTATCAGAGCTGTTTGAGAGGCATTATTTATTTATTTATTTATACATAATTTCTAATAAATGTTTGGTCAAATAATGTTTATACATATTTTTCACATTACTTAAAAAATACAGAGTAAATGGCAAAAGGATAAAAATGATTTCTGATGTATAATTCTGAATCCTCCAACCTGTCATTTGACACCAGAATAATCAAAACCGCCCTGCAGTGAAGTTCTATGGTAAAAATGGCTGAAATGGCAGCCATATTTTAAAATGGCAGCCATTTTGAAATTTACATGGAATAGATCTGGCTTCTCTGTGGTCAATAAATGTATGGTTTGATAGCAAGATCATTCATATTGGAATATTCTACACAGTTGCCCCAAAATAGTATTTCTGTGCTGAAAATGGCAGCCATATTGGAAAAATCTAATTTTTTGTGTGGCTAATAGGTTTGATCAAAAGAACAATCCCCAAGAGTATTTGTGCCAATTTTGGTGCTTCATTCCAGATGTGAATGATTTTTCTTTACTCTGCTCCACTAGTAGGGGATGGTGGAAGTCAGCCATAAGGAGCTGCATTGGAGTAGAAATGAAGGTCTTCTGCTGCCCCCCAGGGGTTTAGAGAGGAGATCACAGACTACCCTGCAGCCACCGGCTCTCTCTGCTTTGTGCTGGATTCATTTGAGTTGATGCATTAAATATACAGTAATGTTGAGGAAACAGAGATCTCAGGGCAGCAAGGTGGAGACTGGGAAGCCAGTGTCCTTTCTAAATTAATAATTTAAGATGACAGCCATGTGAAATACAATAAATACAATAAAATATCTGGCACGTATTTAGATGCAAATCAGTTCGTTTTGCCTTTCCCTTATTAATGTTTTACATTTGTTCTTTTACTACACTGCAGATATAATCCTACACAGTTATATATATATATATATATATATATATAGATATAGATATAGATATATATATATATATATAGATAGATAGATATATAGATAGATAGATAGATAGATAGATAGATATAGATATATATAGATATATATAGATATGTGTCTATATATTATTATTATTAATTGTGTAGAATATTTAAATGATGCATGGGCTAGGTATAATTTTATATATTTTGCATTGTATATTATTATTTTTCCGCTGCCCTGCTTTGCAGTTGTGGAATACATTTTCGGGAGACAGTCAGGGAAAATCAAATTAGCGTTTAAGTGACAATTAAAACATCAGCATAACATCAGATAAATTATTATGGTCTCTATTATCGAGTAAGCATTTATTCCAGCTGCAAGAATGAGGCCTTAACAACAAACCATCTGCAAAGAAGACGTCTTATTGGATCTCGTGTAATATGGAGCTTGAATTCCCTGTAAAAAGATGAGATGTTGAAGTGCATTAGGATGCACAAATGTTCCTAACATCTGTTTCCCTTTGTGTTACAGAGGATATCACTTTGTAAGAAGCAATATGTGCCATCAGTGACTGCTGGAATAATATTTGTGCTCCCTCGCAAACAGACACACTGTCACAGAAGCACTTGTCTACATTTTGTAGTTGCTTGAGGAAAATAATTGCCTTATCTGCAACTGTCAAAATGATGAATGCCCTGGAGAGCACGGAGAATTGACTGATGGAATTGGGGGGGAAATCTAATCCCTGATCTGAACACTTTGTATAATACATTAACCCCTCTAGTACAATAGGCTGCACAGAAACACATTTGTATAGACTTGTAGAAATAAATTCAACGGAGGCTGAAGGATCGATAGACATCAAGGAGTTATGGGCTCGTCTGTAGTGAGTCAATGCCAACAAGCAGGCAGGGCTTCATGAAAACATTACGTTTATTCAGACGTACAGTATGTGAGATGTTAACATATTTTAACAGATACAAAGATAATACCCTCTTTTATCTATTACATGATATATTCTATGATATATTCCAAAAATGTCTAGTATTATTTGCCATTTTCCTACTGTAAATGTTGTGTACTAGGGATGCATGATATTGGATTGTCCTCCCCCCACCCCCTGATATCCGATATGCAGCAGATATTTTCCAACTCTTTGGCCGATATATGAGCACTATTTTCCCCACCTAATTTCAACGTCAAGTCTCTCCTGTAGTGGAATTAGCACATTATTATTACGCATACTCTTATCGTGATAGCCCACTGGCAGATGCAGGCATAAATACAATGCTTTTCAAAATCTACACGTTCACTGGGCAAAATATGAAAGCTATCTTCAACTTACTTAGGTACGTTTTCTTCTGGGCTGAAGAGTCGGCATGTAATGTAACTTCAACTTAGGTTATGTAAAACATGGCATCTTTTTTGATTTATGTAACATTTTCTTTCAAATAAAACTAGGTATGTAAGTTAAGTATTGAGTTATTTGATTTAGTCAAGTGCTGCATCGAGCATTTGGGCATAATTAAAGCGTCATTTTGTCGGCCTGTCGTATCGTCAGAAATCTTTCCTTGCCGATGGCGATATTTCATTTTGAAGCTTTTATCGGTCGATACCGATGACGTGCTGATATCATCGTGCATCCCTATTGTCTACTCTGCAATCTGCATTGCAAAAAGCCATGAATTCTTCTTCATGATGACTGAAACAATGACAGACCATCTCAAAGTAAACACATCTTTCGGACAAGTCGCTGCTACTGCATCACTATGCACATCTGCATACTCAGCGATTCGTGTACAAATTAGTATCGAGTAGTAATTCTCACTTATAACATTATAATACTTTATCAAAAAGTAAATGTTTTATTCCAGGGCAAAGAATTAGGTGGCCTACAATCTGTTTTATTGAGATGGTTGGATGCAATCTTATCATTGGGTGTATATTTGAGCGACAATGTCAAAGAAATAACAGGTTCACAATTTAGTGCTAAAAATAAACCCCGTCTGATATGCACAGGAGAATGGGGTAAATTATCTTGTACTGTTGCTCTATCAGTCCACACGCAACAGAGTGGAAATCTCACTCAGATATGGAGGGATATCTTTCCTAATTAGAAACGATATTAACTTTTTATAACCTAATGTCCTAAAATGAAGTTTTCTCAAGTGAATAGCCGGCTCCTACCTGTGAACGAGTTCCATCACCCTCTTTTTGTCACACTCGGGTGGAATACATTATCCCCAATATTAGGAGCGAACATACCTGTAACACGTTAATGACCTCACACTTTCCGCACCATTTCATTTAGCGGGCCATAGCCAGGAAAAGCTAAATGCTTCACTCCCAATTCACTAAATTATGAATTAGCCAAAAGGTGAGGAGATTAAAGATTCAACATTTTCTTTTGGCCCGACCAATAGATGGCCTCTTCGCTGAGCTCGGATGGGATATCTTCTACCATTAGTTGAAAACTGTCTTGATATCCATTACGGAGAGCGATAAATATTGGAAGAGAAGAACGAATAATCCGGAAATGACCAATCAAAGTGTTTTCAACCTGAGAGGGCGCTCCAAATGACAACTCTTAATGGGATGTTGTTGTACATGATGCGGGGGTGAAGGATGTTACAGTGCATTCCTGAGAAATTACAATCTGTAGTAGAAATAAAATCAACCCCATCTACATCTGTGTGGGTGAAGAAATAAATAACCTCCTGCAATGCATGCAGTCATTGAATTGATATAGAATCATGGAAATGTTAAATTTTTTGTTATGAAATAGTTAGCTCCCAACCCAAGATTGATATTGATTTACATCAGTGTCCGACCATAAATGTCAATGGAGACGTCTTGACTTGAATAAGCTCGCCGCGCATTTTCTTAACACGGTCTTGAACAAAACGCACAAATGCACAAAACTAGTTTTAAACGGACGCTTTGAAATCATTGCAGTTAATGAAGTGCATACAGTGGTACTGGCCTTATCCCTTCTGTAACTGGCACTGACAGGTCACATGGCGCAAACTGTGATGTCAGAATAATTTGAACAAAATGCTAAATCGTTACGAAGCAGCGAGAGAGATCAGTGACTTGAAAGTGAAGTGTTTGCGCTTCCCCAAGGCTCAGTGGCATCTGTTCTACATGTGTGCAGCAACAACATCCATGTTTCACTATATTAATCCCAATTAATTGTGCCTGTATTGGAGCAAATATTTGACTTTGAAGCGCCAAAGCCTTAATTGAAATCTACTTTGCATACAAGTCTGTGCGTTGATTTCTAACATGGGGAAAAAAACATCTTTCCAAGGTTATAGCCCGATTTCCCACTAACAAGCAGCCTGTATTACAGCCTGTATTACAGCGCCTTGCATTTTGTCAACCACATCCATAGAGTCTATACTGCAGAAAGTGTTGATCCTGGACATAAATAAGTTGCAATGGGCAGGCACATTTTTCTCCTTAATTCTGTAAATTGGAAGCTTGTGAGACCAATAACGGTCTGTTAGTTCAGCCTGAGGCCACCAGGGAGAGCTGTGCCTGTTCCTCGGAGTCCCTGCGATGCACCACTCCAGCCTCAGCCCTGCCATGAGGAAACGTATCACTAATTACCGCCCTCTTATGACTGGTTTTATTGAGGTATCTACACAGTAATGGAAGTCTTTGCTTTAGTGCATAACCACCTTGTCTGGGTTGAACAGGCAGACTCAGATGTAGCAATTG
The DNA here is from genome assembly GCF_964638095.1 of Poromitra crassiceps. Classification (NCBI taxonomy): domain Eukaryota; kingdom Metazoa; phylum Chordata; class Actinopteri; order Beryciformes; family Melamphaidae; genus Poromitra; species Poromitra crassiceps. Next base: position 32,783,848 of record NC_139626.1, on the reverse strand, counting down.
GCCTTAGGAGTGACTGTTTTCTCCAAGGTGGCGCCGACCCTCCCTCCTCCTGCATTTGACCCTGAACTGTGTGAAATCTTATGACAGGATACGGATTCTGTCTTCCACAATCACCGTGCCCAAATGTGTCCAACGCCAGCCCTAATGCCGCTGATGTGTTTTTGCAAATTGGGACTCAGTGTTTTTAAATTGGGAAAAGAATGATGTGCATAAAACCTTGGCAGGATGTGAGGTTGTTGGGGTCTGTTGCTCCTGCTGGCCATTAACTAAGGATTAGTGATGGTGGGGTACACATCCCTTTGAAGAGGTCATTCCTCACACTTCCTCGCTATAGAAAATCAGGAAGCAATCATAAGAGAAACCATGCAGATGGCCCAGACAGGGAAGTCCAGGACTATTTTCTTTAATGACAATTAAGAGCTGGAGCAGGCGCTGGCATTGTGCAGACGTAGCACATCAGAACATTAGAGGGGACATCAGAAGAGGGGACATCAGAACATTGGAGGGGACATCAGAACATTAGAGGGGACATCAGAACATTGGAGGGGACATCAGAACATTAGAGGGGACATCAGAAGAGGGGACATCAGAACATTGGAGGGGACATCAGAACATTGGAGGGGACATCAGAACATTAGAGGGGACATCAGAACATTGGAGGGGACATCAGAACATTAGAGGGGACATCAGAACATTGGATGGGGACATCAGAACATTAGAGGGGACATCAGAACATTGGAGGGGACATCAGAACATTGGAGGGGACATCAGAACATTAGAGGGGACATCAGAACATTGGAGGGGACATCAGAACATTGGAGGGGACATCAGAACATTAGAGGGGACATCAGAACATTGGAGGGGACATCAGAACATTAGAGGGGACATCAGAACATTGGAGGGGACATCAGAAGAGGGGACATCAGAACATTAGAGGGGACATCAGAACTAGGGATGTTCATTTTGAAAAATTTCCATAATCGAAAATCGGGAAAATTAACGATCAATTATCGATTATCGATCATATTAATAATATATATATATATATATATATATATATATATTTTTTTTTTACAAAATGAATGCCTATGGCAGAAAATATGAAAGACAACGTGTTCTCCTCAATGAACTCTTTATTTCAATGCGTTTCCTCTCCAACACTCTGCTGTCCCCGGCGCATGCCGGTGTGAATTCCCCATGTTTAAAACAGTTTTGTTGGCACAAAGGCCCGTGCCCAGCCAGAAAACTAGAGACTATATGAAGCTCCACCTCACGTTAGTCGGCTGTGCAATGGAGTGGGGCGAGGAGGAACGAATTCCACCCAAACCTAGCCCGCAAAAAAAATAATAATAATAATAACAATAATCGATAGAAATTCCACATGATCGATTCCATTCCTTAACGATCAATTATGGATTTTCGATAATTGATGAACATCCCTAATCAGAACATTAGAGGGGACATCAGAAGAGGGGACATCAGAACATTAGAGGGGACATCAGAACATTGGAGGGGACATCAGAACATTGGAGGGGACATCAGAACATTAGAGGGGACATCAGAACATTGGAGGGGACATCAGAACATTGGAGGGGACATCAGATGCTCTGGCCATCACACAGTCATGCTTAAAGCAGAGTGGAGAGGGCAAACAGTGAGATGGAATATGTCTCCTTTTTGAAAGCGTAAATGGTGTTTACAAGCTCGTGGAGTCACTGTAACTCAGCACACTTACTTCAGTTTCCCATATATCTGTCAACACAACATATCCAAGCATGTGCCAGGCTGTAAATTAGACTATAAAAGTTGCTGGAGGGGATATGATCGTGATGTCACGCTAGTTTCTAACACTGCACGGAGACGCTCCGAGAACTTAAGAGTACATGCTGCTGAGTGAGATGACTGGACATCAATCATTATTCTAATCCTCTTTGAAAATGGAAGAGAGAGAGAGAGAGAGAGAGAGAGAGAGAGATGCAGTTACTCAATGTTGGAGTACACTGACCTCTACAGGGACATTGGGATAGTAGACAGACTTTTGGGTAGTGAGTCTGTGGATACTGCTGACATTCATTTGTCAAAACAGAGGAAAATTATGCATACATTATATTATTATATTTAAACTTAATTAATTTCTTCACATTGGGTGTCAGGGTGCCGTGGTAATAGATTCCCTGCCTATAACACAAGAGTCGCAGGTTCGAACCCCCGTGTTACCTCCGACTTGGTCGGGTGTCCGTACAGGCACAATTGGCCGTGTCTGCGGGCGGGAAGCCGGATTAAGGTGATGCGGCCTGGTTGCTGCACTGATGCCTCCTCTGGTCGGTCTGGGCACCTGTTCGGGGGGGGGGGCTGGGGGGAATAGCGTGATCCACCTATGTGCTACGTCCTGCCGGTGAAACTCCTCGCTGTCAGGTGAAAAGAAGAGGCTGGTGACGGCACTTGTATTGGGGTAAGCATGTGCTAGTCTACAACTCTCCCCAGATCGGCAGAGGGGGTGGGACAATGACTGGGACAGCAGGGGGAATTGGCCAAGTACATATGGAGAGAAAACGGGGAAATACAGGGGGGGAAACTGATAAGAAAATAAGAATAATTTCTTCACATTGATTCTGAAGTCAAGGCTCTCTAGTGTTGTGTGTGCAGTGTCTCCACACTCCTGCCTTGGTTTCCTCTGGTGGTCACTATGGTAAACTGTTAGCATGTCGACCAAGCCAAAGTGGCCATATAGTGTTGTGTACAGTACAATATTGAGGGCTTGTTCACTCCTTGAGAGTGGGTTCTGTATTTTTGTTCAAATCACTGACTTCGTAAAACCATCGCCCGCCGGTTTTACTGTGCTGCTGTTGCAAAAGCTAAATTGATGGTTGGGGATTGCGCATGTATTTAAAGTTTGCACGTAAACCTAGAGGTTCACGGCAGTTTGAAGGGCTGCAATAGACCCTTTTCACAGGGGCCATTTTGTGTTGAAAAGGCAGGGTCAACACAGGTGCAAGCAAAACAGTAATGAGGGTTTCCAACTTACAATCATGGAAGTTGGAAACCCTCATTAGTGTTTTGCTTGCACCTGTGTTTACCCTGGATGTTCGACACAAAATGGCCGCCGTGAAAAGGGTCTATTGTGCCGTGGGGCTCACAGTGGGAAATGATGCTGTTTACTCAGTTTAGCTTGACGTGCAAAAGTCAAATCACAAACATATGAATGATCTCTTTTATGAGGTGTACTTCTGTGTTTACAGAGTTGGCTTTGGTCTCTCCCAGTGAGGAGTCTGTATAAAGAGACTCTCTTTGCCCACATTATATTATGTATTATTTTTTCCTTGATTCTGATGGTGCTATTTCAAATGTTTTCAATTACAGTGAGTATGTCAGGCTTTCACAATTAAATTAAGCTTATTGTTATCAAGCATCTGTCACATTTTTCATATTCCTATATTAAACAGATGCATCATCAAGTGGATTCATACCTGAGCAGCCCTTTTGCTGTCTTCATCTGTTAGTGATGTTTTATGTTATGATGTTCCCATCTAGTGTTTTCTCTGCTTTAGTCTACACATTGAATTAAAAACATAATAAATGAATAAGAAAATAAAAATAAAGCTCAGAACCAGTAACTCTAAAACGAATGTATCCAAAACAGGAGAGGCAATGTCAGAATGGTCCCACACCAGAGGAGAGACATTAGTAACCTAATGTTGCCTAGCTGGACAGGCCTACATTCACACCCTTATTCCCTGTTTGCCATTCATTGCACAGAAAAGTACACAAATGTACAATTTCATGGTCCATACTAAATTGGACAGATATGATATGATATCATATATCATATTATGTCATAACTATGTCCTTATTTGTATGCATTAATCCTATACTGTATCCATCTATGTATAGATTCATGTACACAAAAGCCAAGGAGGCAAGTAAATTAGATTGAAGTTTAAAATGAAAATAATACAAATTCAAAAGTATGATTTCAGCACGTAAAAAATATACCTTACACAGACGCACACACAAATCATGCATAGGGAGGCACTGTGCTGTGATGTACGTTTTCTCTTAAAATAAATATATATATACCGGTACATATATATATTTTTGTGTAATTTGTGATGAAGAATTCCATGCAATCACTAGGGGTGGGAATCACCAGATGCCCCACAATACAATATTATCACGATAAGTCACGATACGATAGCATTGAGTATTGCGAATGCGATATATTGCGGTGTATTGCCTTTTTCCGCTGCAAATTATATCCCCAAAGGAAAGCTTAGTCAACATCTATTTTTAAGATAAAGTTTCCAGTCTGTTCATATCACTTCATACATTTTTATTGCGGCAAAATTGTCAAGCAGACAGGCTGACCAACACTGTCATAAAAACCTGTCATAAATGTGACATGCGCCTGACAATTTATATAAAATAACATTGCGATACAATGTATTGCCACACAAGATGTGGCGATAATGCTGTATCAAAAGGTGATTGTTTTCTTTACAGTACCTTCAACAAAGACAGACCACTGACGCATATATGACGCATAATAGTGGTAACGGCATAGCAACGTCCACACTTCAGTTGCAACAATCTAGTCTCAAGGTCTCATGGCAGCTCAAGCTTAACTACATCCCTGTTGATTACAAAAATCAACCATAATACAAATGAAATCAGACTAAAGCTACTGTAAACAACTTACTCAGTTGTGTTGGGTGTCAAGGATCCAGAGCATGTTTAGGCTACAGACAGTCTCCTCATTTTGACAACAATATTGTGTGTGGACCGTGGCCTTTGACTCAAAGGTTCACCTCATTACGCTGCTCAGTAGCTTCATTCTCAGTGAAAAGACTTGTTCAGTATCATCAAGTGATCCAAATACGATGCAATGCTCTTCTTAAAAGTCTTCAACAGTCACCATCAGTTTGTTGTTTAGAACCCACTCAGCTATAGATTGCAGCTTGCTGTTTGTTGTCTCAGTGATATGACTGTTGGCCCTGACGCACACTGTGAAGAATCATCTGTCTCCATACACCACACATCTCTAACACTGAGGAAGCTCCACCACACATCTCTAACACTGAGGAAGCACCACCACACATCTCTAACACTGAGGAAGCTCCACCACACATCTCTAACACTGAGGAAGCACCACCACACATCTCTAACACTGAGGAAGCACCACCACACATCTCTAACACTGAGGAAGCTCCACCACACATCTCTAACACTGAGGAAGCACCACCACACATCTCTAACACTGAGGAAGCACCACCACACATCTCTAACACTGAGGAAGCTCCACCACACATCTCTAACACTGAGGAAGCACCACCACACATCTCTAACACTGAGGAAGCACCACCACACATCTCTAACACTGAGGAAGCTCCACCACCACACATCTCTAACACTGAGGAAGCACCACCACACATCTCTAACACTGAGGAAGCACCACCACACATCTCTAACACTGAGGAAGCACCACCACACATCTCTTAACACTGAGGAAGCACCACCACACATCTCTAACACTGAGGAAGCTCCACCACCACACATCTCTAACACTAAGGAAGCACCACCACACATCTCTAACACTGAGGAAGCTCCACCACCACACATCTCTAACACTAAGGAAGCTCCACCACACATCTCTAACACTGAGGAAGCTCCACCACACATCTCTAACACTGAGGAAGCTCCACCACCACACATCTCTAACACTAAGGAAGCTCCACCACACATCTCTAACACTGAGGAAGCACCACCACCACACATCTCTAACACTGAGGAAGCTCCACCACCACACATCTCTAACACTGAGGAAGCTCCACCACCACACATCTCTAACACTGAGGAAGCACCACCACCACACATCTCTAACACTGAGGAAGCTCCACCACACATCTCTAACACTGAGGAAGCTCCACCACCACACATCTCTAACACTAAGGAAGCTCCACCACACATCTCTAACACTGAGGAAGCTCCACCACACATCTCTAACACTGAGGAAGCACCACCACACATCTCTAACACTGAGGAAGCTCCCATGAATCAAAGAAAAACGGATGCATGATATATTTTGGCTGATTGCCGATGCGATATATGCACACATATTTTTCCACCTCCTTTCAGAGAACATAAGCCTCTCCTGTAGTGGAATTAATTAACACATTATCATGCCTACTCTTACCATGATGGCCCACTGGCAGATGCAGACATAAATACAATGTTTTTCAAAATGTCGCACTGGGCAAAATAGGAAAAGGACTTCAACCTAGGTTATGTAAAACACTTAACAGTCAAGCATCGAGCATTTGGGCATAATTAAAAATATAAAAAAATAATTTAATTAAAATGATAACATTTTATTTTAAAGCCTTTATCGGGCCGATGCCGAGGACATGCCCATATCATCATGCGTCCCTAAAATAAACCCTTGGTGGTCTGTTGGATCAGTAGCGGCAAAACCACAACAGTGAAGTTTTTCTCTCTACATTCACAATTGTGTTCATATCTTTCAGTTAGCCAATCGGGGGCCATTTGCGGCGTTCGGAGGCCCCGGAGCAGCACGACTTCGAGCTGGGCTCCATCAGATTCTCTTACATGTCTGGCAGCGCTGTGATTATCAGCATCTGGGAGGGAGAGAAGTCAAGGTCAACCTTGGGAAAGACTTCTCTGCCTGTGAGCGACTGGTCAACTGCTTTTCATTTACACTGCGCCCCATGTGGGAGGCCGGCTTCACTGTACTTAGTGCTATTTTGTTTGCATTTTTTTATTACATCCCCTACGCACTGACGATTTGAATGTCTTATTTAACCCCTTATTTACTCCCAGCCTTTATTTATAGAATAATTACATTTGATTAATTACATGAACGTGAAGTTGATTTCAATTTTTAAAGCAATGATTATTTGATTTAAAGGTCCCAATTCGTGCAGCTGTAACCTCTTAAAAACGTGTGTCTCTGGTCCACAAAACATGATTCTGGATTAATCTGTCGAAAATACAGCAAGCCCGTTTGCTGTGACGGAGTTGTCCCTTCCTCATCTCGTCGCGTCCCAAGAATGGTTGGTTTTGCTAATTTATTCAGAACCAACAGCTCCCATTGGTCGCTGGGGAAGAGCCCGCCCCAGGCTCCCAGCGGCCAATCAGATTAGCGTCTGTGGACCAGCATGCTAGGTTGCGAGTTATCGTTAACTTAACGGTTACTACGCTAAAGAGGACATCTCAAAATGCCTAGACTTACCGAATGCACCTCCGCAGCTGCTGGATCACGTACAGCCGGCGTTGCTCCAGCTAGAAGTGTTAATTTTGTGGCTATAGACAAAATGGTGCAGATAGCTTGTGTGAGATACACGCGCGCAGTATGCAGAAGGAAGCTCGTGACGTCCCAATTCCCAGCCAATTCCCCTCTCGGCAAACGACGCGTTTGGGGGTGTGGCTTGGAGGAGACTGCAGGGTGACGCTGGATAGGGACAAATCCAACTGTGGCAGTTCTGAGCGTGTGACCACTCATTACAGGGAGGGCTGACAGCAGTATATATGCATTTACAAGTAAAAACAGCTTTTGCACGGAATGGGACCTTTAAAAAAAAAGTGTAACATGTTGTAGAGCAGTCATACTCAACCCGAGGCTCTAGTCTAGAGCCTCATGCGGCTCCTTTATGGGTAGTTGTGGCTCTTTTAAGTCCTACTTAAAATAAATAAATCTTTTTAAAAAATAAAGGGAGGAAAGGGAATTTTTGCAGATTTGTTTTTGTTTTTTTTGGTCAATGTGGTAGCCTAGGTAAACCCAGCCCCCACGTGACCTGCTCTCTCAGTTCCCAGTCACTGAGAACAGGTCTGAGAGCAGGTCACGTGGGGGATGGGTTTACCCAGGCTATCAATGTGGCTCCTGAGTAGGGCAAGGTTGAGTCCCACTGTTGTAAAGTGATCATGTGGCCTATGTCTTTTTCAGAATTGTGCCATTGACAGGAACACTCATGAGCGGGACCAAGCTTTATGAAGCAATCCGCTTCGGTTCTGAAGAACCTGGATAAAGGTAACACTCACACACTGCAGCTCCTCAGATCCATTGTATCTCACCAAATGGTTCCCTCATCATCTTCACACGAGTCCTGACCTCAGCAAAGCAAAGAGAGGAGTGTTTTCCCCTGGTAGGGGCCTCTTTCCTGAACACACATTACCAAGGTAGTTAAAAGGGAGCGGGGGCGGGGCTCTCAACGTTTTTTTTTTTCTGGCCAAGGTCCAGATAAGACTTTTCTCAGGCATTTTGCTGGGTAACAGGTCGATGAATCAATGATCAATTTAAATTATTCTCCATTTCCAGTGTTGGGCAAGTTACTTTCAAAATGTAATATACTACATATTACTAGTTACTTTCATTTGAAAGTAATAAGTTACTTTACAATATTACTGTCTGTGTAGAGTAACTCATTACTTATTACACTACTTTTGCATTACTTTTACCAAAACAACAGCAGCAACAGAATGACATTGCCGCCCCGGAACCATCCTGAAAAATAATTTCAAATTCCTTGAAGTCAGTGTAAACGATCCAAAATTCTAAATGTTATTATTTTCCTTTCTTATTGTCATCTATAGTGGTTATTTGCATAAAAACACACAGTTTGATTAGGAAATGATTGTATCTTTTTTAAATATGTGCTTTGATTTAATCAAATGTAAATCAATTTGTAACTTGAGTTACTTGACAAAGTAACTGGTATAATATTACTGAAAGTAATAAGTTATATTACTGAGTTACTGCTAAAAGTAATATATTACATGTAATATGTTACTTTTGTAATGAGTTACCCCCATCACTGTCCATTTCTCTTAGGGCTGAGCAATATATTGATATTATATTGGCATTATGATATGAGACTAGACTAGTTTTAGATATCATTATCATGATATGGCATAAGTGTTGTATTTTCCTGGTTTTAAAGGCTGCATTACAGTAAGGTGATGTAATTTTCTGAACCTACCAGACTAATTATATCCACATTACTGATGATTATTTATTAAAAAAAAAATCATTGTGTAAATATTTTGTGAAAGTTACCTTTCGCAGAAAATACCGAGATATATACGGTCGGCTATCATGTATCGTCAGTCAGCCTGAAAATACAGAGATATCTGGTCCATATCGCAGCCCCAATTTCTCTGTAGAACACCAATGCACCATATCTTTTTTTACACTTCACATGTCCGTAACTGCTCATAGGTAACACAAAGCCACGCAGAGTCAGTGCTGTGAAGAAGGCCCTTTCAGCCCAATCAACTGCTGCTCATCTGTCATCTAGCATGAATGATAGGTCCTGCCCTTACCACCTGTTCTGCACATTCTCGTGGCACACAGATGTTTGTTTGTGTAGCTGGAGGGGATGTTGCTGCACTGCGGGGCCAGCAGCACTCTGACCCTCACCGGTCCACACCGCCCTGCCTGGACACAAGTCTCCTCTGTTCTTTGTTTCAAAGTATGCACACCTGTATTCATTGTGGCGTCTGTCCTCCCTTGGCTACAGTAGCGTTCATTTACACACAGGTGGACATCGACAACGAGCGGCAGCGGTGTCTCATTTTTGTGTAGTACTGTAAAAGGCACCAAAGTCGATAAAAATACGGAAGGAAAAACGCAATAAAATCTTCTGATGCATCTACAGAGCAGCAATTGTGGCTGCCTATGAAATGTGAAGCATGCCCAGACTGTGACTGTGTCTCCCATTTGTGTTTTTATTTTGTTTGTTGTGGTTTTCTGCGAGCGTTGTTGTTGTCAGTCAGACAACAACAAAGACATGATTGCTACTTGAGACGGGATCAACTTGGGACGATATTATTTTGTGAGATGTCCTCATCTTTTGATAAGAATCTCACAATAACAGAAGGCGAAGAAGGCGAGCTCCTTTGTCTTCTCCGGCTCTCTTTCTGTAACACGTGGTTCCTTCAGAGGGGATTTCAGCCGGACTTTATCTTCGCCCACCAGAAGCCACAAGACTGCGGCCTTGTGCGCTAGAAATAGTGCGTCTTTGTGCATGAGAAGCGGCCGGGGCAAAGGTATGAAAATGTTCCCTTACTGCTGCCCCCATGGCAGACAGACTGGCCCTGTAAAGAGAAAGAGAGAGAGAGAGAGAGAGAGAGAGAGAGAGAGACATAGAGAGTGACCACTCAGGAACCGCTGACCAGTTTCCTGTATTTTTAGAGGAGGCCAATAATAGTATATAGGTGGTGCGGTCTCACCGCTGTCCAGCAGATATAGTGTATATATAGTATATAGACAAATCTGTTTAGGGGAGAGTGGGGTGAGTTGTGCCAGTGGGGAAGTTGTGCCACCCCTTGTATCTAGAAAACCATGGAAGAAATTGGTCATGTGACCACACATTTTTGAAGAGGCATCCATTTTACTCACTCTGCAAAGAAGGGAGGCAGATGGCACAAGAGCTAAGCACATTTAAGTTCAAAAAACTGTTTTTTGCCTCTCAAAGTAAATTTTTTATGATCAAGGTTTATTTATTGTTGTGTCTGAACAATTATAGACAAGCTTGAAAACATTTCACACATGTGTTAGTGTTTTAGTAAGCTACAATATGAGGCTATACTGTTAGCATGATGTTAGCTCCAAACCAGCTATATGATACAAGTTTGTTAAAATGGTGGGGATGGGGTGATTTGTGCCAAAAGGCCTGGGTTAAGTTGTGCCAGTGCAGTTGCAGTTGATTTAGTGAAATTTTATTTCATTTTGTTCTTAAATGTTTAAATAGACCTTGTTGAAGAATATTGCAGTATTGGCAAGTGTAGCCTGGCTCTGTGATAGTTGATTTTGTTCATTTTGAACATCATTTTTATTTCTGAAAATGTTAAATATGTAGGTCAACTGCTGCTACCGTTTAGCCTTGTTTAACCCTGTTATAGTACACTGGACTTTAGTGTTATCTTTATTTTGTCTTGCTTTGATATAGCATTACAGTATATGAGATGAAAATGTTCTGTTTTACTTCAGTAATCAATGGCACAATTTACCCCAACGTATTCTCTCCAAAGGCACAACTTACCCCGCACCGGGGGCAAGTTGTGCCAAGAGACCACTTTTTTAAGAATCGCCATATTTTTTTAACAGTTTATTTAAGATCCAAAGGGAGTGTTCCCAGTGGTGCACAACATCCTGAAATATATTTACATATTGTAGTTGGAGGCATTACTGTCATGCCCTCACTTTAAAGACACCTCAAGTAAAAAGTGGCACAACTCACCCCACTCTCCCCTACTGTATAGACTATACAGATTTCTGGTACTAAATTTCTGGTACTAAAAAGTGTATATTATGGGATGCCCTGGGAATACCTACATTACATTATATCATATCATTACATTACATTACAGTACATTATATCTTGACTGCACGAGTTTGAATCCTTTCTTATTCTGTATGGCTCAAATTCTGTCCCCTCTACATCGGCGGGTTAATTTCTTTTATGTCCACAGCTGTCCCATTTTAAGAGCATATTAGGAACATGACACTTATGACCATATGATGATCCTCATTGTGTTGGATTGTGAGCGGCGTGCTGTGGTGCTCTGGGGCGGTGCCACCCTGTCCGTTTGCATTGCACAAAGCACAGGGGTGCGTTCAGACGACGGCTTTATTTCAGCACAGTGGGTTGTGGCCAACCTCTATAGACATAAGAATTATCATGAATATAGCACAGAACGCTATTTTTGTTACAAGCCCATCTTCAATGTATCATCGTACAATAAATATTAAAGAGAGAGTCCATTTCATGTTTGCTATGACAACTCCATATTCTGAATCACACGACAGGGTATTACAGCCTGTAATTATTGTTCCAACTTTGACTCAAAATAAAACGCCTCTCATGTCTTGGTCAGCGCTGTGCACACTACACTGTGTGTGACACAAATGATTCCTTGTCAGCCATTTTCTTTAGGACAGAGACAGAGAGCTAAAAAGACAAAAGTGGAAATAAAAGGTGGAAATCAAGACAGCGATTTTGAAAGATTTGAGCGTAACCACTCCTACATCTAAAGCTGGATCCCTGCTGACCTCTTCCGGTGGTCACTCTGGTGTACTGTGCAAACATGTTTTCAAGACGTTTCTTGACTCCTGTCATCTGTTAGTGTTGCGGTGAAGGATGCAGACAGCGTCACATGGTCGCTCCTCACATGGCATCTGTTACAGTAGGTCAAAAGGAAAAGGCTGCTAATTACACTGTTGAGACCCGGCCCAGCAGCTTTTCTGTTAAGCATCCCCCCCTTCCCGTTTCCTCCAAATGTACGTGGCCAATTCCCCCTGCATGTCGCGATCGTTGCTCCTCGATCTGTGGAGAGTTGTAGAGTACATGCTTCCTCCGATACATGTGCAGTCGCCAGCTGCGTCTTTTCACCTGACAGCGAGGACTTGCAGCGGCAGGATGTAGCAGGTGGGAGGCTCACGCTATTCCCCCACAGTTCCCCTCTCTCCTACCGTCCCCAACCCCCCGCCCCGAACAGGTGCCCCAACCAACCAGAGGAGGCACTAGTGCAGCGACCAGGACACATACCCCTAATCCGGCTTCCCACCCGCAGACACGGCCAATTGTGCCTGTATGGAGGCCCGACCAAGCCGGAGGTAACACCGGGGGCTCGACCCTCGTTTTGGTAGGCAGGGAATCGACAGTATACTACACTGCACTACCCCAGACGCCCAGTCCTAAAACGGTTCTGCTTGTGGTATTGTGACTGTAGTTCAGTAGGTTATGCTTGTGTTATTGTGACTGTAGTTCAGTAGGTTCTGCTTGTGTTACTGTGACTGTAGTTCAGTAGGTTATGCTTGTGTTATTGTGACTGTAGTTCAGTAGAGTTATGCTTGTGTTATTGTGACTGTAGTTCAGTAGGTTATGCTTGTGTTATTGTGACTGTAGTTCAGTAGGTTCTGCTTGTGTTATTGTGACTGTAGTTCAGTAGAGTTATGCTTGTGTTATTGTGACTGTAGTTCAGTAGGTTATGCTTGTGTTATTGTGACTGTAGTTCAGTAGGTTCTGCTTGTGTTATTGCGACTGTAGTTCAGTAGGTTCTGCTTGTGTTATTGTGACTGTAGTTCAGTAGATTCCGCTTGTGTTATTGTGACTGTAGTTCAGTAGAGTTCTGCTTGTGTTATTGTGACTGTAGTTCAGTAGGTTCTGCTTGTGTTATTGTGACTGTAGTTCAGTAGGTTATGCTTGTGTTATTGTGACTGTAGTGCAGTAGGTTCTGCTTGTGTTATTGTGACTGTAGTTCAGTAGGTTCTGCTTGTGTTATTGTGACTGTAGTTCAGTAGGTTCTGCTTGTGTTATTGTGACTGTAGTTCAGTAGGTTCTGCTTGTGTTATTGTGACTGTAGTTCAGTAGGTTCTGCTTGTGTTATTGTGACTGTAGTTCAGTAGGTTCTGCTTGTGTTATTGTGACTGTAGTTCAGTAGGTTCTGCTTGTGTTATTGTGACTGTAGTTCAGTAGGTTCTGCTTGTGTTATTGCGACTGTAGTTCAGTAGGTTCTGCTTGTGTTATTGTGACTGTAGTTCAGTAGATTCCGCTTGTGTTATTGTGACTGTAGTTCAGTAGGTTCTGCTTGTGTTATTGTGACTGTAGTTCAGTAGGTTCTGCTTGTGTTATTGCGACTGTAGTTCAGTAGGTTCTGCTTGTGTTATTGTGACTGTAGTTCAGTAGATTCCGCTTGTGTTATTGTGACTGTAGTTCAGTAGAGTTCTGCTTGTGTTATTGTGACTGTAGTTCAGTAGGTTCTGCTTGTGTTATTGTGACTGTAGTGCAGTAGGTTCTGCTTGTGTTATTGTGACTGTAGTTCAGTAGGTTCTGCTTGTGTTATTGTGACTGTAGTTCAGTAGGTTCTGCTTGTGTTATTGTGACTGTAGTTCAGTAGGTTCTGCTTGTGTTATTGTGACTGTAGTTCAGTAGGTTCTGCTTGTGTTATTGTGACTGTAGTTCAGTAGGTTCTGCTTGTGTTATTGTGACTGTAGTTCAGTAGGTTCTGCTTGTGTTATTGTGACTGTAGTTCAGTAGGTTCTGCTTGTGTTATTGCGACTGTAGTTCAGTAGGTTGTGCTTGTGTTATTGCGACTGTAGTTCAGTAGGTTCTGCTTGTGTTATTGTGACTGTAGTTCAGTAGGTTCTGCTTGTGTTATTGTGACTGTAGTTCAGTAGGTTCTGCTTGTGTTATTGTGACTGTAGTTCAGTAGGTTGTGCTTGTGTTATTGCGACTGTAGTTCAGTAGGTTCTGCTTGTGTTATTGTGACTGTAGTTCAGTAGGTTCTGCTTGTGTTATTGTGACTGTAGTTCAGTAGGTTCTGCTTGTGTTATTGTGACTGTAGTTCAGTAGAAGTGGCACTTCCTCTGTATTTGGAGCGGCGCCAAAATGTGCCAGCAGTGTGGGACGAGCGGCGCGATCTATTCAGTAGTGTTAAATTTTTTGAAAGACCTCTTCACTCTCGCCTGGTGCTCACACAAAAGGAGGTATTGATGTGCTCTTGGTAAGGGAAGACTGAAGCTTTTGTGTCCCCCGCCAGAAACTGGCTGAGGAAACTGTTCTTTCACAAAACCCATTCCAAAATGCAAATGCTGCACATCTCGTACTTGAGAAACCTGAGTCTATTTGAAGTCTCGTAGTCGTGTAGCAACACAGCAATTTTCGAAATGATATTCTTTTTATACTCGTATGTGCCATTTAGATGATTTTACCCAAAGTTTCAAGGATACTGAATGTGTTCGACCTGTAATTCTTATTTGTTTTTGCTTCGTTTTGCGTAGTCTGTGCTTTCTTAATTATGTTCATTCTGGTTGTGCAAATCGGTGCATTGCATATATGATTATGCAACATAGCTGTTGATGTCCCAACACCCAAGTTACTTCAAACAGGAACAAGTTAATTGATTGCACCAGAGCAAACAGACGTCTTATTTAGGCCCAGACTACAGCACATGCTTGTTTAAACTCTGGTGAAGGAATGAGAGTCAGAGGTTAAAATACCTGCATCAAGAGTCAATATGAGAATGACAACTCTTCAGCAGGAAGCAGTACCTTGTTCTCTTGTTTTCTTTGCACCACCTGCTGACACAACCCCAGGTATTTGTTTGACACTACTCTTCTCCTTCACCCCGTCTTGCACGGGACGTCCCGGCCTAAGCCAGTGCTTCTCAATCTTTTTGAGCCGCAACCCCCCAAAAAAACTTTAGGCTGGGGTTCACGACTCCCCCTCCCGCCGCAAGCCAACCCAACGACAGTGCGCATGCATTCACACACTGATTTCACTCACTGAAATGGTTTTTATAGTTTATATAGCTTTATAATACATGAAACCATTGGTATGGGAGATGTAATCATCATGGGAGAAAAATATTTTATTTTATTTTTTCTCTTTTGACAATCCTCCTGCGACCCCCCCCCCCCCCCCCCCCCCCCCCCCCAAATAATCTCATGACCCCCTAGGGGGTCCCGACCCCCAGGTTGAGAACCACTGCGGCCTATAAGCTAAAGTCAAAAATACACTCCCAATAAGGTCATTTGTTTTCTTTCATCCAGAACTATGACAAACCACCATGCTAGTTTGCTAGAACCATTGACACATTTGATTATCTTGGTTCCCTACATCCTTGTTTCAAACCAGAATGGATACACTATATATGGATATAAGTTTAGAGCAAGAGTAATGCTTCAAAAAATGTTTTCTCATGGGACAAGATGGAGGGCGTGGCAATACTTTACATAAACAGTGAGTTAATCGTGAAAATGATAAAGGGGATACCAGGGAAACCACATGCCAACCAAGAAAGCCAAGTAGGGAAGCAAAAGATTGCGTTGTGTTTGCGT
The DNA here is from genome assembly GCF_964638095.1 of Poromitra crassiceps. NCBI lineage: Eukaryota > Metazoa > Chordata > Actinopteri > Beryciformes > Melamphaidae > Poromitra > Poromitra crassiceps. Next base: position 32,767,995 of record NC_139626.1, on the reverse strand, counting down.
GGAAAATCCCTGGTGTGTGTCACAAGTCACATGGTGTGTGTCACATGTGACAGCCCTTGGCCCTTTAGGCCCAATAGACCCTTCTCACGGGGGCCATTTTGTGTCAAGAAGCCAGGGTAAACACAGGTGCAAGCAAAACACTAATGAGGGTTTCCAACTTCCATGATTGGAATTTGGAAACCCTCATTAGTGTTTTGCTTGCACCTGTGTTTACCCTGGCTTCTCGACACAAAATGGCCCCCGTGAGAAGGGTCTATTGGCCTGTTTGTTTAGTTGCTGAGCTGGGAGGAGAGACTCGTCACCACCTACCTACAGTAATCAGCTAACCTCCAACACCTGTGTGGGTGTGGCTGCTCACTCCTATAAATGGAGGCCTGAGCAGTCAGTCTCTCTCTCCTCCTTGCCCTGTTCAGTTGATTTGTTTCAGTTGGGTTTGACATTGATTTGTGCCTTTACACTCATCCACACATTACAGACACTACTGATTTGCTGATTGACCTTTTTATTTAGTTTATTTAAAATAAATTTGATTATTTTGTATAAAAGTCATGTGTGGTCTCCACTTTTGTCTACGCCTTGAGCCAGGTCGTGACACACATGTCACAAGTCCTTTTCTTGGGACTTTAGTCATTCCTAAAGCATTTCCAAGCAAATGACCTCTCTCTCTGGGTGAAGTGTTAAGGCAAGCTCTTTCATAATACAGAGGAATCTGCTTATAGTGATCATGGTTATAGTGATCAATCGCTTACCGGTATATTGATCAAAAAGCTTGGTCCTGTCAGTAGTTGGCCTGGGCGAATCCATCTCGTGTAAAAAAGTATGCACCTGGAGGTCAGTACGTTGACCTGGGCGAAGTACATACCTCCTGCACAAAGTTACCTTGTGAACATGCTCCTTGGTGTTCCCGAATATTGCGTAGTTTCCAATACCGAGCCTTTATTCACATGCCAGAGCATGTAGTTTCTGCTTTTCCATTCAAAATGGCGGTTGTTGTTCTTCTGCTTCCCAGCGGGGAAACAGCGCCATCTCTGCTGTGTCTACGGGTGGAAACCTGTAATTACAAATCGGAAAAGGCAGAAATGACATGCTCTGGCATGTGAATAAAGGCTAGATATTGGAAACTATGCAATATTCGGGAACACCAAGGAGCATGTTCACAAGATAACTTTCTGCTGTTTCATTGTGATTGGTACGTTAGTGAAGATGTGAAGCCATTTGAAGCGGGGACCGCAACTGCCTCTGGGGTCGCTACTGTGAGACGCAAAATGAAAAATGAAGCCTGAGTCTCATGTTGTAAACGTACACTGCAGTGGCACAGCCAAACGGGATTTCATTTTGGAAAAAGTGGCAGCCCTAATTTAGATACGAGGATGCTTCGCGCCATGTGATTATATCTCAATTCATCCAGCCGATTCACAGCTGTCATGTGCAATGTGATGTGCAATGTGATGTGCGGGAACGAGTCGGTCGTTTCAAACCGTTTTATCACAAACTGGGAATAGCTTGTTACCACAGTATTGTGACGTGTGTTTTGATTGAATGTAATATATTTGTAATCAATAAACAATTCACACATTCTACTGTGACATACTGTTAACCAGTGGTAACAAGGGATTCCCAGTGTGCCATTAATACGTTAGAAAGGATCGGCTTGTTCTCGGCACATCATAGCGACGATTCTTTCTTTCAAGTAACGTTGCTTCTTCTGCTTCACTCTCAAGTCCCCATAGTCTCAAAGGAAATATTATAGAAATATTGTGATAACAGATAAAATGTCTGTCTGTATATGCGAGACTGCTGTGTTTGAAACAGCTGGAAGCCTCCGCTAACTTATGGTATGTATTTTGAAAGTCAATAAATAGCGAAGCTGTCTGTTTCATTACTTTATATGTAACTAGTACAGCACAGAGGCAGGTAGATGTCATGTAGCCGGAAACACCCTATTATATAGTAATAATAATCTCACTAGTATACTTGTATAATCCTTGCTTAATTGCACAATTGCCAACTGTGCATGCTCAGTCAGGATGGCTTGCTAAAATGACATCACTGATTTGCTCAAGTGACATCACTGATGACATCACAAGTGCTCAAGTGACATCACTGAGCAGCGCACAATTCCCCAACTGCACATGCTCAGAACGGCAAGTGACATCACTGATGACATCACAATTGGCTTGATTGACATCACTGATGGCATCACAATTTCTCAAGTCACATCACAATTGCTCGAGTGACATCACTGATGACATCACAATTGCTCAGGTGATCATTATTCTGACTTTCATCTGAGAACTCTAACTTTAATATCAGAATTCTGACTTTAATCTCAGAAGTCTTCTGACTTTTTTCCTCAGAATTCTGATTATTATTATTATTATTACTAGGCATATTGCGTGCTACGTGCGCTTCATTCCTAGGGTGGAGACTGGAGACAAACAGACACAACCACCACAGTGCCCACTTAGCCAATTTGAACTATAAGACACTGATGACATCACAGTTGCTCAAATGACATCACTGATGACATCACAACAATTGCTCAAGTGACATCACTGATGACATCATCACTAATGACATCACAATCGTGGCTGAACCACACCGCTCACTCAAGATTATGTGAAGGACAGACAGACACTGCTGGCATTATAGTGTACCCTCATTGTGCGGACGGAAATCACATACCGCTCTGTGAGGTTAAAATATATACTTTTTCTTAAACAACCACAGCCATCACAATGATTGCTGTTTTGTTTCTTTGACGCATACTTTGGTGGCTGTAATGGTCAGAGAGCTTGGGCCACTGCCCACATCCACAAACCACATGTCATCTCTGTGGCATTTTTCACTTGTTTTGCAGAATCTAAATCCAGAGAGAGAGAGATTTATGTGAATTGTATTTCCGTTACTGCAGCCATTTCCTTTTCTCTCAAAGCTTTTAATGGTGTGGTCTGCCACAGCGGGGTGCACACAAAAAAATCAAATATCATATCATGATACAGTATGATATGATATATGATATGATATGATAAAGCCCAGGGGTGTATTCTGTGAAATAGCCTGATCAAACAGAAATATGCTTTCTGCTGAAAGATGAGCAGACATTAATTAGATAAGGATTTGACACGGTAATAAGGTTGTCATGTTCATAGCAGAAACGGAGGCCTCTTGGTTTGATTGCAACTGGTTTAGAAACAATGGCCACCCCTCTCCCACTGCAACAGACAGTTTAGCCACCACTGCATGAGAGGAAACTGTGACAGGAAACCACTTCTGATCTTTGATCTCACTAACTACCTCTGGCTGGCTGCATAGAGAAAAACACCATGAACAGTCAACCTGCAGGTTACCCTTTCCTGTTGAAGTTCAAACTAAAATGTGTCTGACTTTAATATGGTAACAGCAAGACAGTAAGTAGCTCACAAGACATTTGATCCAGTGCCATAAAGTGCTGATGAAAAACAGGTTTTATTGCCAGCATTTTATTTGAAGCAGCATGATACTGGCCATGCAAAGCTTATGGCATGGCAGTTTGCCTGGGCCCTATAAACAATGCTCAGAGGAAAACGTTGGGGTGTCTAGCAGAGTTTCAAAGTAAATGGGAACCTGTGAGCACATGAAGGTAATGAAACTATACATCGACTGACACAGCATGCACTGGAAAATCATCTATATATAGGTTTTTGACGATGCGGCTAGAAAATGATCAGATACGAGTGAAAATCATAATAATTATAGTCATTCTCCTATTAAGCAATTTTGTCTGACAGATGATTTTAGAAAACTTTGATTTGTCTACTCATCACTCATCAATAGCTACAGTTTTATGCGACAACCTGAGTTTTGTGAATGGCATTCCCCAGTATGAGTTATAGTGCGATTTAGATTTATGCCTCCTCTTCGCCCATCCACCGTGATTATTGCTTGCAACAGCATGACTTTTATGTATCGCTCTGAGACACGTCTGAATCACCTGCATTTTGTCTGTGTGTCACAGATCCAGCATGGCATCATTCTGCGCTTCGGCTAACGCTGTTTTGCATATTCCAAAGCCCTCGTGGCTGATGTGGCAGGGCACATATAACAGGGCAGGAGGGCGGGGTTACCTAAGTGCCCTCAGTTTACTGCAGAACGGGGGGAAGAAGGCCTTCATTCAGTGGAGAGTGGTTATTTTATTCTATATTTGCCCCGACCATACAGTGACTCCACCCTCCACACGTCCCACATAAAGCCACTGCAATATAAGACTCTATGAATGAGGCTTCTCCTCATTAGGTCTTCACTCATAACTCTGCAGAAGTGGCGACACCATTGTTCAAAAAAAGAGATAAATAAACAACTGGCTGAACCTCACCAATGTGACTTATTGATTAAAAAAAAAAAGTATATTTGAAGTGCATTGAGGTGGCATAGGAATGTGAGACAGACTAGTGAATGAAAAAATGGGAAAATAATAAGCCACTTCTTTTTTTAGTGTTTGAGATGAAGGGAGTGAGAGAGAGAGAGAGACTGCAGCCTCCCATGGTTTCTGTAGGCGGGTGGGGTCAGGTGGAGGAAAATGACTTGGACCACATTATATGTAAATCTGGGGTAATTGCTAGGTTTGGAGACTTAAATAGCCGGGCCCGGGCCCGCACAGTGGTAAACACACTGGAAGGCATGCAGCTGCCTCCACACTTTGCTTCCTCCAAGACCAGCTTGTCACTTTGCACCAAGCTTCAACATTTGGTGCAGATCAAACTAAAGAGGGCAGAGACACTTGAGTCAATAAGTAAGTACCAGCTTGTAGTGAGTGATGGTAGTTCACAAGCAGAACTAGTCAATTCATGTCTTTCCTTGTGTGTGTGTGTGTGTGTGTGTGTGTGTGTGTGTGTGTGTGTGTGTGTGTGTGTTTGTGAGAGAGTGCGCGTGTGTGTGCGTGTGTGCTTGTGTGTGTGTGTGTGCAACAAGTGACAGTGTATACACTGTTACACCCAGGCTGGTGTACATTCTTGAGTAATTTGCTTCTGCTTATTATCTCCGCCAGGCGAAGCCAGGAGGAGATTATGTGTTCGGTCGTGTGTGTGTCTGTCTGTGTGTGTGTGTGTGTGTGTGTGTGTCTGTGTGTGCCTGTCTGTCTGTGTGTGTGTTACCGTCTGAGACACCTGAAGTTGTGCACGCTATTTCACCGACAGTTTTCACACTATACGTAGGCATGCGGGGACCTCACGTGCGGCTCATTGAGGAGAGGTGTGCTATTACCAGTGTTGGGCAAGTTACTTTCAAAACATAATATACTACATATTACTAGTTACTTTCATTTGAAAGTAATACGTTACTTTACAATATTACTGTCTGTGTAGAGTAACTCATTACTTATTACACTACTTTTGCATTACTTCCACCAAAACAACAGCAGCAGCAGAATGACATCGCCGCCCCGGAACCATCCCGAAAAATAATTTCAACTGCCTTGAAGTCAATGTAAACGATCCAAAGTTCAAAATTGTATTATTTTCCTTTGTTATTGTCATCTGTAGTGGTTATTTGCATAAAAACACATGGTTTGATTAGGAAATTATTGTATCTTTATTTAAATAGGTGCTTTGATTTTATTTTTTTTATACTCAATTTGTAACTTGAGTTACTTGACAAAGTAACTGGTATAATATTACTGAAATCCTATAAGTAATAAGTTCATTACTGAGTTACTGCTAAAAGTAATTACATGTAATATCTTACTTTTGTAATGAGTTACCCCCAACACTGGCTATTACTTTACTAAAGAGATTCCTCATGCAGTTTTTGCAATATTCACGATTAAGTGCGATTCCCTCTCCCCATTCACTTGAATTGTTTTTTATATATATATAAAAGTAGCTGTAGCTCAGAAACCATAAGAGCTACAGCTACCAAACTTGATAAGTAGCTTCATATATTCGTACTTTACTATTGGCAAAAAAATTACACCAATTGACCTGATGGTGGCACTATAACATCCCTCTTTACGTTTGGTCCATAGTGTCTACAATCAAAAAATGTTTCCTGGATTCAGGTCCTTATACGCATGATGTATGGTGTATGATATAGGCCCAACCATTCCCGAATAAATATATTTTCCGGCATTTTGTCCAAAACACTTTTTTGTTGTTGTTTTCGCTACTCCTCCTACAAACTCCTCCAGGTCTTACTCGAAAAAGAGATCTTGGATCTCAAGTAATTTTCTCGGTAAAATAAAGGTGAAATAAAAAAAATGTTATCCAATTTTCACCAAACCACGACACACAGCATGTCTGGTCTGTCATGCACAAAACCTCTCTCATGTTTTCTTTTCTTTTTTTAAGCCCCAATCAGGTAACTTTTTCACCTTAATATAACAGCTTTTTAGTCATTGAAGATGGTACAGTGACTTGTAACAGGGAGAATGTCACCTCTATTGGTCACACACCGCCCTCCAAAGGCCTCTCCTGGGACTAAGTAGTTTGGTGGCTGCGTCCCGGTGGCAAGATGCGTGCATGCGCTGTACAGCGGAAGCGTTGTGTTCAGGAAAAGGAAGTAACTCTGTGCGGATTTGCTACGAAAATGATGTTTCACGTAACTATGGATTATTATTTCATCACGTGGTGAGTAGCCGATGTCACAACATGTACATAGAGCTTTGTGGCGCTGTTTTGCTGACTTTGAACGGCGATATCAATACTGGGTGCAATAGTATGGGCAGTTTCTCCAATAGCAAAACTTGGAAAAGTTGAAGAATGGGACTTTAAGTCTGCACCGTTGTGATATAATCGACTTCCAAGTTTTGTGGGTGGAGCCTATTTCACAAAAATCAACATAACTCAAAAATATATTGTCTGATGCTACCCAAACTTGGTGCAGTTGTATGCAGGTATGTACTCAGAGCTAGTACAATCTTTTTGGCATGATTTCGCTTATAGGGGGCGCTATACCAATGTTTCAAAATTTAAAAGGCCATAACTCGGTGGTTGTAATGTAAATCATAGAAACACTATTCCTTGACTGTTGTTTTCCATGGGTCGAGCTGCATCTATCCATGGAAGCCCGGCTTATTTCCCTCCTCAAGGTTTGCCGCCATTTAGAATTTAGAATCTTCACCAAACCACGACACACAGCATGTCTGGACTGTTCTCCACAAAACCTCTGTGACGGTTTTTGTTCAGCAGGATAATCTTCACAAACGTGAATCACTTTTATGACTTTTGAAATGTAAATGAGTTTTTTTAAACGCGATTTTCATAAAACGCTTCAAAAGGCATACGAGTGATTCACGTTTGTGAAGATTATCCTGCTGAACACAAATTACCACTCCCACTGTTAGCCACAGACATTATTTGATCCATTTAAGTGAAATCCCCATTCTAAAACCCCCATTCACTTTCCCCCGTAAGCTCCAACATGTCCGGGACTTCCGCCTTCCGACTACAAAAATACGTCAACCCTGCGGTACTCTATCGGCCCTTGTCACAGCAGCCATTTTGAGGTCTCAAAGCAGGGAAAACAGGTGTAAGCAATTAACATTAATGCCAGTTCCACTCTAGGGTGTTCCAGGGCCCTCATTAATGTTATTTGTTACACCTGTGTTTACGCTGCTTTGACACCCAAAACGGCTGCTGTGAAAAGGGCCTATTATATTTGTGATATTCTTACGATGTCAAAATTGAAACCGTCATCTCACACAAATTGAGATTTGTTCCCCCCGCAGTTAATGAAAGTGAAGTTTTATTGTAACAAACAAATGCAAAAGAAACAGACAGGCATATCAACAAAGGCCCCAGTATCGGGGGCCTCTTTTTTTATCACCAGCCAAGAGACTTGTGTCAACAGCCAGAGACCTGCGGACAAACCTCACACAATCCTGCAAACCAGCTGCAGTTGGAATGTCTGCATACAGTAGCACTGTAAACATCTGCTTGGACAGAACGGGTCCTGACACTGTCGCCACGACAACTTCAAACAACTAGCCAATTAGAAAACATGCGTGTACAGCAACCTACAGTATACATGTGCAAGAAAAGTGCCCACTGCAGGGGGGGAAGGAGTTTGTGGAGCACATTCAGAGCTGGAAGTCATAATGACCCTTCAGCAAACAGAAGAGAAAAAAATAAATTAGCATGAAACAACATCCCTTCTTAATCTTATGCGCAGAAATTACATGGCAAAACATTGGCATTTCCTTTCCTGCAATGAGCATTACTATACAAGGCAACTCATTCATTTGGCCCTGTATTACATTTCACTTCAAGTTTCTTTGGTATAAAAGCGGCGTCTGTTGCTAGCTCAGGATTTGTTGGACAAAAAGAAGATTAATCGAAGATTCCTAAAGCATTTGGAACAGTTGATCACTGTTCACAAGCACACAGTTACAATATCTCCCTTATGCCTTATTTACTTAAGGAGTTCAAATGATTTTGGGACAGACTTGCAATACAAGCAATACAGTTTGAGTTGGAGTGAGAAAGTGATCATGAGTGCAAAATAAAGACAGCAACCTCTTTTTACTATGCTCTACTCATATGAGGTTTCAACATTGTTTCAACCACCTATCTTTAATAGTTAAAGGCAGTATGTATGTCTGTTCAACAATACCTTTTCTTCATCAATCAATTTTTTTAAATAATATTAAACTTTAAATAGCACACCATCAGAAAATATATTGTTCTCTGTATAAGGCTACTAGTCCCTAATAAATATCAGTCATCCCAGAGTTTTCCCAACGGTTGTTTTTATCTGTCTGGGTTCAGAGTTCATGTTTGTCAATGTCTATATAAAGTTGAACATCTTTTCCTCTATCAAACTGATGGACTTGTCTGTTAGCATTTCTTCACTGTTCACAAATTTGTACCCAAACAGCTTCAATGTTGGTCCACAGACTTTCTGTACAACCTGGGCTATTTTGAAAGGTATACTGAATCTCCATTTTTCGACTTGTTGGGAGGAGTTCTTCTGTGTAGAATACACACCACTGGCCTCCTTGGAGGCCTGTGTGTTCTTTAGGATCCACAATTTCACTTGTGGAGTGAAGGGGATTCCGGAAAACCTGTACATCTCCGTTGCCTTCCTCATTGGGAAGCGGGCGATGTCCTCGTAGCGCACCAGCATGTAGCGCCGGCGCAGCCACGCCGGCTGTCTGAGGCCGACCTCTGCAGACATCCTGATGTTGTCGCAGTTCCCTTTCAGCTTCCTCACCTCGTCATCATCAATGGGCACATCCCCCTCCATGGCCCACTGCTTCCAGTTCTTGTATTTGGCGGCGAAGGCCACCATGCGCGAGGCCAGTACGGCTCGAGGGTCCCGGACCAACTGAATGAACTTCACGTCGAGACGGGGGTCCTCGGCCAGCGGACGCAGGGTCTCCAGTTGACGCACCCTCACCGACTTGATGGCCCTGTGCTCCTTCTGGAGGCAAGACTCTGAGGCCATGGTCAGGTTCAGGGGTCCGCAGCGCCTGGTCCTGCAGTGATAGCGCTCGAAGACCCCCTTGACGAAGGGGCTGCAGACCGAGTCCTCGCACAGGGAGCTGCTGGACTCCCTGCGGAAGAGGCCCGGGGTGACGTGGTCCACAGGGAGGGGGTCGATGAAGCTCTCCAGCAGGGAGAAGTCGCACAGGAAGAGCTGCCGCAGCACGTCGCGGTACGCCGGGGCTGCCGCCGAGGCGTTGGTGCCTCCGGTCTCCAGCGTCAGCATCCGCTCCACGTGCCACAGCGGCTCAAACAGGTAGAACATGTTGTCGCCCTGCTGGTTGAAAAACTCGCCCACAAAGGAGGAGCCCGTCCGGGTGGTCGCCAGCAGGAGGATGTGCTTGCGGCCCCCGGCCACGAGCTCCTGGTGCTCCGTGTAGTTCTCCAGGTGCCGCTTCAACAGCACGAAGGCAGGGTGCAGCTTGCCGAGGGCGGGGAAGGATGCATTGTGCTTCAGCAAGACATGAGAAGAACCGCTGGGCTGCAGAGGGGTCTGTGGGGTCTGCTTTAAGGTGAGCTTATCTGACACCCTAAGAGTGTGGGAGGAGTCACAGCGTTACGTTATGTTGCAAAGGTAAGAACAACAAAGACTCATTATGTAGCTTGACATTTGCAATGAGGAATGCTAGTCAAATAGCTTGAAAGAGATAGGTGTGGAACACCAAGGCATTCTGACTGATGGCTGAAATGGACTAACCTTGAGATAATGTTGTTTTCCTTCTCGATGATAACAAGTGCCACAACAAAGACAATGGATATTGTGTATTTGATCCTCATTCTTGGATGTAGTTGTGCCTGGATATCCTGTTACAAACGGCTTCTTAATAGCTTCTGCCAATCTTACAAGCCTCCAGTTGCCTTCTTAAATAGCCTTCCAGTTATTTGTATTCCCCATCGTGGACGGTGTTTCATCCTGTAAAGGAAAGGAACATCACACTGTCAGTCACACATTTTGCACATTTGAGCACGACTGCCTGTAAGTAACATGCACTTGCTCTCAATTCTTTCTGTCAGAGCACAGGGAAATCTTCTTTTAACTAGTCATAGAAATTCGGACGTTAAAAGCCATATTCTATTCTACTCTATTCTTGCATTAAAGAATTTACCCACGTCACCCGACCCACGTGGGGTCAGTTCCTGTACTCATGGAATGAGTAACTGGGTGGAGAAAGATAGTCTTGATACGATAGACTGAGAACCTGCGATGCAGGGGGGCACGGTGGTGCAGTGGTAAGCGCTGTCGCCTCACAGCTAGAAGGTCCTGGGTTCGATTCCCACCTGGGACGCTGACTGTCCGCATGTCCTTGAGTGCCCACCCGGGTGGGGTCGTCAAAAGGGCCTTTCTGTGTGGAGTTTGCATGTTCTCCCCGTGCCCCCTGGGGGTTTCCCTCATATAGGAACCCCACACCAAAAACATGCAATATCCTGGTCGCTGATGTGGTGCCTCCTCTGGTCGTTAGGGGCACCTGTTCGGAGGGAGGGGAACTCGTTGGAATAGGGTGATCCTTCCACGTGCTATGTCCTACCGGTGAAGCTTCCCCTGTCAGGTGAAAAGAAGCGGCTGGCTAACTGCCCATGTCTCGGAGGAAGCATGGAGCCAGTTTCGGCTCTCCCCAGATCGGCAGAGGGTGGAGCAGCAACCAGGATAAATACATTAAAATTAGCACTAATGTGGGATAAAAATGGGATAAAAGAATCGGGGGGGGGGGGGGAGAGAACCTGCGATGCTTACTGTCGTCAGCGTAGATGGCTTGTAGTGTACAACAATAAAACAGGGGTGTCAAACATGTGGCGCGCTGGGGCCAGAACCGACCCACCAAAGGGTCCGATCCGGCCCACAGGTTAGACTTTGCAAAGTGTGAAAATTGCACTGAGAAGTCCATTCCAATTTTTTTCAAGCTCGGGATTTGACTCCTAATATTGATGCACTTGTGAAGGCTCAGAGGTACCAGCAGGGGCAAGTCACCATATTAAGTATTCATGTTTTCTGTAGTCATCACTAAATGGTCAACTATGTTTATTACCCCTGAATATAGAGAATTGCACAGTTGCTTCCAACTGTAATGCACAGTTACAGACAGTAGATTTGATATGATCGGCCTGTTGGTAGCTGAGAAAACCCTATGTGAAACCGTGTAAATTGGGAGGTGTTGTTATTTATCCACCTTATTTCTAGCTGCCATGATGCCTGATGGGTGCTTCTTCCGCTTCCGGTGTAATTTTTACACTGTTTTAACTTGACAAAAAAAACGTCTATGAGGATTTTACAACAGCGCCATTCAGCCGTGTCGTTCGGGTGCTGGGATAACGTAATGCATTGTGAGTAGTCGGCTACTGTGGCTAATGCTAACGGCTAGCGTAATAGACTTTACATGGCAGTAAAACGCCACTGAATGACCAAATTGATTTAACTTTTAACCATTTCGAGTAACACTGTTTCCATACGGACCCGCAGCGTTGGTTAGTTGTTTATAACGTGACTATATTTATAACTTTTATAATGGACTCCAGCTTCCGGTTTATATTTCGGGTCTGCAGCCGAGTACAAAGGCTGCAGAAGAAGCCTGCCTGACTCATTGTTGCAAGCAGCTTGCAACAATGAGTCACGTTAAACCGGACCTTGTTCCCACAATTATTTTTTACAGTGGGGCATTCAAAAATAAGGTGGATAGGTTATTATGCATGAGTTTCTTGGTCTCACCCACTTGAGACCAAAATATTGGGTCCCACGTGGCCCGTGGACTAAAAAGAGTGTGACACCCGCTGCAATAAAGGAATCCATACATGGCCACACAAAACACTTCTCTTTCTTGTGCCTCCTCTGATGTCTTTTCTCAGAGACAAAAATGTCATATCTTGAAGATGATAAGAATAGAAAATGGCAGAATGTTTGACTGGAATTCAGTCTTTCCCACGAGGAAGTCTTTGTTATCTTGAAGTGCACCAGTGCATTTCAGGGGCATGCCCACCCACCATGCAAGTGCTGAAGGCTGGTACACATAGAGAGAACAATGTTTATGAGTCTGTCTTTGTAGCAGTTAGTTAAAATGGGTGGAATAACAACTCTGAAGGTGCTAGTGAAATATAAATGACAGACTGCAACAGGGGGGGTTGTGACGTTATTCCACAATTGCAGCGGTGTTTCCTTGAAGTCGGTGTTGTCTGGGATGGTGTGATAACCCTATCCCACTGATGGACGCAGAACAGCCTGTCCAATCTGCCAGCTGCTCCTCCATGTCAACACTGGGAGGAGATCTTTTCCACAGAGCCCTTCACTGACATGACTGGGCTACTGCTACAGGAGGCCATCTGCTGATAGGCTAATGGCTTGCTGCGCCCCCATAATATACCACAGTGCCTCTAAAACACTCACTGGGAGTGAGGGGGTATGTAGGCAAACACTAGGAGGTATAAGTACACAGTACACAAATTGAGGGGGGAAACCTGCTTGTCAGAGAGCCATAAATCGCGACTGCAAGGTATGCAGTGCCGTACACAATACTACTAGTCTGACGAATAATACGCCTCTACCTGGCAGGCAGTGGGGCCGTCAAATTAAGATGTTTGGTCGCTATTTGGGGGATATCATGCCCATTCCTGAAAGATTAATATTAGGTTACCTTTGAGATAATGGCAGCTTGGCACAGATCCCTGACTAATCTTGGGATTTAAGCAGAATCCTGCATACTTTGCCAGTAAAAGAGCCACTGACAAAATTAGAAAAGCTTATTTTTTTATATATATATATGCGCCCACTAAAATGCTTAGGCTGAAGCGGACCTCGCAAAACAACTGCTTAGGAAGAGAGGACAAAGTTGGATCAACAGTCAGCGTTGACCCCTGTGTCCGACATGTGGGTCAGTGAAAACATGTGTTGACGGGATCCTTCAGGTGCTACAGATAGTCCAGACTGAGTGTGTCTGTGATTTCTCATGGATCACTGTTAAAGGAGCCCATGTCTGGCCCCAGGGCCAACCCATTAGTGAGACTGCTGCTATTAATCAGCAGAGCTACAACCAATAGACCAAGCGTTTCACTACACTACAGGAATTGAGCTTTGTGGTTCACAGGAAAACAAACACCATGTAGGAAGTGAAGAGCTGAACGCTGCCAGCTCTTCTCCGTGCGCATCATTCTCTGCAGTGTTTATTGAGCCTGGATCCCTCTGACTTTTCTGTTCAACACGTCTGAAGGGCCACTTCTCGCATCCTGTTGCCACTTCTGTCCCAGGCCCATTTGGAGCACTGTAGCCAGTCCAAACGCCTGCACTCTAAACACAGGGGAATGCTTGGACACCGCCTGCGAAATTCTCTGAGAGGGAATGGGGAAGTTTTGCAGCTCCAGAGCACTGTTGACGTGGAATGGTGTGTAATCAAAGTGTGAACAGCCCCGTGCACTGAGGTACGCTTTCACCAAGAGGAAAAATCAACTCCGTCTTGCACCACCCTGCCGCATGCCACAACCACAAAGCTCTCTTACACAGAGGAGACTCTAAAGCCCCTTTGGGCTGAGATCCCAGCACATAAACTCCCGGGTCATTCACACGTCAGAGGGTCAGTGACTGAGCTCCTGGATGTTACTTGTCCTACAATTGGAAACATAGTATTCTGCCTGAAGAAAATTAGTGAATTGGAAACATAGTATTCTACCTGAAGAAAATTAGTGAATTGGAAACATAGTATTCTACCTGAAGAAAATTAGTGAATTGGAAACATAGTATTCTGCCTGAAGAAAATTAGTGAATTGGAAACATAGTATTCTATCTGAAGAAAATTAGTGAATTGGAAACATAGTATTCTACCTGAAGAAAATTTGTGAATTGGAAACATAGTATTCTACCTGAAGAAAATTAGTGAATTGGAAACATAGTATTCTACCTGAAGAAAATTAGTGAATTGGAAACATAGTATTCTACCTGAAGAAAATTAGTGAATTGGAAACATAGTATCCTTCACACCTCTTCAGGCTATACCTGAACCCTTCTTGAACCAACTGCTCAACAACAACAAAAAATCCTTCCTTCAACTATTAACAAAAATGCTACTTATTCCTTCAAGTATTGACAAATGCCACTTATTCCTTTTTAAAAGTGTTAGCTGATGCAGACTGTGTTGCACAGCTGATTCCACTACTGTTGACAAAATGTACTATTGTAAGTCGCTTTGGATTAAAGCATCTGCTAAAAAATGATGTAATATAATGTATCATACCAGAAGAAAATGATTGAATTGGAAACATAGTATCCAGTGGACATTAAACATTGTGAAAAAAGAGTTACATTTGTCTGAGTAAACCTACAGCAGATCTGAGTAAACCTACAGCAGATCTGTCTGAGTAAACCTACAGCAGATCTGTCTGAGTAAACCTACAGCAGATCTGAGGAAATCTGTGGTTGAGCTCTGATATTGCATCATTTTCTTCTGCTCATTTTGTTCTTAAGTTATTGTACAATCGTAAGCAAGACACATAAATTCATAAAATCACAATACGTTACACATGTCTCTAAATGAGACCCCCCCCCCCCCTATTTTAAGAGAGATTTTTGTTGTCTGGGTGAAAGATTTCTGTTTTCTGGGTAAGAGATTTCTGTCTCATGGGTCGATCTCTACAAAAGTGAACACATTCTGTGCAAGAGCAGTAGTTACAGCCATGGGACGGAGTACGTATTTAGCTGTTTTAGATCGTTCTCTCCATAAAACAAACAAAAAAGCTAGATCAACAATTCATCAGCACCTGACCTACTGTATGTGGTCTGAGATTTCATCATTTATATGGAAAACTACAACCACAGCAATTATCTCAGTTTATTGCAGCAGACACTCCTGCTGTGTAAAAAGAGCATGAGCTGACATTTTGAATATTCACAAACCACTGAGGCATGCGACACGTTTGATCATCTGCTCATAACTAAACCACACATGCACCATTTATCATCTTGTTACAAATGATTTTAATAGCTGCCTCTTATTTCATGTAAGTCTCATGTGAAGGAAAAATCCAACATCAGCCAGCCGAGCCCAATTTTTGGTTGAATGTGTAGGCTACATTCACAATCTATTGCAAAATCCCATTACAATTGCTATTAGAAAAGGGCCGTTCTCATTTTTGACATAGGTTTACAGATGCATGGCAAAAAGGAAATTGTCTTTTGTTTTTGCTTCACTTCCTCTCTGAAGAGGTGGTTCCGCCCAAACCACACAATGTACTATTACACGAGTTCCCCCACAAGAGCATTTGCCTTTCTGATCAATGATGTCTGTTGCCTTCAAATTAGCACTGACAGCATACTGCCCTGGTGTATTGCTGTTTCAACAGTGTTGTGCAGCAAGTGCGGGAAGCATGCTCTCACAGAGCAGGTTGTGTCTTACATGAAAAGGGGCAGTTCAACAGTTAGTCTGTGACAGCCATGGGACATCATGGGGGGGAGAGAGGGGGGGGGGGGGGTATCAGTATCCTCGTGCTGACAAGTTTAATTAAGGTCGGAGTGTGTAGGCTAGTAGGCTATACGCAAGATCTGGTTACTGATAGAATATGCTTGGGACAATACCATGATTTTGTACTTGGTATGGGTCAGTGGAATAAGATCCAGTGAGGTCATTTAAAGGGTATTTTAAGTCTCAAGTAAAAAAAAAAAAAACATGCAAGCCTACACTGTCCTGTCCGCAGCGGGGGTTTTGCAGACACACGCAGAAAGCAGACGTTGTTTGCTGTCAAGTCGCAATCTTTCCCGACAGGTGGATATGCAAATGAGAGCGCAGAGGCTATTTGTTGCTAAATTGTTTAGCTACTTTCTAGAGGAATAGGACCCCTTATTTAGGTTAAATGACCAAAACCATAAGGCAGCCCTTTTCAATTTGTATAGTATCATTCTAAATGAAAGCCTATTTAGGCTATAGGAGTAGTAACTTGTCTGTTATCAGTATACCCACCATTGTGTTGAGACTCAACAAATCGTAGAGAAATCCTGTGTGCCTGATGGCATCCCGCATCATATCACCCGTTAAGCTGATCAGCCTTTCCTCACCGTGCGACTCCAGGTAGAAATTAATTCCATTACTCAGCAGGAGGACTCATGCTAGTTCACTTGTGTGACCGAAAAATTCAATCCAAACGAAGCACGTGGGCTACTTTCTCCAAGTGTGAACTCGGCAACAGATGGAAACATGTTTGAAAGAGCTCGGCGTGGTCAGGCATACAGGTTCAGGTCAGGTTCTCGAAGTGATTCCTCTGCTCTGGCCGCTGCGTCTCCAGTCTGAGCCACTGAATGACAAGTCTGCAGTCAATGAATCACATGGGAAAGTTTGGTCCCAAAAAAAGCGGAGCTTCCCCCACACAAGAGGCGCACTACACCGTCCCCCGTCGCCCCCTCCCTCCCACACACACACACACACACACACACACACACACACACACACACACACACACACACACACACACACACACACACACACACACACACACACACACACACACACACACACACACACACACACACACACACACACACACACACACACACACACACACACACACACACACAAAGTTGTCCTGACTCTTGCCTGTTATCACTTCCATGGTTATAGCTCAGTGGTTATGACCGATAACAAAACAAACTGGTGAGCGAAAACCTATGTCAGGGTTATTAATAACATGTTTTGTTATTAATGTTGATATTATTTTATTGTAATTTATTTTAGGTCTTTATAGCCACCACAGAAAGGAGAGAGAGAGAAAAGAACACCACCTAGTGGAGTGCATACGGTTGTGCCTCTCAACTTTTATACATAAATAGGCTATGGTGGTTTGTGTGTAGAATACAATACAATGTGTTTAACGTTATGCTATTTATAGACGAAATTGGGCAGTGGAAAAATCAAGAGCTAATTTAAGCATTTGGATTTTTATTATAGCCTTAAATTGCAACCCTAAAAATACATCAGTGCATAATAACCCATAATAAGGGGAATTGAGGCTTGAGGGTATGAAACAAGAATTGCATTAAGCTACATTTATATAGGCTAGGCCTGCAGTATGATATGTGGTAGGCCAGTTGCCTGTTTCTCATGTCATCAGTGCTGATGTCATCAGTGATGTCACTTGAGAAATTGTGATGTCACTTGAGCAATTGTGATGTCATCAGTTCCTGGCTGAG
This sequence comes from Poromitra crassiceps, assembly GCF_964638095.1. Classification (NCBI taxonomy): domain Eukaryota; kingdom Metazoa; phylum Chordata; class Actinopteri; order Beryciformes; family Melamphaidae; genus Poromitra; species Poromitra crassiceps. Next base: position 32,750,385 of record NC_139626.1, on the reverse strand, counting down.
GCTATATAAGCGGTGGGAGTATAAGTAGGGAGAAGAGGACAAGTGTCGCATCATCTCCAAAGTCTCCACCCTAGGAATCGAATACAATAACAATAATATTTCTATCTTCGGATTACAGTCCACTGATTATCTGGTTTCTAGTCAATAGTCATTTATTTTTTGTGTTCATTGGTCCTTTTTAAGAGCCAATTGTGGGGTGTTTTCTCCCAGAGGTTTTAGGTGTTTTAGGTTTTATTTATTTGCACCATATGATATCAAACATAAAGTAGACATTTAAGTAGACTCAATATTTAGAGTGCAGAGCCACTTGGATAAATACACAATATACAATAAATAGAATATACAATAAATGTATTTTAAATTGTTATCCTGCTAAGTAACCAACATTTTTACTAAATGTAACTGTAATCTTGATTACATATTTTTTCTGTAACTAAGGAATTAGTTACCTTTTTTGTATCTTGATTACAGTAACTGCATTATATGTAATCAGTTACTTCCCAAGCCTGATCAGTGATAGGAGGATTGATGTAGGTATGTACAGCAAAGTGCAGACCAACTTGAACTTCAAATGATGACGGACAGAATGAGAATTTTCAGGAAGGTTGCAAAACAATAGAGACACTGCATGAATATTTGTATCATTTTATTGTAATTTATTTTAGGTCTTTAGCCACCATAGAAAGGAGAGAGAAAAGAACACCACCTAGTGGAGTGCACAAGGTTGTGCCTCAACTTTTATACATAAATAGGCTATGCCTGGTTTGTGTGTAGAATATAATAAAATGTGGTTGTAATATAATGTGGCTTCTAGTTAACTTAGTAAGCTGATCTAAGAGGCTAAGTACATGTGTGTGATGTCCATGGTGCAGCCATGCAGTCTCTCAGCAGTAGGGCTGCGGTGGCTCAGAGGGTTGCGTGAGGACCGTATCAGGTTCTTTCCTTGCAGAGACCTGGGTTCGAATCCAGCCCGTGGTTATTTGCTGCATACCCTCCGCTCTCTCACCATATCTTGGCTCTCCCCCGTCTTCTTCTTCCTCTCTGTGACTCTTCCTCCAGGATTTCTGCAGAAACCCTGTCCTCCTCCTCACTGGCTGGCCAGGGCTCAGTCTCCTCTGTGATTGGCTGGACAGTGGCCAGCAGGGCAGGGACAGTGAAGCAGGACAGGAAGCGAGCCTTGAGCAGCTGGTAGACAGGGTCAGCCGAGAAGCACACGGCCACCAGGTGGCGCACGGCCGCCGCAGGCTCTGCCTCCGGGTTGAGACCGGGGACTGGCTGTGTGTCCTCTGGAGGGTCAGATGTGGGTTCAGCTTTAGGTCTCTTCGGGGTGTGTTTGGGACGGGCGTCCTGGGACAGCAGCTTGAGGGCGGAGTCAGTCAGAGCCTTCTTGGCGCACAGCAGAGCACTGAGCTTGCTCAGACTGCTCACGAAGGGCGGTAGGTAGGGCAGAGCCACGCCCACTCTGGGGGCCGCCGCCCCCCCACGCCCGCTCAGCCACTCCTGCACCGCTCCTCTGGACTCCCGAAACATCAGAGACGGGTCAAACTGCAGCACCCCCTTCCTGAGTGCAGGGGGCACTGCCGGGTCGGCTCCTGTTGGAGGAGGTGAAGGGTCTCCTGGTGGAGGAGGTGGAGGTGCTGTACCCTCAATCAGTGGAGAATGGGCGACAGGAAGAGATCTGTGAACAAACATGTGAGAGGCCAGGAAGGAGGGAGGAGTCTGCTGCCTGGGTACAGCCAGGGCCTGCTGGCTAATGGTCAGGGGTTGTTGAGATACGGTCAGGGGCTGTTGAGATACGGTCAGGGGCTGTTGAGATACGGTCAGGGGCTGTTGAGATATGGTCAGGGGCTGTTGAGATACGGTCAGGGGCTGTTGAGATACGGTCAGGGGCTGTTGAGATATGGTCAGGGGCTGTTGAGATACGGTCAGGGGCTGTTGAGATACGGTCAGGGGCTGTTGAGATATGGTCAGGGGCTGTTGAGATACGGTCAGGGGCTGTTGAGATACAGTCAGGGGCTGTTGAGATATGGTCAGGGGCTGTTGAGATATGGTCAGGGGCTGTTGAGATATGGTCAGGGGCTGTTGAGATACGGTCAGGGGTTGTTGAGATATGGTCAGGGGCTGTTGAGATACGGTCAGGGGCTGTTGAGATACAGTCAGGGGCTGTTGAGATATGGTCAGGGGCTGTTGAGATACGGTCAGGGGCTGTTGAGATACGGTCAGGGGTTGTTGAGATATGGTCAGGGGCTGTTGAGATACGGTCAGGGGCTGTTGAGATACAGTCAGGGGCTGTTGAGATACGGTCAGGGGCTGTTGAGATATGGTCAGGGGCTGTTGAGATACGGTCAGGGGCTGTTGAGATATGGTCAGGGGCTGTTGAGATACGGTCAGGGGCTGTTGAGATACGGTCAGGGGCTGTTGAGATATGGTCAGGGGTTGTTGAGATATGGTCAGGGGCTGTTGAGATACGGTCAGGGGCTGTTGAGATACAGTCAGTGATTGTTGGGATACGGTCAAGGGTTGCTGGGATACAGTCAGGGGTTGCCGAGGTTGGAGGACAGGGTGTGGAAGGAAGAGTGTCTGAAGAGGAAACGATATAGGAGACATCTGAGGATGCATGTTAGGAGGCAAGTTAGGATGCATATTAAGAGGGATCAGAGGGAGACACATGCATGGAGAACGAGGCTGCTTCTGTTGCATCAGTTGCTGCTGTTGAAGATGTAGAAATGGTTGCAGTTGCTGTAGTACTATTAGTTGCTGTTGTTTCTGTAGTAGTTGATGTTTTTGTTGCAGTAGCTGTTCTTGCTGTAGTTTTGGCTTCTGTTGCTGTGCTGGTTGTTTTAGTTGCTGTAATACCAGTTTCTGTTGCACATCTAGTTCTCGGCCTTGTTCTCTCTTTCTGTTTCTCTGCAGAATCCCTGCAACTGTTTTCTCACTTTTCATCTCGGCAGGGGGCGGGGGTGAGGGCGGGTCCGGTGTCGGTCTCCATGACAAGTCCTTCTTGTCCCTCTCCTCGATGACCTCCTTACAGCCCACCGTGTCCACGTGCAGCGCCTGGAGGAGGAGCAGGAAGACGGGTGTGGAGGAGAGGCGGAGCTCCTGGCTGACCTGCCTCAGGCTGTGGGCGGAGCTCTGCTTGGTCCGTGCCGGCGTGGGTATCAGCAGGTCACCGATCCACGGCGTCACGGCCGCCATCAACTGATACCGTAGCCTCCTGTCGGCCGCCGCGCCCGAGCGACTCAGCTTGGTGTTGGCCGCCGGGCCGGAGCGGCTCTGGTCACGGTTGAAGCCGGGGGGGCTGGAGCTGTGGAGGAGGAGCTTGCTGCCGGGGGTGGGGCTGGAGATGTGGGGGAGGAGTTTGCTGCTACAGGCAGGGCTGGAGCACCGGCCCTGAACGCCATGCGAACGCCGGATCATCTCAGCACGCAGCCGGTCACATGCCACCATCAGCAGCGCACGGGCGCCCTGACGCTCCGCCTTCGGCAGCATGCTAGTCCTCGGGCCGACAACCGACCTCAGCTGCCCAGACTCCTCTAGAACCGTACAGCGGACGGGTTTAGCGCTGTGGGTGAGGCCAGGCATGCTGCAGGAGGGGCCAAGCGTGTTGTGGGAGGGGCCAAGCGTGCTGTGGGAGGGGCCAGGCGTGCTTTGAGTGGGGGTAGGTGTGCTGTGGGAGAGGCTAGGCATGCTGTGGGCGGGGCCAGGCGGCGGCAGCATCACCAGCCTGACGCTCAGAGCAGAGACTCTTCGTGTCTTCAGAGGAACCCAGTGCTGTATGGAGGCAAAGCTGTACTCCTCCTCTGGCTCCTGGATCTCCTCTTCCTCTTCTTCCTCCTCCTCCTCACTGTCCATGTACACCACCAAATGCTCCTCATCCTCGCTCTCCTCCAGTTTGACCGTTCGCCTTCTGGAGCCCGGGCGTCTCTTCCTCTGAGCTGTGCCTCCTCCTCTGCCCATTGACGGACTTTCCTTCATGTGATCGCGTTGTTTCTGTCTGCTCAGCTTCTTCCACTCTCTCAGACACTGGGCGTCGATACGGTTTGGAATCTCTGCAGCGATCTTTGCCCATCGGCCAACTCCATGTTTGTTGACCAGCTGTTTGAACAGCTCCGTCTCCTGCTGGTCGAACCCCCCCTTCTTCATCCCCGCCTTCAGAGAGTCATGATACCTGTCCCTGCAGGCTCCATCAGTTCGTCCAGGAACTTCCATCCTGATCTTATACCAGTTCCTCTCTCCATGACGAGCCACAGCCTTTAACAGCAGCTGGTCCTCCTCTTTGCACCATGGGCCCTTCCGGATTGACGGGTCCAGAACCTGGGTCCACCTGTAGATCAGCTGGGCCGGGTCACGACCCTGCATGAAGTAACTCATCTGTGTGTAGGGGATGAAGTTTCCAATCCTCATCCTGTCCACCAGCTCTCTGAGCGATGCGTCCTCCTCTGGACTCCAGCTGCTGCGTCTCAGACTCTGAGACACAAACCTCTGGTAGGTCTGCACACACACGAAGGCTGTCCTACCACTCCCCAGCTCCTCAGCCACAGGCCCCCAGTCTCTCTCCTGGTGTCTCCTGCTCAGCTCCCCCAGTACCTGCACTTCCTCTGAGCTCCAGCGGCTCTTGTTGATGGACGGGTGGAGGAAGTTCTGCCAGAAGCAGCGCAGGTCCTCCGCCTCCCGCGTGCCTTCAAAGTCTATATTGGAGATTTTGGCCCAGTCATGATCATCATATCGATCACCAATTATCTCCTCCTCCGTCTTTCCTTTGAGCAGGTCGATGTCTGTCTCCAGACTCTCTATCTGCTCTCTCAGCAGAGAGCAGCTGTCTGTCGGCTGCGCTGTAGATAGCTTCTGAGTCAGATAGTCCATTTTGGACAGTTTGGGCTGGGTCAGTCTCTTCAGGCGGTCTCTGGCTACAGAATGGATCAGCAGAGTCTTCTGCCAGGCCTCCCATCTTTCACTTTTCATTGGCTTGTCCTGACTGCTCGTCATCTTATTGATTTTCTCCTTCATCTCCGGATTGGCTGGTGGACCCAGTCCAGTCAGTTTGTCTTTGAAGTAGGGTTTGAGGAAGCGGCCCATGTACATTTTGATTGGCTGTTGGTAGGAGGAAGGGCAGTGCCCTTCCCTGGCCGAGTCTGTGATTGGTCCAGACATCTGAGACAGCACCTCCCTCTGCTCTTGTTGGTTGTGTAGCAGCAGTGTGTCATGGTGCTCCAGAGTCTCCTGAATGACCTGCTGATAGACCAGGTTCACCTGGAGGGACGAGTCTGCCGAATGAGAGAAGCCCAGGTCGCTCTCACTGGCACTGCTGTCGTCATCTGACTGCGATCCCAGAACTGTCTCCAAATCCTTGATCTCCCTCTGGATCCTCTCTCTCTGAGCCACCAGACCTGCTGTAGTCTGGCCCAGCTCCTCTTGAGCATCATCATCATCATCATCTGAATCTTCATCTGTCTCACTGGTGAGCAGCAGCTGGTTGGCTGACAGACTCGCCTCCAGCTGCTCCACCTGTCGCTGGAGCCTGTCTCTCTCTGCTGTGAGGGAGACAGACATGACGTAGTTTATGTCTGTCTCCCCTCTGGATGTCAAACTCTGAGACAGACTGACGCTGGGATATGGACTTGGGGGATTGGGGAATGGGTGTGTTATGGACGTTCATGTGTTCCTTGGTTTCTAGTTGGAGGGAGGTGCTGTCCGTACGGGTATCGGCCGTGTAGGAATGGGGACGGGAAGTAGGGGGAAGAGTTATGGTGTTACACACGTGCTGCTGTCGTTGTTCTGGGAGGGATAGAGACACGCAATGCTAACCATTAGCTGGGAGTTAGCTACCGTAGTGAACGGTCTGTAGCATAACCCAGGCAGCCAGCTGCTGTTATTTTCCGGGGCCCCTCCAACTCCAGGTTAGTATGTGAGCTGCGGCAGGGAATAAAGCCGCTCGCTTTGAGTTAAAGAGAAGAATCGTTCCAGTCTCCCTTCTTCCTACAAGTTTGCCACACGCAATGCTACAATATCAAACATAATATTGTAGATGTTACTTGAGCAATTGTGATGTCATCTGTGATGTCACTTGAGCAATTGTGATGTCATCAGTGATGTCACTTGAGCAATTGTGATGTCATTTAAGTAGAGTCAATATTTAGAGTGCTGGATAAATACACAATATACAATAAATAGAATATACAATAAATGTATTTTAAATTGTTATCCTGCTAAGTAACCTACATTTTTACTAAATGTAGGCTAACTGTATTCTTGATTACATCTTTTTTCTGTAACTAAGGGATTACAGTTACCTTTTATGTATCCTGATTACAGTAACTGCATTATCATCATCACTTTATTAACAGACACAAAGTCCAGTATAAAAACAGACAATACATAAAATCATAACATATACAGACCCCAATACATTACATTAAAGAGTTGTACCAATGTGCCCAAATGCTGGACTGGTACTTAATAGCACTCAGACCAGGTTGAGACAGCAGCATGATAATCAAGTTCTGAGACACATTAAGACGACAGATAAACTTGTAGATCAGATTTCTCAGCAGGGCATGAAAGGTGTAGACTCCTGCACCACAAAACATTATGTAATCAGTTACTTACTTCCCAATCCTGATGATATGTACAGCAAAGTGCAGGCCAACTTGAACTTCAAGTCCCATGGTCCCGTCATCTGTCGCTCAATGATGACGCACTGAATGAGAATTTTCAGGAAGGTTGCAAAACAATTGCGTCAGTAACTTGCGCACTTCATTCCAGAAAGGTGAACGACAAAACCTTGCTCTCTCGGTATGTAACTTACATATTTGTGGATATTTGTAATACATAGACGCCTAGAATACATTTAGACCAATTGATTTTGGCTGAAATAAAACTTTCAGATGACGATGTAGCTGGAGGTAGCTACGTAGCGTTAACGTTATAGCGTTAGATAGCTAACGTTGCTATCCCAGTATACCACCACTAACCTGCCACTGTCAAAAGCTAATATTAACGCTAAATGTATTGTTGGCTAACTAACGTTAGCCCTTAACTTTTACCGTAACAACTGTGTGATGTTCGAGACATTGTTACTGTCTATCAGTTAACGTTAGTTGACCCACCGTATTGATGTATGAACAGGCGGATATCGTTACCAGAACACTTTGGCCATGTTGGTGGCGAGGCTAGCATGCCTGAGCAGGCTCCCAGTCGCTGGGCTCCGTCCCATGTTGGCACAGGCCAGTCCGGCCCTGAGGACGTCCACCATGAAGGTCTGTCCCCCGCTGCTCAAGCCTCACCAGGTAACCTTACTGCAACCACAGGTCAGAGAAAAATGCCCTTACATGTTGCCAGATAAGATGCTTCGCTCTTAAACTGCACAGGAGGCAATGAGCAGGAGCTAAGTAACTAGTAGTAACAGATCAGATTGGAAAATGAAACACAAAACTATAAAAGGTTAATTATCAAGTTCATTAATCCATAAGTAAAAACTGATCCTAGATCAGTGCTGTGCTTCACTCTGAATATAGGCGTGACATATGCAAAGAAAAGTGGCAAACATTAGCGCATATACTTGACGGTTTAATTGTTCTTCTTTCAAATACACAAACCCAGGAATGGCAGACCTGTCAACCTGCACACATGTTTCATAGCATGCATGCACGTATTTTGGCATCAAAGTATGCTGGTACGATTTGTCGGTTAAAACTACACAAAAAGGTGTTGACGCCTGTCTGTGTGCATATCGTGTGTTGTGAATCTACTTCTCACGTGGTCACTCACTACTACTACTGAAAGACTAGCAATAACCTGACCAATCCAACTGGCGAAAGCAATGAGTCTAGCCAATCAGAGGCAGATTAGGGCAGGTCATGACTTCGTCATGCATCATGTTAATGTGCGTCGTGCAAGGGAGCTACTTCCTGTCAGCTGAATTCCGCTGCTGCTGCAGCTTTCTAAGATCAATATATTCATTCAATGGCATGTCCACACCTTACAAATACATAGGCAGATTGACTGGATAATTTTCAGTGGCTGCATCTCATACACACTATAGGGCTGTGAATCTTTACTGGCCTCACGATTCGATTCGATTACGATTCATCTGTCAACGATTCGATTCCACGATGCATCTCGATACAGCTCAAAGTATTGCAGCTCCAAGTATCAAATCCTCAATTTTCTGTATTATTACTGCACATGGCAACTTTTTCATCAATTAATACAAGCAGTCAGATACATATCAAGTCCCTTTTTTACTTAGAAAGTGCTTTAAAATCTGTCAACGAATCGATTCGATTCACACATCCGCATCGCGATGCATCGATTATACAATTGATTTTGACACCCCTAATACACACAAGCTTGGTTAAAATTATCAATATTATTTGTTATATGCAGCATTTTGCTTAGCTCACGCCGATGATTGTTTTTATTTCTGATGATAGGCTGGGCTTGGACTTATAGCCATGTAATAATTCAGAGCCTAATCAGCAGTGCAAATGTGCACTTGATGTGATGTTTGTTCCTCTTTCTTTCACCAGGGTTATTCCACCAAGGCCAGATTTGGCTTCCGTCGTGCGAAGGCATCCAGAGACCAGCTGAAGGAGGCAGCGTTTGAGCCAGCAACAGATACTGCTATTAGAAGTGAATACCATTAATTATCAAAAAGAGATGCACAATATGGATTTTTTTCAGCCGATACCGATAACTGATAATTACCTGCTTCTCATGGCCGATACGATAACCCATAATTTCACATTTTTGTATTTTAAAAAGAAGTTGATAATAACCTGCAGTTTATGCACAGCTGAGAGTGAGAAAGGCAAAGATGGATGATGTCATGTTCCATAGCTTTGACCTAACCAACTCTTAACTGACTCACTATTGTTGACACAAAACAAAGAACACTTGTGACTCTTCAAATGTTTATTTTTTATTTATTTTTATAGTAAAGTCAATTAAAAAAATCACAAACATAGTTTGGCTGTATAGATATTATAGCCGATATAAATATCAGCTATATATAGCTATAAAGATACATTTCCCATTATTGGTCGATCATTTATCGGTTCGATATATACCATGCATCTTGCACTTGTCCTCACAGGTTAAAATCTTGTCAGTGTATTATAAGCTCAGTTTGAAGCCTGGTTTGAGACCAAACTAGATAACTGTTCTGTAATTGCACTCAAATGCTACAGTTTCTTTTCAATCATACATCAAACATTTAACTTGTGAGTTGTGACCACCACAGTGTCTATCCTTCACACACACAAGTAATTTGTTTTATTCTATAGTGTAATTATGAACTTATTTGTAAAGTGCATCTGCAATGGCCTGTGAATAAATGGTTGTTGTTCTGTCCATAGTTGACAGCATGGGGAGAATGGTCCTGGCTGGCGGTGCAGCAGTTGGCCTTGGTGCCCTCTGCTACTATGGACTCGGCATGTCCAATGAAATCGGTGCCATTGATAAAGCAATGTGAGTAACAGCTTTTTGTACTTGCCTCTGCTTTGAAGCTCAGATCAGTCGAAAGTGTTTGTATCCTAAAACCACTGTGATTGGAAATTGTCCAATTTCACTTAATTGGTCCATAAGTTGCGCCAAACAAAATAATTGATTTCATAGTCATACAGCTCTCTTTGAGTGCTATGGTTGTGCTACTCTTAATTTCCCTGTGGGTGGTGGCAGCAAAATTATTAGCCTAATAATGACCTTGTTGATTTCAAACAATAAAAGAGAAAAAGAGCGTCAACGTTGAAGAAGGCCTGTTGGCTGACACGTTCATTGCTGGACATTTTAGCGTGCTTTTCTAAACATTTTCTCAATGTCAACAGTGGCACAAAAAAGGTTGAAAAAGCCTGTTCTAAAGGCTTCACCTTCCCTCTCTACTCTGTGCAGGATCTGGCCTCAGTATGTGAAGGACCGGATCCACTCCACCTACATGTACTTTGCAGGCAGCATTGGACTGACAGCCTTGTCGGCTGTAGCCGTGAGCCGGACCCCAGCACTAATGGGTCTGATGATGAGAGGATCCTGGATAGTAAGCCTTATAACTCCTATATACCTTTATTACACCTATCATGGTCTGATTTAGTATTTTTGAAGTCGACCATTACTTTTATTTTCAAATCAATTTGATGGCTAACGCAATATGTTTTGTACCTGCAAACAGTGGCTCAGTCGGACATTTTCAAAGTCGTTCTTGGATATTCAATATGACTGTCATGTTCTTACTCAGGCAATTGGAGCAACGTTTGCTGCCATGATTGGTGCTGGTATGCTGGTCCGTTCCATTTCATATGACCAGAGCCCAATGCCTAAACACCTCGCCTGGATGCTACATGCAGGTACTTCCGACAATGTCCTTTATTCAAACCAGTCAATGATTCAAACCCATCTCTTCTCTGTCCTTGCTTCAAGTTAACACTAGAGGGCAGTGATGTATAGGCTCAGAAAATATCAGCTGCACTTGTATTTGATAATTTTGGAAAGATCTGACATTGCTCTGATCTATTTCACTGGTAAAGAACAAAAGTGATCTTAACTGATGAAATATGTTTGGTTTGTGAATTCATTGGCCTTTGTTTGTTTTTATGACTAAGGTGTGATGGGTGCTGTTATAGCCCCCCTCACTCTCCTGGGAGGTCCTCTGATGATGCGGGCAGCCTGGTACACAGCAGGCATTGTGGGAGGTCTGTCCACTGTGGCCATGTGCGCCCCCAGTGAGAAGTTCCTCAGCATGGGCGGACCCTTGGCTGTCGGCTTTGGAGTGGTCTTCGCCTCCTCACTTGGTTGGTATAATGCCGTTTCAAATGCAGTAACGAATTAATAAACGTAACGCAGTAACGTAATGCAGTAACGAAATAAATTAAAAAAAAAAGTAGTCGAACTATACATTGTCACACCTTAGCTGTTATTTTTCACCCAGCATTGCTCTTGCATGCAAATGAGTCATGCGGGAGAACTTTGTGAATTAGTTTGCTTGGCCATATTTTATGATTATAACACATATGCCATTTTATTAATCACATTGTTGTACAAGCAGTACTTCTAGGTGTGTATTTAATATTTAGTATAGTCCAGGCCAAATAAGTCATGTCATGGCGAATTTAATGATACTGTGTAAAGAAATCCTATAATCCTAAAATTACAGTTTTAAAATCACAATTTCTTTACAAATCATCAAATTGACCATTACACAAGAGGATGGTCAATATTTTCCTTGTCCATCCAAGCCTAGGTGTAGACATTTCCCTCCCAGTCTTCTTATGGTCATTTCAAGTGTACAGAAAAGCTCATCTGACTGCTGGCAGTGTTGGACAGAAAAATGGCTACCACACAAGTATTGCAATGGCTCTAATTCTGAAAATGTTCAGGACATAACTTTGTTCCAGATTGGGGCTTTTAGATAAATTGTTTGCCTTGACTGCAAGCTATGTTTCTTTTTTTCTTTTTGCCTTTGTTTATACAGGGCAGCGAGCTCTCATTTGCAAGAGCGCCCTGTTACAGTAAAACATTTATTAAAGAAAGTTACACAATTACAGACCGCAAGATAAAGACGGACAATAAAAACAGATGATAAAAACACATCAAGTAAAACACGAGCACACTCCGTGCAAGGAGCACTCTAAACCAGTGGTTCTTAACTGGTGGTTCGAGACCCAAAGGTGGGTCGTGGGGCCCTTTTAACCCATTGATACCTGATGCAGCATTTGCGTGTATATCCCTCATTTGTGTGCGTATCCCTTTAAGACCGCGAACCGCGTTAACAAATGCTGCAGTAATTCTACTCTTTGAGACTGCGGCCACCATTGCTGTCTTTCAGAGGCTGTAGTGAGCTCACTTTCAAAGCCAGAGTGAAGATACTGGTATCCTCTGAAACTAGAAGGCTTACGGCATCCATTGGTACCAAACATGGCCTGCTTGCTGCGAGCATCACGGGTTTGAACCTGTTTAAATAACATATAGGCTTTGAGTCATCTGCAATTTGGGTCGCCACTTAATGACTAGGAAAAATGTGGGTCGTGAGCCTATACAAGTTGAGAACCACTGCTCTCAACGACTCTAGACAGACCAATTGCTCCAATTTTAGAGTGTCCTCCTGGAGCCTATTCCATTTATCTGATTTATTTATTCTTAACAGTCAAATTGCCAACATTTATTAGCAAGCCAAGTAGCCAAACCTTGCTGTATTCTCCATAGAAGAGATGAGGTAGCTGATCAATAAATTCAAGCAACACTGCTAATTGATTAGGTGACGTCTATACATTACCATCATGGATAGTGACTGTTCGTGTCTTCCCCAGGGTCCATGTTCCTGCCGCCCAGCTCAGCGTTCGGAGCCGGCCTGTACTCTGTGGCCGTCTATGGAGGCCTGGTCCTGTTCAGCCTGTTCCTCCTCTACGATACACAGAAGGTCATCAAGAGAGCAGAGACCCACCCGCTCTATGCCGTTCAGAAATATGACCCCATCAATGCGTAAGTCACTCGAGAAAACATTTCAGTGCACTGGGAAGTTTAAGAACGATTTTCTAATGTTATGTTATAAGATATGAATCTTATACTGTATTTAATCTTATCTCATAGGTGTATGGGGATTTACATGGACACACTGAACATCTTCATGAGGCTGGTGATGATTCTGTCCGGCAGTGGCAGCAGAAGGAAATAAACCGCAGCCGTCTCACTTCAGCTTAGTTTGACCTGGCTTCCACAGAGTTGAACCAAGTCACGTCCTGCTACTAGCAGCATAGCATACACCCAGTGTTCTGCTACTAGCAGCATAGCATACACCCAGTATTCTGCTACTAGCAGCATAGCATACACCCAGTGTTCTGCTACTAGCAGCATAGCATACACCCAGTGTTCTGCTATTAGTAGCATAGCATACACCCAGGGTTCTGCTACTAGCAGCATAGCATACACCCAGTGTTCTGCTACTAGCAGCATAGCATACACCCAGTGTTCTCCTTTAGTTTAAACTCCAATACAACTGGCAAATAAACATGTATGCTTTGCTGTTGTGTCAAGAAGAGGTTTGCACTTTCTAGTGCATATTGTACTATATCCAAGTAAAGAAGACAAATTGTCACACATTGATTATTGTGTCTAATAGATCTTAATTCTGGTGTATTTGGTTTATTCCAGGGAGGCAGATAGGTTAAATCTATCTGTTGGCATCTCTTGGCCTGCCTCAGAAGTCTTTTATATTGTTCTGTATGTTTTCTGTCTATATTTATTTTCACTTGTGGGTTCCCATTTCTGTTAAGACAAAGAGTTGAATTCTCTGGTATATGCACAGAACACAGAAATGCCATATGTCAATCTTAGACTGCCCCAGAATCACAATAAACAGTACAACAAATTATTATGTTGCACCTAGTTCCTCAATATGCATTGATAATGCACTTTTGTGATGGGCTTAAAGAGGTTGGCACTAGCATATGTGTCTGTAAAAAAAAGTAATGTCAGTGATGGAATCATTCAATAAAGCAAGTCAAACATGTCTTCAGTTGCTGTTGTCTCATGAGGGAGAATGTGATGGGAATATTAAACAGAAGATATATATATATATTTTTTATTTATTGAATCATCGTGGTCTGCATTTTGCTATTTGACTTTATCACTCACTTCTGATGTGTTATGCTGTTCCCATGAACAGTCCCTGATATCATTTATCATAACACATACTAGTTTACGTCTTGTTTTCAGCCTAAAACCTAATGTGTTCAGAATTAATGTTATGCAACATTTGAACTACATAACTCCTGATCAAAATCACAGAGCTCCAAAACGATTGGATGCATCTTCAACAAGCTTTCTTTTTTTTTTTTTTAAAGGGGGCTGCTTTTTTTCCTTTTGCGCAGTTCAGTGTCACATTCTGGAGGAGGCTTCAACCTTTTAAGATTAGAAGAACTCGTGAGTTATTTTTATTTGTATTTCTGACGACATAAACCAGACCGGTATTAACCAAAGGACTGTAATTCAATGGGTGGGGGACATTAATTCATGTCACCGTAATTCTTGTCATTATAGGCTGCTGACTACTTGACAGGCTTGTATCAGAGAGGTGCGGGGGAAGCAGATGTGTGCTAAAACTCATGGGCCAACAGAAAAGCCAGCACACACAAAAAGTCCTTTTAAAGGACTTTTTTTGTGTGCTCGCTTTTCTGTTGTGACTTGATATTATTATTATGTGCCCTGCACCGAAGATGCATCATTTTTTGGAGTGTGCTCGCTTTTCACTTTCTCCCTAAAACTCATGGGGAACTTGTGGATTGTAAATGGATAGTGTCGAGTTACCCAGCCAAATACTATATTTTCAATTGGACATCAAGTGTCGTATAGATTTTCAAAAATGTAAAAGTATGGATTTACGATGAGCATGTGCTGTTTGTCCACCAGAGATGACCATTCTCCCTTAGGATATGTCCTTTGTCATAAATACAGATGTGGAATAATAAGGCAGGCTGTTAGCACAACCTGACCAGCTCCAGGAGATTATTCAGGAGACACAACACAGAGCTACCTCACACACGCATTAAACGACACAAAGACAAGACAAATTCTACTGTCAGAGCCTCTTTTATTACAGAACATTTAATGATCATTAATGAATATATGGATGCCATACTAAAGCTCCCCATTTCCTATTCATTCTTTCATGACCGCTTATTGATAGTTGCCATACAGTTTGTAAACAAGTTAAAGGAAGGAACTTCTTTGCTAGGCTACCTCAAGTCACTCTTAGATTATTGTTTGATCTATTTTGAATTTCTTACTTTTCTGTCAATATGTCACTTAAGCACAGGCTTAACATTCAGGGCAATTACCATGAAAGAAACAGTAACACTGATTGTGTTAAACTATAGTTTACCTCTATAAAGTAAAGCAGCTATATTAAAGATATAGCCTAGTATGTGGTCAAACAGATTCACTATGGAAACCAATGTGTTTTTGTGACTGAATGATTTTTATTGTCATTTTCATACAAAGTAACAACAACAGCAACAACAGTTACACTCTCGCGGTTTCCCCCCTTTTTCCCTGTTAAATACAGGACCAACCCACAACTATTATCTGTCTATAACATGGATGCCAAACATACGGCCTGGGGGCCAGAACCGGCCTGCCAGTGGACCACAGGATGACTTTGCAAAGTGCACGGAGAAGTCCTTCAATCCAATTCCATGCACATGGGAAGAGGTACCAGGTTTCAGAAGAAGGGTTAAATAGTAAGATCTGATCATGTACACGTCATTTTAATTTTTTTTCAAGATTGTTCACACAAGAAATTGTTTAAAACTCTTTAAAAACAAAATGAAGAAACTATTATTGTTTTTGTTATGAGACATATCTGGGGAGTAACTTATAAAATGTTTTATTGCTTATTTATTGTTTATTCAGGTTTACAGAGGTGTGTTTTTAAAAATGTCCAAGTTTTCCCGATAATGACCCGGCTAAGCCCACAGTAGTAAACCAAAACAATGTGTGTCAGGCTTTGCCAGATCATCACTGTGCGTATTGTACAGGACTAGCTGTGCTTGGCAGCCTCCAGCTAGTGATGCCACTCCTCGAGAGCCGGGCAGACACAATGTACAGGGTCTACGTGGAGCCCGGGCCCGATGCGGAGGGTGGCTGGGTGTGGTGGTGGACCCCGACTTGTTTTTGTTGTGTTCAGAATATTTCATCTGAAATCTGAAATGTTTTTGCACTAATGATTTAAACTTTCATAATACCAGGTTTGTTCTATTCAAAATAATATGTAATGTAATGTTGCTGTTTGCACTGTTAAAAGAAAATTGAATGAGTGGATGCGAAGTTGCATTACCGCTTGGCCTATATCAAAATACCGTTTGCACTACTCTTTATTGTTTTTTCTTAAAATACAGCTGTTTTAACCTGATCTATGCAAAAATTGAAACTTAATGCTGCCGCGGAATCCTCAATTTACTCCTGGTCCATCTGATGGACCTTAACGGTAAATCTGTACTAATTTATAATTATTAAATTTTTGACTGTTTATAATTCATTGGTAACTTCTTCCCTAATACCTCATACCAACATTTCATACCTATTCGAATTTTAACCCCTCAAATGCCAGTGTACAGTAAGTACAGTAAAAAAAAAAAAGTACATAAAAAAAAAAAAGTGATTTTTTTTCTCCATTTCCATAAAGACAAACTGGCTTTGGGTCTGATATTATGGGCAAGTTGGGGTGTTTTACAAAAGTCACCACTGCAAGATGCCTAGTATCAAAGATTTGCAGGCATGATGTCACAATAGCTATGACATCACTAGCCTATGACATCATCAGTGATGTCATGAGATGATTTTTTGTCAATAATATGTCACTGATGACATTACTGATGATGTCACAGACATTGTGACATCATCAGTGGGTTTTTGTATTTTTTGTGATTTTTTGTAAAAATAGTATTTTTTCATATTTTGAGCCAAAAATCCAAAAAGCGCATGTTTTGGACTACCAGCCATTTTCCCCAAAAAACACAAACGAGCTTTAGTCCAGCATCTATCCTGGTCTAAAGGCTTCAAATCAGTAGTGTGGACTGTCAAATTCAGTTTTATAATATTTTCCCATCTTTGGCATAGGAATCAGTTTTTTTTACATTTCATGTAAACTGTATGGAATTGATTGCTATGCCAAAACTGGGGGAATATGGGGAAATAGGCAAACACATTAGAAACTACAATTTTAACCGCTTGAGTCAAGGTGAGATGTGTAACATCAAGGAAATAATGATTTTTTGAAAAATTAGCTGGAAGTAAAAAAAAAAAAGTTCTTTTTGTGCAAAATTAACATTGAAATCAATGGGACAACTATGCAATGGACTTTGAGACCATGTAACTCCCCCAAAATTTCTACCAACTCCAAGGTTAGATATTAAGGTCAAAGTTCAAGGTATTTGGTCCAGGATGCCCGCTGAAATAAATTAAATTAATTAATTTTGTGAAAATTTGCTGGGAGTACCAATAGAGTGGTTTCAATGGAAGTCAATGGGTCCATCAGATGGACCAGGAGTAAATTGAGGAGTATTTTTGAAAATAGGTCTTAGGATCGTATAAAAATGATAACTATGATTGATTTTTGTCAAATACCCCCAAAAAAATACCTAGCCTTAATTTAAGACCATATACTCAAAAAATGTCGAAACGGCCCATACGCGAATGCAGGAAAAGTCCATCAGATGGACTAGGAGGGTACTAATAAACATCAAAGTGTAAAAAAAAAAAAAAAAAAAATGTTTTATTAACTCATTCACTGCCAATATCTGACTGGCATTTTTGGCACAGGCCAAGTATTTCCATAATGTTTGGTCATCTTTCAAGACCCACAGTAAATTCTGTACTAGGACTACAGTGATGTCCAATACCTCTAAATGAAGATCTAAGTCTCTACTTTCACCCCCAAAAAGAAAGTTAGCTTTTAGCATGTTCTGTACTCTACTTATAACCCTTTTTATACACCCCATGTTCACCAAAAAAGCCTGTCTGGGAAGAGAAAAGGGAGAAAAAAGCATTTTTGTAAAAGGGCACAATCTCAGGCATAACTCACTCTCAATTCTTTTATTTTG
The DNA here is from genome assembly GCF_964638095.1 of Poromitra crassiceps. NCBI lineage: Eukaryota > Metazoa > Chordata > Actinopteri > Beryciformes > Melamphaidae > Poromitra > Poromitra crassiceps. The sequence goes on along the minus strand of NC_139626.1, from coordinate 32,732,800 downwards.
AACTGTATTGACATCAGACATGTAAATATTATTCGTTAGGACACAAATGACAAAAAAAATATATATATATATATATATATATACACACATGAAGTGCTTTTTTTTTTACATTCAACAATACAGTTTACTCGGTGTGAGTGTGCAGACAGACAGACAGACAGACAGACAGACAGACAGACACACCGACAGACAGACAGACAGACAGACAGACAGACACACACACACACACACACACACACACACACACACACACACACACGATCCCCCTTTTAGATTTCTAACCCAACATAGGATAAGCAATAACCACGCCCTGTGGCGCTGGGATTGGCCAGGAGCAACACTGGAGGGCACGCAGCCCAGCGATTTCATGAACCAACTGAAGAGCTCTTGAGAAGGACAGCGGGCTGCTGTGAGTGCCTTCTGCCCGCTGCTGCCTAGCTGTTCCTGTGTTTATTTTTGATTTGTTCTGGTACAGCCGTCCTCGTCCATGTCTCCCTGTCATATCAACTCTGCTATTTGATCGTTCCCGTTTTCCCCTCGGCTATTCAACACGTCCTCACCGCCCTCGCAAACTGATCGATCATTTCCTCATTCCTCCGATGATCAAACACATCTCTTGATTACTTTCTCCCGTTTTCTCCTGGCTGGCACAGAGGAAGGCGACTCCAGCTCGTGCAGCGCGCCGAGGGCGTTTCAATGGCGTTTCTCCTGTCTGCACAAGGAAGCGTTACCCGTTCTCTGCTTTTCCTCTTGCTCAATTTCAAAACAACAGCTGCGGTATGTGTTTGATCGCGTGCTGTCGGCTACCCTTTGAAGGCAGGGACCTGTGTCTGTGTCACAGGCTGGGCAAGTGTTTGCTGCAGGCGCTGCACCAATAAAAACAAAAACACGTCAAACACGTCCTTGGCGGGGAAGGCCATTGCTGATAACACGTCAAAGACGTCATTGGCGGTGAATGAGTTAAGAATGAGAAACTTCTGTTTTGCAACGCCCAAATAAAATTCTTGAATGATAATCTAGGAATAGGCGGCGCACAAAAATGCAAAAACTGATCAAATTCAGGTTTGTTTGCTTGTGTTAATAATAATGGGTAAATAGTTGAAGTTGAAGCAATTGCAGTTATGTGATTGTTAATATAAAGTACTGACCGCCCCCCGTTCCTTATTTCCATTTCCAGGAGTTGGCAACCCCAGACCATAGCCCTGTCTGGCCCTGCTGGTACCGGAGCGACTGGGAGTGGAGGAGAACCCGCGTGTACTGGACCTCAGGCATGAAGAGCTTGAGGCAGAGCTCCTGGGCCTGGCTGGAGATTCCATGGCTGATGTTAGCCGGCAGGTCGTAGCCCATAATGTGCACCTTGGTGCTAGGCTGCCAGGGGCGGAGATCCTTGTTCTTGATCTGCGCAGCCGAACGGAGAAGAAGCAGCCCCTCATCAGCCGCTCTTAGGCTCGCCGAAGGCGCCGCACCCCACTGGCCACGTGGGCCACACCCAGTGCCGACAGCTGGCGCCAAAGCGAGGCGTTGAAGTGGTCGTAGAGGCGTGTGTCCAGGGAGTTCCAGGCACGGATCTTGCCGGGGAGGCCCAGAGTCAGGCTCCGCTTGGAGCTGGGCGTCCGCATGTTGTGCTTCACGTACAGGACATCGTCCAGGTCCCAGGAGAGGAGGTGCTGATGGAGAACCAGCGACTCGTCGAAGTGCTCGGCGATCATCACCAAGGAGAACCCCCCCTCCACCTCTGCCACGAAGGACTGCGCATACGCCATGTCTGTCGAAGGCCGGTCCTTGTCCCCGCCCAGGTCAAAGGTCAATGTGTTGCGTGCGTACATGGAGTCCTTCTCCTCCGGCCGGTAGTAGCGCCAGGGCTTGGCTAAGAAGGCCTCCAAGGAGGCGTTGGGGACCCTCTTAAAGCTCTGACAGTATTGGTTGTTGTAGTAGGTAAACAGCGACTCGAACATGGAGCCGGGCTCTCGCAGGATGGTGATGTAAACATGAGGCGTTGCAGCTCGGACCTGTTGAAGCGCATGTGGCTGGTGATGACGCTGGGCGGCAGCGTGTGGGGGTGCACAAAGTGCGAGGTGAAGGAGCGTGGGTAGCAGAACTGGTGGCCGCACGCCTCCACGGGCAGCGCCACCGTCAGGTTGTTGCTCTCTGCGGAGCGGAAGAGCAGTTTTTTTTGGTTTGCATCCCCACCCCCTCTCCCATGTTGACTTTATGTGCTGTATATATATCTCTCTTCCTTTGGGTGGGTGGGTCTCTCTGCTGCCTGCTTGCTTTAATGGCCTCATGGCTCCAAAGGGCTTCAACAGGCAGAAAACGCTGTACCTCACTCCAAACAGCCTGGAAAAAACACAAGAAGAAAACACAAGAAAACGGATTAATTAATTCAATTCTGTCTTTTTCTCCTTCTTCTTAGGTCATTTTCTGTAATTTCTGTCATCTATCCAGTGACACTGTCAAGTTTGCAAAAATGTGGTCTCATTGCAATGCTGATGAGAGCTGAATTCAGCCAGGAAAGCAGCTTCTAATGGAGAAGGCCAGAGGCCAGGGGAGAACCTGGGGGGAAGGAGGCAAGTTGGATCCATTTGAGTGTTTTCATACATCAATAAATCAATCAATAAATAATGACATCAATACATCCCAGATATACTGAAATTGGCACAAATTGACAGGATATTTGCTGAAACTGATAGGTAAAGCCGACACTGCTGCCCTCCACAGGCCTCAGCTCAAAAAATTGAAGCCTAGAAAAAAGCCAGCTATCATTATTATCCACTAACCAGTGAGCTTCAGTCAACTTGTACATACTTGTACTTACTAGGAGCGTGACCCCATTGACCTTGCATTCATTTTTGCCCAACTTTCTAGAGCTCCTATGAAGAACAGCCTGGATTGTGCTGAGAAAGAACTCTACCCCAATCAACATCATCAGTGGTAAGTAGCAAAATGGGCTTAGGCTTTGAAAAATGTGAACTATCCCTTTAAGAGATGGGTTTGGATTAACTTCAGTAGAAAGACCCCCCCCCCCCTCCCCCCATCATTCTAGCTGCAGAGTGGGGGGTGTGCACACTTCTCACTACTCACTACTCTACCTGTTAACCCATTGATACCTAATGCAGCATTTGTGTGTGTATCCCTTTAAGACCGCGAACCGCGTTAACGCGGTTCGCAGTCTTAAAGGGATACACATACAAATGAGGGATATACTGTACATGCAAATGCTGCATCAGGTATCAATGGGTTAATGGCCCAATGTAACTGAGTGAATGTACATCTATTTTATTGCAAATGTACTTGAGTAAAGAGTATTAAGTAGAAACTACTCAAGTACAATTCATTTTTTTAAATTACTCAAATACAGTACATGTAACCTCCACCTCTGTTCTTTCACATCAGTTATACTGTATACGGTACTTCTTGAGCAAGTCAATTCGTATTTTTATTCTTCTATCAATATATTTTCTACCCTTTAGCTTTTTCATTTTCAAAATATTCCTTTATTGCTGTTTAACCTCTACCTTAAACCTAGAAAAGCTCATGGTTTCTGCTTGTATTTGAGAGAACAGAGCAGGTTTCTGACTGGCTGCAAGCCGGTATCGTATGAGTGTGTCGTTGAACGTCAACGGCTATTTTTATACCTGTGAACAGGGGAAGCGCACGTGAGCGCACCTCTACGTGAGTAAATCACCATTTTTTTAACACACGCCTTGCTGAGCCCGAGGTGAATGTGAACTCTTACCATCATCACTCACATGACTTCTACATTCAACCTGCTGCAAATGATGCATACCAGGGAGCTTTCTCACAATGTTGACAGTGATTGTCATGCTCCACCAACAGTCTTGGGGGTAACTTATTACAAAAGTAACACACGTAATATATTACTTTTAGCAGTAACTCAGTAATATTTATTACCAACAGGATTTCAGTAATATTATATATACCAGTTACTTTGTCAAGTAACACAAGTTACAAATTGAGTTACTTTTTTTTTTTTTTAATCAAAGCACATATTTAAAGAAAGTTACAATCATTTCCTAATCAAATTGTGTGTTTTCATGCAAATAACCAGTATAGATGACAATAACAAAGGAAAAGGATAACATTTAGAATTTTGGACGGTTTACACTGACTTCAAGACGGTTGAAAAGAGCCGGTTCTACACAGACAGTAATATTGTAAAGTAACCTATTACTTTCAAATGAAAGTAACTAGTAATATGTAGTATATTACATTTTGAAAGTAACTTGCCCAACACTGTCCACCAATAATCTTGGAAGTATGAACGAGCCTTGTGCGCAGCCACACATCACCGAAAAACTCCAGATCAAACGATGTGGAGGACTTTCAGACATCGCCCATGGGGCGGATCGGTGGTAGTTGTGTAGTGTTGACGGGTCAGCAGAGAAAGTGGACTGCAAAGGCCAAAAGAGGCCAGGCCATGGGAAGCTTAGGCCAGTGGGACTTGACACACACATAATATCATAATCATAATACACTTTAAAAACCCAGCAACATGAGTCAAATGTGTTGCTGGGTGAGGGCCTTACAAGAAACACCTACAGATTATAGACCCTAAAAACAAAGAATCGGGCAGAACAAGACAGGACGTTTGAATGTCCCAGGCTGTCTAAAGAGATTCCCAGTGTGCTCCCAGTTGTGTAAATGGTAGGGAATGTCACAATATATCGTCCCACGATATATCGCGTTATCAAAACGTGACAATATGTATCGTTGAGATGAAATCTCATATCGCGAGAAAAAGAAGCTGAACATGGTGGCACTGATCTGCATCTGATTGCATGCTCGCTCTCCTTTTCATTGCTTTGTTTGAACAGACGAGGGACGTTACAGACACGGAGGATGAAAATGGTGAAATTACTCAAATTAGCGTGGAGGATGCCCCCTCAACTTACAAATCGATCGCAAAAAAAATATTGCTCAAATATCGTATCGTTATCGTGTACCCAATATCGTGTATTGTATCGTATCGTGAACTGAGTGTATCGTGACAACCCTAGTAAATGGCATATAATGGTCAGGACACCATGGACTTCAAGCACTCCATTGGTGGGAGAGAGCAATTCCCCCCCAGAAATCCCCCAATATAACTGTAGTCGTGGCACTGGCTTTACACTGTCATTGCTCATGTCACATGTTCATTGTGTCAAACATCTTCTTTCCAGAGTGAGTGTGAGCCATGTGGCAGAAGCTGCCTGCGGAGTGAGCGGGGATGGGACGCGTCACTGGATTAAGTGCCTGAGAATCTGCTCCAGCACTGAGACGCACTGAGACGCCTCCAAGACGGGCACGGCACTCGCAGCTCACCCCCTCTCTCCCCCCAAAGCCTTCCACATGAGCCGGCCAAGCCTCACCGCCCCGCCAGGATGAAGAAGGAGAAGAAAACGCAGATTTTACTGTTTCTCATCTTGGTTCACTTCACCTCGGGTAGGCTCTCTGTTCCGTCTGTGTTTGCGTGGTCCGGACTTCTTTGCTGGTGTATTGCGCACATGATCTGGCTAATCCTCTGTCACACAGAGGGCATGGCCATCTTAGTAGACTGCTCATGCTGCTCGTGCTTTAGGGTGCAGAAATGTGCGATGGTGTGCTTTTGTTGTGATACTGTACACTTGATTCCAAAATAATAATGTCACATTTAACGCCCGTCCTCTTCCCCCCGTGCTTTCGGCTCCTGCCCATTTTAGCAAGTGAGTGCAAGAAATATCTGTTAATTGTGTGAAGATCTCCTCTAAAAATAGAATGCAATATGGCTCTATGGTCTGTGAGATTTCTGTTGAATCGGTAATGCCATACACTATGACTTCTGTTCAAATAACATGGGGCATGTTTATGTTTCTCCAAAAAGGGCAATCGGACTATGCTCCATATTTTTATGATAATGGCCCCAGCAGTACAGATGGGAATATGGCCTTGTTCAGCATCTCTGAGGATACACCAGTTGGTAAGTCTGACATGCAGTTTAGTGGTGATTGTAACAATTGACGATTTATTTATTAAGTTCTGTTTTAGCGGTTATGACATTAACTTCAGTGTCATTAAATGTATTTATTTTCAGTGCAAAAGTGCAGTGATAAAATGATCACATCACATTGTTATTGAGGCTCAGGCTGATCACTGTAATACCTTATGGATTGTGACATACGGTACCTTACGGGAAGAAAACTGAGTCTTACCTGATTATCACACATGTTACAGAACAATGGATTTGTTCAATCAGTACAGCAATGAATTGAAGGCATTGAAAATCCTTGTCTACACAATTAAAACCAACAGAAATGTTGTTCCTGTATTTGATGGACAACAATTTGAGTTGTTGCCTTTGTCACTGGTTCCATGCAGGGACACAGATATACACTCTTAACGGCACAGATCCAGAGGGGGACTCTGTGCGTTATGGTCTGACTTTTGAAAAGGGGTCCAGAGAATATTTGAAAGTGGACCCCCAATCAGGAACCGTGACTCTCATCCAGGAGCTCGACAGAGAGGTGAGTCTGCCACTGAGATTCTGTCACTGTGGAAGAACATGGCCTGTCGCCACTGCCTCAAAGTGACAATATCCTCTCTGTTTTTTTAATAGAAACAAGATGAAATCTCTGTGCGTGTGAGCATAACAGATGGTCCCAATAAAGTGAGTTTACCATATATATCCAATCATGTGTCCAAAATGACTTAAGGGAGAACTTCACCCAAAAACAATACAGATTTTTTAAATTTTGCACATGATCTTTACTCATACATCTGAAAATGATAACTGTTTTGCAGGCATTCATTTAGTTTGACAGTTATTGAGAGTTGATTTGAGTTAAGCTGTGGACACCAGTGATATCAGTCATAATGCAGTGACATCACTGGTCCACAACTTAACTCAAATCAACTCTCAATAACTGTCAAAACTAAATGAATGATGTGAGATCATGTGCAAAATAAATCAGCATTGTTTTTCGGTGAAGTTTTCCATTTGACAAAATGATAATTTTACGACAGAGAGACTGGTCTATATTTTAAACATACTGAATGATCATCTTCAGGGAATTATTTATTTTTCAAAAAGGGCGTAGTGGAAATCAACTCAAACATTTATTTGAAATATGCATATTCATTTTCCATTTACACAACCATACAAGTTCATTTGTGGCTTAGGCACTTGTCTCTTGTCCCTGTTTTCAGGTTGTCGAGACAGTACGAGTGTTTATCACTGATGCCAACGATGAGCAACCTGAATTTCAAAACTTGCCTTTCATCATCAATATCCCAGAGGTATGTCATAAAGACATTCGCTGACACCATAGTGTATTGATGGATGATGTCATAAAGACATTTGCTGACACCATAGTGTATTGATGGATGATGTCATAAAGACATTCACTGACACCATAGTGTATTGATGGATGATGTCATAAAGACATTCACTGACACCATAGTGTATTGATGGGTGATGTCATAGACATTCGCTGACACCATAGTGTATTGATGGGTGATGTCATAAATACATTCGCTGACACCATAGTGTATTGATGGGTGATGTCATAAAGACATTCGCTGACACCATAGTGTATTGATGGGTGATGTCATAAAGACATTCGCTGACACCATAGTGTATTGATGGGTGATGTACTTGCGAAGCAAAATACTGTTACTTCACTGCTACAGGTCTCGCCACGCCATCACCATCTTGTAACCCTGTCAGTAGAGTCAAACAACCCTGTCAGTAGAGTCAAACACTGGGTCAAAGGTTGAAAACGCCTTCTGATTGCCATGTTGTTCCTCTTTCCCAGGACACGGCACCAGGCAGCAGCATCTACAGAGTCCAAGCGGTGGATAAAGATCTAGGCTCTGGAGGCAGCGTCTCATACTTCCTACTGGTAACATTATATTATTGATAGCCAACAACAACACAGCATCGCCCAGCGCCGTAACACTGTCTATTGCAGTGGTACCCAACCTTGCCCTACTCAGGAGCTAGCCTGGGTAAACCCATCCCCCACGTGACCTGCTCTCAGACCTGTTCTCAGTCACTATGTGACGCTAGTGACTGGGAACTGAGAGAGCAGGTCACGTGGGGGCTGGGTTTACCTAGGCTACTCAGGAGCCACATTGTCAACAACACAATCCTTGCAAGAGCCACAATCCCCCCAAGATCTTTGCGTATCACAGAAGCGGCTGTGGTTAGCAGACCTTACAGCAGCAAAGAAAATGATTGTCTGTAGATGGAAACCTCCCCATACATTATCGAAGCGGGAATGGTTGCTCTCATTTCTGGATCTAGTGTCTATTGAAGGATCCATTGCAAGAATGAACGATGCTAAAATTCCAAACATAGACTTGTGGGATGCTGCATTGACAAAGAAAAATCAAATCATTTGTTTAGTCGCCGATATGGGGTCCTTCTGGGGTTGAGGGTGGGCGGGATGAGTGGGTGGGGGGGTTCAATCAATCAATCAATCAACTTTTATTATCAGACACAAGGTCCATAGAAAAACACATACATGAACAACACTTAAGAAAAATAAAACACATAAGAAAGAATTAAGATCTATAGAATGCACCTATACCAATAGGACCACATTCGTGAGTTGTATCTCACAGCACTAAAAACAGGGTTGGTTAGCAGTACTATGATGGCATTCTGGGACACATTTAGTCTGCCGATACATTTGTACATTAAGTTTCTAAGCAGGGCCTGAAAAGTGTAGACTCGTGCTTTACAAAACAGGTCACTTGCACTACTCCACCTAGGTTTTTTCATCAAAATCCGCATACAATCGTTATATGCAACCTGAAGCTTATGTTGGCTCGCTTTTTTGAAGTTCACCCACAGGGGGGCAGTATAAATGGGGTAACAGTAGGCTCTGAAAAGGTTCATCTTTACATCATCAGAACATGAATGAAATTTCCTGACCAGCATGTTAGCCTGCCCATATAGCACACGCCGCTGTCTATACATGTCCTCATCATCAGACATTTGGTCAGTGATGAAGTGACCCAGATATATTGTTTTATCACAAACAGACAGAACATTATCTGACAAATAAAATCAAGAACAGAAACATTTTATTTATCTTTTATTTCAAGATGGGCTATTCTTATGCGTTCTTCTTTCCGTTTAGTCTTGCCTTCACTAATAATTGTGTTTCATTTTTATTTTTGATGCTGTGGTGACCATATTTACTGTATGTACTGTATATCTTGAATATTGCATACCTTCACCTAGTTTAAGACTTAATGTACGGTGTATTTCATGGTAGGTGTAATGTCTATGGTTCTATATTATCAGAAGTGTTCCGACTGTCCTTGTTTTATTATATATATGACATCTAAAAATGAAAACAATTGATCACAACAACAAAAGAATGATGGAACAGTGTGCGGAGGGAAAGATTAATCGCGTACGGGAGAGCAGTATGGAAATGGTGTTACTTTAGTGGATTAAATTTCAATTACATTTTGAGCGCAGCATTGAAGGCTTAGCGGAAGCTTAGGGTCGCTCCAGGCCGACAACTGACTGACAGCACAGTAGCTGTCATTGTTCACGTGTCAACAGTGACACATGACCACCTGGCCGCAGGGCCAGAGGTGTGGCCAACGTGTCAAGGTTGATGTGAGAGAAAGCCAGCCTCTGTAAAACCCTCACTGTAAGCCAGTGGTTCCCAACCTTAGGGTTGTGACCCTAAGTGGGGTCGCCTGAAATTCAAATAGGGTCGCCTGAAATAAAAAAATATATATATATTTATTTAAAAAAAATTACACCACACAATTTAAAAACTAGCGAAGATGATTAGGGTCACTTGCATTTTGTTTGTTTGTTTGTTTTAGTTCCGAGTTTAACGTGAAAGTGATAAGCTCTCAGATTTTAGTTTTGTTCTCTTGGGTGACACCTATGGTGATGAGTGGGAATTGCAGGTGAGATCAGGGTGAGATCCAAACTGTCAATGGGCTCACTATCAGATAGTGACTTTTTTTTATGAAACTGATTATAACTTTAAATCAGGATTCTGAGAATGAAGGCGGAATTCTCAGATTAAAGTCAGAATTCTGAGGGGAAAAAGAAGCATACATGTGACATCACTGACGATGTCACTGATGATATTATCGATGGTGTACCGGAATTTGAATGTCTAGGGTCCCTAGATTTTTGTGACATCAAAATCGGGTCACGAGCCAAAAAAGGTTGGGAAACCCTCCCTGTAAGCGATTAGTCATTGTAATAGCGCTCAATTAAGTAGATATCAAACACCTGTGTGTCCTCCCCCATTACTCTCATCACGGCCGACGGTGTGTGTTTTTACACAGATCTCACCGCCTGCCAAGTTCACCATCGATGGGCACAGCGGCGTCCTCAGGATCAGGCCTGGGGAGACTTTGGACTACGAGACCACGCCCGCGCACTTTGTGACGGTGGTTGCGAAGGTGAGCCGGCGGTGGTGTGAATCCTGTTCTGATGTGCTGTACAGGGCAAAGATCCTCTCTGGAGGTCTAACCGTGTATTCACACTGCGAGCACCAGCTTGGCTGAAGTGTTGCTCTATTCTGGCAGACTGTGGGCGGGGCCAGAGGCCTCAACGCTATCTGTATTCACCTTATGTAGCCACGCCCATTTGACCCGGTTGTGTGGTCGTGTGACGACTTCCGACTAAAAAAAAGAAAAAGAAAAAGGCCGGCTGCTCCAATATCATCTAACTCTGAATTAACTAATAATTTGATTTAATTTGGCGGGCTGCAAAATTTCGAAACAGCCAAATTATGTGTTTGTCACTGCTTTGGTGTTGCTTTAACATACTCATAGCATTTATGTTTTGATTAGTTAACATACAGTAGCTAGTAAGTGCTAACTCATAAATCAACTCCAACAATGGATGCAGCCATTCTGCAATGGCTGCTGTAGGCAAGTGAATGGAAATTTGACCCCCCCCCCCCCCCCCCCCCCCGCCCGCTTGTTATTTTTTGTTTTTGCTGCAACTGAAATGTTTTATGGTCTCTCATGATCCAGTAGGTCAGCGGTTGGCTTGGTTCCAGCCTTAAAACTCGTTATATAAGGATTTTTTTAAATGTCTATGGAGAAAATGAATGGGGAACTCTCTTCCGGGTCTGGAAACGTCACGGAAAGTCACGTGACTGTTGAGCTCTATTGATAGTATTCTGTTACATCACCACACGGCCATCTTGTTTGGAAAATAACAGGTGATTGTAATCAATTAACAGGTGATTACAATCAAGTGACACAAACAGCCAATGAGCTGTGTGTATTGTAGCGCCATATTGGTAGGAAAACGCTTGTGACGTCATGGGAACACTATGAATAGGACATCAATGGACTTGGGCTCTCTTCTGCTGCGGTAAAGAGATTAGAATGTTTCTCTCTCCTCGGAAAGTCTCCGCATATCCCGCTTCTTCCCCAAAGTGTTGTGACACAATTAGCATAGACAGCAACAGTATTTAAATCAAATGACACATTCCAATGTCTCTAATTCTATTTAATTTGTCGTGCCACGTTACAGCGAATGTGCATAACAAGAGTTACTGTTACAGTATAAGACATGGTGTCGCTCTGCCATACTGTTTCTTTTCTCAGGATGGTGGTGGGAAGTACAAGGAGAAGCACCAGGTGTTGACCTCCACGGCCACCATAACAATCAATGTAGTTGATGCCCAAGACACACCTCCCTCCTTCATAGGAACCCCTTACTTTGGCTACATCTACGAGGTCTCAGTCCCTGTAAGTCTGTCTCCGCTCTCTCCATAATCAACACTGCAGGTTATTGCTTATATGCAAATATGAATGATGTAAATATTTAAATATGTTGTCATTTTTATTTCTAGGGTTCTGAAATATTCACAGTGTATGCTAAAGATGGAGATCAAGGCAATCCTAGCACCATATATTATTCTATTATCAACAGTAAGCACAATACAATACTATCTTCAAAATAAGAAGTAAATGCTATTTGTGAACTATATATCTTTTGTTCCATTTAAATGTACTCGCAACCTGTTTTATTGTACTTGCAGGTGTTTTGTTTTTCTAACGAATTTAACACTTTTCTGTTTTCCTCTTTCAGGTACCGACAGTGTCTTTGACATAAATAGCACAAGCGGCTGCATCAGCCTGACAACGTATCCAAGCCATCTGAAAAATGAATTATATGAAATTGAAGTCAAGGTAACAGATGCTCTTTGGGTCTTGGGAACTACAAAGTCACCTCATAGTATACCTACATCTTATGATCGCCGTTGAACGTGTGAATCTAATTTACTTTGAAACCCAGGCATCGGAGATAGGCCCAAATGGCCAGCTGTTGGACTACATCGTTACCATGGTAACAGTGCGCGTGGTGGATCTCAACAACCACCCTCCGACCTTCTACGGGGAGAACGGACCACAGAGCAAGTTTGAGGTCACCATGTATGAGCACCCACCCGCGGGGGAGATCCTCAGGGGCTTTAAGATCACGGTCAATGACTCGGACCAGGTAGGACAATTATTCATATTTCAAATTCCTGTCACTGATCTGCATGCAGGTCCCAGGAGTCTGTACACTCATATCATACTTCACAAAACCTTCATTGAGTTTGGCATGTTGACTTCAAACATGCTATTGCTTGTCCATAACTTGACAGTAAAACTTGACAGTAAAACAACAATATTCTGTCTAAAAAGTATGCTCTAATAATCAAAATGGAAGAATTACAATACATACATCAATGTCTGCTAACCTGCCTCCACAAGCATTGTTTTTTTTTTTATAATATTTATTTTTGAGCAGGGAGCATTGGCATTACACAACAGTAACCAGTGTAATTTTCTTTTCTTTTTTTTCACATTGAAACATCGCAACCAACACATCTACCCTCCTTTGCCTCCCCACAACCCAATCCCCTTCCAACAGAAGAAATAAATAAAATTAGATAATAAAATAAAGTAAAATAAGAATAATAATATACATACATACACATATTCATATGTATATGCATATACACACGTACATACAGTAAGAGGTAGTATAACAGTGAAAACAGTAATAACTCAAGTTGTCAAAGTTTATACAAGCATTGTTATGTCGAGTTATGTAATACCAATGTTGGACAATAAACTGAATTCAAAATAAAATGTCAGTCATTATGTCATCATGTCCTTTAGCCCTCCTGCCTGAATGCTTCATGTAACATGATCTGCTAGACAGACTTTTTCCCTTTTAGACCAGCCAAGCCTCGCTAAAGTCATAGTTGCATCTGACCTCGCCAGAAATACCTATGAAAAAAGGTTGATTAGATTTCATAGGTATTTCTGGCGAGGTGCACTTTTGGATTCATTCTTTGTTTTTTGTTTTTAATTCATGCTAATTGATAGACTGGATGTGTGTTCTTTACAGGGAGCCAATGCTAAGTTCAAGCTGAGGCTCGTGGGGCAGAGCCGAGTGCTGCGGGTGGTTCCTCAGACCGTCCTCAATGAAGCGCAGGTCACCATCATTGTGGAGGACACATCTGGCATCGACTACGAAAAGGGAGCAACCTTACGTTTCAAGGTCACACTTTGTATTTTCGGTTATTAGCTAAAAACATTATTTTTTACCCTCTACCACAGGGGTGGGCAAGTGGCGGCCCGCAGGCCGTATGCGCCCCCCAACGTCACTCAGTGTGGCCCCTGGGTCAATTTCGTTTTTTTGTTTTGTTTTTGTTTTTGTTTTTTACAAGGCGGATGTTTTTGGTTAGATTAGGTTAGACCACCAAAATCAGTGTTTTTATTTTACTGTACAACCCAGAACATGGCGCTAATGGCGTTAGCGTCCATCCACATACTGTTTAACGTTAGCATTTGAGCTAACGCTATTGTAACAAATTATATCCAGGATGCACATTGCACATGCAACATTACTAATCTGATTAATATCACATATTTGGGTGATGTACCCCATCAAATTGCTGTAGCGGGCTATTTTAAAGCTATAGAGCAAAGTTTCTGGTGTCATCTGAATGGAAGAATTACTAAATTTGAATATGAAAAATATAAATGTTGGTATAATTAACTTTGATTACCAGTCCTTTTCATCAAATTAGTAGCTAATATAATTGGGAGTGAGGGTGTTACAGTACGCTACTGGTGGAAGTGCACGGTCACAATCCGGCCCTCTGGTAGCGAGGAATTTTGTTTTGTGGCCCTCTCTATCATCAAAGTTGCCCATCCCTGCTCTACCGCTATTTATTACTCTCAGTAATGGTTTCTGTTCTGATTGAAATGGCACAATCGCAATTTTTCATGTGTGTTTCTGCAGCTGCTGGCAGTGGAGATCGACACACCTGAGAGGTTCAGCGCGACGGCCGACATCGTGATTAACCTCCTGGACACAAACGACAACATCCCCAAATTCACATCAGAGTATTACATCGCCCGGGTCCCTGAGAACTCCCCTGGAGGCTCTACCGTTGTGACCATAACCGTGAGTCCATGAAGATTAAGCTTGAACCCTCCTGAAATATGATCATATAATCCATCAAGATTAAACTTTAACCCTACTGAATTATGATACAGTAATATAATCCACTATCACCCAATAATGTGTATTACTGGGAGCAGGCCAGACAACAAAGCTCAATATTCCCCGGCGCCTGCTGTGCTTTTGTTGCCAGTTATGAAATTCACATGGCACCTACAGTAGCATGCTCTCTGTTATACCTCAAGGGGGTATTTGGAAAATATTGGCACATTTTTTACTTCCATAACAATTTATGCACCGTGCAACCAGGCTATATTTGTGTTGTTTTCCAAGCAAAGCACTGAGGAGTAAAAAGCTTAATTTCCCTCTAGGTTAATACCCCCCTTTCACAGCCGCCATTTGTGTCTATAAGGCAGGGGAAACACAGGTGCAACCAACTCAGTAATGGACCTGTTTCACAGGGGCCATTTTGTGTCGAAAAGGCAGGATAAACAAAGGTGCAAGCAAAACAGTAATGAGGGTTTCCAAATTACAATCATGGAAGTTGGAAACCCTCATTAGTTCATTCATTGCTTGCACCTGTGTTTACCCTGCCTTTTCGACACCAAATGACCCCCGTGAAAAGGGTTTATTAGGGCCCCAGCACGAGAACACCTAAATGGACTGGAAGTTGGAAACCATAATTAATGTTTTGTTACACCTGTGTTTATCCTGCCTTTGAGACACAAAATGGATGCCATGAAAAGGGTCTATCGGCTGATGCCTCATTCCTTGCTCTTCCTCACCCCAGGGACATACTTATAGTAGACAGACCCTGCTGGGTCAAAAGCCCCCAACCTATTGTACATGAGCTTAGACTCTCTGGTGGGTTATCCTAATCTAAGCTCCAATCATCTAAATGGACAGCCTTCAGCTACCTTGGCTGTATTGTTGCATGATTATTGCTCCATGCAGTTCTACTAAAATAGCTATCAGGTCGGTAAATAATGCTTGGTTAGAAACTGTTAATTTTTGAAAGTTGTGGACAGCAAGTACTGGTCCTCTAATCTCTGTCCGTTTTCCCACAGGCAAACGATCCAGATTCAGGGCCTTGGGGCGAAGTCAAATACACCATTTATGGATCAGGATCAGATTTGTAAGTAGCGCCCCCTACATGTACACTCCTGTCAGTTTAGGTTCAGTCAGATCAGACGCTTACCATGACTGATCTAAATGGCAGCTGACTTTCAGTACTGAGTAGGCGCAGTTCTGGGTGGCAGCTCTGGCAGGTAAACTCAGTTAACAACAGACCAGTCGTTTCTCATCTCAGTTTGTCTCTTTAATGGGAGAGGTATACAGGAAACCAGTATGTTTGGGCCAGCCTGTGCTCCTCTGCTGCACAAACAGCTTACTCTAAGATGGCAGCAAGAGATGCTGGCTAATCTCGTAATTGGATTGGAGAGTAAAAAATAGACAGCCTGGCCTGTCTCACGTAGGGAGAGCCAATTAACATGCGATGTGACAGCTGGAGCCATGGAGACGTACGGCAGCGTGGAAAAGCAAGGCAGCATGCAGCAAATGGAAAGTGCAAATTTATGCTGGTCTCCAGGCAGGGAGTTGAGTTAATTGTGTGAAAGTTATCAGTTCCAAGGGAACTTGTTAATTTTCACAGAGGAAAAAGTAGAAAAATAAGGTTGAAAATGGCTGAATAGAAGCCATGTAGTCACTGTGATAAACAAGAAAAAACCTGACCTTTTGTGACTTCCGAGTATTCGAATAAACTTTTGTTAACCATTCACCAAATTTAAACATATGTCTTCTTAATTATGGTTTTTCCACCATGACTTTTAATCATCAAAGACCAACTTATGAATTGTCAATAGCGCTTTACAAGCATATTCTTGGCAATAAAGGAATTAATAAGGTAAAACTGTGAACCACCTGGACAGATTTTTTAGGATTTATTTTTTTTAGGAATACATTTTTCCATACATACATTTTTCCATAAATCTTTTCATACATTTTTCATAAATGTTTTCATACATTTTTAGGAATAATCTTTTTCTTTTTTTATTATTATTATTTTTTAATACTTTTTTTTCCCTTTAGGAATACAATTTTTTAGGAATACATTTAGGAATACGGATAGGAATACGGACACATTTAGGAATACGGATGTGATGTAAATATCTCTTGTGCCTTTATAGAGGGTATGCATGTGATGTCACAGAGGCAGAAGTCACTGTGGGGTCACGCCCACTGAGTCACAGCAAGACTGAGCTTGAATGCAGTAATCAGCCTAGATAAGTGACACCTGCTGCTCAGGGAGGAACCTGACACTCATTTTGACACTCATTCCCGATTGAGGGGGCGTGTTCCAGTGGGTGTGCATACCCTCTATAGAAACCAGGCTCACTGGGGAAGACAGTAGTATCTTTTAACTTATTTTATTTGCTATTAGATTGATACCTTGCTCACATACAATCACATATAAACACATAATCTTGAGTGTTCCTTGAACGCCAAGCTCTTCCAACACTTTGATTTTGATCAGTTTGATCAGAGGGAGGGAAAAAACAAACAAACTAGTATATACACATACCTGCAGATACATTTACAGACACACATATACTTTACACATACACCCTTAAAAAAAAAAAAAAAAAATCCCAGATGAAGCCGTAAATGACTGATGGTGTCATAGACGGTAATGCACTCAGAAATCACAGATGACGCTATGGACACTGATGAGATCAGATGCCACCAGTGAGTGGTGTAATCAGTGACATCATTGAATGACGTCATTTGAGCAAACTGTACAGTGGAGGTATTGACGTTAATACTTACTGGGGGAGATGTAGTGCAATTTCAGATCAACCGCGGATCCTTCCAGCTCCTGTGCCCTCATGCACACAAGTTTGTACAAGCTCAACCTCGCAAGTTGTTGTTGTTCTAGCTTCTCCTCTCTCACAGGTGCAGAGCGAGCCTCAGATCTTACAATCTCCTCCAGCAGTGCCATCAGAACAGTGCAGACTGGAGTGGGAGCAGGAGCCTTCGCCCCTACCTCCACCCGGTCACTGCCAGCATGCAGCGGCCCTCCCCCTTCAACAATTTTTTTATTTTATTACTAATACGTTCTCTATTTGGGACCGCAGATTTGCAATTCAGCCATCATCGGGCGTCATCTACACGCAGCCCTGGGCCACGCTGGACGCGGAGGTCAGGTCCAAGTACAACTTCTATGTCAAGGCCGAGGACTCGGAGGGCAAGTACAGCCTGGCCGAAGTCTTTGTCACCGTCCTCGACCTGAACGACCATCCGCCAGAGTTCGACGACGAACTGCTGGAGAAGACCATGGTTATTGGTGCCCCTGTCAAAGTAGAGGTACGTTATGTGGTCCCCCCTCCCCGCAAACAACTCAGAAGCTAATTATCTATCAGTAAACACTGATATCATAATAATATACTGAAATTGCGTATCTTATTCTGGTTCAAGTCTCAAAGGGCTTTACATAGCATCATATTGCCTACATGTCATACACCATACTACATGATACATATACATACTACATCGTACTACATCATACTACATCATACATATACATACTACATCATACTACATCATACATATACATACTACATCATACTACAGCATACATACTACATCATACTACATCATACATATACATACTATCTACATCATACTACATCATACATATACCTACTACATCATACTGCATCATACATATACATACTACATCATACTACATCATACATATACATACTATCTACATCATACTGCATCATACATATACATACTACATCATACTACATCATAAATATACATACTACATCATAATACATCATACATATACATACTACATCATACTACATCATAAATATACATACTACATCATACATATACATACTACATCATACTACACCATACATATACATACTACACCATACTACATCATACATATACATACTACACCATACTACATCATACATATACATAATAACTACATCATACATATACAGTACATACTACACCATACTACATCATACATATACATACTACATCATACATATACATACTACATCATATTCACCGCTCTTTCGCTGGCTACAGGCGGTGGATGAAGACGCAGAGTCTCCCAACAACGTCATCGAGTACTCCATCATGACTGCCGACCCCGACGACGCCTTCGACATCAACGCTGAGACGGGCGAGATCAAGCTCAAGCCTTATATCAAGTCCATGGAGATCGTGCAGAACATCACCAAGCAGAAGGACTGCAAGTGGTCTCTGGTGGTCCAGGCCCGGGACAGAGGCTCCCCCTCCTTCAGCACCACAGCCGTGGTCAATATCGATATCACTGAGGCGGTAAGACACACCCCCCTCCCCCCCCCCCCCTCCCCCACCCCCTACCTGCGCTGACTTATCTCGGCATGCTTTGCAGCGCTGTAACTCCATCATAGGCAGCATGGCCTGTAGATTCAAGCTATTTTACTACCATTATTCTTTTAATTTCATTCACTGCACCTTTTACGATTTTCATCATTTACATTAATCCATATTCTTTTAATACATGTTTGAACCGTTTATTAGTTTCTTCACCGCATGTTTTTCTTCTTTTGGTGTTGTTTCTCTGTTGTGAATTGTGCTTTCAGATCAAAGCTCGAATTTTTGCGTACTTCCTGGGCCTCAGCAAGCGTCCCCTGACCGTTTTGGGGATTTGTCTCAGCATTGTCATTTCTCTCATTTTAATGACGATGTGTATATCCACAATCATCTACTGCAACGCAGTGAAAAAATCCCGAATCAACCCCGAGAGTAATTACATTAAAGTCATTCGCAGGGTCAAGTGAGGAATATTTTATACGTACAGTATCTGCAGCAGCTATACTTCAAAATACATTCACAAACTTTTCAAACACGCACACACACACACACACACACACACACACACACACACACACACACACACACACACACACACACACACACACACACACATGATATATATATATATATATATATATATATATATATATATATATATATATAGGAGTAGTACTAATAAGGAGGAGTAGTACTAATAATTTAGATATGTTTTTTTTTTATACCATACATGTTTTGATTGGAAAATATGTAATACTAATAGTTTTCTAATACTCATTTTATTCATAAAACTACACGCCCACAACACCATCACTGCTCATCTAAATACATTTTTTATTATATTATATTTTTTCTACTTGAGAGCATGACTATTGGCTGATTAAGTACTTTAACTGACTAAGATGGAGTGCTCTACTTGGGATTGAAACCCATATTTTCTCAACTAATCTCCACTTTTCACACAAATGTGCACTTGGTAACTATCATCGCAGCACAACACAACTATCAAGTTAATCCCTGCGCAGGTCATGATGGAGCACATGCTAAAGAGAAATCCTAATGCAGCACCGCACTGCCAGACGCATTCCCAACAACTAGTGTTGTGCCTAGCTCTTAGCTTTGCATCAGCAGTCCCACAGGACAGAGGCGGATGGATGGATGATTGAGTGTGTCTGTGGAAGCATTGTTATGATGTAGTAGCCATGTTGTCTGTGGAAGCATGACATTGTTATGATGCAGTAGCCATGTTGTCTGGGCCTCCTCTGTCAGTGCTTTGCTCATCCATCTCTTATGCTTGCATGCTTTGGACAAATGGTGACTTAACGCTTGAATTCAGTCCCTTGGACTTGATTAAAACAATTGTATTTGTGCTCTTTTACAGAGTTCTCTCAAGGGGCCTATGGGGGCCTTTTTAATGAAAACTAGGGAAAGTCCTATGAAAGTTCTAGGCCTGGTCACTGGTGTCATTAGCATGTTGGTAGGAGTGACTGTCTTGATCTCCACGGCTATGTACTTGCGCAACACAAAGTCAAACAGGATCATGCCGGTGCGGCGCATCATTCGGAGGCGGCCCAGGGACCCCGAGCCCTGGAACTTCAAGATGCCCCTCTTCAAAGGCGCCAGCCCTGCGGATAAGTTCATCGTCGGCGATCCGGAGATGATGTCCCAACGGAGCGTCAAGATGTCTCAACGGAGCATCAGGACATCTCAACGGAGCCTCAGCAGCCCCCACAGGAAGCCTCCGCCCCCCTGCATGCCCCCTCCGCCCCCCTGTAACACACGGCCCACGGAGAGGCCCCGGGCAGTGCCCACCATCTCTGGAGCGCTGGCAGAGTTGAGAGGCTCCACCTCCAAGAAATCCAAACCCAGCCGCCGCAAAGAGGGGAACTTAAGCTCGGCCTTGGTGTCAGAACTTAAAATGAAGCTGGAGCAGAAAATCCATGAGAGCAACCAAGGCTATTACTAAGTCTCCAAGGCTATTACCAAGTCTCCGACCAACTTTTTTCTTCTTCAAAACTTGTGGACAGGACACTTTGATCTCATGACGGTTCATCCGAACCTAACATGATGATCTGCCGGGTTGGCCTACCTTTAAAAAATTATCACTGATAATTTAAAATGAGTTGGTACCACAGAACAGTTGTGTTTCAATACTGGATATTGCACAAGTGAACTGCTTTGCAACCCCTGACTGATATGGCTTAGCCAATCAGAGGGAAGAACTCTGTCTGTCAGCGCTATCCTCCCAGAAAACTCACCACACTGCCATCTTGAGGATTACGTCATGTTAACAACAGTAACAGTTGCCTGGGGGAAAGATTACTAAGAATGACTGTGTATACATGTTGTTATTTCTTGAAACGTGTAATACTGAAGACCCCGTAATGTTTTCAAGAACACAACTAGGACTGCATCCAATATCGGTTATGACGAACACTATTGCTTAATATGAAGTGCTAAAGGTAGTAATCTTATTTTTTACTGTTATATCAGCTGTTTGAGAACTAAGAAGTTGCTTTTTTTTATTACAATGTGCCACCGTAGGCTTGTTTTTTATTTACTTATGAGTGTTTGTGCTATGCTAGATAGATGCTTTTATACGACATATATGGGTCGATTTTTTTTATGTACAGCATTGTATTGTTTTCATTATTTTGTGCATAGGTATATGAAAAGATATGGACATGCCCTCTCACATGAATGTATCTTACTGAAATCTTCAAGCTCATCTATATATTTAAACTGCTTGGACATGTCCTTTCTACATGTAGATATTGTCCATTCTGTCTGTAGCGTTAAAGATCAACATATAAAAACACAGTCTATGTTACTGTTCAATGCCTTTAAACGTAGGCAAATCAATTTAGTCATTTCATTGCTGTAATGAATATCTCGTATCTGTCAATATCTTAATCAACTATATATTACAATTGCCTGTCCCTTTTAAGTGACATCTTTGTATTGTCTTTGTACGGTCTTGATTTTGAATAAATATTTGAAAATAAGCATGATGATGATGATGAACCATAAATGAATAGAAAAGCAATGTATCTAAAATACACTCAAGGATAACACATGATATGGTATTCAAGATCCTGCTCATTGGACTTTATGCACAGTGTTGAGCCTAAGTTAGGTTACTCTGTTTTCAACTGGTAGCCAATTCATTTCGAGGAAATAACTATTGCCTATATCTTCTCAAGCACCAAGACCTAACAGGGTAACACCATGCACAATATATACTAGACAGCTCATCATATCAGGATGGACCGTGTATTTGTACTTTCAAAAACAGTCTTACATTCCAGTCTGAATTATAGACTGTCCTTCATTCTCCTCCAAATCTCCACTCTCTGGACTATTTACCCAAAGACCTCCGCCCCGAGAGTCATGCCCTCTCATAATTGGCTTATGTCTCTTTGCTGGCTGCTGTTGAAGTGCATCACTAGTGACAGTAGTGGCTCAGAAGGAATGAAGGGTTAATCACAACTAAGAAAATGTTCAGGAGTCATCAAAACATTATTTATTCAAAAACATACAAATTATGATATCATGTAGTCACATCGCAGTATAAATGTGATCATAATTTATTTTGCACCAAAACAATTTTTCATTGTATTGTAATAGTTCTATTAAAGTGCCACTGATAGGTGCTGGGGCCTGTCATTTCATGAAATGGAAATATGCTGCTCTACTCTCCTGTTAGGGGAGTATGGTTAAGACACTGGGATTGATGGGTTTCAGATAGAAAAGCACTGTAATCTCCTTACCAGTGTATGTATAAACGCATGGGAAAACACTGCTTATGTAACAAATCCTCTGAGTGATTGTGCTGAAAAATCTGTGTCTCAGCATTCGTCTTTAACCTCCACTTTAATCCACATCATACCTCATCCTATGCCACAAGAGAGCAAATGGAATCCGTAAAAAGATAAAAGAAATCAATCATGGATAAAAAATAAAAAACAGGTTACTATCCTCTCGTTTGAACCTTTATACCTCCAGTGTCCCTTAATGAAACCGCACAAAGCCCAACCCCATTACATTTTACACTTTGGTGAAGTTAACAATAGTAAAGAAATAGATACGGTATTGTGTAAGCACCAATGATTTACTAATTAACTTAATCAATTAAGCATGACTTTGTATCAAAAGATTATGAAAAAAACAAAAGAAGTATCAAATACATTTTAGAACAAATATTTGACTTCTTGTTGAATATTTACACAGACTCAAACAAACTCTCCCTAGCAATAAGGAAGAAAGGCATTTCCATCTAGAGGTGACAGCTTAAGATTTACACAGTCTGCAGCAGAGCCCTCATTAATTAAAACTGATATTATTTACAGATACACTTCTAGGTTATTATATTGTTGCTAGTAGGAATTATGATATTGGATTTCTTTCCAATATGCAGATATTTTCCAACTCTTTTGGCCGATTGCTGATGCCGATATATGCATGCATTTCTTTCCGCCTAATTTCAGAGAGCATCAACTGAAGTGTCTCCTGTAGTGGAATTAACACATTATCATTCCTCTCTTATCATGATGAATTAACACATTATCATTCCTCTCTTATGATGAATTAACACATTATCATTCCCCTCTTATGATGAATTAACACATTATCATTCCTCTCTTATGATGAATTAACACATTATCATTCCCCTCTTATGATGAATTAACACATTATCGTTCCTCTCTTATCATGATGAATTAACACATTATCATTCCTCTCTTATGATGAATTAACACATTATCGTTCCTCTCTTATCATGATGAATTAACACATTATCATTCCTCTCTTATCATGATGAATTAACACATTATCATTCCTCTCTTATCATGATGAATTAACACATTATCGTTCCTCTCTTATCATGATGAATTAACACATTATTGTTCCTCTCTTATCATGATGAATTAACACATTATCATTCCTCTCTTATGATGAATTAACACATTATCGTTCCTCTCTTATCATGATGAATTAACACATTATCATTCCTCTCTTATCATGATGGGCCACTGGCAGACGCAGGCATAAATACAATGCTTTTCAAAATGTTCACATTCACTTGGGAAAATAAGAAAATGACGTCAACTTCGGTTATATAAAACATCTTCTATTGTTATGTCACATTTTCTTTCCAACAAAACTGTAAGATTCATCCTACTACTTAAACAGGCTTGGATGATGCTCTCCCTGAGACGAGCCACAACCAGGGCAGATTTCACCCATTTCATTTGGGTATAATTAAAGCGTCATTTTATGCCGATGACGTGCCGATATCATCGTGCATCCCTAGTTGCTAGTATAACTGAGCTGCACTGCCTCCTTTCTTATCCTCAGACCGCGGCCTCTTTAACGTGTCCTCCGCTGAGTCTCTGCACAGGCCTTCGTCGCTGGCCACCTGCAGGCTGTCGAAGGTGCCTTGCCTCTCCATTTCCTGCAGGTCTTCCCCGCCGCGGTGCCGGCGCTTCTTCAACAGGTCCGTGCAGCGCTCCACGCAGCTGAACCGGGCCTCTGTGGTGCAGGCATACATGCCGGCCGGCACCGCCAGCACCATGGCGAGCACGATGACCACGATGTGGACGAGCCTCTCCCTCTGCTCCAGCTCACTGATGTCGCTCCCCGTCACAAACACAATGCACTGACCTTCTCGGGGCGGCAGGTTCTTCAGAGTCACGCACGCCTGGTATTTGGTGACGGGCAGCAAGTCGCTGACGGCGTAGCTGTTGATGCCGGGCCCGATGTAGATCATCTCCTTTTTGGGCGAATCGTACTTGCCGAAGTGGATGGTGAACCAGGTTTCGGCGGGGTCGTCTGTGGCTGCGTACCACTCCAGGGTGATGCCGTACACCATCTGCTTGGCGATGCGGATCTCGATGTGGACATTGTCATCGGAGGACAACATGGGGAATGGTGGGGGAACGGGAGCGGAGGCATTGTAGGACCCGGTGTTGACCGCGATGGAGACAGAGGAATTGCCTATAAAGTTGTTGGCCGTGCAGGTGTAGAGGCCTCTGTCTGCCAGATGAAGAGAGGGGATCAGCAGCTGGGATCTGATGGTCTCCTCATCCACGTGTGTCTCGGTAGCTGCAACGAAACAGGCAGAAAAAACAGGCTTGGATCAAAAGCGTCAAACGAAGGACAGCCCGGTACTCTACTACATATACTGGTGCTGCACGGGTTGCTTACATCTGGCACAGAAGTTCTGGCCCGGCAGCACGCGCATTTGAAATGTAAGCAGGCCACAGATTACGCTGGCCCTATTGGCCCTATTCAATATTTTCATACAGCAAATGCAGCCTACAAGGTGTAGATATGATATCTAAGTGCTCCCACTTTGGGTTAGCAGCAGTTTGATGGATGATAGAAGTTAAAAAAATACCAGCAAATCCTCTTATGATCTTCAGACTGTATATCCATTGAATGCTGGGGTCTGGCCTGGCCTTGACTAAGCATGTGAGTGTTGCATTCACTCCCAGAGGTAAAGTGATGTTGGTCTGTGGGGCAGAGGCCACTGGCTTCATGCATGTTTTTAATTGGACCTCGTGGAAGAACTTCTTGGCCTTGGAGGCGGGGCCCGAACACATCAAATACGGGTTCATCAGAATGATGGGAGGACTGACCGCCCTGATGAACTCAACGAAGCCTTTGAGGCGGCAATC
The DNA here is from genome assembly GCF_964638095.1 of Poromitra crassiceps. Lineage (NCBI taxonomy): Eukaryota > Metazoa > Chordata > Actinopteri > Beryciformes > Melamphaidae > Poromitra > Poromitra crassiceps. The sequence continues at coordinate 32,707,294 of NC_139626.1, read as the reverse complement.
ACACAACCAAGCGTTGTCATGCAGTGCCACAACCACGTTGGAGACCATCCCCTCTTTCCCCCATGCTTTCTCTGATGCACGGTACAGGGGCCAGTTCATGAAAACATCCTTTGATATGACACTAAGCTGATTGGAGGATAAATCTAAGTAGGTCAGATCTAGTAAGTGTCTCAGAGCGTGTTCGGGCAGCACGTCTAGATGATTGTGCTTCAGGTCTAGAATCTTGAGTTTCGGCGTGTCCTGGAACGCTGTCCATGGCACTGAGCTGAGTTTGTTCCCCTGCAATCTCAGCTCGGTCAGGTTCGCTAGCCCCTCCAGGCTTTTGATGTTCATCAGGGTGATGTCGTTGAAATTGAGCCACAGAAACTCCAAGGCACTGACGTTAGAGAAAGATCCGCGGGGCAACTCTGTGAGGTGGCAATTCTCAATACGAATCTTCGTAAAATCATCTGGGATATCCTCTGGGATGCGCCCCATGGAGGTTTCCATACAAAGCAAAGACCTAGAATGAAGAGGAATGACAAAACAGAAAAGACTAGGTTATGAAAGAGTGTACATTAGTGTATACAAAGTTATAGGTATCGGTTGTAGCTCGTAGTATTATTTGGTGTAGTACAGTAGGTGAGCTTTACAACAACACTCAAAGCCGTGGTTATCTCATAACCTACTTCTACTTCCAAATGCCCCACAACTTGAAAAGCTTACCTTCCCAAGGTGTCATTGGGGCAGGAGCAACCCGTCAGACACGTTGATGATGCAGGAGTGATGAGATAAAATACCAAAGCAATACGTATTGCAACATACCAGGTGTCCATATTCCTAGGCATGCATGTGAACTAGAGCAGTTGGAGCAGGACATGCCCAGGGGCCGGGCAGAAGAAAGCCTATTACCTTAATCTGCCTTGACGCAATGCTTAAGACACCTGTGAGAAAACACCGGAAATGCTGTATTTTTAGCAATGGACCACTTTGTCTTGTAACTATTGTAAGATCTCAACGGAATACAAAGGCTCTTTGCAACTTACAATCAAGATTCATAGGCCTACAATAGTTATAGTAACATTGAAATTAAAATGAGTTATTGCGGTTTTATTTTCAGGTATAGACAAAAATGATTTGCATCAGTTTAATTAAATTTATTTGTATACAAGCACTACCGTGGACACGACAGGAGGCCTGTCAGTATTAAGAGGGTTGGACACAGAGCGCATCAAGCTTAGCTATAACAGAGAGGGGGGGGGGGCTGGAGAGAGAGAGGCAGATGTCTGGAAATGACCATAATCTGACCTCAATAATCTGAACTCTGGTTATCTCTCGGTATTTAAAGGCAGAATCAACATAGAACACATTTGTGAATACGGTCACCATCAATAGTGGAAATACCGCTTGTCCGCATCTCTAACATTTCCTCCCAATATCCAAGTTGTAAAAAGGAAAAGCGATAGAATCAGATCCTTTCTATTGGTAGGTTGAAAAAAACAATTGTAATGTAGGTAACCTGTAGTGGAATAGATCTTAATAACACTAGAGGCACATAACTTAGTATCGCAATATCATTATGATATAAGTTTTGAGTATTCATTGATTGGTCATTGTTTATAGTTAGTTTGCACTGCACTGTATATAGTGCAGACATTTACCAAATAGGCTATTTATAAATGCTTTTTCTGGTTTATTTTAGTCTACTTAGATACTACTGTATAGTCTCATTAGTTTGGCGCAAAGGACTGAACAGTGAATGCCAGGAAGTTTAGTTAAATATTTGTAAGTGGATTTATCCTTCATTGAAAAGGATGTGCCTGACATGATGGGAATTGTCCTGATCCTGTGGAAAAAAACCATCTGCTGCTCCAAGCAGGTTCAAACAAATGTTAGGCAGTTCAGATGTGTAGTCTCTCAAGCCAGCCTCTATGATTTCTCCCACAATCTTCGAATACTCCCGAGACAGGGTAGGCACAACTAGAGTTCAGATGTATCACCACAAGAAAAATAAAAAATAAAATCGTTCTGTAAATTCTGTACATTCTGCATACTTACAATGTTTGCATTCGGATGCTACTTTTTAAAACCTATTTCAAGCATGTTTTTCGCAGGTCTTCTGATATTGATTTATTTAAAAAATGTTTTGAGAAGTTAAATGACCTATTTTATGCTATTTGTAGCTGTTTAAAACATGCCTCATAGGTCTTTAAAACAAGGTAATGAATTCTGTCGCGCCCAAAAATTTTCAAAACGAGCCTCTGTGTGACTTCTCTCTCCACTCCGTCTCCCCCCTTCATTAGCTATGTTTTGAGGGGGTGGGACCTCTGATAAGATGATCTGTTGGGCTAGGGCAGTTGATTCCTTTCTGGACATTATTCCATTCTATGCAGCTATGCTACAGACAACAAGGTTTGGTCTTCCGCATTCAGTTGGCGGGTTCCAAGCGGTCAAATGTGATGTCAGTTACAGAAGTCAAAGCGGCTCGTTTTGGAGGCTTTTCTTCCTTACATGGGGGTGTGGATTTTGAGACGTCCATGATGTTTATAAAGTCCTTTATAATCAAAGAGCCAAAGGAAATTTGACCTTTAAGAAAAAGCCTGTAAACATGTATTGATATAAAAAATATTTATTTTCATACATTCACACATACACATACCATAAATATACACATTGTAAAATATACTGTATTTTAAGAATTGAGCCCAACGGTAAACCTGGCACATTATAGACTGATGCAAAATAGGCTAGCAATTACTGCTTCATCGTTTCTACAAATACACCATTTTATTAAGTAAAGATTTAAACGGAACGCTGAGGTGACGTCTCAGAAGGGCTCCTCCTTCCTAAAATGGACAGTTCAGACAGTTTAGGACAACATTTTAAAAAGTCCTGCTGCATAACATCCGCTTTAAAAGTGCATGACAAGTACAAAAATAAATTTGTACACATTAAAAACACTGCAGGGAAATCATACTACAGTGTTTATTTCCCTTTTTGAAGTTCATCACTTCAATGGTGGCCTGTTTTCCCACAAGGCTGTAAAATAATACATGTACCGTATGTCATTTCATACATCGGATGCTGAGAGAGTAGTCTCTCAAGCCAGACTGCCTCTTCTACATTCTGTGAATGCACATTAGACAGTCTGTAATTCACGGCCACAGAACATGGACAAAGGAAGTTGGGGGGGGACGCTTCACACCGGAGGAAGTTCGAACCGATGCAGGTGATTGGACAAATATGCCTTTAGGCGGTACATCCGGGACATCCCCCTATCATCGCTCATTATTTTCCCTGAGTTTCCCTTTTCCATTTTGACCAAGTTTTCCCAGCTCGACGTACAGACGTTTAGGCGGAAGCATTTGAAAATTGCGAGAGCCAACTGAGAGAGCTGTCAAAGTCCTTTGAAGACCTCTGAAGGAAGTCCTTTGAGTCTTTTTCATGACTTTAGTCTCTGAGCGCAGTGGTGTAGCTATTGACATCACAGGCCCTTAGAAAGCTCAAGTGCATCCTCTGACAGTTGAGGCATACGTTTAGGTATTAGCAGAAGTACTCGTTTGGTGGTCCCTCAGTCCTGGCCGTGGCCTCTGAGTCCACGCTAGACCTTGAGGAGAGAAGCCGGTTGGACTCATCGGGCGTTAGCCTCGTCAGGTACTCCCCCTCCACACCTTTAGCTTTGGTCCCAGGGGAAAGGGTCTCGAACGTGACATAGGAGTCTTGCATCTCTTTGGGCTGCCTCCCCAGCAGCTTCTGACAGTGCTTCTTTAGGGCCCCACAGCAGACGATCAGTGTCAGGGGGACAGCGATCACACACGCCACGGTGATCACCACCACGTTAATGAGCTTCTGGGTGCCACTGGCGCTGGCCGCCTCATCTGTTGAGAAGATTACACACTGCTCCTTTTTCGGGATCAGGCCTTTGACGCAAACGCAGGCGATGTACTTTGTCTTTGGCACCAGGCCGTCAATGGTGATCCGGTTCTTTCCTGCGCCTACGTTGATACGACGCATGTCTCTCTCGCCAAAGATGGCATATAGGACGCTGAATTCGGTGCTGTTAGTGGCCGTAGGGGCGCGCCAGTTCAGAGAGACAGTGTGGTCGGTGTCGCCCATCACCTTGACCGAACGCACGATCCTTTTCTCCGGTGCCTGCTGTAAGGACGAGGCATTGGCTGCTAAGTTGCTCAGAACATCCTTCTCCACCTCCATTGGCGCAGCTGTCTTGGATGCACTGGTTGGTCCTTCTGCAACGCTGTCAGAAATGCTGTAGCTCTCGATCTCATACTTCCCAGTGACGCCTTTGCCATTGAGGGGTTCGATGATGGGCTGGGCCGCCGTGGTGGATGGTGGAGGTACATATCTGGCAATAAGTTTCTCCTGGTATGCTGCCTTTCCAATGCCACCGGTGTTCTTCCCTCTGGGTCTGTTAGAAGCCGCGACTGTTTCCTCTGATCGAAAGGAGTCAGTAATGACCAAGGAGATGATGGCGTCTGCTGTCCCCACAAAGTTGGTTGCTTTGCAAACATATTTTCCAGAATCATGGTAGGCGACAGCAGGCACACTAAGAATCGACCAAATGATTCCCTCCTTTGAAATCTCTTGCTGAACTGCAAAAAGAGGAAAAAGTCCAGTGTTAAGTGACTAGATCCAAAAGGTCAAAGGCTTTAACCTACACAATGACCGAAATAGATATTACTCCTCTAATCGTAGGCAAACAAGCAGGTCTCGAATGACTTTAGGGGAACTCACCAGTGCCGTTCAACTTCTTGCCATCAGCACGGGTCCAGGTGAGCTCGGGGACGGGGACCCCGGCTGTCCCACAGCGCAGAAGGACATTGTTGCCCAAGGAGCTCCGGACGCGAGCCACGGCGGTGTGGACCCGAGGCCCCTGGCACCGCTGCACCTTGGCCTCGGTGAAGGGCATGCCCGACAAGCTATCCGGATCAGCGCACCTCAGCCTGGTGTCGATGAGTGCCACCGAGGAGGACGGGGACTTCTGGAACTGAACCAGGTCATACAGCCGGCAGTCGCACAGCCACGGGTTGTCATGGAGGCCTGCAGAAGAAAGCAAGTGTGACAACTGTGATGCATATTCACGCAGTAAATGGAAAGATACAAAAGAAATTAACTAAGAAACTGCATCTGAACTACTATTTAGTATAGCTACCCTCAATGCTTTCCTTCACGCATTCTCCACAAGGGACAACCAATGGTAACAAGTCATTTTAAGACCAAGGACTTAATGCTTCTAAATAAACTGAACTAGTTTGACAACTTGACACACTGGACAAAATAGCTATAATTAGACTAATCCGTAACACTATTTTACATGGTGACGGTGTCAGGAGGACACTGTACATTGCATAACACACAACTAGTAGTCATGCAAGGCAGCTTAAAAAGAATGGTTTCCAGTGTTCTCGTATCCTTACCGAGAATGAGTTTGGACAACTCCATGTCCTGGGAGTGTGGCTTCACACTCAGCCACATTGTGAGGACCTCGGCAGGAATAGTTCCCATATTGTTGCTTGATAGGTCCAGATAGGTGATATTCTTTATGTACATGGTCGCTTCACCAGGGATAGACAAGATCTTGTTGTTGTGTAAATCGAGAAGCCTCAGGTTAGGCATGTCAGTCAGAGAGCCCCAGGGGAACGAGGTGAGGGAGTTGCCATCTAGTCTCAGCTCATCCAAACTGTACAGACCCCGGAAACTGTCCACGTTCAACGAGTTGAGTGAATTGAAAGACATCCACAAGAACTCCAAGTTGTTGAGGTAGTGGAAGTTCTCGCTTGAAATCCTGGTGATTGCTGTCTTCTCAATGCGTAATTTTGATGTGTCAGTGGGGAAATTTGGAGGGATCACAGTGATCTCTGGATCATTGCAAAGCACACTCCTACAGGAGAAATTAAGAATATTGATCTACAATTAGATATGAATAGGAACCAGTATTATATATATATATATATATATATATATATATATATATATATATATATATATATATATATATATATATATTATATATATATATAATATACACACACACACACACACACACACACACACACACACACACACACACACACACACACAAACACACTCATTCACATTCTGCCTGTTTTGTGAAACACTGGTTTGAGGAAAAACAGTATGGGCTATAGGTCACTAATGAGCAAAGAAGATTAAAGACCAACTCCAAGTTAATCCTTGACCACTATATAGAGAGTGAGTGAAGAAAGCTGCAGTGCAACCCAGCAATGTTTTCAATCTGGGGTCCAGGAACCCAGGGGTCCTTGAGGGGGTAAATTCAACATTTAATTTACAAGGAGTTGAATGTAGAATGTAGAAGAATGACTATTTTGATCATAGTTTCACTGCCATTGATCCTACAGTACAACTCATTCATGGAATTCTGGACAAAATCATATCTAACAATAACAAATATTCTCAGGTTTGGGTCCAAGACAAAATATCTCATCAAATGGGGGTCCGTGGATCTAATGTAAAAAATGAGGGGTCCTTGATATGAAAAGGTTTCAGAATCACTGGTCTACACCACAAGAAATAACAAAATACATCTAGGTCTACTGACAATGAAATCTACGTTATCTAGCCTACTATTGTATATTACTGTCTAGTGTCTACTGTATTAGAATAATATTAGATTTGCTCATTTCTTACCTTGCTTTTGTCCCATCGCTTAATTTGTGGAAGAAGCAGCTACATTGTGCTGGACATGAACTGCTCAGCAGTGGGAAGCAGAGTAATGCCAAACAAAAACCCACAGCAAAATGTCCAATCATGTTTTCTCCTGCAAGCTACTGTACACTATCCACCTAAACTACAAATATAAACACAAGCTACTGTACACTATCCAACTAAACTACAAATATAAACACACGCTGCTGCTTGCTTTAACTGGACCTGGGATGCATGGTGTGTTGCAGGCTCAGAGCTCCATGCTGCTCTGACTGCCTGGTCTGAATCCACAGATAAAAAGGATAGGCAGGGATTAGTGAAGGGAAGGGACTAGGGTTATTTTCATTCACACGATTATTGCTTCCTCAAAGCTGATAGGCTGCGTAGTTTTATAGGGGAAACACTTTTCAATCGTTGATTGGATGGTTAATAACGGGCACAACATACAGCATGTTGTGTGTCATTGTATGTTAGGAACCAACCAAGACTGATTTTAGATGAGAAAATGTAAACGAAGAAACCTGAATTGTTCTGGTCAGGAGATGATGTTAAGTTGGAATGGTTATTCAGAGAGGAAGCTTTCATTGTGGCCAGTTTTATTGAGAGAGCATGGAAACTGAGAATGGAGACGTATTGTTGAAGTATTCTTATTATTTGAATGTATGACTTTGATTACCCTATTACTTATATGTTTTTGTTTTGTTTTGGCCTATCTGCTTCTTTGGATGAACTCAATGTAGGCTATATCTGTTTGTTTGCTTGGATGAACTTAAAGTCTATCTACAGCACTTTTTAGATGGAGCTCTAAATGCTGTTTTTTATATAAGTATAATGCTGCCCCAGTGGCTAGAAATACATTAAGCTGATTATATGGTTTGACAGTTGACAGTTGATTTGTTTATTTAGATGGGACAGTGCAAAATTAATCGACACAAAGAACATAATCAGAGTGTAAAAATTGCCGGATTTAGCACGAGACTCGAGCACGAGGCTCGAACACGTTGCACATGGCACGAGGCTAATTTCCATCCGTAGTCCCCAAAACAAACAGGACATACGTGGACATACCTACATACAATACAATACACACAAACAATACATACATACATACATACATATGCAGCCGGCAGTAATGGTTTCTAAATATACTCAGATTTGCAACATGAAACATGAAACATTATTACTGTTTTGAACGAGTAACAAGGCACACTTCAATATTATACAGGTACAATCCATTTGTTGAAAAAAGTACAGGGATTACAGTCCGAAACTACTCCAATACTGACGGCTGGGTTAAAAAAGAAAGAAAGGGAGGGGGGGGGGGGGTTAGGGCAGCGGGAGCTGATAGAGACGGTCGGACGTGGTGCGGGGGGTGGGGTTTAGGGGAGTGCATGCATGACCATGTGTGTTGGCCTATGAGTCCTTAGGGTCCATGAGTGTGTGTGTGTGTAGGTCTGAGCCTGTGGAGATGGCCTCGATCTATTCAGTCCAAAGTTCAGGTGTCAGATGTCAGGGCGGGGGGGTGGCTGGGGGGAGGGGTGGTGCGCAGTTGCAGACGAAATATCAGGGGAAATTGCTGCGTCCTTGGCAGGTCGGAAGAGGCCAGATTAGAATGGAAATGTTTTGGTTGCCTGAATTCCTTTCACGTCACACAGACCAGGGTCACACAGACCAAAAAGTCAACAACAGGTGTCAAGTCTCTGGATCCCAACTTAGTTCATTTCTTTTGCAGATCAGTGGAAATTTCCATGATTTAATCCAAGATATAATCCATTTTTCACAGTTCAAATTCACTGACCGCCCATCTCACTTTTCATGACGTCACAGCCTAGGGTCAATCGCTGTTGTCTTCCCGTACCCCGCGGCGAAAGATCCATCTGGGCAGAGGGTGGGGGTTCCCCGGACCTCGCATTCCTCAAAGTTGAGTTGATTTGCGTTGAGAGACCAGCTTAATAAATCCAGTAAATCCATATTTGTCATTTCGAAAAGACGAATGCAAGTTTGCTCCGGCTAGGGTGGTGTTGCAGGCAGAGGGAAAGGTGCAGGAGAGGAGGGGTGGAGAGAGCGAGCAGAAAAGCGTCCGTCTCCCTCAAGTGCTGAAGCGATGATCATGATTATATTATATTCATTTTATCCCTTTAGAAATATTTAATCTGTGTATTTTCTGGGTAGACTATACGTTTTGTAAGATGTTTTGTTCATCAGGACTTATTTGTTTCCCAAGGACATTTTCCTTTTCCTTTTTCCTCTCCGAAGAATAATAGGCCAAACATACATTTTGGAATACTGAATTGGACCCATCGGCCCAAATTGTACAGAAAGTAGCCTACAGTATGCCTACTGTATACACTCCCATGCAAAACTCTTCAGTTGTGATGTGTAAGAGTCACACAGATCCCCCCCCCCTCCCACACACACACACACACACACACACACACACACACACACACACACACACACACACACACACACACACACACACACACACACACACACACACACACAGAGTTGGTTTGTGTAAGCTGTTTTCTTGTCACAGCAGTGGCATGTCTTTAAGAATGACCACTGGATGGCAGAGGAGAGTGTAGCCACGGTAGTTTTGCTGCAGACAGAATAAGACTTGGAAAGCACTGAGTGATCCTACCCCCACCCGGCCCACATCATACGTCACTTTAAAGGACTGCAGCTTAAATGTGTGTGATTGTCTTTACTATATTGTTTTTGTCTTATATTGATGTGACTGCTGCATACTTGCAATGAGTCAAATTCCTTGTCTGTAATGATTAGGCTACTTACTGTCTTACATAATCTGATCATTATGTACCAAATTCAGACTCATGGTCTTTGCTTGTTATTTGTTTTGCCTTAATTACAGTATCCTATATTCATGACTTTTGATTTGCAACAAGGAAGACTCAGCTAAAGCCCACTTAAAAAGATCCTGAAAGAAACACAACTTGCACTTTGCAAATTGCTCATTGTCCCTTCTCTACAAGGGACATTAATTGATTATTTTGCATGCATATACAACTTACAGTTAGAATATGTATTATTTATTATCAAGTCATAATTTAGCATGTTGCAGAATAAGTCCATTGTGTCTGTGTGAGTGTGTGTGTGTGTGTGTGTGTGTGTGTGTGAGTGTGTGTGTGTGTGTGTGTGTGTGTGTGTGTGTGTGTGTGTGTGTGTGTGTGTGTGTGTGTGTGTGTGTGTGTGTGTGTGTGTGTGTGTGTGTGTGTGTGTGATTAAATGGTCAGCGTCTGGGGTAATTCACAGGTGCAGAAGTTTAAGGACATGGTTGTATGGAGGGATTTGAAATGGTTTAACCTCTGTGTCTGAAATTAAATTAATACATCTTTGTTCTATTTCTTTCAGGAGAGTTGTCTCATGCAGCACCTGGGAGAAGCCCCAAACATAATGTAGGCTATATTCATTATAATAATAATAATACATTCAACTTATATAGCACTTATTAGGGAGGGTTAAACAACCTGCCAGGTGCTAATATCACCAACTCGTTCCTGTGAGAGGAATGAGGATGGACATTGGACAGAAACTTGTTTCAAAAGTCAGTGTTGATCCTATTCTTTGGCATCTGGGTACCAATGCAATTTCAACAATGTGGCCTTTGTTTCATTGCAAAACCAGCAGATTATGATGGTGTATTAACTGTTTGCCAATACATAACGTGCAGCAGCTATGGTGGTAGCTAATGCATTTGCTGTGTTAAATAACCTCACAGTTATAGAAAACAATACAGCCCAGATAATTATCGTATAGTGTTTTTTCTAGACTATAAATTATGGATTTATTACATTCATTCTACTACTTTTACAAAGGATAAACATTCAGCTTGAAAAGTATCTCAAAAGACTAGACAACTGTAGCAATAGGCTTAAACAAATATTTTATACTTTAAAATTAGCCTACATTGTACAATAGTTTTCAACTGTCAAATGCTGTTGGGCCAAAAGTTCTTTCAATCAATTTGAGAACATGATTAAGTAATTGTATTGTTTACATTTTGATCAAGGATTGTGACCATGCCATTTGATGAACATAATAATGCAGAATTATTTCTGTACAAATACAAATATACAGTAAACAAAGTGTGTTACTGAGAATTAGCTTTTGCACCAGTTGAGGCAATCATTGCAATTAAAGGTCTTTGAATAGTTGTTTCAGACCCGACCTGATTCCAACATAGCCCTGGTAGATTAACAGATTCTTTAAATTAAACTTTTGCATTTGCACATTTATTTATAGCTAGATTTTCATGCAGTGCTGTCATACTGAAATGACTGAATTGAGTCAATCTAAACTCAAGACCCTGAACAGGATGCAATACTAAACAAGAACATTGCCCACAGCCTAAATAGTCCAGAGGTGGGCTCAGGCTGGGACAGTATCCAGAGGTGGGCTCAGGCTGGGACAGAGGTGTGCTCAGGCTGGGACAGAGGTGTGCTCAGGCTGGGACAGTATTGGCAGTTTGAGAGCAGGTATTACTGTATAAATCCATTGGGACACATCATTACTTCATAGTTAATGAGTTTGTGCTAATCTGTGTACAGATTAGTGCTGCATGCATTTGAAATGGTTCAGGCTCGTAGAGTGAGTGAGTGCCAAAGCTGCTGCCTTGTCTTTTTTTATGCTTGTGTGTTATTTTGGTCACAAATTTAAAGCAACTGGGCAAATGCAATAATGATGTTCTGCAATTTCAACAGACTCAGTGTTAATTGCTGACTATTTACATTGAATAAGCCTAGACACAGAGAGGTAGGCCTATGGTAGAGGTAGGCCCTATATATTTTGGCTAATTGTAAAGAATAATTATTTTTTGCTAGAAACCTACACTTGTGAAGACAACTCGCCTAGGTTTTTGTCCACTAGCTGTTGTAGGCCTACATCAATGTTATTATTATTATCTTGATCGGTTTTGTGGCTTATGGGCCATAGGCTACAGCAGCCTATATCTGGATTTCACAATAGGCCTACCAGTTGTAAAAAAGGAGGAAAAAAAGTGTTTTCCATGTTCTCACAGTTATTCACTATGCGTGGGATTTCCGCTAATCTACAAAACGCAGGGCTTGCTGATTAACCAGCAACTTGGCGTTTCCATGCGTGTAGAGATCAGAGGCTTGCGCAGCAAACACGCATATTTTATACGACCGCAAACTCCCAGAAACTTTGAGGGGAGCGTGAAGTTGTGTTTGCTTGTTATTAGGACATTCTTTGTGGGATTGCCATGGGGGGGTTTACTAAGATTACATGATGCGGTTTCACGTGAATGAGCCTTTATAAGGGGTCGACTCGGCGGCTGAAATATTTATGCTACAGAACAGCATCAGGACTTCTCTTTTAGTGGAGTTTATTCTGTGCATTTCAACATGGCAGCCTATACATTACCGGAGGGATTCACGGACTTCGATATGTTTACATTCGGCACCGCGCTTCTAGTCGGGGGTAAGTGGACCTGAGGATACAGGCGATGTTCAGTTCAGTTCAGTTGCGGGACATGCTGCTGGGATAAGGCCTAGGACAGCCTACTTAAAGGGGCATTTCACTCTAAACTAAAGGGTTTTGTTCATAGACTGTTGTGAAAATAAAACATCCATAATTTTTTGCCTTCACTTTAGTGTTTGGAATTCCATGTAAACCTTTAGGCTATTTAGTATTTTATGTAGTCCCTTCAAAAAACCACACCGCCTATCCAAGGTTTTTCTTTCTCACTTCAACATCCTTCTTTATATATTAATAGAATAGGCAGCAATAGCTAAAATATTTACATTTTGATTTTGAATGTGTAGTAGGCTATATGGAAGCTTCAAACACAGGCTTATGCCTGTTTTTTTGTTAGCAAACACATTGGGGTATGAAGTTCATTAAAAGATGTGCTGACTGATTCAGATTTTTATAGGTTTAGAGATTCAAACCAAACATAGGCTAATTATTCTGATAGGGATTAAAACATATTTGAAATGCTCATTTTGTTTGCTTTTGTCGATTGTCTTTCAGGTATGCTTGGATTCTTCCTCAATGCCATTACTATCCTGACTTTCCTCAGAGTGAAGGAGATGCGGACGCCCAGCAACTTCTTTGTGTTCAATCTCGCTTTGGCTGACATCAGCCTCAATATTAACGGACTAATAGCTGCATATGCTAGCTATCTCAGGTGTGAAACCATACTCACATATAGCTGCGTATGCTAGCTATCTCAGGTGTGAAACCATACTCACATATAGCTGCGTATGCTAGCTATCTCAGGTGTGAAACCATACTGACATTTAGCTGCGTATGCTAGCTATCTCAAGTGTGAAACCATACTGACATTTTGAATTGCAGCTTATTTCCCTTATACACACCTTTTTAAGGGTTGGAAAGTCTCGTGAAACCAAACGTGGGCAGCGGTGGCCCAATGGTTAGAGAAGTGAGCTTGTGACTGGAAGGTCGTCGGTTCAATCTCCGGGACCGGCAGGATAAATCTGGGTGGGGAAAGTGAAAAGGCAGCGCTTGCCCCTCCCTCATTACTACCACTGAGGTGCCCTTGAGCAAGGCCCTTAACCCCAACCGCTCCAGTGGAGCTGCTCAGTGGCCAACAGATCAGACTGTGGTTGTACTGGTCAGCTTCCAGGTATGAATGTCTGTGTGAATGTGAACAGGGCGCTCCTTAATCTGAATTGAAAGGTGACAGTCAACCTCATAAATCGTAATTGTGAGGTTGAATACATTAATTTGACGATGTAACTTTCCTGGTTTCTTCCTGCATACTCTTAATAGTCCCATTCATGTGATATTGGATACAGTGGGACACCTCTGCCAGTGGAATATGATGTATGTGTTTCTTTGTCTTCTCCAGATACTGGCCATTCGGTCAAGATGGATGTGCCTATCATGGATTTCAGGGAATGGTATCAGTCCTGGCTTCCATCAGTTTTCTGGCTGCCCTTGCCTGGGATAGATACCACCAGTACTGCACCAGTGAGTACAGTACAGTACAGTACAACATAACTCAACCAGAGGACCCACACAACTGTGTACAAATAGTAAAAGGGATACACATATGGAATTCCCTACCAACAAAAATAAAAATGCAAACTAATCTGAAAAGCTTTAATGAAAAGGTGAAACACTGGCTGAAGCAAAATCAAACCTGCGACCATTGATCACTGATGTAGTAGCATAATTCTACTGTAAAATTTTGTATGATCGTGTCACAATTTTTATGTTTGCACTTTGTTTAGATTATGTCTTTTATTAGAAAAGCCTACCCAGGGACAGGGATTGCAAATTAGCCTTGGCTAGATATCCTATATGCATCGCATATGTTTCATGTTACTGTAACTTGTTACAATGTTGTCTTGCATTGTCCCTGACAAATAAATGAATAATACTAATAATAATAAATACATCAAACTAGATCTGAATTAGAAATGACTAATGTCTAATATTCTGTGAAAGAAATGTATCAAAGTACTGATGGTAGGAAATGCATTGACTTTGATGCATGCATTTTGGATGTTTGAGATCCAGATCTTTTGTTGAAATAGTGATAGCTGGATGTCCATGGGCAGATGCAGGCATCTCAATCTCTCCTAAATGACATTGTGCAGGACAAAAGCTCTTCTGGAGCACCACTATGACTATGTGTGGCATCATCTGGGGTCTGTCCATCTTCTGGGCTGCTCTCCCTCTCACTGGATGGAGTGTGTATGACTTTGAGCCCATGAAGACGTGCTGCTGCTTGGACTACACCAAAGGAGACAGGTATATAGGATAGTAAATACAACCACGGCTCATCGCAAAAGCTTGATTCTGTGCGCAAATCTGAATGATATCTAACACTAATGGGCTGCATTATCGAGTGAAAAACTGTGGGAAAATCACACTGCAATTTCGCAAGAGTCAATTTTTTTTTTAAATCAGCAAGAAAGATGTTTTACAAGTTGCACGTTGGAGAAAATCATTCTTCGTGTTCAGAGTTGATCCAAACCATTAGCATCTCATTTTTCACACCGGGAATTGTATTTCTTTTTTTGTCAGATGTCCACATTATCAATTCATATAGCAATTGCCATTATTCAGATAGGAATTAGAATTGCTTTTCTGTCAGTCCTACTAAGCAGCAGCATGTTTAGCTGACATGCTATACCACAAACTCTTGTCCAATGCTCCCCTCTGTTCTATAGAGATTACATCACCTACATGCTGACTCTGGTGCTGCTCTACCTGCTCTTCCCGGCCTTCACCATGTTCTCATCCTACGATGCCATCAACAAACACTTCAAGAAGATTCATCACTACAGGGTAAATGCACCTCATGTTCATGTTGAGACCGAATGCCGCATTCCTACCCAAAGTAAATGTATTTCAGAGGATTTAAACGCATTGCTTTCGCCATCTTCAAATCCCATTTAAGTTACATAAGCTATTGCATAAACTCGAGGTTGTTAATCTATAATATGAGTAAACTAATCTGCACACAAAGGAGACCTTGACTGTGTGTATTCAGATGAAAAGATGGCTGCTTAAAATTCTTTGTTGGCAAATTGGTTGAAGAAATCAGTGTTGGGGGTAACACATTACAAAAGTAACGTATTACATGTAATAATTACTTTTAGCAGTAACTCAGTAATATTATACCAGTTACTTTGTCAAGTAACACAAGTTACAAATTGAGTTATTTTTTTTAAATCAAAACACACATTTAAAAAAGTTACAATCATTTCCTAAACAAATTGTGTGTTTTTATGCAAATAACCACTATAGACAATAACAAAGGAAAAGGATAACATTTAGAATTGTGGACGATTTACACTGACTTCAAGACGGTTGAAATTATTTTTCGGGATGGTTCCGGGGCGGCAATGACATTCTGCTACTGCTGTTATTTTGGTGAAAGTAATGTAATAGTAGTGTAATAAGTAAGGAGTTACTCTACACAGACAGTAATATTGTAAAGTAACATTACTTTCAAATGAAAGTAACTAGTAGTATGTAGTAGTATATTACATTTAGAAAATAACTTGCCCAACACCGGAAGCCATCACTGCCTGAAGCAATACTCTACTATTGGCAGAGGAATCAAGAGTTTCTATTTAACACAGTTAAAACTTGTCACTGACAAATCGTATCACTTATTAACACCATAATGTTATAATGTGTAGATATCTGCTACAGCTCCTGTGTGAATCTTTGCATCATGTTAACTCTGAGATTCCACCATACAATTTAATTAATAATTAGATATTGGAATAAAGAACAATTCTACTACAAAGTGAGAAATAGTACTGGTAACAGGTTTAATGCTTGGCTAGCCCCGGGCGCTGCACTGTGGCTGCCCACTGCTCCTAGTTCTAGGAAGGTTCCTAGTAGAGGATGGGTCAAATGCAGAGGATGAATTTCCCCATGGGGATAAATAAAGGATAACTTCACTTAACTTAGCAGTCACATAATCAGGATTGATTTGAGGCATTTCACCCTTCAGTATTTCATTTTGCCCTCTTCAGTCCCTGTAGGAATGTTTCTCACTTACATTTGTAGCACATGCTTAACCAAGTACAGTGTAGCCCATTTGGGGCAGAATTTAAATGTTGATCATCTTATTTCTAATTGGTTCTAAATAAAGTTGTATTATATTTCTATAGTATGCAGTGTATCATGTATATTCTGTCCATCATGTGTAACACCTGCATTGCTACTCACACAATGAACTGTGTTCCAGTTTAACACCAACTTGCCTTTGAGGGTGCTGCTGATGTGCTGGGGCCCCTACATCCTCATGTGCATCTACGCCTGCTTTGAGAATGTCACCGTCATCTCTCCCAAACTGAGAATGGTGAGAGCTTCTTCCCTTTCACGTCTTCATCAAGTCAACAAGGAGATTATTTGTAATGGAAAAGAAAAAAAGCGGCGTATGGAAAACTTGTTTCTGCCCACAGGTGCTTCCGGTTCTTGCCAAGACAAACCCCTTCTTCAATGCTCTGCTCTACTCGTTTGGAAACGAGTTCTACCGAGGCGGAGTGTGGCACTTCCTCACCGGACAGAAGATTGTCGACCCAGTTATTAAGAAGTCCAGATAAAAGGAAGCCCTTATTATGTTCTGGCCAAAATCCCAAATCATGCCGCGCTCTCACAGTAGGTTCCGCATTGAAAGAAGACTTTTGGTACGGTGTTGTGAGGTGAATGTCATTCAGCCATGTAGGAAAAGCAGTGGGTTATTGCTGGTGACTGTAGGCTACATCTCTGGACAATCTCTAACCATGTTTGGAGCTGCTGGATGTGTGTAAATCTACACAATGCATTACAGGTTATTTATACATTGTCAATGGTTGGATAAACTATTACTTACTCAAGGTATGTCGCGTAAGAACAATTCATGTAAGCTTCCTATAGCAATGTGTCTTTAACCTGCGCTGCTTCTCCTCTGCCTGTGTTTAACCAGCTTACAATAAATACATACCATTGTTTGATTTGCTCCGACTATTCTGAAATGCCCAATAACCACACTGCTGCTCAAAGTAAGCAGTCTCATTATACAGTTGACAAGCTTCTTCTAGCCAGAGGATCCTTCATGACATGTTGTCTCAGGCATTTTTTAAACTGATTGTCTTTTTGCTAGGAAACGTTAGTGGTGATGTGTAGGGAGGAAGCGTTCACTGTGCTAAGACTGTATTACGCAAGCCAGCACGCATCTGACCCACCTCAAGGTGAAGTGAACCTCAGCACCTTTCCAGATCCTACTGTATTAGCATCAGCTCCACACATGGTGTTGTATCTTTCTAAATGTGAACCACGGGTAAAAGAGTCTCTGTTGTGACAGTTTGGGGCTAAGAATGGCAGACGCTGATAGTGTGACGTCTGAGCAGCTAAACATGTTGGACTCTTGAATTAAGGCACAGAGAGAGACAGCACTGTTCCAAGTCTGTCACAGAGAGAGAAAACACTGTTCCAAGTCTATGTCACAGAGAGAAAACACTGTTCCAAGTCTATGTCACAAAGAGAAAGCACTATTCCAAGTCTACTGTATGTCACAGAGAGAAAGCACTGTTCCAAGTCTATGTCACAGAGAGAAAGCACTGTTCCAAGTCTATGTCACAGAGAGAAAGCACTATTCCAAGTCTATGTCACAGAGAGAAAACACTATTCCAAGTCTACTGTATGTCACAGAGAGAAAGCACTGTTCCAAGTCTATGTCACAAAGAGAAAGCACTGTTCCAAGTCTGTCACAGAGAGAAAGCACTGTTCCAAGTCTATGTCACAAAGAGAAAGCACTGTTCCAAGTCTATGTCACAGAGAGAAAACACTGTTCCAAGTCTATGTCAGAGAGAGAGAAAGCACTGTTCCAAGTCTATGTCACAGAGAGAAAACACTGTTCCAAGTCTATGTCACAGAGAGAAAGCACTGTTCCAAGTCTATGTCACAGAGAGAAAACACTGTTCCAAATCTGTGTCACAGAGAGAAAACACTGTTCCAAGTCTATGTCACAGAGAGAAAGCACTGTTCCAAGTCTATGTCACAGAGAGAAAGCACTGTTCCAAGTCTATGTCACAGAGAGAAAGCACTGTTCCAAGTCTATGTCACAGAGAAAGCACTGTTCCAAGTCTATGTCACAGAGAGAAAACACTGTTCCAAGTCTATGTCACAGAGAGAGAAAGCACTGTTCCAAGTCTATGTCACAGAGAGAAAGCACTGTTCCAAGTCTGTCACAGAGAGAAAGCACTGTTCCAAGTCTATGTCAGAGGGAGAGAAAGCACTATTCCAAGTCTATGTCACAGAGAGAGAAAGCACTGTTCCAAGTCTATGTCACAGAGAGAAAGCACTGTTCCAAGTCTATGTCACAGAGAGAAAGCACTGTTCCAAGTCTATGTCACAGAGAGAACGCAGCGATTCAACATCATATTTGAGTCTGGGGAGAGACTACCCTTGCCCTAACCCTATTCAAATGTAGGCATAACACCCTAACCTTGCACTAGTACACCTCGGTCGATTTCCTGCTGGTTTTTCGGGACGGGTTGAGGAGAGTCCAATCCTATAGAATCTATACGATTAGCACACACTTCTTAGAAACAGCCCTCCTTTTGACTGGGATAAGAATGGCTGTAGGCTACTCTAACTGAATATGAGCTAAACGAGCCTCATGTGGACCAGTGATCTAATTCAATTACAAGAGAGCTATTGATAGAACCAGCAACACGCTAACAGGAAGACAGAATAAACATATGGTCCCATTCTTAATAACAAAACAAAAACAACCTTTTTATGGTGGCAAATGAAGAAGTTACCCTCTTCCACAAAATAAACCCAGGTGTTTTTTTCACACATTTACTGGCCTACTGCACTAGTTAGGACGAATGGCAGCATGGCTGTGCAGCCTTTAAGATGCTCTGCCCAGGTACACACACGCACAGGGCCGTGGACAGTGGTGGAAATGGCCATGTTTTACTGTGGGGACTCTAATCAGACAGGCTGGGGGCACCTGTTCAAATTAAGAGCTGAATGTTTGACTGTTTCGTCTTATTGATTTTACTCATCATTAGAGCTATACATACAAATCACTACATAGTCTCACGCCTTGCCAGACTATCTGTTTCACGCAATAAAGTATCACAATCAGATACATTCATTTAGCTATGGCGATCAGCAGTGTCAAAGATTTTACTGACTGCATGTACTGTATGTCATTATTTTACTGACTGCATGTACTGTATGTCATTATTTTACTGCCTGCATGTACTGTATGTCATTCGATGTACTGTCTTGACACCAAGGACCACATTGGAAACAAGTGTGTAAATACTTTGATGTGCTATCCTTTGGGCAATACCTGCATCCTGTGATGTTTGTATTTGTTTTTTACCCAGAAATAAATCAAATCAAATCAAAATAAAAATAAAACAGATTTCTGGTCTAATCTGACGATGGGGATCAATACTATTTGATCGTCTACACCGGTCTAATTCAATTGGCCAGTCTTGAGCACGAGCCCTAAATGCAGAAATGATTCTGGGCCTGTTAGTGAGAGCAGTCCCAATGCTACTGTGCTGTAACAACATGTACCATTTAATAGCCAGAATACACCCATATACAGTAACATACAGTACCTTTAGCATTCATTCTTAACATGGTTTAACATTTAACTTTTTGTAACATCATGATAACTCAATCATTTGGCAACAGCTTTTCAAACTGAACAGCAAAAGTATTTCAAATATGGATATAAAGTATACCCCATGTAAACAGTGTAATAATTGAGTTTAAGTATCCAAGGTCTAGCTACCCGTTCAAAAGTGCAGCAAAGACACTTTCCAAGACATGTTATATAGTATTGGCTAGTAAAATACATCATGCCACATTATAAATACAGATACTTCCCTTTGCATTTGAGTACATTGCACATGTAAAGAAATATCAGCCTTTGGGTTTACAAAATACTGTTAAAAAAAAGAGAGTAAAAAGTAGTGCTGGTTCCATTTGCCCTTTTGTTTCAGTTCGGGATCATTGAGAATACTTAGCGGGGGGGGGGGGGGGGAACAGGGGGGGGGGCATTACGTTGGCCGTACGTAAGACAGCTGCTAGGATGCTAGGAGCAGCCGAAGAGAGCACTGAGTCTGAGTGACTGAAGGTAAACGTCAAGATTGCATCAGGCAGGAGTGGAGGAAGAGGGGAATCCGTCTGGGGAGAAGAGACAGAGTATGACTTAACTTTACCACAGCTATGAAGTGCTGGAGGCAAACACTGAGGCTAGATATGAAGCAAGACAGTCAAACAAGCATTGTGAATACAAACCTGTGACATATTACCATGACTACCATGCGGCCTCTTTTGTACGGTTTCAAAAGCTCTATTCTCATTTCATAACTGTTTAGAAGAAGTACCTCTGGTAGGTGTAAGGTAGGTAGAACTACCTCTGGTAGGTGGAGGGCGAGAGGGTTTGACTGTGCTGCCTTGTGCCAACGTCTCCATGATCCAGCTGAGAGCATTGGAGTTAAACTCCATCTGAGGATATAAAAAAAACAAGAAGATATAGTGGTAAATACAGAGGTGGGTAAACTATCCAAGGTGAGTAGTTTACCCACCTTGGTTGATAAGAGTTGATCTGAAAATAGGTGAGTAAACTCATTTCAAAAAGGTGCGTTTAACCCGCACTATGCCCCTGAATGACATACATACAGTAATGCCCCAAACTCTCATTTTCAGCACCCCTGAGAAGAGTGAATATTATTGTAGGTATACTAGGAGTCAGTGCAGGAAGAAGACCTCTGCAGACCAGAGACAGCCTTTGATTTTACCTCAGTCTCCAAAGCCCTCAGCCTGTGGTCAAAGTCTCTGGATTCAGTCAGATGTTTCAGCACACTGTCCACTCTGCCAAATAAAACTTTCATCTCAATACAATGGAACCAAACAAAGAAATAAATTGCAACTTCAGGAACCATGAGTCAGAAGGTACAGTAGGAAGGCAGCTTACTTGACAGACATCCGTTTGAGCCTCTCTGTGTCACTGCCTCTCTGGATCTTGCTCTGGCCGGTCAGGTAGTTCTCCTTCTGAATGGTTTCCCATGTCATCAGCCTGTTTGCCGCTTTACCTCTCAACTCCAATACTAAGCGCAAGGAAATATGTCAGCGTTATTATTGTATCAGCAGGGCTGGTGCTGCTGTCACAAACCACCACCCTGCTACACATGCTAGTAATTAGCATAATCCCTCCACCACCCTGCTACACATGCTAGTAATTAGTTAGTAATTAGCATAATCCCTCCACCACCCTGCTACACATGCTAGTAATTAGTTAGTAATTAGCACAATCCCTCCACCATTCTGCTACACATGCTAGTAATTAGTTAGTAATTAGCATAATCCCTCCACCACCCTGCTACATATGCTAGTAATTAGTTAGTTATTAGCATAATCCCTCCACCACCCTGCTACATATGATAGTAATTAGTTAGTAATTAGCATAATCCCTCCACCATTCTGCTACACATGCTAGTAATTAGTTAGTAATTAGCATAATCCCTCCACCACCCTGCTACATATGATAGTAATTAGTTAGTAATTAGCATAATCCCTCCACCATTCTGCTAAACATGCTAGTAATTAGTTAGTAATTAGCATAATCCCTCCACCACCCTGCTACATATGATAGTAATTAGTTAGTAATTAGCATAATCCCTCCACCATTCTGCTACACATGCTAGTAATTAGTTAGTAATTAACATAATCCCTCCACCACCCTGCTACATATGATAGTAATTAGTTAGTAATTAGCATAATCCCTCCACCACCCTGCTACATATGATAGTAATTAGTTAGTAATTAGCATAATCCCTCCACCACCCTGCTACATATGATAGTAATTAGTTAGTAATTAGCATAATCCCTCCACCACTCTGCTAGCCTGGGTAAACCCAGCCTCCACGTGACCTCTATGTGCTATCAGTCACGAAGACTTACGCTACAGGCATAGCCTGTGACATCACGTTGAAGGCTGGGTTTACCCAGGCTACCACCCTGCTACAAATGCTAGTAATTAGTTAGTAATTAGCATGACATCTTGGATGGCAGAAACTGGGGTTAGGACACAAGGCTTGGCCTCAGCTATTCCTACAAATTAAAATATCACATTGGCAGCGACTGGATGACACTAGATGTGTGAGCAATTCTCATGTTCATGACCACACTCACCATTCATATTACCCTTGACACTAATTCTGCTGCCTTTATTTACTCATCGACTTAGAAAATTAGCACTGCAACGAAAGATTACTTTAATTATAGACTAATATATCTATTATTTTTTGAATAACCATTTAGTTTGTAAAATGTTGAAAATTATGACAAATGCACATGAGAAGTTACAGGTCTTAAAATTGCTAGTCTGACCAGCAACCATTATATGAAATTGACAAAAGCAAGCAAATCTGAGCATTTTTGAAACTTTAACCAGCAAATGTTTGGTGTTTTTACTGATACTTAAAACTTGTAAATTACTTACAAATGAAAACGATGAATCGGTTAAATGTCTGTCGATCAAATAATCGATTAATCGACTACTCATTTGAGCACTCACTAAAAAACTTCAAATACTGACCAAAGTGGTGGATCTTGACGGAGGGCACCTTGCGGATGTTCCTCTTGATGAAGAGGTGGAGGTGGGAGAGGATGATGAAGGGCGGGGCCAGGGAGGGCCGGGAGTGGTACTGAACGATCAGATTGTAGCGCTGGAACTTCCAGTAGACGTCGCTGTTCTCCTGCACCTTGGAGAAGGTGTGGCTGGACAGAGGGAAGAACAACAAAGGACAAAAGACCAAAAAAAAATACTGTTTTCTCCCACTTACATCTTAAGAACTGAAAAACTGAGGATTAATATGAGTGTGTTGAAGAGGTGGATGAGGAAAAGTGTGATGGACAGAATGGAGATAGAAAAGGATGGATCAGTGAATAGCGAGGGCTACAACTCACGATTATTTTCATTGTCGATTAATCTGTCCATTATTTTATCGGTTAATCGATTTGTTGTTTGGTCTATAAAATGTCAGAAAATGGTGAAAAAGTGTTGATCAGTCTTTCCCACAGCCCAAGATCATGTCCTCAAATGTTCAGGAGTAAAGAAACCAGAAAATATTCACATTTAAGAAGCTGGAATCAGAGAAATTTACCAATTAGGAAGAAAGAAAGAAAGAAAGAAAGCAAGAAAGAAAGAAAGAAAGAAAGAAAAACAAGAACCAAACAAACAAATAAATCTATTATCAAAATAGTTGGCGATTAATTTAACAGTTGACAACTAATCGATTAATGGTTGCAGCTGAGATCCGGGGACTACGGATACAGAAAGATGGAGAAACGGAAACCCCCTCCTGGTTCTCTACCTGAACATGGCGATGAGCAGATTGATGAGCAGGATGTTGGTGACCAGCAGGTAGACGACCAGTAGAATCACCACCAGCCAGTTACCGTACGGGCTGCGGCACGGCTCGGCACCGTACTGTATGTCAGTCACGTTGTCTGTGCAGGGCATGTCCCACCGCTTCCCCACTGGGATGGACACAACGACACAGAGAGGGAGAAAAGATGGCCGTTCATTTCAACCTGGCCAAAGACTAGTTTCTGCAGTGAACTTTGAAGCGGTTTAAGGATGGGATGCGATAGATGTGAAAGCAAGCCAGTGCAGGCTGCAGAAAAATACAATACACTCACATTGGCCAGAAATTAAAATGAAAATTGCAATTTCTCCCCACATCTCCACAAACACACACACACACACACACACACACACACACACACTTTACCATCGATCTCTTCCACAGGGATCTGCCCAAAGATGTGCAAGTACGGCCTGTAGAAAACTCTGCGGAAGATGCGATCTGGACGGGGATCATAGGAGTAAATCAGAGCCTGATTGGCTACTCCATACGCCATTATCCACACCCCCAGGAAGAAGAGGAAGAAGAAGATATCCTTCATCTGGACAGGGGGAAATTGGCGTTTTTCAGTTATTATAATGGCAATATCTCGCTTAATAACTTTTGACTTATGTCGACTTTTGCCCATCTTTTGATATATCTCACCATCTTGCCGACAATGATGATTTTTGGGCCCAGTTGTTTGTGGATGGCGAAGATGTGGATAAGACGGAGGGTGAAGACCATGTAGTCCACACACAGTGCCTCTCGGCCGAACTCATATGACCACTCAAACATCCTGACACACAAGCAGAGGAAAACAAATTGACTATGGCAATAGCACCACCCAGTGGTCAACTTGTAAAATTACCTTTGCCTTGAAATACAAATACAACTTTAAAGTCGAGCTGAACCCAAGAATTACTTTTCTTTTCTTTTAGTTCAAATACCTGGGTATGCAGTGCACCTATTTAATAATGTATGCAAAACAAATCACAACAATCTAATTTCTTTAGTTTTTCACACTTTTTCACATCAAAAGTTCGTTTTTCAAGATTTCATTGATAACAGTAATTTACAGTTTGCTGACGTCACCTAGTACTATCAAATTTCTACCCCATTTCAACCAATCATATCACGACATGCAGCCTTCAATCAAATCTTCATTTCTGGATAATTTTCTCTTCCAAATGAAGTCGAAAATGGCGCCTAGTGCCTGTCATCTGGCAGAATTCCTATCCCATAAACTAACTACTAACTTGGCCAATTGTTAGAAACATGAACAAAAAACAAAAACTATAATCTCTAAGAATGCAAAGAAATGTAACTGGCTCGTTAAAACGTGCATTCCAGGAATATCGTATCGTTACAGCAGCGATAATGGCACGCGCATCCGAGAGCTTGGTTGTCAGGGGTCGCACTTCGGAGATTCCAGGCCGACGTGCTGCACTCTCCGCTCGGCAACACGAAGGCAGCTGGCTGCCTGCGGGTCGCTGAGCTCCACTCCTCCCGTCAAAAGGCTCTTCCCGAGGGGAGCGCCACAACACACTGAATCCCACTCGATTTGGAGGCGGAACACGCCAGGATTGGCCAAAGCCCAATCCAGTCCCCAGAATTGTCAAATAAAATCATCGACATGATACTATGACCCGCCTCTCAACCTGTCATCTTAGACAAACTATGTTTTCAGTCTGAAACGGACTCATTATGCACGTGACGAACAGGTTCAGTTCGACTTTAAAGATAATTAAAGAGCACTACTACAGTACTGGTATTTACACGCTGATTTCACATTCCAAAGGTGTGGTGAAGGGTTTGTCTACCTGCAGATCAGCCCTATGATGAACAGGATGATGGCGATGAGGTCACACTTGTTCCACACGTCCTGCATGTACTGCCTTAACCTCTGGCGCCAGGTCATAGATCCCACAAAGAAAGTCTTGGAGGAGAAAGCATCAATCAACTGATCAGTTTATAGCCGTCAAACGGGGATACTTTCCGGGGGACACTGCTCACACCTTTCAGGGCCAAAAAACATCAGCGGAATGATTTGCAGAACAGAACACACGTACTGGGAAAAAAAGGATATTTCTTTTAGGGCCAGAGTGCATTTTGTAGCGCTGCAGGTCATGGCAACTCTCTGCTTCTAAACGGCACACTTTTTTCATATGGAGGTTCATTCAACTTAATTCCACATGACAGAACATGATCAGCGCTGAAAAACAAGTATAATAGCATTATTATTTTTTTAAGTTGGGATGGGAGCCAGGACAGTTTGGTAGTGAGTGTTGAAAACCGGGACCTTTCCGAGATATCTGTCGGGACTCGGGACGTCCCAGACAAACTGGGATGTCTGGTCACCCTACTCTAGACGAGATCATGAATGTTAGGCAGATGCGTGAAATGTAAAAATGTAAGGAAGACATCTCTCTTTCTCCACCCACCTCCCGGATCTCCTCACACACAATGGTGAACACCCAGAAGTACAGCACGTACTCGGCGATGGCCGGGCCCGAGGGGGGTGGGGGCTTGAAGTCCACCAATAGCACGTAGGCAAAAAGGAGGAGGAAGAGGAAGTACATGAGCACGTTGCCCAGGAAGGAGGTGACAGGCGCAAACCAGAACTGACGCCATCTTGACACGATGAACGGCCGCTTGGGCGGGCTGGGAGCGTGGGGTGTGCCTGTGAGGAAAGTGAATGGAACCGGATTGGAAGATGATCACTGAAATCACAAATCAATCATTCAATTCAATATCACAAATCAACAGCTGCACCATAGCTCACTATGGACCTGTGTGTAGGAGCCACTCTAAAAGTAAAGTAAGTTTGCTTGAGGTATATTTGTGATTTGTAAATTTGAAATAAGGAAAATAGTATCAATTAAAGTACTCGTGATATTGAATAGTTAATTTGTATTTTGTACTATAGTCATATTTGTTGATTATTACAGAACATTAGATTTCGCTATAGATTCTTATGTATAATAGTTTTATAACTGAGAAAAATTATTTCCAATTGATGAATCCTGTTAGTCTGTAACAGTTTGTTCTTCACTAAATTCACGTCAGACTCTTTGCTTTTTGCATGGACTGCTGCTGAGTAGTTGCACATTTTGAAACACTAAAGGAGTGCCGCTACACTAAAGCAGTGCTATTTATTCAATAAAATAAATTTATCAATTAGCCTGTAAGCAGGTGTGCTGTGGGGAGATTAGATGAATTGGAGTTCATTGTTAGTGGCAGTTAAAGACTCACCTTTGATAGTTGCTGATCTGGGACTGTTTGCTCCCTGTGCATCAGCTTCACTGGAACAACAAATAAAACAAATAATAAAACTAAAAGTGTGCGACAAACTGACGCTCTATAGAAAGAACCATGTGTTAGTGTGTGACAAACTGATGCTCTATAGAAAGAACCATGTGTTGTGTTAGTGTGTGACCGACTGGCGCTCTATAGAAAGAACCATGTGTTGTGTTAGTGTGTGACAAACTGACGCTCTATAGAAAGAACCATGTGTTAGTGTGTGACCAACTGACGCTCTATAGAAAGAACCATGTGTTGTGTTAGTGTGTGACCAACTGGCGCTCTATAGAAAGAACCATATGTTAGTGTATGACATGTGACAAACTGACGCTCTATAGAAAGAACCATGTGTTGTGTTAGTGTGTGACAAACTGACGCTCTATAGAAAGAACCATGTGTTAGTGTGTGTCATCCGACCGTTACAGCTCATTCAGAATGCTGCAGCGCATTCTCTCCCCTCTTCCGGGACCTTCACTGGCTTCTCATCTTGGCACGCATCAAATTCAAGACACTGGTACTGGCCTACAGGGCAGTACACCAGACTGCCCCCTACAGGGCAGTACACCAGACTGCTCCTCTGTACCTACAATCTATGGTCAGGCTCCAAACCTCTCACCGCTCCCTCCGCTCCTCCACCCTTGCAGATCGCCTCGCCCCTCCATCGCTACGTGGGCTCAAAAGTCGCTCATCCCAGTCGCGACTCTTCTCGTCCCTGGCGCCACAATGGTGGAACGAGCTTCCCTTTTCTGTCAGGAAGGCCGAATCACTGCCCATCTTTCGACGGAGACAACACACCTTTTCAGACTCCACCTGGGTCCATCTTGAACTAACTAACATCCTTCCTCTTTCTCTTCCTCTTCAAAGAAAATCCTAATGCTTCTTATTCCTTCTGAAAAATACCTTCTACAAATGCTACTCTACTCCTTTTGAAGAAAGTCTTAGCTGACAGAGACTGTGTTACACAGTTGATTTCACTACTGTTGACAAAATGTGTCAAGTAAGTCGCTCTGGATAAAAGTGTCTGAAAAATGATGTATTGTAACATAGGAATAATAATTACATGTGCTTGATATCAGAGAAAGAGAAGATGGTGGTCCCGTAGAGGCTGTCGCTGTCACGGCCGGGCGCGTCATCACTTGGTTTCCCCGAATCCTCTTGCTGCTGGTCCTCATGTGTCCTGTGGGGGGCGCTAAAATGTTAAAATACAATAGACACCACAGATGCCATTGTGCAGAGTGCGAGTGAGTACGGTGAAATGGGAATTATTGACAGTTCTGAAATCTGAAACTTCTAAATGCTAATGACAAGAAACAAAGGAAATGGCCGTACTAAGAGCTTCTGGGAAAGAGAAAAGAGAACAGTTGGCAGGTAGTCAGAGTGAGGATCATGTGGAGGCTAAACCTGAAGGAAGTGAGGTTGGTGTAGCCGACCTGAAGGAGATGAGGTTGGTGTAGCAGAGGACGGGGCAGAAGAAGGTGAGCAGGTGCTTCCACACCTCCGTGTTCCTCTTCATGTCACCCCACCAGATCTGGGACAGCAGGGACTGGAGGAGAAGGGAATTACACCATTTTAACACCTACAGTGTACAAAAGTGTTCTTTATACTTACCTTTTTGTGTGTATTAATTAGTTCTGATTCATTGCCATTATTGTTTTTATATATCTACTTATTACCAGTCGCGACACCGTCGGCTGGTATTGTTTTCACCTCATGAGTCTGTGTGTGTGTTTATATGTCTGTGGGCATATTCTGTGAGCGCGATAGCGTCAAAACCTTTACAGGTGTGAAGTTGACTGAAGCTCAGATTTATTTAATACATTTCAAAGTGACACACCTGTACTCCGTCGTGGCTGAAGAAAAGGCGCGCGTCGGCGGCCATCCCCATCTGAAGACAGGTGGTGCCGCCCCAAACCGGAGATTTCCTGATCAGCAGTCTGAAGGAGCGAGTCTCATTGCTCTGATAGCAAGAGCCGAACACATCTGAGGGGAGGGAGAGGGCACACAAGGCAAGTACACACAGTCAGGTGGGACTTTCTTTAGATATTCACCACTTGGTCAAGACAAATGGAACCAAAACTTCATGTACAAATCAGTACTTTTTTGAGCATGTAATCATTTGCACATCTGTACTGTAGTTTAGACATAAACAAGGAGATATCACTGAGCATGTCTGTGGAGATGTGAAACAAAATGTCCGCTCATCTAACTTTGCATGCATTGTATTACAGGGTGGTGGGAATCACCA
Organism: Poromitra crassiceps; assembly: GCF_964638095.1. Classification (NCBI taxonomy): domain Eukaryota; kingdom Metazoa; phylum Chordata; class Actinopteri; order Beryciformes; family Melamphaidae; genus Poromitra; species Poromitra crassiceps. Next base: position 32,678,164 of record NC_139626.1, on the reverse strand, counting down.
GACGCCCCACAATACGATACTATCACGACATTCAAGTCACGATACAATAGCATTGCGATATGCTACTAGTATTGCGATTTATTGAGTATTGCGATCGATTACCCTTTTTCCACTGCAAATTATGTCCTCAAAGGTAAAACTTTGTCAAAAATCTGTTTTTATCTAAGATAAAGTTTCCAGTCTGTTCATCTCGCTTCAATCACTTTTATTGCAGAAGAATTGTCAAGTAGACACACCGACATAAAAACCTGTCATAAATGCTGCACACACCTGACAATTTATATACCGTAATAATAACATATTGCGATACTTGGCATTTGTGCGATATAATATATTGCCACAAAATATTGCAATACTATGCTGTATCAATCTCCTCCCTATGATCTATTGTTGTAATTGGTGGATGATGGATTGAAGGTCTCACCGTGTGCCAGGTTCTCAAAGCGCTGGGCCAGCTCCTTCATGGACAGTTTGGTCTCTGTCTCACTCTCCAGCTTGGACAGTTCCCTCAGCATCTTACAGCCGCTCAGAGCGCTCAGCACTGACTCCCCCGCCTGACGGAGACAGCGAGGAAGACAGGAGCAGGACTGAGTACAAACAAACTCCCTCCACATGAGTTATCATCAGGCCAGGATTATACTACTCTGCACTATGAAGCGGTTCGTCAGCTGGAAAAGTACGTCCGTACATTCTCTCCATACGGTGATCAGAGAGGCTTTATGTAGAGACACATAGCTGAAGTTGGTGGTAGTCACACCATGTGCAAGTTGAGCCCAGTCAGTGGAAAAATGAATTGGACTGAACTGTATCCAATCAAATTCACATAAATAATCTAATTTATATTTATCGCATTGAACTGAATGCCAATGTTAGGTGTTCAATTCAGTTCAGTTATGTCTATAGCCCCGTATCACACAAGCATGTCTGAAAGAGCTTTACATAGCATCACCAGTGTACTACATCATATATATATATACACACACATACACAGGTGACATACATAATATAAATTACATACTACACATTTGACTAGATTACATTAGGATAGTACACAAACGCAGCATATATTTAGACTGTGGGAGGAAACGGGAGCACCCGGAGGAAACCCACACAAACTCCACACAGAAAGGACCGGGGTGGAGATTCGAACCCACAACCTTCATGCTACAGTGCTAACCACTGAGCCACCATGTGATGTCAAACAAAACTTTGAAATTAATGTCAATTATTTCAATAAAATCTGCTTGTTATCATCAATTTAGACAACAGAATATGTCACGATATGCCTTGTCAACATATCACAATATGATGACGATCGATTAACGATAAGGTTGTTGGTTCAATCCCCGGGACTGAAAAGGCAGAGCTTGCCCCTCCCTCATTACCACCACTGAGGTGCCCATGAGCAAGGCCTTTAACCCCAACTGCTCCAGTGGAGCTGCTCAGTGGCCAGCAGATCAGACTGTGGTTGTACTGGTCAGCTTCCAGGTATGAATGTGTGTGTGTGAATGTGAACAGGGCGCTCCTGAAAAAGAGAGCATTGCTCTCAGTGAGATTCCCCCTCTATAAATAAAGGTCAAATAAAAACATTGAATAAGTGTCTGCAGCTGTGTACCATCTCCCAGAAGAGTTCGGCCATCTTGCTGCGGTTCTGCAGCACGGCCCAGATGAAGAGCGAGGCCCAGGGGAAGAGGCAGCGCTGGGTCCGGTACAAACAGTCTCCACGCAGCAGCTTACTGGCCCGCTGGGATGGGGGAACAAGGAAGGAAGGAAGGAAGGGAAGACAAGATGGAATGAGACAGACAATAGCAACAGACAACGGCTAGTCTTTTAAAAACTACATGTGCATTGTTTATTTGATAGAATTCCGGACATGAAAATGGCTCAGTGAGGTTTGGGCTGCACAGTAAATAATAATAATTAGGGATGTCACAATATATCGTCCCACAATATATCGCGATATCAAAACGTGACAATACGTATCGTTGAGATGAAATCTCATATCGTGAGAAAAAGAAGCTGAACATGGTGGCACTGATCTGCATCTGATTGCATGCTCGTTCTCCTTTTCATTGCTTTGTTTGAACAGACGAGGGACGTTACAGACACGGAGGATGAAAATGGTGAAATTACTCAAATTAGCGTGGAGGATGCCCCCTCAACTTACAAATCAATCGCAAAAAAATATTGTTAAAATATCGTATCGTATCGTTATCGTGAACCCAATATCGTGTATCGTATCGTATCGTCAACTGAGTGTATCGTGACATCCCTAATAATAATAATAATAAATAGTAGGGTAAGATACTGCAATGGGAGACATGTGGAGAGCTGAGGAATATACCCTGAGAGCCCTCCTCTTGGAGGAGATGTGCTCCAGGCCCAGGGCAGAGAAGTAGAACGGCTGGCACACGTCACCCATTAAACTCTCAAGGACACACGACACCTGGGGAGACGTACGGGGAACACAGGCAACAAAGACAAGTCAGTGGGCAAATACATCTTATTTCTGATTCTACCTATTGCAGAGGCTTTTGCCAGCCAAGTAGGGACACACCTTTCTTAACATACATGTGTTGTGCGCCATGTTGAGCACTCAATTTATTCAATTCAGAATGAAATCTTCAAAATCCCCCAAAAGATTGTTATTTCTAATAAAATGATTGCAAAAATGAGATGGGGTGTTTGCGCTCTTGCTACAAGTCCAAAGAAACACTCACATCAGGTGCGTAGGCCAAAAAATTGTCAAGAAGGAACCAGGAGAAGCTCGCACACTGATAGAAAAAATGGAATGTCCACTCCAAAGGTTCACGGATGTGAAGATGCCATATGTTTAATGGTCCATAAATGAATATACAAAACAATACAAAGGTACTACCATGTGAAACAAAAGAAAGAAAACTGAACAGAAACGTTTTGGCTACAAAGCCATCTTCAGTCTGCCTTTTGTTTCACATGGTAGCACCTTTGTATTGTTTTGTATATTCATTTATGGACCATTAAACATATGGCATCTTCACATCCGTGAACCTTTGGAGTGGACATTCCATTTTTTCTATCAGTGTGCGAGCTTCTCCTGGTTCCTTCTTAATAAAATGATTGCAAATAAATGTTCTATAAACCGAAGAGTTAACAGATAGCTTTTAATTTGGACCTGCAAGTGAACTGATCCCAACCGTGTTACATACAGCTCATAAAATAAGTCTCCTTTATATCTAACTGAATCCCACCTCAAAAAGGCTGAGCTCCTTGGCCGGCCCGCTGGGTGTGTTGCCCGCTGTCTCTTTGGCAGTCGAGTCCAGCAGGTTGCCCAGCGAGTGGCACGAGCCTGAGGTTCCCTGCCGCTCCGCCAGGCGGCGCTGTAGCAGCTGGTAGGCCAGCGTGCCGTCGGCCACCGAGCGGTAGAGGCTTTCCAGCCGGCCGTAGGTCAGGTAGTCCAGGATGTTGAGGCCGTTCTCAGTGAAAAGACGCACAAACTGAGGCTTGTTGTTGACAAGCGCGTCCGTCATGGGGTCCTCCAAGTCTTCATACTGTTGGGTGGATGAAGGTGACGGGTTATTCTGATGTATATGTAATTCAATAGCAGGATTATATAACATTTTACTATATTTACATACATGTAGTTTTTTTTTATATACAATTCAATTTCCCCATGTGACAATTGTGGAAATGTTTACTGTAAAAACAATCTGTGTCGATAAACAGCTCATTCCAGGGTTACAACTGATTAGAAAAACATCATGTGTGCATGTAAATCCAGTGCACCAATTTCTGCATTTTGTGTGATAGATAATTATGATACAGTACACCTACAGAACACATAAGGGTAACACATCATTCCTCCCTCACCCTCCAGTGGATGTCTCCATTGAAGAGTTCGCTCTTGGCGATGTCGACTCTGTTCCAGGTGACAGCGAGCTTCAGCTCCTCAGTGTAGGGGCTGGCGTCAGTCGACATGCGCTGCTTACTGGCTGAAACACACACACACACACACACACGAACACACAGACCAAAATAAGGAAGTGATTTAATCTGTAATCTTTGCAATATTTATAATACAGATTAGCGGCATGTACCTCCCACCAAGGCCTTGAGCAGGACTGTGTCGAAGTCATCTGGCCCCTCCTGTTCTCCATCGTAGAAAGTGATCAGGTCTTTGTTCTGGTAGATGCTCAGAGCCTGGAGAGCAGAGACAAGGAGACAGGATGCACCAAATGTATACAGGAACTTGATATGACTACAACTGTATACAGGAACTTGATATGACTACAACTGTATAGAGGAACTTGATACAGGAACTTGATATGACTACAATAGTTTTTTGTGGGGGGGGGCATTTTTGCCTTCATTTGATAGTCTATTCACCTTATGTTCCAACACAGGGGTCAGCCAGTTACTTCCTATTGTGTTGACACTTGCTGTGACAGTACAGTACTAGTGAGCAGGTAAAACAGACAGTGTTTTGAACAGGAAGTCATAACACAGCTGGGTCAAGTGGGCGGGGCTACATAAGGTGAATACAGTCTCGCGGTAGCCAGCTGTAGATCTACATCTGGGGCACAGCTCTTTGACAAGTGGTTAAGGACCGTCCCATCAGACCAAAACAGAATGCGTGACAGACCAACCACGGACCTCCTTATTTGCGTGACGCAACTGGTGGGGCGATACATTCTGAACGATGCACCAGTGCACGCAGAGAGGCGGACCTCCATAACGGCCCAGCTGTAGGAATTCTGACTTGTGATTCAGACCCTCCGTCTGCTGACATAAGACGTGGGGTCTGACCACGTGTCACTAGATAGTCTCAAAATGGAAGACATGGAAACTTGGGGAGAGAGAGAGTGTATATAAAGAAAAACATTGCATGGATGCAACTGGGACATATCCTCAGTGATGTACCCTGGGGTCATAGGATGTTTCGGGTCTCGCAACATCATACACCCTCGCCCAGGTGACCCAGCCGGGGCTGGCCAAGCCCCAACTTACGTCCCAGTAGCTACCCACGGTCAGCCCTCTAGGGTCGAAGGTGGTCACGTGGTCAGGGCCACTCAATCCGCTGCTCCGGAAACTACTCTGCCGGGACCGGGGGGGGGGGGGGGGGGCTCTGGTACGTAGAGGGACCGGGCTCTGTGGGTTGCCACCCGGCCGGGCTCCTCCCTCGTCTCACCAGGTCTAGGACCAGACTCCCCCGCTCCAAACATCTCATTCCGACGTGATGGTATCTTGGTGGATATCATGCAGTAATGTAATGTAGTGTAGTGTGTTTATGCATATTTAAGCTTCTTATTCAACGGTACACGTTGAACATTAGCTTCTCTCTCTCTCTCTCTCATATATATATATATATATATATATATATATATATATATATATATATATATATATATATATATATATAATATTGAGAGAGAGAGAGAGAGAGAGAGAGAGAGAGAGAGAGAGAGAGAGAATATAGCTTCTTACTCAACGGTACACAGTAGAGGAGAAAAGATCGGAGGGGGGAGGGGAGAGAAAGAGATAGAATACAGAGATGGAGAATGTGGATTACTGTTAACTATAATTATAAATTGAAATATTGTTAAATGGTAAACGGACTGCATTTATAAAGCACTTTTATCCAAAGCGCTTTACAATGTGCCTACATTCACACACCGAAGGTGGCACGCAGGGCGCTGGCACAGCCATCAGGAGCAACTTTGGGGTTCAGTGTCTTGCCCAAGGACACTTCGACATGTGGACTGGGATGCAGCCAGGGATCGAACCACTGACCTTCTGATTAGTGGATGACCCGCTCTACCTCCTGAGCCACAGCCGCCCCGTTAAATGGCTTTCGATTATCTTGTTGTTGCTATAATTCTTCATATTCATGTATTATTGGTTATGTACTGAAAAACTGTTGATGCCTCAAAAGTGACTGTATTGCTTCTGCAACTTAGTTCTCTTTCTTGTGATGCCAATAAATCTGATTTAGAATTTGAGTGTGATGTAACAATCCAACAACATTCCTGTCCCTGTGATTGGCGAGGTGTACAGGACAAACAGGTTCTAGAAGCCTGTGGCTTGCAGCTGTTGAGTTGACCTGTGGCTCTCTTACCCGTTCCACGAGTTTGTCGGTCTCCGCTTCGGCAGGGAAATGTTTCTTAACCCGTTCTGCCACTCTGTCTTTCAGGTCGACGCTGGGCCCCGCCTCGCCGTCTCCTTCACCGGAGGACGGGGCGACGGGGGCAGAGGACAGGTTCTCCAGCATGTCACTCAAGAAGTCGGCCACGCCCCCTGAACCGGCCAGCACCAACCAAGGAATGGAGGTCTTCAGAGAGAGGTCCACTCTCTGAGGAAACGAGAGGGAGGAGAGGGAGATGAAGGAGGGAGAGAGAGAGAGAGAGAGACAAAGAGAAACAACTACTAAGTTCAATTCAATTCAATTCAAT